>NC_071985.2:16200000-16825000 GCF_028885655.2 Pongo abelii
TATATTCTCATCTATCTGTGGGATGTAAAAATCAAAACAATTGGACTCTTAGAGATAGAGAATAGAAGGATGGTTACTAGAGGCTGGGTTGGGGGTAGTATCGGCACATTGGGAGGAGGTGGTGATGGTTAATGGGTATAAAAAAATAGAAAAAGTGAAGAATACCTTGTGTTTGATAGCATAACAAGGAGACTGTATTCAATAATAAATAAATTGTACATTTGAAAGTAACTAAAATAATATAACCGGATTATTTATAACACAAAGGATAAATGCTTGAGGGAATAGATACCCAATTTTCCATGATGTGATTATTATGTATTGCATGCCTATACCAAAATATCTCATGTATCCCATAAATATATACACCTACCATGCACTCACAAAAATTAAAAACCTAAAAACATTATACATGGTGCTGGAAAAACTGGATATGTATATTCAGAGGGATGAAACATCTAGTTTCATCCTATCTCGCACCATACACAAAACTCAAATCAAAGTAGATTAAAGACTTAAATAATATAAGACCTGAAACTATGAAAAAATTAATACTAAAAGAAAACACTGGGGAAATGCTTCAGGACCTTGGACTGGGCAAAGATTTATTGAGTAAGGCCTCAAAAGCACAGATAACCAAGGCCAAAATTGAGAAATGGGATTATATCAAGCTAAAAAGCTTCTGCACAGCAAAGGAAAGAATAAACAAAGTGAGGAGACAACCCACAAAATGGGAGATATTTACAAAATATTCAACTCACAAGGGATTAATAACCAGAATATATAAGGAACTCAAACAACTAAATAGCAAAAAGAATTAATAACAATTTAAAAATGGGCAAAAGTTCTGAATAGACATTTCTCAAAAGAAGACATACAAATGGGCAACAAGTATGTGAAAAAGTGCTCAACATCACTAATCATCAGAGAAGTGAAACTCAAAACCACAATGAGATATCATCTCACCCCAGTTAAAATGGCTGTTATCAGAATGTTACAAAGGCTAGCAAGTAAGGGAAACACTTATACCCTGTTGGTGGGAATGTGAATGAATACAGTCACCATGGAAAACAGTATGCAGGGTCCTCAAAAAGCTAAAACTAGAACTGAAATGTGATCTGGCAATCCCAAGGCTGGCTATCTATCCAAAAGAAAAGAAATCGCCATATTAAAAAGGTATCTGTGCCCCCATGTTTATGATAGCACTATTCACAACAGCCAAAATATGGAATCAACCTCAGTCCCCATCAGCAGATGAATGAAGAAACCGTGTATATATACATAATGGAATTTATTCAACCATAAAACATAAAATCCTGTCAATTTGCAACAACACGATTGGAACTGGAGGACATTATGTTAAGTGAGATAAACCAGGCACAGAAAGACAAATGTTGCATGTTGTCACTCGTGGGAGCCAAAAAAAAAAAAAAAAAAAAATGAATCTCATGCATTTACTCCTGTGAGGAAGTTTTATCATCCTCCACTACCTTTTATGTTAGTTTCTTGTTTTTAAATTTTCACCTTACTGGAATAGTTTACATTTAAATCCCACTGCCCTGTATTATGAGGACTTGAGGTTTTGGTGTATCATGGATGACAGATTTTTATCTACTCTACAGCAGGCAGAAGGCAAACTCCTTTTGCTTTTTCCCAGCACTGGTAAATGAAGTTTTTTATAATTTGCTCTTTATGGACATGGAACCCATTCAAGTGTGCTAAAACCCAATTCCTCAGCTCCTAAGACCTGTATCCATGTCTGCATTCCCTTTGGGTCGGCATGGTGTCAGTTCAGACTTAACTATTCTTATTTCAAATTACCTCTTTGCTTCTGACTGTTATAGGTGCTGGGGGAGTGCCCCCTTTTTTGAGTTAACTATTAATTTATTTTTTTCTTACGACTTTTTTGATTATATTATTTTTATAATAGATGGTATCCTTTATGCATTACCATGCTCTATGAAGCCTATCAATATTTTGCAAAGTCTGATGGATGCTATTTAATGGGCTCCCAACACACATTGTCTACTGAGGTAGAATCTGCTTCTGGCCTGAGAGTCACTCTTGTAATGAGTTATAACCATTGTCTGAATATGTTTTTTACTTTACAAAATTCTATCTCATATTGTCAGCTACTATTTGGAAATATTTAATATCCCCAAATTGAATGATCATATTTTCTGTTAACAACTTGTTATTCTGGAAGAGTGGTGCTTCCCCTCCCCCAGAAATGGTGCCCTACATTTGAGATGTCACTAGCTTTACTTTTTCTATTCCTTCTCGAACATTTTTCTACTCCCTATATCACCACCTATGCCTCAAAACATCTGATGGTTTTCCACAATTCCTTTGTTCCTGGCTTTTAATCCCTCAGCTGGGTTCCCTCCTGAATTCATTAACGTGGTTCCCTGTGAACCTCCAAATTTCTTCTCATCTTGTCTGCTCCTTTCCAAGCACTCGAGAGCGTCAACTTCTTCCTGTTCTCTCACTTTGAACTCCGTGCATCTTTAACTCAGCAGCCAGTTTCTGCAATGCCATTCAGCCTTGTATACCCCTTTAAGTTCAAATATTGGTAATTCCAAATTTGGGGTGAAGTTAACTGAAGCTGAGAAAGAACTAACTGAATACGACAAAATGCAAAAAATGGCAAATGATAGAATGAATCTGGGAGATTAGTAAGGATGGAGCAATAGGCGAAAAGGTGATGAGTGGGATTTGGAGAGAAAATTGCACTTTAATCAAATGGATGTATAGCTTCCTAAGACAACGCCCAAATATAAGAAAATTCTGTAAGTAGCCAGTTATTTCATTGGGGGAAGGACAGTGTGTGTGGAAGGGGTGTCTCCAGAGTGAAGATAGCATATGCCTTATTGCAAGTGTATTAGCAAAGAAAAGTTTTGGGGTCACCTTTTTTTGGAGACATTTCTCTCAAGCTGGTTTGTGTATTTACTATCTATAGCAGAGATATAACAGCACGTCTAATTGACAAGATATTTCCAAAATAGGTCATTTGAAATGAGAGTATTTACGGTGGCTTTCCTTGGGAAACAGCCATAATTACTCCATTGTGATTTTCTTTTTTTTTTTTTTTTTGAGACAGAGTCTCTCTCCATCACCCAGGCTGGAGTGCAGTGGCACAATCTCAGCTCACTGAAACTTCTGCTTCCCAGGTTCAAGTGATTCTCCTGCCTCAGCCTCCTGAGTAGCTGGGATGGGATTATAGGTGCGAGCCGCCACGCTCGGCTAATTTTTGTATTTTAAGTAGACATGGGATTTCACCATGTTGGCCAGGCTGTTCTGGAACTCCTGACCTCTGGTGATCTGCCTGCCACGGCCTCCCAAAGTGCTGGGATTACAGGCGTGAGCCCCCGCGCCCGGCCCTTATTGTGATTTTCTTTACTCTTTTCTTAGTGTTTTAAGTGGGAAAAGACCCAAATGATTTTGTTTTATCTTATATTCTCGTAACTTGGAAAGTTTATTTTGCATTTTAATAGGACTGAGATTTAAGATCTTGGAAGTAGAATGTTGGGAGTGAGATAAGCTTCATAAAAACAAAGACCTCAAACTGTCTAAGGAGATGCAAGTTCATAGCTGATCTAAATGAGATTTCTATTTAAAGTACTTCAATACAATATTATAATGCTTGTGGCCATGCTTACTGGAAAGGTGTTGGTGTGTCTGTTTCCATTAAGTCTTATCTTAAATGTTTCATTATTTTATACACAATGGCCAGTGTGGTGCAGGAGATCCCTCTTCACATACTTTTCTCATTGATGATCAATATTTAGGTTTTCTTTTGTGCTTAGAAATTGCTGTTTTGATACACACTCATTTTAAATTCTTTTACCTGATTTTACCCTTAAAGAGAAGGGCAAAGTGTAAAGGGAAAATATGAAGTTGAGTCTTTTTAAACCTGGATCATGTCTTTCCACACTGTAAGAATAAAATACATGAGGCAAATCAATCTTTTTGGAGTTGTACATTCAAGAAGCACAAGTAAGCCAGCAGTCGGCTGTTTTGAGATCCCTCGAGTGTCATCAGGCTTTTTGGATAGTATGATATTTTATTAATTAGGCTTTTTTACTGAAAAGGATGTTTCAGGGCAGATCAGGTCCTTTTTTACTGTGTACATGAAAGAACGTGGCTGCAGCCATAATTTGTCTGAATCGTGGCTGCTGCTATAGTGTGTGATGTTCATGCTTGTGATCCTGCACCTCTGCCGTCAGCAGGAAATCTTGAATAAAGGGGACCTTTCTGTAGCTGCTGCATGTCAGGCAGGTTCTTCCTATTGCTATAGTTCACGGAAGGCCCATGGCCTCAAGGAGGCATGGTAAAGTTGGGTGAAAGAAATATCACTGGGTAGAGAATCAGGAACTTTGATCTCTGGTTTCAGATGGGCCAATAACTTGCTGTCTGACCTAAGCAATCCACTTAACCTCTCTGAGCCTGGTTTCCTTCTCTGAAAAATGAGAGGACCTGGACTTGGTAAGTTTCAGTTTGGGGAAGAGGAGGGCTCTAAAATAGGTTGTGAATAAGATATCCACTTGTCCTAACATTTATCAAACTCTTTTGTAACATTTATGTTTGCCAGGCACTGTTCTAAGTCTTTAACAAAGATGAAGCCATTTTATCCTCAGATGACACTTTGAGGGGGTACTATTATCATCTCCATTTTATAGATCCAGAAATGTATGACCAGAGGTAGAGCTGGGATTCAAACTCAGGCAGCGTGCCCTCAAGCCCATGCTTTTAAATATTGGCATGCATTAGCATCTGACTCATCTAGAACACATCCTTTTTCTGGTGGGTTTCATAGAGGAGCATTAAAATTACTGTGTTGTGGAGGAATCATTACTACATAAAGAAATGACATTCAGGAGATCTGGCTTCTTCAATGATTGAGAACAGTGGAGTCTATTTTGTGAGCTTCATGTTGAAAAGCTTTACAAAGCATGTATTTTATTCTCACAAAGTTCATGAAAAAAAAAAAAAGAAGGCATAGAGAGTCATAGGAAAAGAACAAGGATACCTGGGGCTTTGGCTGCAATTAGAGCAGGAGAGTGCTTATATCTGGAATCCTTAGATGTCTGATTACTGGTTTTGCTTATGTGTAAATACAAGTTGCTGTGCTAAGCAGAAAATAATTGTAATGGATTCATTTAATCATAACGCAGCAAAGTTTAACTTGTTAGAGCTTCAAACTTGCAGATGAAGCTTTCCCTGGGGCAGCCTGTCTGATTGTAGTTGCTGTAGCTGACCTACTTATCAGCTTTTTCAAAAAGTGGCTTAAATGCCTCCCAGGATACAGGAATACACAGAAAACCTAACAGGAGTAACTTTCCATAACTCATGATTCATTTTTAGGGCATTTGGGGGCCATACATCATATGAGGTAATCTTGTTCATGCTTGCAGTTTTCACCTAGACATGACTCACAAGATTAATTCTTAATAACTCCACTAAGAATTCTTAATAGGGGGGTGACTAGAAGATTTCAAATCCAGAGGTATTTTTTCTGATAAGAGTTTGGTTAGGTACACATGAGCAAGAGAGCCCACCACCACTTTTCAGGACTTTTGCCCTGGTTGGTAACCCAGAAGTCATGTCTTCTCTTGGGCACTTGATGTGTTCCCCTTCTAGTTGGGTTAATGGTGGAGATAAAAGGAAATGATATTGGCTTTTAATGCAAATCGTATCTCTTCACAGAAGTGAGTCAAGAGTTTGAAGTTGTGTTAGAACTATCTGTTTCTTGATCTGTAGAAGTCACCTAATGACTGGTAAAAAGTAAGATGGTAGGGAAATGACTATATTTTATGTAAACTTGTAAGACTGGACGTCAGGTTGACAGAGTGACAGGCTGCTCTTTCAATTGACAAACTCTCAAAGGCACTGGGGGCTGTGGAGTCCCATCTAGAATGGATTCAGGAGGCTGAAATCAACCTCAGGATTAAAACCAAAGTGGCCTTTCTGAAAGATCTTGGAAACCAATCAAGATCAATCCTCTATGGTTGATACAAGTGAGTGAGAGTAAAGAAAGTGAAAAGTTATGAGCAAAAAACAAACTCCTCTTTTCCTTTCCTGGAATTGATATTTCCTTATAGTTCCCCAAGCCTGATCCCATCATCTAGTTTTCCTCTTTCATTTTTCATTTCTTTGCTTTTTTTTTTTATCCTCCCTTTATCTTCCCTGTTTCCCCTATTTTTTTTCTTTCCCTCTCACCGTCTGCCACCCTCCCTATCATTCTTCCATTCTCTTCTATCTAAAATTCTTCAACTTTCACCTAAAACTCAGTGCTAGGTTTGTAACTAGAGTCTCTGGTAGACATGTTTTTAGGTCAGGGGTTCTATACATAACCAGATGCCTGTGACTTCTTAAGGATTCTCTCTGTTTGCTGTGCCTTTGAGAGACCTTTTATTCTTGGTTCATATACTGTGGACTACCCAATAATGTTTTATTCTATTTTAAAGTTTTTCTCCTAAACCAGAATATTTATGAGAATCAGTAGAGACCAGAAAAGTGAGGCAGAGATTTGGAGAGGATTCTAATTAACCTCCTTTTGCCTCATTACATTTCATGGAACAAATCAGGGTCACCTCATCTTTGGGTTCCAAAATCACCAGGTTGGCTTTTCACGGAAGGGCTCAGTTATCTTGGTTCCTTGAATCCTTTCTTAATGGCCCCGTTGCCCAACCCTTGCCCTGTTTTCATTATGACCTTCTGTGTTATATAATGGCTATTGAGCCTAATTAAAAATTATATTTTTTCTTTTCATTTCACATCATGGCCTTGGTGAATGTATTTTATTGTCTCAAATGCTAGTCAGTCTAGGAACAAACATGGCATGCTATTTGAAGTTTTCATTATGGAAGAAGATCAGATGTGGATTTTGGGGAGAGAAATCTTGGTGGGATACTGACTGACCGCATCTAGAAGTGACAGCAGCAGAATTTTGCATCTGGGATTCATTAGTCACTTCTTACCACAATGCAGAGATCTAAAGCCAGAGTAGTCCATCCTTCTCTATCCTTCCCTACACAGTCATCATCTCCATCTCCAATCAACCACTGAACAGTTCATCCTATGTGAGGTCTCTCTTCTGTATTTTCCATATCTTCCCAAAACTCGATTTTTCCTTGTGCTGGCTTGTCTGGCCAATGCAATAGCTTCATATCCTGTCTTAGCTTTCTAAAGTACTTTGTAACTTGCATTTCAATGGTATGGAGCTATTTTCTCCAGTAGGAGCAGCTGAAGAGGTAAAATGAAATTAACACACAAAAACCTCAACAATGTCAAATGATGATAGGTTTCTGTATGTACTCCCTCCAAAAGATCCAATATGAAGGAGGAAAGACCAAGCTGTGATTGTTCTTCTGAGAAAGGCAAAGAGATACACCATATACATAGGTTGAGATAATAAATCTGTTGAGATTAACCATGCAAGATTTCTTCTGATCAGCCTGTTGCTGTTTCAAAATATCATTAAATGGCTGCATTCCACATGAGATGCAGGAAGATAAGAGTAAGAGGGCAGACAGTAGTTTCACTGCCCCTTCCTAACCTTGACAAGTGTCCTTTAAGTGACCCTGATGCAGTTACAACTGTTGTCATTGTCCTCTCTGATGAATTTTTTTTCTTTTGCTTTCAGCTCGGGGACCTGCTTCACAAGTTACAGTTCGTCCTGACATATGTGGCTCCTTGGCAGATGGCTTGGGGTTCTTCGTTTCACGTGTTTGCTCAGCTCTTTGCCATTCCTCGTATCCTTTCTGCTTCTATTTTCACCCTCCAGCTGAGATTCACATTTTACGGAAGCAAGCTTTTCATTGACCCCTGGCAATAAAAAGATTTTAAAGTCTTTAAGATTACATTTTAATGGGGACATGAAGAGGCACTTTGGATCCCTTTAGGCCACTTAGCCGTCAAAGATATTTCTTAATTTTGAACTCTTCCTGCTTCTTAATGCATTTTCAGGAGTTACTTTTATTTTTTCTGGTCCTTCCATTTCCCATGCCCAGATCTGCATTAAGATACCCTGTCTTTTAAATGGAAAGTTACTGCTTAAATGATTGGGTCGCCTTGTGCAAAATAGTGCAAATAAATTTGCTGTTATTAAGCTTTGTGGATAGGGTTAATGCATTCAATACATTTTTATCAAGTGTATACTATTTTATAGTATGGTTATCATATTATACTTCAGTAATATTCAGAAACACAAGATTAGGTACAAACAGCATTTGGAAGACTAAAAAATTAAATTATGGTCTTTTAGTGGCTATTAGCCAAGAAGCCTTGGTTTCCATTTGTGTTTTACAATGTTTACATAATAGTTTTAATTTACTTCATAACAAATTTTGAGATGCTCCTTCTAAACATCACTTTGACATTGATAGCTAAGTTTTATGTATGTGCACGTGTGGGTAAGGGGAAGCGGAGAGAGAAATTGCTTTAAAAATACTCCCGAAGAAAGAGATTAATTAAAATTTGACTCAGGCCTAAAATATGTCCTCAAAGGTTTTCCTTCCCGGTGAATTTAGAGTTTTTAAACCTATGTGTTTCCCAGGAAACAGGGACCACTTGCATCAGAATCCCTGGAGGAACTATTAACTAAGTAGATTCCTGGACCCAGCTCATACTTTTTAAATCAAATTTCACTGGGCGGGATCCTAGAATCTGTCTTTCCAAAAGCTTTCTTGGTGATTGTTATGCCATCAGTGTGTGTGAACCACAGTTCTAAACTCTGGCAATCCATCAGTTCTAAACTCTGGCAATCCATTCTGCTGTTAGCTAACTTGAATGACCACTCAGAGCTCTCTTCCATATGAAATTTACATAAGGCTCATTAAGACAATTCTTAAGGAATCTCTATGACCTTAACTTGGTGTACAGGAATGGAAACATACTTAGGA
Source organism: Pongo abelii (assembly GCF_028885655.2). NCBI lineage: Eukaryota > Metazoa > Chordata > Mammalia > Primates > Hominidae > Pongo > Pongo abelii. The sequence goes on from NC_071985.2 coordinate 16,208,904, forward strand.
TAATCCTTGAGTGATAATATATTTTATATTTTGAAAAATATTTCTTCCAGGCTCTAACTTTTTTAAAAAAAAATGTTAAGCATACGAAGAGTGGATCTCACAATACACATTGTTCTGTGTTGCTATTCTTAGATATGCATTGATATTTCTAAAGTGTTTCAAGGTCATTTGGCAGAACAAGCTAAGGAAAATTATATACATATTTGCAAAGCCTGAGCTTGTGCACCACCCTTTCCCTTTAGCTGCAATCATTTTCTATAAAGCCAGTAATTTCAGTTTTCCAGAGTCCTTTAAAAACAAAAACAGGTGAAATATTGAGTTGATTTTTAATCTCTTTCTGATGTACTTCTAAAGTTTCCTTTTTAGAATTTAAAGTATGTTTATTAAATGAAAATAATTAGATTAATGCAAATTTGTTGTTGAGGAGTTACACCAAGAATTTAAAACTTGAGGTTATAATTCCTGATGTCATAACTTTGGACTTGCATCTGTCTGTAGCATTTCTTGTTGGTGTTTATGCCTTGTTAGGTGAGTTCAATATTACTAATTATTCCTTGGAGTTCCACGACTGAATTAAGACTGTTCTGGGAACCATAATTTTCAAATACTTGCCCTATATTCGTGTTGAGCGTTCACACATGAGCACATGGTATTTGGCACCTAATAAGTCCTATAAGAATAAAGACAGCATTAGGATTTATCTCAGCTTGTGCACAGTGAGCATTAAATTTACATACTTTCACGATACACAGACTAATTGTCTTACAACGTGCAAACATTCGAGATGCAGATTTTATTGGGCATTTGGTGGTTCCATTTTAGAGCACTCAGTGGATCCCCTTCTTTTGTTCCTAAGCCTGGCCCTGTTAGTGACACCCACTTCCACCCCTTCTGCTAAGATACAGAGCCTTCAAACTGACCTCCCTGGAGGCTGGAGGCTGGCCACTGACAGGATCTTTCCCCTCTCCCCCGTACCCATGGACGCCCCCCTCATCCTTCATCACTTGTAAAGGTAGATATTTGTTCCTTGGAGTCCAACATCATGCTGTTCAGAATATAATGAGATAAATAGTTGAAAAACTAGATATACATGCCGCCCAGACAAAGCTATTAAGTGTCAGCCCTGGATCTTGGCTTATTTTGAAATGTTAATTACTTTATCACTCTATTAAGAAGCTGTGGGCTCCATCTCAGCATTGAAAAGGGACTAATTTGCTCCGTTTTGGAATTGAATTAGCTTTCAGGCCAGCAGGGCACTGTTTGGTAAATTGCTTTTTCCAGTACTAGCATGTTTTCTCCCTCCATAGCCTCTGTTAGCTTCTGAGCTTGTAACCTCCAGGGAAAGATGAGAATATTCACCCTTTTAATATGTGTAGAGACCATGCAAGACCATTGTCTTCTAATAATTAGAAAGACTTAGCCAGATTCTCTATAGTAAACCCGGAGATTGGGAGGGCTGCTTTCTACTTGGTGCCTCCTTCTGCACTTCTAATGATTTTTTAAAATCTTTTAATAATTGATGTTTTCTGGCTGGGCACAGTGGCTCATGCCTGTAATCCCAGCACTTTGGGAGGCCGAGGAGGGCAGATCATGAGGTTAGGGGATTGAGACCATCCTGGCTAACATGGTGAAACCCCGTCTCTACTAAAAATACAAAAAAATTAGCCGGGCGTGGTAGTGGGTGCCTGTGTACCCAGCTACTCGGGAGGCTGAGGCAGGAGAATCGCTTGAACCTGGGAGGCGGAGGTTGCAGTGAGCCGAGATGGTGCCACTGCACTCCAGCCTGGGTGACACAGCAAGACTTCATTTCAAAAAAAACAAAAACAAAAAACAAGCAAAACAAATAATTGATGTTTTCATTTTAAGTGTGCTTTTAAAGGAATGATCATCTACCCCTCAGGTTTACCTCTCAGCTATTTCTCTTAGAAAGAAATAAAGAGTGCTTTATGTGCCTACTCCTCTTAGTAGCTCTTCTTTCTTGGCACTGCCTTGCCAGTAGTAGTGACAGCCTTTCCTGTTTGCCCAGAGTGTGCTATAATTCTTTACTAATCTTTCCCCAAAAAAAGATCCTCTCTATTCACTGCCACTCTCCCTCTAACCTGTTAAACGTCATTTCCTTTCCTATCACACTGAACTTTATTTTTAGACTAGGACAGTTTCCTCACTTCTTAAATTTTGGATAATTGTTTCTGGCATTTAAAAAATGTACAATGTAATCTCTGGGGAAATTTTAGAATCAAAAACAAGAGCCACATCAGCCCCCCTTTTAATATGTGTAGAGACCATGCAAGACTACTGTCTTCTAAAAATTAGACAGACTTAGCCAGATGATCACATATTAGCACATCTGCCCAGCCCTGGCTCCACTTGGTTTTGTCCTGGTTCCTCTGCAAGCCCCATCACACCCTCTGTCTCCTGATGTGGGGACTCCTCCCTCTTCCTTTCTTCTCAACACAGCCCCTCAGAAAACTCCACCTCTGACCTGACTCTGCTTTCTAATATTTTTTTCAATACCTTCACTCAATGATATCTTGCATACAATTCCCTTTTCTTCCAATGATGAGGAGCATAATAGCTAATTTGTTGTGTTTTGTGGCAGAAGTATTTAGGTATTTTCAGCTTTCAGAAGAGGAAACTGATGGGTGATACTAGATATCACAGTAGCATATTGTTCTGTAGTTCTCTATTTGAACCTAGGTCAAAATAAAAAGATTTGGATTTAAATTGCAGCACAATAGAGATCTTTTTGATACCTAAACAATTCAACATTGGAATGGATTATTAATGGAGGACGTGACATTTTACTCCTGAAAATGCTTGGGAGTAAATAGAAAGTTTTTAAAAAAAAAAAAAAAGGTCACTCTTGGAAAAAAAAATCATGATTTTTTTTTTTTTTTTTTGAGGCAGAGTCTCACTCTGTTCCCAGGCTGGAGTGCAGTGGTGCAATTCTAGCTCACTGCAGCCTCAAACTCCTGGGCTCAAGAGATCCTCTCACCTCAGCCTCCTGTCTGGCTGGGACTACAGGTGCACACCACAATGCCTGGCTAATTTTTTTTAAATCTGATTTTAAATCTACGAAAATGTATGTGAAAGTGTGGACAGCACAAGACTCACTCCCTTTTTTATATCTTACATATAAATGGGGCTGTTAGGGAATCCCCACTTCCACCCCCACCCCTTTATCACACAATTTGTTTAACGTTATGTTAAACCACTTAGAAGTCCGAGTTACTTCTATATTCTTGATAATGAAATGCAGAGTCTTCCTGTCTGTGCCAAGCATTTCTTTTTTACTCTCTGACAGAACTTTTGGAACATGGGTTACAGAAATAAGATCCCCCTTAGTTCAGCAGTGAGAGAGATACAGCTGTCAACAACTTCCCAGCAGGAAGATCAGCCTTGTAGGAGGTCAGATCAGATCTGTAGTAGAATGATCCAAGTCCTAATACCCTAGGACCAGGAAGGATGTCCATATTATAGGACCTGGGCAGTCTGGCTCTCCACTGACTTCTGCCACCCCCATGGATTCTGGCCAGCAGTTCTCTCTTGCGCTTCCAACCACAGGCCCCACAGAACCTCTGCACCACAATGATGGTGAGTGACTGGCAGCTGGGAGTCTCCAATGATGGAGTGAGACCTGAAGGGACCAGCTTGCTCAGAGAACTGTTGCTTCTGGCTCCTCGCCACTAATCACCAAAGATCCGTTGGGCTTAAGCCAAAAGCAACAGACATGCTAAGTTTAATATTGAGCAATTACCTCTTTGATCAAGCAAGGTGTGTGAAATTGATGCATGCCAGTACGTGAGAAACTCATATAAGAATGCCTAAAGAAGCAGCTTGGCCCACAAAACACTTACTTCATGTGCATGTGGTGTTTTTTGCTTAAAAACTAGATATGACTTGATTGAACTAATGGTGTTCAATATACGATATCTGTTTATCTGTGTATCCATCTACCTAGATAGATAGATGGATGGATATTTCAAACAGTCGGAAAACATACTTCAAGAAACAGAGATGCTACCTTTCCAAACAATTATATCATTTATTTTCAAAAAGTATCATCTAATATTAATTATTTACAAAGCTACTTGATACTTTAGCAAATGTGCCCTAGTGTGTTTTGTTCAGCTAATAATCTTAGTGAAAAGAAACTGCTCTTTTCAATCCTTAGATATTAAACCTTTGCCATGAATCAGACTAAGACTGCTGAGATTTTTATGAGAATCATTGGGTTTACATGGTGGTGAAATGAGACCTAGCAGGGTACTACTGAAAGTTTTATATTTATAAATCTATACATAGAGAGATTAAGTGTGTGTTCTTTGTTCTTTCTTTGGTGGAAAAAATGACTTTAGTGAAAACTCATCAAAATTTGAAATAATATTTTAAAAATATAAGAATGATAATTTTTTTTTTGCCTTAACTCAACATTCTCAGATTCTGCCATGCTTTTCTTTCAGATGATTGCCACGTCAATCTTTTCTACCCCATTGAGTCCATTTCTTGGGAGTGTCATTTTCATCACATCATATGTCAGGCCAGTGAAATTCTGGGAGAAAAACTACAAGTAAGATCGTAAAATCAGTGCTCAATTGCTTTTCTCCAGTTTGTGCTTCAGAAAGCTCCTCTGCTTTCCTCTGTTAGGAGGTCCCTGGCTCCAGGCTTCCCCCTACTGTGGGGCCAGGCCAAACCTATCTCTCTTGATGACCTCTTCAGTTCATTGACTCAGCTCTTTGGTGTCAGGGATCTGGAAAGAACATGACTGATTTCAAATTAGCCAATGAATACTAGTCCAGGTTTCACCAGTTGTGAAGGAAAAGTGAGTTATCACTGCCAAATTTTCGTAGGTGACCTAGGGGAAGGTACAAGCCACTGTTAATGTCCTTTGATATGCCAAGATGGCCCCTGGATGGCATACTTTTTTCCTGTCTGTGGCATCCCTTCTGTGAGCATTCTAAATATACAGTCCTGTACAAGTGGGCAGCCATCACAGCTCTATGGAAAAGAGACCACCAATTTTTCTGAGTGCCATAAAACTTGCGGCATGAAAGTGAAGATGATTTCTTCACCTTTTCTTCACTATTTGGACCTGTCATAAATTTCCTTAAGCAATTGGTGATTGATGAAGTAGGAGTGTTATTCTTACGGGAAGGTGAGAAGAGAGAAGTAATGGTTCACCAAGTAATCGTAAAGACCTCTTAATGATTTGTGGGGGAAGGTCTTGAGAATAGCTAGCAGGGAAGGAAAGCATGTGTACCCGGAGGTCTTCAGCTGGGACAGAGACCTTTGCATTGCTCCATGTGTTGGGGCAGGTCTTCCATTTCATCTCTTCTGCCCTAATTTATTAGCCATACTTGTGCTATTTATTACTTTTAAACTCTAATCCTTTTTCCATAATTTGTTTACATTTTGCAGAGTGCTAGCATTTTACAATGTGTCTTTTATGTCTCACAGAGGCCGTCATTAAGTTAGACCTTTGGCTTCATGTTTCTCCCGAGAGATGGTTTATAAAATTTGCATCCTTCTGACACAGGTGGTGTGGCTTAGGGATTAGAACACAGCCTGCCTGAGTTCACACCTCATCTCTCCCACTTAACACTGATCATTTCAGGCCTCCTTATCCTCATCTGTAAAATGGAAGTGAAATCATAGGACCTACTTCATAGACTTGTGAGGAGAAAATGAATTAACATACATAAAACACCAAGAATAGGGGCTGCCACAAAGTAAGCACCACATGGCCTGAGCTAGGATGATTATTCTCTGACTGCTCCACAGGGAGGTTCCTGTCCCAGCTTGACCCATGCTAGTAGGTGTTTACCATGACTCGGGGGGATCTCCTTCAGACAATCTCACATTTAGGGGTGCCCTGGTGAAAACTAACCAAACCAGTGAGCCCTACTTCGGGCCCGTGAGGAGTTGAAGGAGGTCCTCAGGTTTCTGGCAGATTTCTTGTCTTCTAAGACAGGTAGATTTTGCAATAAAAGTAAAGTTGTCTTGAAATTCACACATAAGGCTGCTCATTTGCATTTGTCTAAAGAGACATGCATATTTACGGAGCCAGAGAGTAAAAAAAAACTACCACAGTTGGCTTCTCTTTAAGCTTTTTTAGGAGAAAATAATTTGGGGGACCTTTTTGGAGCTCTGAAAGTCATGCTTCTGGAAAGTACAAATACTTGTAAATAAAAGGAGGGGCATTTTCTCATGCTTTCACCTAAACAGGGAAGGAAAGTACAACATATTTAAAACTTGGTCCTCAGTACAAAAGGTTTCTTTTTGCCTCCTATTCTCAGACAGGGAATCCGTCTTTCTGGCATGGGAAGATTCAATAGAAGTAAAACACCTCTCAGTTGAGTCAGAAAGGATTTTAAGTGTCCCCAGTGGAAAGGGGAATCTTTTTGCAGAGATGACATTGGAGGGAGGCATTCTAATACCTGTGCAAAAGGAGTTAGGTGTTTTGTTATTTAGTCTCCTCACTTCCAAAATTCAGCCATCTTTGAGTGAGATGTTTGGGTCTGAATTGTCAGTTTATGTGGGTTACTTAAACATATGGACTTCTACAGCAAGATTTATGTTTATTCAGTCCCACAAAGAAGTGATTCTGCCACGTTTATTCTTTTCATCAGTAAATAACACAGATATTAGCACTAGGTTCCCTGTATGTGTGTGTGGGGTGTCTGCCTCTGGCTGCCCTTCTCATGGGTTGGAAGGGGGCTTCAGGGTCTGTGGGTATATACAAGGATACCTGCCCTTTCCTAGGTCTTTCCGAAGGAGACAAGTGGAAGGAAATTTTCAATTCCGCTGCAGGAGAGAGTTCTTGGTGCAAAACCCAGTCTGCTGGAGGTCTATTGTTGCCTTTTGTGCAGGCATCAGAACGCAGCGTCCTCTGGCCCATCTGCTGAAAAGATCAGTGGAGGGAAATCACAACAGTAGAGTGGTGGGTACCAGGAAAGGAAGTGACAGGAAATCTCATCTGGATCCCTACAAACACTCTGGAAAGCTCATTCTATCTATTTAAAACTTTTTTTAAGTTTCAAATCCTAATTAATGAGTTTTAGTGTTCTGACTGCAGAGTTTCTATGTGGCCATTCTAATTACCATCTTTTGAGTCTGATACAAAGGACCAGTCAGTTAACGTCATTTATCCTGTTTAATTTTGTACTAGCTGTTCCATCACTTTAAAAGGGCTGCCTGAAAAGACATTCTCGTCTGGAGCTTTAGTGAGCACATTTACCACCATGAACTGCTGCCACCAGCCTGGGGGTGTGTGTTGGAGGCCACCTAGCAGTCCCCTCTCCTGGCTTCCTCTTTCTTTTCACCTCTGCTCCCTCACTTTCCAGTCCCTTGGTTTTTATTGCAGATCTTTTAAAGCTGACTTTTGTTTGTGCAGGTCTCTAATGAGAGCTGCAGTGTAACAAACCATTTTAATACTTCAAGGAAGTGATAAATAAATCACCAGTGACCTGATAATCACGGCTAGTCCCTTTTCTCCCCGAACTGGCCTGTCCTGCAGACCTCCTGTTCCCTGATTCTGTGCCTCACTAGGGCATATGACAAATGTGTCCCCTGTCTGCCTTTTTACCCTAGCCTCCTAACTAACCTGCTTGCTACTCTCTGCCCACACATACCTCTAGGATAGCTGTCCTAAAACACAGCTCTCAGCATGTCACTCTACTCCTTAAAAGCCTGCAGTGGCTCATTGTGCCTGAGGAATAACTAAAAGTGCCATGCCGACCAGCACTGTCCGACGGGAAGTTCTGGATGATGGAAATGTTCTATGTCTGTGCTCTCCAATATGGCAGGTACCAGCCACATAGGGCTACCAAGCACTTGAAATGGGGCTAGTCTGACGGAGGAACTGAATTTTATTTTATTTTTATTTTATTATTATTATTATTATTATTTTGAGACAGAGTCTCGCTCTGTCGCCCAGGCTGGGGTGCAGTGGTGTGATCTCTGCTCACTGCAAGCTCCGCCTCCCGGGTTCACGCCATTCTCCTGCCTCAGCCTCCCAAGTAGCTGGGACTACAGGCCCAGCTAATTTTTTTTTTTTTTTTTTTTTTTGTATTTTTAGTAGAGACGGGGTTTCACCGTGTTAGCCAGGATGGTCTCAATCTCCTGACCTTGTGATCCACTCGCCTTGGCCTCCCAAAGTGCTGGGATTACAGGCATGAGCCACTGCACCCGGCTGGAACTGAATTTTAAATTCCATTTACTTTTAACCCACTTAAATTTAAATAGCCACCTGTGATGGGAGGCTACCATATTGGAAAGCACAGATATAGACCCTTTCTTGAACTTTCTAGCCCATCTCCTACAACACTTTCCCACACATCATATACTGTGAATTTCCATTCCGAACCTCTCCTTGGATCATACCCTTCATATAGAATGACCTTCCCTCCCTCAACCTCTTCATTTCCTGTCCACATCTAGTTGGCAAAGCCCAACTCAAATGGCAACTCTGCCATGAAGTTGCCCTGATCACCCCAATTAAAAATTATCTTTCCTTTCCTAAATTCCTCTAACAGTTTGCCTTTATGTTCTTGTCTATTACTCAATAACAAATCTCTGTAAACCTTAGTTTTTGTCTTAAAACAACAGGAAACAATTTATCATATCTCATGGCTTCTATGGGTCAGGAATTTGGGAAGGGCTGGGCTGAGTGGTTGTGATTTGGGGACCCTTATAAAGGTGGTGACTGGGACTGAAATAGGGAATTGGAACTGCTGGGGACTAACTGGACATCTTTCGCTCTTTTGGTGTAGTCTCAGAACCTCTCTGTGTAATCTCTAGGTGAGTCAGAATTTTGGCTTCCTGAGAGCATGGTGGCCTCAGGGCCTCAGCAAAAGTTTTCTAGTGAGTAAGGTATTAATAAAAGTTACATTGATTTTTCTGGCCTAGCCTCAGAAGTTCTGCAGCATCGAATCTCTCCCATTCTGTTTTCTACAAGTAAGTCACTCACCCACCCAGATTCAAAGAAAGGGGAATTATATTCTGCCTCTTTGTGGATATATGGTTCAAGAGTGGTTTGTGGGATGGGGAGGTACTATAGCAGTCATGTTTGGAAAAATAAATTTGCTGCTATGGCCATCAGTAAATTCTACCCAAGATTGGTGTAGTCTATATATACCTTCAATTCTGAACTTGTTTAGTTTTCATTTTTGTATGCCTAATGGGGCCCTGCGAAAAGCAGGTGTTCTGTATATTTTTTTTTTTTTTTTTGAGACACAGTATCACTCTGTCCCCCAGGCTGGAGTGCAGTGGCGGAATCTCAGCTCACTGCAACCTCCGCCTCCCGGGTTCAAGTGATTCTTCTACCTCAGCCTCCCGAGTAGCTGGGATTACAAAGGCCCGCCACCACGCCTGGATAATTTTTGTATTTTTAGTAGAGATGGGGTTTCACCATGTTGTTCAGGCTAGTCTTGAATTCCTGATCTTGTGATCCACCCTCCTCGGCCTCCCAAAGTGCTGAGATTACAGGCGTGAGCCACCACGCCTGGCCTGTAAATATTTCTTAAGTGAATTAAGTCCAACGGTATTATGTCAGGGGAAATAGAAATCCTAATCTGGCTTCACATTTGCTGGGGTGAGAACACTCACTGCTAGACTGAGGTGGTCTTGACTAACAAGGTCTTTAAAATCTGTCTTGATGAGCTCTGCCTGGTGTCTTTATTTTAATTCCAGGCAACAATAGCAAATGCAGTATATAATAGTGCTTTGTGTTTATACATCCCCCTAATGTCAGAGCATTTTAGAAAGCTTTAGAAATACATTCTGATATTATGATTTATCATCCTACTCTTTGTATATAAATAGTCACTAAATAACCAAACTTTGTCATTAACATGAAACAAATGTTTAGGCCAGAAATTACATGACACATGTGCCCAGTTATCTCAGCAAACATCTTTGTTCTAAAGGAGTTGACTATTTTCAGCTTTCTAAAATAATGAAAACTCCCATTAACAGAGATTTTGTTTTGATATGTCAAAAACCCTCTATCAAATGTAAAATACATTAGACCTACAGTGCTAGATGAAAGGGAAATAAAGCTTTCATGATGGTTACATATCTAGAATTCTATCCAGATTGGTTTTAAAATGTTACATTGTTCTGGGTGTTATCCTTTACGGCAAATGTGTATTAAGCATCATCTATGTGAGTGTACTGTGCTAGGCTTTACCTAGCAGGAATCACTCTGTGTGACTGGTCTGCAAAAGTATCAACTCTGTATCTGTATCCTTGGACCTGCCTTTCTCAGCAAGAAGATAATTGGTTCTACTTAATTCTCATCTCTTACTGAGGCAGCGGTAGAACATCAGCAAGCACAGGCTTTGTGCTTTGTGGTTGGTCAAACCACAATTAAACTCCCAGCACATACGCTTGGTTAGGTGTTTGGGATGTTACTTTGTCTGTGAGCCTCAGTTAACTCATCTATAAAATGAGATGATCACTCCTCAGAAGTCATACACACCAAAAGAGACATGGTTTGCTGTGGTAAATGTGTAAGTCATTTCTATGTACAACATACCTATCCTTATTCCTGACCCCATTTCATTTTCCTTTCGTAAATTTCTATCTTTTCTCATTCAGCTTTTAATCCAGTTGTAACTAGATGTATATTATGTATCCCTGCAATCTACCTGAAGTCCTTTCTGAAACGGCAGAAGGCAATCAAATCAACAGGGGAAATGACACATTATATAGATCGTGTACCATCACATCCGTAGCCAGCCTGCTGTGAGGTGCCCTATAAATATTATTTTTCCCTTCAGGCACCGTGTTTATTTTGATACCTCGGCCAGTCACTGAGCCCCAGTTCTGTTCTTCGAGCATCACAGCTGCCTTTATGGAATAATAGGCTAAGTCCCATGGTTTTGTGGTTTATCTAACAACAAAATAAATGATAAAAATATTTTAACTAGTCTTAGTGAGCTCTCGTGAATCTCACTGTGTTGTTTTCCAGCCCCTTGTTGGTTTGTAATATAGACGTGAGTGTAGCACGGACCGTTAGGAATTACGGTAGCCCCTCTGTGCTCTGGACCATCCAGCCTCTTCTCGCTGCTGGTGGAGCGGATCTTGTGCCTTGCTCGGTAGCCCTTGTGAGTGCTGTTACAGCTGTGGGCTCTTCATTGAGTTGAATCTGCTCCTTGTGATATCACCTGGATACCCCTGCTGACACAGCATCAGGACGCTGATTCCTACACCTGCTGCTCTTTGCCGGTTTGGAGGCAGCTCTCCTTCCTTTGCCACCCTCTTTTTCAGGCCAAATGGTACAAACTGTTCCTTGTGTGAAATGGTCTAGACCTTGGAAATCCTAGTCAGCCTCATCTAGATGTTCACTGGATTGCCCCTAACCCTCCCCACCTTCACCTTGGTCCAGAGGTCATCTCATTGGTTCTCAGTAGAAGGACCTGTTACTTCTGCAAACCAGGTGTCCTGCTCTCATTCATGCCTCTTAAAATCTAAAATGTCTCATTATTTTACAAAACATTTGCTGAGCTGACCCATCATCCTAATCTTATGTGTGAGTGTGGTTTACTGAACATTTGCTGAGCTGACCCTTCTTCATCCTGATCTTATGCGTGAGTGTGGTTTACTGAAAACAGGAAGTTTACATTTCCGCTATCAACTCTCCTCTTATTGGTTTTAACTCAATATTCCAGCCCATAGAGGTCAGTTTCATTCATGTCATCTTTAACCCCTCCAGCCCCCTCAGTTTGGTAGCAGACGGGATTACCTGTTACCATCTGGATCTTCATTCATGATTTGTTAATGATGGTGAACAGGATGGAGCCAGGGATACCTGGCTTGATCAGGCAATTAAAGAAAGAAGTTCTCAACTTCACAGTTTATTTTTTAACTTTTTCCAAATGAATATTGCTGAATGCTTTATACCCACTAAGCTGTTTTAAGGGTGACTTGTAAGATCTTTGCAAAGCATTGAGCTTCTCAAGGCAATTTTTTTTCTTAAGTACAAAGCAAGCCGCTTATTCTGGCTTATGGGTAATAGTACAATGCAACCCTGTAATTAAAAGCTGCCCTTCCTTTAAAGTTATGCCAGGGAGGGATTTACGTATATCGATTTGCAGTTAAGTTACCCCATAACTTATTTGGATACGTTTACAAGGTGCCTGGATATGCCATGACAAGGAACGCAACACATTTTTATTTGTTCGATGCCCTTGCTTTAGTTACTGCTGAGATAAATGTCATGAATCTCCTTTATCAGGAATCTGAAGTCTATTAGAGCTTTCAGACCCATACTTAGGTTGTAAGTTGGGCCCTGGATCTATTATTCTTAATGGTAATAATAACAGTAGTAGGAGTGGAGCAGCAGTAGTAGCAGTAACAGTGGCGATCCTCATCTTCTTGTATTTATTGAACATCTGCTCATCTTCTCTAATATATTCATTCCAGTCCTAACATTCACTCTGGAAGTAGACTTTCATTTTTCTCATTTGACAGATCAGAAAAAAGAAACTCAAGGAAGTTAAAGAACTTGCCCAAGGTCACAGAACAGGTGAGCAGCTGAGCCAGGATATTAACCCAGGGCTGATCTTATTCCAAGCCCAGAACATGCTTCCTGTTATATCCTGAAGCCTCTCAGAGGACACACACACACACACACACACACACAGAATGCCAGTTAATGCATTTGCCCATGAGAGCCTTAAAAGGAAGGCACCATCACAAGAGCCCTGTGTGGCCAGAGAGGCCTGTCTGGAAAGGAAAGCAGCTGCAGCTCAGAGCCCTGAGGCATTTGCTTACAGTGGTAGGACAGGTCAGAACCACTCAGGTCAGAAGCAATGCAGCTTGCCAAGACCACTCTTAGAATCATTAGGCTGAGCTTTGAGCTTTCATACTCATCACTGGACCACAAAACATTCATAGCTCAAAAGAATGGAGTCCCTGTCTTCAGGCTGCAAGAAAGCGTGGTGAGTGGCCACTTTGCAAGTCATCAGCTTGCATGTTTGTCTTTTCCTTTTCCTGAAGAGAGGCTTCCTGATGCTTCCGCTTGGCCCCGGCCTGGTTCTTAGCAGCTCCAGACGCTAAGCAGGGATGCATAAGAACAGGAATGAAGCCTCGATGACCCTCATGGACAACAAGTGACGATCTGAGATTCTAAATATAGTCTCAGGCCCAGAAAGGTGGTTGAGCTAATTAATACAGATGCAACTTTTTATTTATTTATTTATTTTATTTTTGAGATGGAGTCTGGCTTTACAGCCCAGGCTGGAGTGCAGTGGCGTGATCTCGGCTCACTACAACCTCTGCCTCCCAGTTTTGAGCAATTCTCTGCCTCAGCATCCCAAATAGCTGGGATTACAGGCACCTGCCACCATGCCTGGCTAATTTTTGTATTTTTAATAGAGATGGAGTTTCATCATCTTGGCCAGGCTGATCTTGAACTCCTGACCTCGTGATCCACCCACCTCGGCCTCCAAAAGTGCTGGAATTACAGGCATGAGCCACCACGCCTGGCCCAGATGTGGTGGCTTTTTAAATGGGTGATTTGAGAAATCCCTATTTGAGACTATGACCTGCCCTTGATTTTCTAGGGTGTTAAATAACTTCACACATCTGGGAAAGGGATTTTCAAATGCTCTTATTTTAACTGGGAGCTAACAGGGAGTCTTCAGGAATCTTGCTCCCCAGGCAGAACTCAGAGTTGTCCAGATAGATACAGAAACAAAAGTTTTGGGAAATATAAAAATGCATGAGATTCACTTTGAGGATTGCAGTGGACTGAATGTTTGGGTCCCTTCTCCCCCAGATTCATAGGTTGAAATGCCGACCCACAATGCGATGGTATTAGGAGGTGGGGCCTTTAGGAGGTGATTAGGTCATAAGAGTGAAGCCCTTATGCATGGAATTAGTGCCCTCATAAAAGGGACCCCAGAGAGCTCTCTAGCCCCTTTTTCCTCCATGGGAGGATACAGTGAGCGTTTGGCATTCTGCAACCTGGACGAGGCCCTTAGTAGAATCTGAGCATGCTGACACCCTCATCTCAGTCTTCTAGCCTCCAGAACTGTGAGCAACATATTTCTGTTGTTTATAAGCCACCTGGTTTATGGTATTTTTTTAATAGCAGCCTGAAGTGACTAAGACAAGATGCATGCGTATGTGTGTGTGTGTGTGTGTGTGTGTGTGTGTGTGTGTGTGTATGGATGAAAATGACTTGTTTCAGCATTAACATGGTTTAGCTACTACAGGACCATGTTTGGGGAGACAGCAGGTACTGGAATTGACAGGTACGGCCCAAGTAGGAATATGGACCAACTCGAACTTTCCAAAAGAAATAGAAATAAGGAGAAACCAGCCCCCCCAAAAAAATCATAGTTATGTATGATAACATAGAAATGTCAAGATGTACTGAGGTACTGGAAAAGAGATCAAAGTTTAAAGTCAATAAATCTCACCCAACTGGCTGGGGACACATGGGCTAAACCTGGGAACAGACAGCAGGGTAGTGCCTGCCTCCTATTTCATTTCACTCTGGGAAGACTTACATTAGGGCACAGGCAAGTGGGAAACAAACAAGTTTGTGAGACTATGGCCAAGAGGCCCAAAGCCAGAGAAAGAAAAGGTGTGAAGCCTGGCGCCCCAGAGATCTATTGTTCTTGTCTAGCCAGAGTGAGTTCCGGGACTTTAGTGTGTGGGGGACCAGCAGGGAAGGGAATTACCTTCCTTCCCACTGGACTTGGTGGTGTGGGGTGCAAGCCTATTGCTGTTAGCAGTCCTTTGGCACCACAAAGCAAGAACTGTCCTGAGGACACAGCAAACACAAAGGAAGGCTGGGCAGAGGGACACAGAGAATGATGACACTCCCCTATCCCCCGAGTCCACCGAGGCCTAAAAGGACCTTTCAACTTCATGAGCCACTGAATTCTTTATTTCGCTTAAGCCATTTTGAGTTGAGTTTTCTGTCACTTGAAATCAAAAGACTCCTAATAAAAGCAAGTAATGGCTTTTATCAAAGGAATCCTTCTCCCTTACCTTTTACTTTTTTTTTTTTTTTTTTTTTTTTTTTTTTTTGAGACGGAGTCTTGCACTGTCGCCCAGGCTGGAGTATAATGGCATGATCTCGACTCATTGCACCCTCCTCCTCCCAGCTTCAAGTGATTCTCCTGCCTCAGCCTCCCAAGTAGTTGGGATTACAGGTGGCCCACCACCATGCCCGGCTAATGTTTTGTATTTTTAGTAGAGACGGGGTTTCACTACATTGGCCAGGCTGGTCTCGAACTGCTGACCTGCTGATCTGCTCGCCTCGGCCTCCCAAAGTGCTGGAATTACAGGTATAAGCCACCACACCCGGCCACCTTTTACTTTTAGGGAGTGATGGCACAAAAGCATACCTTTATTGCCATAATTCTGTGTCACTAAGTAGCCTAGAATGCCAGAGAAGGTGCGGGCATCCATCCCCTATTGTACCTCCAGGGCTGAGTGGCAGACAAAAGAGCGTTAAGCTCCCCTAGCCCAATCACCAGTGTGCCCTGTGACTTAGGCCGGTCCTTCCACTTCCCTTCTCTGTCTCGGATTTCCTCACCTAGAATTTGTCTCTGAATGCTGTTACTTCTGAGAAGCCAAATTATGAACTTGACCCCATCCCACTGTTTTGCTGACGGATGAGAAAACTCTTGCATGTAAGGTTTGACACGTGAGGTATGGAAATGAGCTATTATACACATATATTCCAGAAAGCTGATGCTTTTGAGGAAGTCCAGTATGTTGAATTTCTCAAACAGCATTGCTTTGAGCTTATTATGCATTGTGCCGTGGTGCATAATTTTACTCAGGGTCCTGTTAGTTTTTGCTGAGCAGTTAAAGTATTTGAAAAGTGCAGAATAGTGTAGTCGACCATGCAACTGCAGGGAGGCGCTGAATGTGCCCAGCTGCTTCCCAGCTGTCTGCTGCTGCTGATGCTTCAGGGTCACCCAGGAGCGAGGCTTTGTGAGTGATTCAGGTTGATGGATGGTCGCAGGGAGTGTAAGCCTTGTACAGCAGGAGGGCAGAACCCTGTTCTAAATCACTATAGCAAGTGAGAGGAGGATCCTTAGTTCGTCCAGCTTTTAGGAAAGTGTTAGAGATGGGACTGATTTATTCTAAACAAAGAAAGGCAGGACATATGCATCTTTTAAATTTACATTGTCTTAAACTGTTTTACTACGTGGCTCAAATAAATGTGATGCGGGAGATTTCTTAGGCAGATTTGAAACATCTGGACAGTGAGGGTTTACTCCCCAAAGCCAAGAATCCTGAGCACTTCTAATTAAAACGTCTTCCCTGAGATCAGCCAGTACTCCAAGTGACTGTCACAGGCCACTCCACGGTGTGTTCTCATTCTGTGTTATAACAGCAGACCACTGTAGGTACCGGGAGGCTTTTGCATTTGAGGCTCTGTGAGACTCATTCTATAGGATTCTGATAGTCATGTGCTTGTTTAATCTTGTTACTCTGAGCATGTTTCTAAGACTGACTCTAATCCTACTTTATTGAAAGCAAAGACCTTGCCCAGGCCTTACATAGAGTTGCTGCTTCTTGGTACACAGTGCTCTTGATTCATGAGTGGAATTAATATATAATGTGAATATACAAAACCATTCTCTTATTTTTCTTGTCACTTTGGAAGCATTCTGGCATCATCTCCACTCCATAGGGCTTATAATGCTTTTTCACCTATGGATTGCTGTGTTTGGCTCTCCCTGTAAACTCAACTAAATAGATGCTCCCTTTCATGATTTTTTAAATGAAAAGTGGACAGTAATGTCAAAATAATTATATACATAAGAATTAGAAAAAAATTACCCAGTAAAAATAAGGGCAATTTAATATCTTATATTTCTTTTTATATTTTGTAATATCTTAGTAGGGTGCTTTCTAAATTGATTATTATTGACTTTAGAGGTTGCGTAGTTGGAGCTTATTTGCCTGTAGTCAGGGAAGACTTTGTGAGAGAGGCATAGGACAGATTTGGGAGAAAGGAAGGAAAGAGAGTTCTTAGTAGATGTTAAAGAAAATTGTTTGGGTAGGAAAAGTTTCAAAAAGCCTAATTTTAGGAGTAGTGCAGAATAACAGAGCACTCACTTGATAGTTAACGTTATCACTGATAAACAGGAGCCACTGGGGAAGGCTTCTGAGGGTGTTTTTCACTGTTTTCCAAGAGCCTGTTTTAGGAAAACACTGGTGAGGGTTGGGGAGAGATGAGTGAACTAATTTTCTGTCAAATTTTGTCCCTGTGCTCCTAGAGTCAAGATTTGACACAATCTATTTTAGTATTTGAAAAATCTAATTTAAAAACAAATGTAAAATATTGTCAGAATAAAAAATACTATTCCTTCCTCCCCCTTTAAAATAAAATCTATACCCAGATGTACTGATGCAGTGACATTAAAACTATTTCCTATTCATTCTTTGTCACTTATCCTTCCCTTGGGTGACTGGTCTGTTACAAGGCTAAAGTGACTACCTGTTTTGCGGCCGACAGTCATAGATGTGGCTCTGTGTTTTAATTTCCTACCAAAAGCCCTATGCTATGTTTATTTGCTATTTTAGACATTCAGAAAATTGGGGGTCAGAATAATGAGGTGATTCTCTCCTTTACACCCCTCAAATAATTTAATAAATCATAAATCAAATGAGAAACCAGAAATCATGTTTGTTGACTTACAGCTGCAGACTTGTTCTTGGGCATTCCCCTTCCGCTCACCTTATCATTAGTGCAATGTTTCCAAGCCAAATTATTTTACATGGGGTACCATATCATAAAAATGCAAATATGAGATGTCAAACTTGCATATAATAAATTTCTTCATTTATAAATTTAGTCAAGGTATAAATGATTTGACAAGGTGTCTCAAGATGATTGTAGAATAAGGAGTGTAATTTTAGTTGGATTTGATTTGGTAATTGATTTTAAGATTTAAAGTGAGCAAAGTACAGTGTTACACTTTAGGAGTGAAGGAAATAGCAAAGGAAAAGTGAGGCCTGTCTGAGCAAGAAACGTTGCTATGTGATTTTATTAACGCCAAAACCCTCAACTAGAAAACTGCACCGGGTATAATGGGCATTGTGTTCAGGGAATGTGTCTTCTCAAGTTCCTGCCTCTCCTGAGACAAGTGGCTACAAAAACCGAAGGTCCTGAGTTAACTCATCACAGCTGAGTGTGTCACTGCACAAATTACTGCAGTTCCATTGCCAAAGATCATAGTTTCTTTTTGCTATATGGGGAAATGCATGTCAAAAGCCCGGTTCATCTTGATCCAAATTCTGTATACACCACAGGTAACTTATGAATGAAATAAACATGTCTTCATCCCCAGGAGACGTTTCCCTCACAACTCTTTAAACACTCAAAGAGTGGACCTCCACTTTTACCAGAAGAATGTAACAGCCAGAAGTCGAAACCTTAAATCAGTCAAATTAAACTTGGGGGAAAACCCAGCAGTACCCTGATAATTTAATCTTTATGAATCACTTAAAATTGTCTGCCTCTTCATTTATTCAATTTCCCAGTTGGCTTACTTTTTGCCCAACAGCAAGCAATTTGGATTTTTTTTATTACTATTTTTATTAGTTGCATTTGCAGAAAGAGAAGAAACACTTTTCACCCCCTAAATATTTATGACTTTCCACTGAATGAATAGTTGAATTTCATATTCTGTATTTAAAATATTGAGTAGTCTTGGATTTTTCTTGCTGAAATGGAAGAAATAATACTAATTTAAGGTGTAAGCATGTTAGAATCAGATACAAATTGTTCATGAACGCATGGTAGTCACTGTGTTCAGGCCTGCTATTCGCAATGGGGATTTCTTTTCTGTTTTGTGTGTGTTTTTTTTCTTAAGCTAACTGCAGATTCAAACGCAGTTGAAAGAAATAATATAGAGAGAGCCCATGTATTCTTTACCGGTTCCCCCCAGGGGTAACATTTTGCAAAACTATCACAACCTAGATATTGATGTTGATACATTCAAGATACAGAAGATTTCTATCCAAGCTTCAAATTAGTGACACATAACAAACAAACAAACAAAAACAAAAAACCAGAAGATTTCCATCACCACAGAGACCTCTCCTGTTGGAGAGCACACCTACTTCCTTCCTGTCCCCATCCCTTCTTAACTCCTGTCAACCTCTAATCTGTTCTCCATCTTTGTAATTTTGTCATTCCAAGAATGTTATATAAATGGAATCCTACACTGTTTAACCTTTTGGGATTGCCTATTTTCACACAACATAATTCAGTGGAGATTCATCCAAGTTGTGTGTGTCAGTGGTTTATTTTATTATATTGCTGAGTAGTTCCATGGTATGGATGTGTCAGAGTCTAATAAGTCATCCATTGAAAGACTTCTGGGTTGTTTCCAGTTTGGAGCTATTATGAATAAAGCTTCTTTGGACACTTGTTTATAGGTTTTTATGTGAACATAAATCTTCACTTCTCTGAGATAATTTCCAAGAATGCCATTGCTGTCTCATAATGTAGTATTTTTTTTTAGTTTTCTTTTTCATTTTTAAAGAAG
Organism: Pongo abelii; assembly: GCF_028885655.2. Classification (NCBI taxonomy): domain Eukaryota; kingdom Metazoa; phylum Chordata; class Mammalia; order Primates; family Hominidae; genus Pongo; species Pongo abelii. The sequence continues at coordinate 16,228,436 of NC_071985.2, forward strand.
CTGTAAAACTCTTCCAGAGGGGCTATACCACTTTACATCTCCACCAACAATGTATGAGAGATCAAGTTTCTTCATATCTTTGGCAGTAGTTTCATGTTTTCACTATTTTTTATTTTAGCCATTCTGAGGGGTATACAGTGATAACTTGTTGGGCTTACTTTGCATTTCCTTAATGGCAAATGATTTTGATTATCTTTTCTTGAGCATATTTGCCATCTCTGTAGTCTCTTCAGTGAAATGTTTATTCGTATCTTTTTCTAATTGGACTTTTCTAAATGTCATTTTCTAATTGGACTTTTTTTTTCTACTATTGAATTTTGAGAATTTCTTACCTATTTCAGATAGTTGTACTCTCTTAGATATATGTTTTGCAAATATTTCCCTCTGGTCTGTAGCTTGTCTTTTTGTCCTGTTAACAAAATGTTTTGCAAAGCAAAAGTTTTTTAGGTACACATTCTTTTCAAGCGTACATAGACTATTCTCCACAATGGACCATCTACTAGACCATAGAACAATCCTCAATAAATTTTTAAAAACTGAAATTATGCAAAGAATGTTCTCCAGCCATAATAGAATAAAATAGAACATTAATAGCAAGAGCAAATTTGGAAATTTTCCAAATATATATCAATTAAAACACACAAACAACCAATGGTTCTAAGAAGAAATCTCAAAGAAAATTAAAAACTACTTCGAGATGAATGAAAATAAAATATAATTTATTAAAACTTATGGAAGGTAGGAAAAGCAGTTCTCAGAGGAAAATTCATAGCTGTAAATGTCTAGATCTTTAAAATAAGGCCAGACATGGTGGTGTTCATGCCTATAACTGCAGCACTTTGGGAGGCCAAGACAGAATGATCACTCGAGGTCAAAAGTTTAATACCACCAGCCTGGGCAACATAGTGATAGATGGGTATCTTCAAAATTTTTTTTAAAATTAGTTGGATATGGTGGTGCACACCTGTAGTTTTAGCTACTGAAGAGGCTGAGGTTAGAGGATTGCTTGAGCCTAGAAGTTAGAGACTTCAGTGAGCTATGATCACGCCACTGCACTCTAGCCTGGGTGACAGGGGCAAGACCCTGCCTCTAAAAATAATAATAATAAGAAGAAGAAAGATATTCCCAGGTATGGTGGCCTGTGCCTGTAATCCTAGCTACTCAGAGGCTGAGGCAGGAGGATTGCTTGAAGTCAGGAATTCATGACCAGCCTGGGCAACATAGTGAGACCTCTTCTCAAAAAAAATTTTTTTAAAGATCTCAAATAAATCACCTAAAGAACTAGAAAAAGAAGAGTGTACAAAACCCAAAGCAAGCAGACAGAATGATTGGACTAGGGATAAATGAAAATGAAGAGTAGAAAAATGACAGAAGAAAACCAAAAGTTTGTTTTTTGAAAACATAAATTGACAAACCTTTAGCTAGAATGGCCAAGTTAAAAACAAGACTCAACGTACTATAATTGCTAATAAAAGTGAGGACATTATTACTAGCCTCACATAATTAAAAGGAACTATAAGAGAACTCTACGACCCCTTGTATTTCAACAAATTAGGTAACCTAGATGAAATGGAGAAATTCCTAAAGACATACAAACTACCAAAGCTGACTGAAGAATAAACAGAACATCTAAATAGACTATAACAAGTATAATAAAAAGAATTAATCAGTAATTTTTTTAAAACTCCCTACAAAGAAAAAGCCGAGGACCAGTTGACTTCACTGATGAATTGTATAAAATGTTGAAAGAAGAATTAACACCAATTATTCTCAAATCTTTCAAAATATACTGAAGAAAGAAACGATTCCTAACTCGTTCTATGGGGCCAGTATCATCCTGACACCAAAGCCAGAGAGTGACATCATGAGAGAAGAAAACTTCAGACCAATTTCTCTTATGAATGTAGATGCAAAAATCCTCAAAAAATACTATCAAACCAAATTCAACAGCTTATTAGGATTATACACTGTGACCAGATGAGAATGCTAGGGTGGTTTAACACATAACAATCAGTTAATATGATAGATTATATTAATAGTATGGGAGAAAACCACACTTGACCATTTCAATTGATCCAGAAAAATCATTTTGCAAAATACAACACTACGTTGTGATAAAAACATTAAACAAACTAGGATAAAAGAATGTCCTCAATCTGATAAGCCTAAATGCCCATCAGTGATAGACTACAGTAACTAAAACAGTATAGTACAGGTACAAAAACAGACACATAGACCAATGGAACAGAATAGAAAACCCAGAAATAAGGCCACACACCTACAGCCTGACAAAAACAAGCAATGACGGACAGATTCCCTATTCAATAAATGGTGCTGGCATAACTGGCTAGCCATATGCAGAAAATTGAAACTGGACCCCTTCCTTACACCATATGCAAATATTAACTCAAGTTGAATTAAAGACTTAAACGTAAAACCCAAAACTATAAAAACCCTGGAAGACAACCTAGGCAATACCATTTTGATATAGGAACAGACAAAGATTTCATGATGAAGACATCAAAAGCAATTGCAACAAAGGCAAAAATTGACAAATGGAATCTAACTAAACTGAAGAGCTTCTGCACAGCAAAAGAAACTATCCACAGAGTAAACAGACAACCTACAGAATGGAAGAAAATTTTTACAAACTATGCATCTGACAAAGGTCTGATATCCAGCATCTATAAGGAACTGAAACAAATTTACAAGAGAAAAACAACCCCATTAAAAAGTGGGCAAAGGACATGAACAGACACTTTTCAAAAGAAGACATACATGCAGCCAAGCATATGAAAAAAGAAATACTCAGCATCACCAATTATTAGAGAAATGCAAATCAAAACCACAGTGAAGTACCATCTCACACTAGTCAGAATGGCTATTATTAAAAAGTCAAAGAATAACAGGTGCTGGGAAGTTGCAGAGAAAAAGGAATGCTTATACACTGTTGGTGGAAGTGTAAATTAATTCAACCATGTGGAAAGCAGTGTGGCAATTCTTCAAAGACCTAAAAACAGAAATACCATTGGACACAGCAATTCCATTACTGAGTATATAAATCGCTCTATCCTAAAGACACATGCACGTGTATGTTCATTGCAGCACTATTCACAGTAGCAAAGACATGGATACCATCAGTGTTGGGCTGGATAAAGAAAATGTGGTACATATACACCATGGAATACTATGAAGCCATAAAAAGAATGAGATCATATCCTTTGCAGAAACATGGATGGAGCTGGAAACCATTATCCTCAGCAAACTAACACAGAAGCAGAAAACCAAATACCTCATGTTCTCACTTATAAGTGGGAGGCAAATGATGAGACCACATGGACACAGGGGAAAAACACACACTGGGACCTATCAGAGGGTGGAGGGTAAGAAGAGGGAGAGGATCAGGAAAAATAGCTAATGGGTACTAGGCTTAATACCTGGATGATGATATAATCTATACAACAAACCCTCATGACACAAGTTTACCTATATGACAAGTCTGCATATGTACCCCTGAACTTAAAAGATAAAAAATAAATAAACAGATTAAGAGCAGCTAAAGTGGACATCCTTGCAGTTTTCCCAATCTTATGGGGAAGTAATTCAATTTTTCACCATTAAGTACAGTGTTGCTGTAGGTTTTCATTTTATTTTTTTATTTTTTATTTTTTGTGACGGAGTCTCGCTCTGTCGCCCAGGCTGGAGTGCAGTGGCATGATCTCGGCTCACTGCAAGCTCCACCTCCCGGGTTCACCCATTCTCCTGTAGCCTCCCCAGTAGCTGAGATTACAGGCGCCCGCCACCACACTCGGCCAATTTTTTTGTATTTTTAGTAGAGACGAGGTTTCACTGTGTTAGCCAGGATGGTCTCGATCTCCTGACCTCGTGATCTGCCCACCTTGGCCTCCCAAAGTGCTGGGATTACAGGCGTGAGCCACTGTGCCTGGCCAGCTGTAGGTTTTTATAGATGATCTTTATCAAGTGAGGAAATTTGCATCTAATTCTATTTTTCTCAGAGTTTTTTTTTAAAAAAATCATGAATAGTATTGGGTCTTGTCATTTGCTTTTTCTGTGTTTATCTACATGCATATGTGATTTTTCTTCTTTCCCATGTGAGTATGGTGGATTATACTGACTGATTTCTGTGCATTGAACCAGTTTTGCATCCCTGGAATAAACCCACATTGTCATGGTATATAATTATTTTTATATATTGCTGAATTTTATTTGCAATATATTTTTAAGGATTTTTGGATTTATATTATTGGAAGATATTGATCTTTAATTTTATTTTTTCATGCTGTTTTTGTCAGGTTTTTGTATCAAGGTAAATACTAGCTTCATGAAATAAATAGGAAAGTGTCTCTTCCTCCTATAATTTCTGAAAGATATTAAGTATAATTATTGTTTGTTATTTTTTAAACATGTGGTAGAATTCTTCAATGAAGACTTCAGAGCTTAGAGATTTATTTTGGGGGGAGTTTCTAAGTTACTAATTAAATGGCGTTAATAGTTACAGGGCTTTTAAAATTATGTATTTCATAATGAGCAAGTTATGGTAATTAGTGGGTTTTTTTTGAGGAATTGGTCCATTTCATCTAGGTTGTAAAATTTATGCGTGTAAAATTATTTGTAATATTCCCTATTATCTTTTTGATACCGGCAGGGTCTGTAGTGTATACAGTTATTTGTAATTTGTGTTTTCTCTCCCCTTTTCTTTGTCAGTCTGGCTAGAGATTTGTCAATGTTATTGATTGATATTCTCAAAGAACCAGCTCTTTGGCTCTGATTTTTTCATTTATTTTTCAATTTCACTGATTTTTGCTCTTTATTTCATTTGTTATGCTTGCTTTGGGTTTTCTTTGCTCTTCTTTTTCTAGATTTTTTGGGTGGGACCATAGACTATGAATTTGATACCTTTTTAATGTGTATATTTAGTGCTGTGAATTTCTCTTTCAACACTGCTTTAGCTATGTTCGACAAATCTTGATATCTTTATTTCCATTTTCTTTCAGTTCAATGTATTTCTATTTCTTCTTTTTTCTTTTTTTTGTGTGTGTTTCCATTACTATTGAAACTTTATCTTTGACCCATGGTTTATTTAGAATTGTGCTGTTCAGTTTCCAAATGTTTGGATATTTTCTTGTTTTCTTTGTGTTATGTATTTCTAGTTTAAGTCCATTATGGTTGAAGAACAAACTCTGTATGATTTCATTTTTTAAGAATTTGTGGAGATCATTTTATGTCCCAGAAAAATGGTCTATCTTGTTACACTCTCTGTGGGCACTATAAAAGAATGTGTAGTCTACCGTTGTTGGGTGGAGCGTGCAATAAATGTTGAATAGGTAACGCTGGTTGATAGTGTTACTGAGTTCTTCTATATTATCGTTGATTTTCTGTCTGCCCTTTTTATCAGTTGTTAAGACATGGGTGTTTAAGTCTCCATCTATAATTGTGGATTTGTCTGCTTTTTCAGTTCTATCAGGTTTGGGTTCATGTATGTTGCAATTGAGTTGTTTGACTTATACATATTTAGGACTGATGTGTTTTCTTAGTGGATTAACCCTCTTACCATACAATGTTCATTTCTGTCTTTGGTGAACTTCTTTGTTACAGAGTCTACTTTATCTGATATTAACAGCCATTTCTGCTTTTCTTTGATTAATGTTTGCATCATATATATTTTTCATTTTATATTTTCAGTTGGGCTATGTTACTATATTTGAAGTGTATTTCTTGTAGGCAGCGTAGGTCATAATTTTTAATCTACTTGCTAATTTGTTTTGGTGTATTTATGTTTGGTATAATTATTGACATATTAGGGCTTATATCTGTTACTAATTTTTTGTTTTGTTTGCTCTGTTTGTAATTTTTGTTTGTTTTTTCCTGATTCTTGTATGTTTCTTGAACATTTTTCAGAATTCGATTTTGATTTATTAAATAAATAATATATTTTTGAGTGTATCTTTTAGTGGTTGCTCTAGGTATTACATTATATATAAATAATTGTTCAAAATCTACTGGTACTGTCATTTTACCTGTTCAAATGAAGTGTAGAAGTCTTTTCATGTCCCTTTAGCTTCCCCTGCTCGTAGCATGATGTCATGAATATTTTCTCTATGTACACTTAGAACTATATTGACAACTGTATAATTTTTGATTCAGACATTAAGCATAATTTAGAAGACACATGAGGAGAAGGATGTCTATTGTATCTACCCATACTTTTGCTTACTGTGTTTTTTCTTCCTGATGTTTTAAGTTTCATTCTTTTCTTTCTTTCTCTTCTTTTCTTTTCTTAGAGGACATTATTTACCTATTATTTCAGGGTAGAACATCTGTTGACACATTCTCTTAGTTTTTTTTTTCCTTTGACACATTCTGTTAGTTTTTCTTCCTTTGAGAATGCCTTGTAATGAAATTTTTTTCATTCCAAAAGGATATCTTCACTGTATATAGGAATCTAGGCTGACAATTATTTTCTTTCAGCACTTAAAAACGTATTGTGCTATTTCTTCCTGACCTCTATGGTTTCTAATAAGAAATCTGCAATAATTCAAAATTTTTCCTTTGTAGATAAGGTGTTTCTTTCTTGTTGCTTTCAAGAGCTTTTCTTTGTGTTTATATTTTAGAAGCCTGACTATAATGTATTTTGGTGTGAATTTCTTCAACTTTACTTCCAACTTCTCTCCTTATGGGACCCTGATTTTAGTTCTTTAATTACGGTCCCATGGGTTTTGGAGACTCTATTTTTTTTCTTCAGTCTGTTTTCTCTCTGTTGTTCAGATTGCAAACAACAGTCTGTTGTTCTGTCTTCCAGTTCAATGATTCTTTTCTCTTCCCTTCATTCTGCTGTTAGGGACTTCATTTTTAAAATTTTAGTTATTGGCCGGGCACTGCAGCTCACACTTGTAATCCCAGCACTTTGGGAGGCCGAGGCCAGTGGATCACTTGAGCTCAGGAGTTCAAGACCAGCGTGGCCAACGTGATGAAACCCCATCTCTATTAAAATACAAAAATTAGCCGGGTGTGGTGGCACACACCTGTAGTCCCACTTACTTGGGAGGTTGAGGTGGGAGAATCACTTGAACCCTGGAGGCAAAGGTTGCAATGAGCTGAGATGGTGCCACTGCACTTCAGCCTGGATGACAGAGCAAGACTCTGTCTCAAAAAAAAAAATTAGTTATTGTATTTTTCAGTTGTAAAATTTCTATTTGATTCTTCTTTATTTATTCTATTTCTTTGCCAAGGCTTGCTTTTTTTTTTTTTTTTTTTTTTTTTTTTTTTTTTTTTTGCCAAAGCTCTATTTTTTCATTTATTTCAAGTGATCTTAATTGCTCATTGAAACATTTTTATGACGGCTAATTTAAAATATTTGTTAGATAATTTCATCATCTCAATTTTGGCATCTATTGTCTTTTAAAATTCATTTTGAGATCTTCCTGTTTGTTTCTGATTGTAAGTAGTTTTCTATTCAACTCTGGACATTTTGGGTGCTATTATGTATTATGAGCCTCTGGATAATATTTACACCTTTGTTTCAGCTAGCTGTTACTGACACCATTCTGGCAGGAGAAAAGGGGTTGTTGCTTTGTTACTTTCAGATGGGGTTAGAAGTCCAGGTTCCCTACTCAGCCTCTATTGACTCCTGAGATGGGAGAGGGTGGAAAGTTTCTTGTTATTGCTTGATAGGGGGTGGGAGTTCAGATTCCCCACTAAGCATTTATTGATACTTTCCTGAATGGGAGGGATAGTGGTACCTCATTACTGCTCCCCATGTGGCCTTTTTACCCAGGAAAATTATGAAAGTCTGAACTCAGTCTCTTTTGACACCATCTCAGCAGGAGAGGAAGGGGCACCTCATTATTGCATGGCAAGGGAGGAAGTCTAGGTTCCTCACTCAGTCTTTGCTGGTGACACAGGATTCTTTGGGGGGCCACTTCACCAGGCTCCACCCATTCAGCCCAGCAGGCTGTGCTTGGTTTGCGCTACTGGCCTGGATCCCATATCTTGGGTAGAATGGTGAGGGGTGTGTGGGCAAGTGGGTGTGAGGTCTGACCACAGTGCACAGCCAGGCACACAGGCTGCTGCAGTGGGGCTGGGCAGGCAACTCCAGATGCCTCCTTCATGTGAGGCTGCAGCTGAACCAGACATACCACAGGCAGCTTCTGCCTTAAGTGCCCTCACTGGATGAGGGGAATATGGTGGCACCTAAAAACTCAGAGATGCCAGCAACCAGAAAAAGCCCCAAGGGGGTGTTATAGTTTTGTCACAGCTCTGGCTCAGGAAGCCTGGAGGTCTGAGCCCCCAGAAGGATCACAGCTCTTCTTTCCCATAGTCCAGTGAACAGGAGCATGTCACTGCCCACAGTTCAGTGAGCTGATCAGAGATGCGTGACAGTGCTTTTCACACCTGCCATTTGGCGGGTCCCAGGATTTTGTCCTGTGTCTGAGAAGAATGAGGTTATGTAGACAATCAGAGACTGAGTAAGGCAGAGAAGAGTTTTACTGAGTGATGGAACAGCTCTCAGCAGAAAGAAGACCCTAAGTGGGTACCCCCTACCCAAAGGTGGGTAGTCCCAAAGTGTGGCTGAGTCCAGGGTTTTTATGGGCTCGGAATGAGGGAGTGCATGCTGATTGGACAAAAAGCACCATTCAATTGGCTGAAAGGCATGGAGGAAGTTCTCACTGCAGTTGGGGACTTTACCTAGAACTGGCAGCTTGGTTTTCAGGCTTTAATTTGTCTTTGGTTTGAAGGTTGGGTTTCACCAGGGACCCACCCCTATCTGCTTAGAAATTTGTCTCCCTTCTGCTGCTATCACTGGTACAGGTAGGCATAGGGCTATGGTTTTATCTGTGGTATTTGGCTGTTACAGAGTGGTTATGACCTACATTTTTCTGTCTTTTTAGGCTGCGCCTTTCCTGACTCTCAGGCTAGACAGATCAGGGGTTTGTTGATACTTTTTTTTTTTTTCTTTTGCTTCTGTAGGTGTTTCTGGGCTATATGAGGCAAAAACAAAAACAGAGAAACTCACCACAGTATTTTTCCTTGGATCCCATGATGCCCAGATGCTCTACTTTTTCCTTTTACCTTTCAGAAGGTGTTTTTATTACATGTAAAATCCAGGGTTTTCGTTGTACCAAGTAGAGGAATAAGGAAAAATACACCAATTCCATCTTTCCGGAAGAATACAACCAATCTGCATGTATTCATTGTTCTTATTCGTGCTTAGCTTTCTCTACTGCAGTTTCATATGGTATGATGAAAACATAATATTTTGGATACCAGTATTCTATATAGGGTATTCTTTCATTGCAGGCCTCAAATAGACTTTCAGGAAATAGACTTTTACAATAACATTAGGAGGTAAAAGAATTGCCTCATTATGCCCATATGGCTGCCTGTGAGCACACATGTATGTTTACAAAGAATCTTAGAAACTTCATCTTGAGGTAGGCTGAACACAGTGTGGTTGCTGAGTGTATTTTACAGTTTATCTATAGGAGAATAGAAGAAACCAGAAAAGCATTGAGGGAACGTAAACAGAGAGAAAAAATGTTGATTCAGACCCTGTCATGATAAGATCCTTGTGGAGAGAGTGGTATAAAACTCAGCAAGCTTTATAAACATAAAATGAAAAAAAATTTTTAGTTTTTTAACTTAATAATTAATTACTTTGAAAAGTTGTATAGCTAAGACTAAAACGAAAAAGTTGTATAACGAAGACTAAAACTCACAAAGACCAGTAGAAGACTTCTACACAGCAACAGTGGAGTAATATGTGGTTGTACTCCTATTGTTTCAGTATGGCTAACTTGTATTATCTTTTCTTTATGAAAATCTGGTTTAGAAGTTTTCAGTTCCAGAGATGTAGCAGACTAGATAATCTCAAAACTTTTACACCTGCTAAAAGTATCAAAAAATGATAGGTGGTAAAATTCCTCCTAGATACATGTTTGAACATAATAATAAAGTTAGAAAATTCCCATGGGCTAGAAAGAAAGAGGGAGCAGAAAACAGTGAAACCTGCTATCACTGCCCGGGAAGAATGGGGTGGGTGGTGGGTCAGGGCTGTGAGTCTCAGTAACATAGGGGCTGACATTTTAAAATCTATGCCAGGCTAGGTGATGAAGTGTTAGTCCTACAGAAGCAGAAAGTTTCAACTAAGACTTCCACATAAAGCTGGAGCCCTGAAGGTCTTCCCCATCAGTGAAGAAGTGAAACACCCAACACAGAGAAGGAACAAGAAATCTCAACTGGTCAGAGAGAGGGAAGAGTGGGGACAAGTCTCCATTATGAATGGACAATACTAATCTTTCGTCACATGTGGGCTTGGAGTTCAAAACTATACTACCCATATTTGGAAACTGTCACATTGAGAAGTTAATGCAAAAATGGTACTGGTGTGTAAAACCCCTAGAGTTGCTGATGAAGCCAATGTAAAATTATTCTTAAAGGACATGACATATCTTCAACTAATTCCACAATAAAAACTGACTGGAAAGGAGCTCTCAATCCAGTACTATGCAATACAAAAGAAAAATATTCATCATGAACAAGAACCAGGAAATAAAATAAATAGCAGATTTCGACTCTCCAAAACTAAAGATAAGTAAAGAAATAATCATATATATATTTAGAATAAAAAGTTGTATAAGAAGAAATAAAGCTAAAAGGCCAAGATGTTATGAAAAAAAAAGACAAATTGGAACAAATGGCTTATAAAAATAAATGCATGTAGTCATTAAAATGTATACTGTAATAGACAAGTTAAATAGTAAATTAAACACAGCTAAACTAGAAAGCAGTCAGTCTAAGAAAATTGGCCAGAATGCAGCAGAGAAAGATAAAGAAATGGGAAATATTCCAGGGAGGTTAAGAGACTTAGAGGACAAAATGAAAGATGTCAGCTAGAAGTCTAGAAGTTCCTGGAAGAAGGCATAAAACAAATAGGGAGAAGCACAATTTTGAGAGAAAATAATAGAAAATTTTCAAAATTGATGAAAGACATGAATCCTCAGATTCAGGAATCTAAGTCATGACCATAATAAACTAAAATAAATTCACATTTCTACACAAAACAGTGAGGTTTCACAGCACTAATATCAAAAAAGATCTTTAAAGTATTCAGAAGCAACAGGAAGAATGGATACTAATTAATAACAGTATATATGACCAACAGAAGAATTATACACAGCAATAATGGAGTAATATGTAGTTGTACTCCTATTTTTCAGTATGGTTAACTTTTATTAGCTCTCTTTTCTCTCCCCCACTCTCATTCTCTCTCCCTGCCTCTCTTTCCCCTTCACCTTTTTTCCCTTTTTTAAAACAATCGTTCTCATCAAATATGTATATTTTTGTATGTGTGGTATTTATTTAACTACTGATTCTATTTGTTTAATAATTACAGGGCTATTCTTTTTTTTTGTTGTTGTTGTTGAAGAAAGAGTCTTGCTCTGTCTGCCAGGCTGGAGTGCAGTGGTACAATCTTGGCTCACTGCAGCCTCGCCTCCCAGGTTCAAGAGATTCTCCTGCCTCCGCCTTCCGAGTAGCTGGGATTACAAGGATGTGCCACCACGCCCAGCTAATTTTCATATTTTTAGTAGAGACAGGGTTTCACTGTGTTGGCCAGGCTGGTCTCGAAACTCCTGACCTCAAATGATCCACCTACCTCAGCCTCCCAAATTGCTGGGATTACAGGCATGAGCCACCGTACCCGGCCTCTTCTTTTGTTTTTATTCTAGAGTTACTTTTAGTATGTTTCAGCTTTATAGGAGATTACCTATTTCATTTATGTTTTCAGATTTATTGGCACAAAGTTGTTCATAGTATTGCCTTATTATTTCTGATTCTGTAGTATTGTCTTTATAATTTTATAATCAGACTATAGTGTAATGTGTTTAAAAATCAAAGAAACAATACAATTAGAAAGCATAATAACATAAACTATGAAGATGGAATATGACCAAATACATCTGCCTGGACACCCAGTGAAAAGACATACCTTAAATATGGTGACCTGGAACAGCTGAAAATCAAAGAATAAGTGAAAGCATTAGGCAAGTGCAAACAAATTAAAGCTACTGTTGTGGCTTAGTATTGAACACAGATGTATTTGGGGCAAAAGCCATTAGGATTAAAAACATTTTATAATGCCAAAGACTAAAATTCACAATGAAAATATAAACTATGAATATCAACGCACTAAGTCACATAGCAAAACTTAAAAGGGAAAAAAAGGAAATTTTATTTAAAAAATAGAAACACAGTAGTGGTAGAAAATGTGACTCACTTTTCTTAGTTCATGACCCATCAAGTGATCAAAAATTAGATAAGCATATAGAAGCAATAAATAACATAATATAACTGCAATATATATTACAGAATATATACACACATGCACAAACACATATACATATGGAAAATGAAAAAAAACCTTTTCAGGTGCCCAAGGAATATGAAGAAACACTGATTATATATTAGGCAATTAAAAAGGAGCTTACTCTTTCATAATTCTTGCAAACTACAATAGTAGTTCAGTTTCTAGTAATAACATGCTAGGTATTTACAACCAATTTTCCCTCGTGAGGGCAGCTAAAGAAAACTGGGTAAAATGCAAAGAAAAGGGCCAGGTGTAGTGGCTCATGCCTGTAATCCCAGCACTTTGGGAGGCTGAGGCGGGTGGATCACCTGAGGTCAGGAGTTTGAGACCAGCCTGGCCAACATGGTGAAACCCCATCTCTACTAAAAATACAAAAATTAGCTGGGCATGGTGGTGCATGCCTGTGATTCCAGCTACTCGGGAGGCTGAGGCAGGGGAATCGCTTGAACCCAGGAGGTGGAGGTTGCAGTGAGCCAAGATCGCACCACTGCGCTCCAGCCTGGGCGACAGAGTAAGACTCTGTCTCAAAAGAAAAAACAAAACAACAACAACAAAAAGAAATATAAAGAAAAGAACCAACAAAACTTTCTTTAAACTCAAAGTTGTTGGTGGCTCAAAAGCTTCAAAGTACTGAAAATTCAGATCAAAATCCTGTAGAAGGAAAGCACCCAACACTCATAGCCATTTTTGTTCAAGACCATCTGCCAAACCTGAAAAAAGAAACAGCCAAACTGAGCTATGTTTGTGGTCTTGCAGGGCAAATGTATGAAAAGTCAAAACCCAGGCCCAGTAAGGCTGGAGGTCACCTGAAGGCCCTGACCCCAGGCAGTGCCCACCCTGATGGGTGTACAGCAGTATGTCCTCAGGAAATGTCTCATGCCAAATCATTCTGAGCTGCATGGTGACAGCAGAGTGCCACTGACTTTGCAAGAGCTAATACGATTGTTAGTGGCAGCAGCAATGAAGGGCGGAAAAACAATCCCAGCTGTACCTTGTGCATATAATCAATTTTAAAGGAGACAGTACCCCTGTATTTAAACTCTGGCTGCCTTCTCATTGTCCAGATTTCTTTAAGGTCGCCCTGCCTATGAATAAAATTACAGTCTATTTTTCACTCCGTCTTGGATTTGCTATATGAACAGACCCCCACCAAACTTCTCACTCTGGCCAGCAATATTTCCTCACCAAAAAATGAGACAACTTTTACCATAGACTGTGTGTACTGGAAAGGGGAATTTGAAGCATTATCAGTATAGAAAATTACTTTTAAATTATTTAAGTTGCTCAGATGAAACTGAGAGAGAAGGTGCTTGACCTAGAGAGACTGGGGGGGTGGGAAGGCCAAGTTTGAAGGGAAGAAGGCAGCTCTGCTCTCTGCATTTCATATTAACATAAAAGAGAGGTGCTTCTCAGTAAGTCAACTTCTCTGGAGAGTCCTGTTACACGACTCTTGTTCTGTAGTGCTCAGGACAGCATTAGCCAGCAATGCACAGTGACTTTGTCAGGCAAGTGCTAGGAAGACCATGCATGCAGACGCATGCCTAATGTGTACCAGGATTGCATGTTCCCACTGAGCTTGGGGAGAGAGCTATAAGCCCTGTTTCCTCTTTGAGCTACAGAGCTGATGTTCATTTGATTGGACAGTTAAGGCAGAAATCCAATTACTGAGGTAATTAGCACCTTTGAGGGGTAAGCACCAAATTTACAGGAGGAAAGCACTGGAGAAAAATCAAATTACCCGGTGTGGCTGACAGTCCACCCTCTTAGAGAATATGTGGAGAGCCAGAGGTCCTGGGGGTACACAGGCAGCTTAGCTTAGTTATTGCTCATCAGAATTTAGACTGTGTTCTATAGGCCTCTGAAAAGATAGCTTTCCAGTGAACATAGTTTTAGAAGGTGTTTTAGTTCCCTAAGGAGTTTAGTAAATGACTTTCTTTTGTCTTAATCCTCCTTTAAAAATTGTTTATTCTGCTGCTTGAAAATTCCATTTGCGGTAGGTCTTAAGGTGAAATTAAAATTCCATTTAGGGACTAACTATGCAGACATGGGATTTCAGCCTTCATTAGAAAGAATTTTGTTGTTTGCTCTATTTTCTGCTACCCTGAGATCTTTCATTTTTCAAAGCTGCTATGAGAGTATTTGTAAGGAAAACCAAAGCTGTAATAGAACAGCATGCTGGGGTTCACAGCCTTTCTGAAATGTAACACGGTATTTCTTCTCTCCAATCCATCCGTAGCATCACAGAACTCAACAGGATCTTGCCTAGATGGTTCTCAAGTGTCTAAGACATGCACGAAAAGAAAGAATACTTTTTTTTCTGAAGACAAGCCTTTTCATTTATTCAAATTATAGTTACAACCAAATATCTTTTTATCTGTTTTGATTCCCAAAAGACAAGTTCACAAAAGAAGACTGCATTCTTAGGTTTCTTCTTAAGCAGCATTTCTGACAAGTGCTTTTCATTTATTAAATTATACAGAATATGTCAATGATCATGTTTAAACATAAGCCACATATGCAGCATTGACTGGCAGCTAGTCTTCTTTCCTCTTAGCAAATATTATAAGGACAAGAACTTCAGAAGTATCCTTATCTTTGACCATTCAATAATTTATTCTGCAAATATTTATTGAGTGACTACTATGTGCCAGTTGTGAGCAACAAACTTACTCTCATGGTACTTAGGGACTGATGTAAGAGTCAGATATAATCAGATAATTACACAAAGAGATGTATGGTGTGGTGTAAAGGCTCCTGAGCCAGCCTCCCTAGGTCATATTCTGGCTGTACCACCTGTTAGATCTGTGACCTTGAGCACTCTACTTAATTTCTCTGTGCCTCTGCATCATCCGCTGTGAGAATGGGTATAATGAGTACCTACCTCAGAGGGTAGTTTTGAGGCAATAGTAAGCTAATACATATAAAGTACTTAGAACAGGCACATGACAGAAGCAAGTGCTACATAAATGTTAGCTGCCATCGTTATGATTGATGTTAGCCTTGACAGGTGCTCCAAAAGAGAGGTACAGGTACAATGCGTGAAAGAGAACATGACAAAGGAATCTCACGCAGCACAGGAGTCAAGGCAGCTTCCCTGAGAAGGTGATACTTGAGCTGAGACTTGAAGGATGAGAGGAGTCAATGAGGAAAAATGAGTGGGAATGGAAAGGGATCCCTAAGTAGAGGGAACATTTGCAAATGATACTGGAGAGGAAGGAACGACAGGACTAAGAGGTCTGGGCATGTTGAAGGGGTGGAAAAGGAAAACCAACAGGCTTGGAGCAAAGAAAGCAAAGGGTGGAGTGATAGAAAAGGCAGGAGCTGGCCAGGCGCGGTGATCACTCCTGTAATCCCAGCACTTTGGGAGGCCAAGGCAGGTGGATCATGAGGTCGAGAGAGCGAGAACATCCTGGCCAACATAGTAAAACCCCGTCTCTACTAAGAATACAAAAATTAGCTGGGCATGTGGCGAGTGTCTGTAATCCCAGGGCTGGGCAGGACAATCGCTTGAACCCAGTAGGCGGAGGTTGCCGTGAGCCGAGATTGCGCCGCTGCACTCCATCCTGGCGACAGAGCGAGACTCCATCTCAAAAAAAAAAAAAAAGAAAAGAAAAGAAAAGAAAAAGAAAAAGCAGGAGCCAGACGTGTTCAAGACCAGGCTTTCTACAATTGTCAGTGGGACCTTCATTATGCCCAAATCTTTAAGTAAACATTATGTGTGATGCTGATATATTTGTGGAAGCCCTTTCTTAATGGCTAATATATCAGATTTAACCATATGAAATTGCCATTTTGTAGGTGATAATAAACAGTTGACTGTCATCAATTTCATAGGCCTGATGTCAATTTCATATTTCATTCTTTAAAGACCACCACTCATTGTTGGAAATAAAAGGACAAAGGTAGGCTGACATAGCCTCTCCAAGCAGAGCAGATCGCTGCACTTACAAAGGGTTTTGGGGATGTGTGGAGTTCAAGGACTGGTAGGTTTTGGAGGCATACATGGGTTGACAGC
The DNA here is from genome assembly GCF_028885655.2 of Pongo abelii. Taxonomy (NCBI): domain Eukaryota; kingdom Metazoa; phylum Chordata; class Mammalia; order Primates; family Hominidae; genus Pongo; species Pongo abelii. Next base: position 16,244,836 of record NC_071985.2, read on the forward strand.
ATCTGTATAGGTGGTTACTTGAAAAGCCTGTTGTTCATCAATTGCCCCTCAGAAGTCTGCAGTGAGTTGGCTAACTCTCAGAAGCCAGGGGTTGTCATGGACCGGCTGCCTTACAAAAGCTGTGCACTGAGGGGTGTTTTCATGATGGAATAGGTTCAAAGCTGGTTCTAGTGGTCACTTGTTACCATGGCTGCAGACAATCCAAGAGCTTTCATTCTCATGGTTCAACCTAAGAAAGGTCTATAAGAGTATACCCCACTCTTGAAAGCAGGTGGTGGAGATGTTGACTACTCACCACCATTTCCTGAAATCAATTTGAAGAGAAAGATACCTATGTGGACACTGTTCTCAAGTTCTGAAAGTGGGTGGCATTACATTGGCAGTTTAAACACTTGCTTTTTTTTTGAGGCAGAGTCTCACTCTGTCACCCAGGTTGGAGTGCAGTGGTGCAATCTCGGCTCACTGCACTCCTGGATTCAAGTGACTCTCCTGCCTCAGCCTCCCAAGTAGCTGAGATTATAGGAGTGTGCCACCACACATGGCTAATCTTTTTGTATTTTTAGTAGAGATGGGGTTTCACACTGTTTTCCAGACTGGTACCAAGCCTCTGACTTCAAATGATCCACCTGCCTCAGCCTCCCTAAGTGTTGGGATTACAGGCATGAGCCACCGTGCTCGGCCTAAATACTTGCTTTGATTTTGCAGATCTGGTGCTCCAAATTGATTAAGACACAAGGCCGTTGTCTCCAAATCAGAGAGCTACTCATCTCTCCCCTCCATGTGTTTCTTGTACTGTTCCCTCTATTTCTTATCATGAGACTCCTCTCTTCCTGCAGTGTGGTAAAACTACAGCAATCATCTTAACCTGTGAGATCTGTCACCTTTGCATTTTCCACCCACGCAGCTGGTTCTGTAAACCACCTCTTCCGCTTGGGGGGATCTAATCATGACCTTTTACCCTTTTGTGGCCTCTTCTAGTACAAGGCGAGTGGATAATTCCAACACAAGACTGGCAGTCCAAATTGAAAGAGATCCAGGTAAGAAGATCTCTTCTCTCTTTTTAAACTATTTATTGTTGTATGGATGGATTCTCAAAAGGAAGAATTAAATACTCACTCTGTACTCATTGTGGAGACAATGCACATCTTAGTTAATATGCTGACTGTGGAATAAAACTGTGCAGGTAGAGTGATCAAGCAACCTGATTTGGTTTGACAATGCATTGCTCTGCTGTTTAGAATTGATTAGGACCTTGCTCACTATTAGATACCCCTGTTAATCAAGACATTTTAGTTCGTGTGCAGTAAACCTCAAACACAGACTGTAAACCTTGAGATTCATCTTTTAGGAAAAAACAATTCTTTGGAAAAACATCAGCATGATAATATCCTTAAAAGCAAAGCATTCCATGATCCAGGATCTAGAAGGTTTCAGAAACTTTGGTCAACATTAAGCTATGAAAAGATTGACCTGCTAGAAAATTATTTTACTTTTTTCTTTCCATAATCAATCTCCTTTTTTAACCATTCTATTTCTTCTTTCCTCATATTAGAATGCAAATTTTAACTGTTCTCTATTTTTATCCTCCTCACTCCCTTGTTTGTGCCCCAAAATCTGTCTAGGAACAATTGTATCATGCTCATTATCTATATTTGATTGCATCTACATGATTAATTTGAAATCAGAATTCGAAATTTGAGATACCTGGAGAGAGAGGCTTATTTTTTGTTGGAACTTTATGTCAGTACAATGAGGGAGGAGAGGTACTGATATCTCTGAGGTGCAGCTGTGGGACTGTGATGTTTGTTACAAGGCTATTGATACAAGGCAGAGGGACAGTTTCCCAAGCACGTTGTGCTGTTAGTTAATCATAATTGCTGTTTCATTTTAATCTAATTATGCAAATGTGTGGTCAATGTGTTCTAAGAAGATGCTCTGAGTTGAATCTCTACTTTTAGTGATTTCAATTGTTTTGTTTTATTTAAACATTGAACAGTTTGAACAATTAAGCAAAGGCTAATTCTCTCATTCAGGCCTTTCCTTTCAAAGTGCCAGAGACTGAAAGTTGTCTTTAATTAGTGTCTCAGGATGCATGCTCCTTCATCAGAGAAAACGAATATAGTTCAGGTCAAGGAGGCTTCATCTGCATAGAAGATTAAGCATACTGATACTTTATTAGACTACATGGCATGAGTCAGCCCACAGAACAGTTTCTTTCCATTAATCATAATTAAGTTATAAATGCTCTAGTTTTGATTCAGCTTTCAACTGTCATGAGTGGCCAGCAAAGATACTCATAATTTGATAGTGTTATTCTGTAGATTTCTTAGAGGCGGATTGGTGATCTTCCTGATGTAAGCGCACTTGGGGCATCTTCACCTTCTTGTACCACTCCCTGCCTTCCACACCCTGATTGTGTCCCAGTTCCCATGGATACAAAGCAGGGATGCTTCGGTCAGATCTGCAGTCTTCATCCCTGTCCTCCCCGAATGTCTGTCTCCACTCAAATAGACGATCCAGAAGGGAGCATTGAGTTTTGCTTTAGGCATTTCCTCTTTGGGACAACTATGCTTATGGCTTTCCAGAGCCATAATTTCCTCTCCCAAAGAAAAGCTACTCGTAGAATAAAAGTCATGAACGTGAACATTTTTCCTAGGCTTCTCCCAATGCTTACTCCACCCACAGGACCACAGACCAGGAAGACTTCCCATGTTATCCAATCTTCTCTTTAAAAAATCTTATATCCCTCATCTTGAGAGATCCCATGAAAGGAGGGAAAAGAGTCAGGGCTCAGCAGGGAGGATATAGGAAATGCACTACGCACTCCTAATTTCACCCCCACTCAACATGCACCTCTGGCTTTCCACCGGGAAGCAAGGTATTCCATCATTCCATCTCCTTTGCTGCTTCCTCCTTCACCCTTCCTTGGATGTCATTATCCACCCAATTAAAATGGCCAAAGTTAAACAAACAAGCAACAATGGACAATTCCAAGTCCTGGCAAGGATGCAGAATTAGAGCTCTCAGTCACTCCTGGGGAAATGCAAAAAGGGTACAGCCACTTTGGAGAACAGCAGTCCTGCTCCTAAGCATTTACTCAAGAGAAATGGGGAGAGTCATATTCACACAAACTCCTGTTCATGACTCTTGGTAGTGGTTTTACCCATAATCACCAAAACTGGAAACAACCCAAGTGTCCTTCAGCAGATGAATGAATAAATAAACTGTAGCACATGCATACAGAGGGATACTACTCAAAGGTGAAACAGAACACACTCATATATACAACAGATGAATGCATTATTCTAATAAGCGCTGGATATATGACTATATGCATTTTTCAAGACTCATAGAATAGTACACTAAAATGGATGAATTTTACCCTACATAAATTATTCTTCAATAAACCTGAATTTTTAATTTATATATAGTTTAAGAACAAATGGTATCCATTTATATATAGTATAATAACTTATGTTATATAATATGTCAAATATTTATTTGTATTTAACAAATAATACTAGCAATGATTGTTTGTATTATATATTATAGCACATATATATAAATCGATGCTGCTTATTGCCTATAAATTATACAGAGAGACTATCAAGAGAAAAAATTGGAGGGTCTCATATAATCCACTAAAATGTGGGAAGAACAGATCTTTCCTCTTTTATGTACACAAAGAGTCTGATTTTACCCTTAATCAGATGACAACTCACCGTTTCCTAGGTCTGGATACACAGCAAGGAGTAGGCATTCACTGATCATATTTCTTGTTTGCCTTTAGGGAATGATGACAACAATCTCAATTCCATTTTTTATGAACACTTGACAAGGACCCTCCAGGAGTCCCTCTGTGGAGACTTAGTTCTTGGTCGTTGGGGAAACTACAGCTCTGGCGATTGCTTTATTTTGGCTTCAGATGATCTCAATGCCTTTGTTCACCTGATTGAAATTGGAAATGGTCTCGTCACCTTTCAACTTCGAGGACTGGAATTCCGAGGTAAGAATTTCTTCATTGTGGAAATTGTTGAAAGTTGGTTGCTTGAGTTAATTATCAAGCAAAACTTTAGGAAGAAGTCACTGTTAAACAGGAAAAACTTAATGTCTTCCTACTGAAAGAGAGCTTGCCACCACTACCTTGATATAAATAAACTACAGTCATCTGAAGGAATAAAAACATAAAACATAAAATGGCATGTAAACTTGTGGATTAGCAAACCAAGACATTGGTTTTATTAGCAAATCAGGATATTGATTTTAATCTTTCTGGGGAAAATCTCAGAAGCCACAGGAGGTTGTGGGGAACATCAGGGCTCCAAATGGAGTCAGCCTGACCTTGTTCTGTGGGTCACAGGTGTTGGGATCTGTTGTGTGCAAATCACTTAAGGTCTTAGAACTTTTCATTCCTATCTGCAAAATAATAATAATGAGAATGGCTGCCTTATAATGTTGCTGTGTGGTTTAAATGAGATCAATGCAGAAGGCACTTCATGAATCCTCATTGCTTTGTGGTTATTGAGTCTGCCTGAATCTTGAAAGTATAACCCCAGTTTCCCCACAAATCAGGAGCTGCAGTTATGCGGGATGCAGAGAGTGGCATAAGTGATGTACCTGTTGCCTTCTCCTGCATTATTTATTCCTTTACTCGTTGCATGTTTTCTGAACATGTCCTCTGTATCAGGCAGTGTTTTAATGCTGGAGATACAATGGACACATGACATGAAAGAGACTTATCCTGATGAAGCTTACCTCCAGTGAGAGACACCTAAAGTAAACAAGTAAACAAACAGGCAAACTAATTACAGCTTGGAGCAAGTGCTATAAAGGAAGTAAATAGGGTTCTGGAACCCAAAGTCACTGCAGAGGATGAGGGTGAGGTGCCACGTTCAATGGGATGGTCAAGGAAGGCCTCGAGAGGAGAGCAGGAGGAAGAATGTCCCCAGTGCAGGAACTGATACCTGCTAAATGCATGAGTCAGGCAGCATCTCAGAGCATTCTTGGCATCTGGGAGGATTCAAGTGACTAGGGCTTGACCAGTGCTCACAGCAACTTGACATGAGGCAGCAGGAAGCCCAGTAATGTGAGATCTCCCCCCCAGTGTCAGGGACTATATGTTATTCTCTATGTTATGGGGAACCACGTAGGGACTCTGGAGGAGGGAATGGTTGACCCTCTCTACACTTTAAGAGATTGGTCTGGTGGCTGTGTGGAGAATGTACTGGGGGAAGACAAAAGTAGAAGCAGGGAAACGATTTAGGACTGCATTGTAGACACCCAAGCAGATGATGGCAGAGACAGGGAAGTGCCCAGAGACTGGGAGGTGGAATCAGAAGGGCTAGCTGTTAGGGCTGAGTGAGAGGGGAGGCTCTGTGTGCCCCTCAAGTTTCTAGATCGAGTGTCTACATGGGCAGAGGTGTGTTTACTGAAACAGGGAAGCCAGGAAGGACTCTTTGGTCTGGTGGTGGAGGCATTCAAGTGGATGTGCAAGTAGCTAGTACATACAGGCTGATAGTTATTCAGGAGACATTTATTTAGCACTGATTACATGTCATGCACTAGTGTAGGTACCAAGAATACAGAAGTGAAGCCCCTACCTTAAGATGCTGGGAGCCTCACAGAGAAGACAGGTGTGGAAGGAGCTCGTGTGAAATGAGTATCGCATGAAATGAGTGTTATGACAGTGTCCTGCAAGGGCTACATTAAGGACCAGAGGAGAGGCACTGGTGTCAGGTTGGAGTCTGGGTCAGCTCAATGGAGGAGAAAGACGAAGGGCCTTACTTGCTAAGGAGCAGCAGATGTGATAACAAAGAAGCACCAAGTCATCCGATGTAGTTCTCAGCCCGTAGTTTGTAAGTGGTTATAGGTAATGCTAGAAAGGTGAGCAGGAGCCAATTCATACCTGTTCAAGCCCTCACTGTGACAAAAGGACATCTTTTAGCTAAAAACAAGTTGTCATTTTTTCCCAGCTTGAACACCATTATCTAAAGATGATCAGTTATCTCGGTTCTTTGGATGAGAATCTCTAGCATTAGTTTTGTGAATATCCATGCCTTTTCACATTCCTAAATAAATGTATACAAAATATTTTTTTTCTAGAGTGGTAGGTTCTGTGTTTTAGGTATACATTCCATGCACTTTTCTGAATTTTAAGAATCTAATTTAGGGGGCTTAGTTTAGAGAAGGTTATTGAACAGGGGACTAGTGATAAAACTCTATAGAGTAATCACAGAAGGAATATTTCCCCTACATTTAGCACAGATGCCAGAAAATGTCGCGAGAGATGGTGGAAGTAAGTGTCTTCAGTGCAATAATACAATAGAACTGTCCTGCTCTCTGAATTTCTGAATCTCAGCTCTTTTGAGAGCTTTTCTTAAAAGTTCTTTTATTTTAGTGTATTCCTTTTTAAATATAATTTCAACTTTCATTTTAGATTTAGGGGGTACATATGCAGGTTTGTTACATGGATATATTGTGTGATGCTGATATATGAGGTATGAGTGGTCCCATCACTGAGATACTGCTCATAGTACTCAACAGTTTTTCTTTTTTTTTTTTTTTTTTTCTTTTATTATTATTATGATTATTCTCATTATTATACTTTAGGTTTTATGGTACATGTGCGCAATGTGCAGGTAAGTTACATATGTATACATGTGCCATGCTGGTGCGCTGCACCCACCAAGTTGTCATCTAGCATTAGGTATATCTCCCAATGCTATCCCTCCCCCCTCCCCCCACCCCACAACAGTCCTCAAAGTGTGATGTTCCCCTTCCTGTGTCCATGTGTTCTCATTGTTCAATTCCCACCTATGAGTGAGAATATGCGGTGTTTGGTTTTTTGTTCTTGCGATAGTTTACTGAGAATGATGATTTCCAGTTTCATCCATGTCCCTACAAAGGACGTGAACTCATCATTTTTTATGGCTGCATAGTATTCCATGGTGTATATGTGCCACATTTTCTTAATCCAGTCTATCATTGTTGGACATTTGGGTTGGTTCCAAGTCTTTGCTATTGTGAATAATGCGGCAATAAACATACGTGTGCATGTGTCTTTATAGCAGCATGATTTATAGTCCTTTCGGTATATACCCAGTAATGGGATGGCTGGGTCGAATGGAATTTCTAGTTCTAGATCCCTGAGGAATCGCCACACTGACTTCCACAAGGGTTGAACTAGTTTACAGTCCCACCAACAGTGTAAAAGTGTTCCTATTTCTCCACATCCTCTCCAGCACCTGTTGTTTCCTGACTTTTTAATGATTGCCATTCTAACTGGTGTGAGATGGTATCTCATTGTGGTTTTGATTTGCATTTCTCTGATGGCCAGTGATGGTGAGCATTTTTTCATGTGTTTTTTGGCTGCATAAATGTCTTCTTTTGAGAAGTGTCTGTTCATGTCCTTCGCCCACTTTTTGATGGGGTTGTTTGTTTTTTTCTTGTAAATTTGTTGGAGTTCATTGTAGATTCTGGATATTAGCCCTTTGTCAGATGAGTAGGTTGCGAAAATGTTCTCCCATTTTGTAGGTTGCCTGTTCACTCTGATGGTAGTTTCCTTTGCTGTGCAGAAGCTCTTTAGTTTAATTAGATCCCATTTGTCAATTTTGGCTTTTGTTGCCATTGCTTTTGGTGTTTTAGACATGAAGTCCTTGCCCATGCCTATGTCCTGAATGGTAATGCCTAGGTTTTCTTCTAGGGTTTTTATGGTTTTAGGTCTAACATTTAAGTCTTTAATCCATCTTGAATTGATTTTTGTATAAGGTGTAAGGAAGGGATCCAGTTTCAGCTTTCTACATATGGCTAGCCAGTTTTCCCAGCACCATTTATTAAATAGGGAATCCTTTCCCCATTTCTTGTTTTTGTCAGGTTTGTCAAAGATCAGATACTTGTAGATATGTGGCATTATTCCTGATGGCTCTGTTCTGTTCCATTGATCTATATCTCTGTTTTGGTACCAGTACCATGCTGTTTTGGTTACTGTAGCCTTGTAGTATAGTTTGAAGTCAGGTAGTGTGATGCCTCCAGCTTTGTTCTTTTGGCTTAGGATTGACTTGGCGATGCGGGCTCTTTTTTGGTTCCATATGAACTTTAAAGTAGTTTTTTCCAATTCTGTGAAGAAAGTCATTGGTAGCTTGATGGGGATGGCATTGAATCTGTAAATTACCTTGGGAAGGATGGCCATTTTCATGATATTGATTCTTCCTACCCATGAGCATGGAATGTTCTTCCATTTGTTTGTATCCTCTTTTATTTCTTTGAGCAGTGGTTTGTAGTTCTCCTTGAAGAGGTCTTTCACATCCCTTGTAAGTTGGATTCCTAGGTATTTTATTCTCTTTGAAGCAATTGTGAATGGGAGTTCACTCATGATTTGGCTCTCTGTTTGTCTGTTATTGATGTATAAGAATGCTTGTGATTTTTGCACATTGATTTTGTATCCTGAGACTTTGCTGAAGTTGCTTATCAGCTTAAGGAGATTTTGGGCTGAGACAATGGGGTTTTCTAGATATACAATCATGTCATCTGCAAACAAGGACAATTTGACTTCCTCTTTTCCTAATTGAATACCCTTGATTTCCTTTTCCTGCCTAATTGCCCTGGCCAGAACTTCCAACACTATGTTGAATAGAAGTGGCGAGAGAGGGCATCCCTGTCTTGTGCCAGTTTTCAAAGGGAATGCTTCCAGTTTTTGCCCATTCAGTACGATATTGGCTGTGGGTTTGTCATAAATAGCTCTTATTATTTTGAGATACGTCCCATCAATTCCTAATTTATTGAGAGTTTTTAGCATGAAGGGTTGTTGAATTTTGTCAAAGGCCTTTTCTGCATCTATTGAGATAATCATGTGGTTTTTGTCTTTGGTTCTGTTTATATGCTGGATTACATTTATTGATTTGCGTATATTGAACCAGCCTTGCATCCCAGGGATGAAGCCCACTTGATCATGGTGGATAAGCTTTTTGATGTGCTGCTGGATTCTGTTTGCCAGTATCTTATTGAGGATTTTTGCATCAATGTTCATCAAGGATATTGGTCTAAAATTCTCTTTTTTTGTTGTGTCTCTGCCAGGCTTTGGTATCAGGATGATGCTGGCCTCATAAAATGAGTTAGGGAGGATTCCCTCTTTTTCTATTGATTGGAATAGTTTCAGAAGGAATGGTACCAGCTCCTCCTTGTACCTCTGGTAGAATTCGGCTGTGAACCCATCTGGTCCTGGACTTTTTTTGGTTGGTAGGCTATTGATTATTGCCACAATTTCAGCTCCTGTTATTGGTCTATTCAGAGATTCAACTTCTTCCTGGTTTAGTCTTGGGAGGGTGTATGTGTTGAGGAATTTATCCATTTCTTCTAGATTTTCTAGTTTATTTGCATAGAGGTGTTTGTAATATTCTCTGACGGTAGTTTGTATTTCTGTGGGATCGGTGGTGATATCCCCTTTATCATTTTTTATTGCATCTATTTGATTCTTCTCTCTTTTTTTCTTTATTAATCTTGCTAGCGGTCTATCAATTTTGTTGATCCTTTCAAAAAACCAGCTCCTGGATTCATTTATTTTTTGAAGGTTTTTTGTGTCTCTATTTCCTTCAGTTCTGCTCTGATTTTAGTTATTTCTTGCCTTCTGCTAGCTTTTGAATGTGTTTGCTCTTGCTTTTCTAGTTCTTTTAATTGTGATGTTAGGGTGTCAATTTTGGATCTTTCCTGCTTTCTCTTGTGGGCATTTAGTGCTATAAATTTCCCTCTACACACTGCTTTGAATGCATCCCAGAGATTCTGGTATGTTGTGTCTTGGTTCTCGTTGGTTTCAAAGAACATCTTTATTTCTGCCTTCATTTCGTTATGTACCCAGTAGTCATTCAGGAGCAGGTTGTTCAGTTTCCACGTAGTTGAGCGGTTTTGAGTGAGATTCTTAATCCTGAGTTCTAGCTTGATTGCACTGTGATCTGAGAGACAGTTTGTTACAATTTCTGTTCTTTTACATTTATTGAGGAGAGCTTTACTTCCAAGTATATGGTCAATTTTGGAATAGGTGTGGTGTGGTGCTGAAAAAAATGTATATTCTGTTGATTTGGGGTGGAGAGTTCTGTAGATGTCTATTAGGTCTGCTTGGTGCAGAGCTGAGTTCAATTCCTGGGTATCCTTGTTGACTTTCTGTCTCGTTGATCTGTCTAATGTTGACAGTGGGGTGTTAAAGTCTCCCATTATTAATGTGTGGGAGTCTAAGTCTCTTTGTAGGTCACTCAGGACTTGCTTTATGAATCTGGGTGCTCCTGTATTGGGTGCATATATATTTAGGATAGTTAGCTCTTCTTGTTGAATTAATCCCTTTACCATTATGTAATGGCCTTCTTTGTCTCTTTTGATCTTTGTTGGTTTAAAGTCTGTTTTATCAGAGACTAGGATTGCAACCCCTGCCTTTTTTTGTTTTCCATTTGCTTGGTAGATCTTCCTCCATCCTTTTATTTTGAGCCTATGTGTGTCTCTGCACGTGAGATGGGTTTCCTGAATACAGCACACTGATGGGTCTTGAGTCTTTATCCAATTTGCCAGTCTGTGTCTTTTAATTGGAGCATTTAGTCCATTTACATTTAAAGTTAATATTGTTATGTGTGAATCTGATCCTGTCATTATGATGTTAGCTGGATATTTTGCTCGTTAGTTGATGCAGTCTCTTCCTAGTCTCGATGGTCTTTACATTTCGGTTTGATTTTGCAGTGGCTGGTACCGGTTGTGCCTTTCCATGTTTAGCGCTTCCTTCAGGAGCTCTTTTAGGGCAGGCCTGGTGGTGACAAAATCTCTCAGCATTTGCTTGTCTGTAAAGTATTTTATTTCTCCTTCACTTATGAAGCTTAGTTTGGCAGGATATGAAATTCTGGGTTGAAAATTCTTTTCTTTAAGAATGTTGAATATTGGCCCCCACTCTCTTCTGGCTTGTAGGGTTTCTGCCGAGAGATCCGCTGTTAGTCTGATGGGCTTCCTTTTGATGGTAACCCGACCTTTCTCTCTGGCTGCCCTTAACATTTTTTCCTTCATTTCAACTTTGGTGAATCTGACAATTATGTGTCTTGGAGTTGCTCTTCTCGAGGAGTATCTTTGTGGCGTTCTCTGTATTTCCTGAATCTGAATGTTGGCCTGCCTTGCTAGATTGGGGAAGTTCTCCTGGATAATATCCTGCAGAGTGTTTTCCAACTTGTTTCCATTCTCCCCGTCACTTTCAGGTACACCAATCAGACGTAGATTTGGTCTTTTCACATAGTCCCACATTTCTTGGAGGCTTTGCTCGTTTCTTTTTATTCTTTTTTCTCTAAACTTACCTTCTCGCTTCATTTCATTCATTTCATCTTCCAGGGCTGATACCCTTTCTTCCATTTGATCGCATCGGCTCCTGAGGCTTCTGCATTCTTCACGTAGTTCTCGAGCCTTGGTTTTCAGCTCCATCAGCTCCTTTAAGCACTTCTCTGTATTGGTTATTCTAGTTATACATTCTTCTAAATTTTTTTCAAAGTTTTCAACTTCTTTGCCTTTGGTTTGAATATCCTCCCGTAGCTCGGAGTAATTTGATCGTCTGAAGCCTTCTTCTCTCAGCTCGTCAAAGTCATTCTCCGTCCAGCTTTGTTCCGTTGCTGGTGAGGAACTGCGTTCCTTTGGAGGAGGAGAGGTACTCTGCTTTGTCCCCTTTTCTACCTACAATATCTACTAGTCCCCAGTGTCTATTGTTGCCTTCTTTATGTCCATTAGTACCAAACGTTTAGCTCCCGTTTATAAGTGAGAACATCTGGTATTTGGTTTTCTATTACTGCATTAATTTGCTTAGGATAATGGCATCCAACTGCATCCACGTTGCTGCAAAGGACACGATTTTATTTTTCTTTATGGCTGCATAGTATTCCATGGTATATATGTACCCCCATTTTCTTTGTCCGGTCTACTATTGATGGGCACCTAGGTTGATTCCATGTCATTGCTATGGTGAATAGTGCTGCAGTGAACATATGAGTGCATGTGTCTGTTTGGTATAACAATTTATTTTATTTGAGTATATATACCCAGTAATGGGATTGCTGACTTGAAAGGTAGTTCTGATTTAAAGTGCTTTGAGAAATCTCCAAACTGCTTTCCACAGTGGCTAGACTAATTTACATTCTCATCAACAGTGTGTAAATGTTCCCTTTTCTCTGCAGCCTCACTAGCATCTATTGTTTTGTTTTGTTTTTACTTTCTAATAATAGCTATTCTGATTAATGTGAGGTGGTATCTCATTGTGGCTTTGATTTTCATTTCTCTGATGATTAGTGATGTTGAGCATTTTTTTCATGTGTTGGCCACTTGTATGTCTTCTTTTGAGAAGTATCTGTTCATATCTTTTACCCATTTTTTAATGGGGTTATTTATTTTTTGCTTGTTTGATTATTTAATTCCCTTATAGATTCTGGATATTAGACCTTTGTCAGTTACATAGTTTGGGAATATTATCTCCCATTCTGTGGGTTGTTTTTTATTCTATTGATAGTTTCTTTTGCTGTGCAGAAGCTCTTTAGTTTAATTAGGTCTCATTTGCCAATTTTTGTTTTTTTGCAATTGCTTTTGAAGACTTAGTCATAAATTCTTTCCTAAGGCCCATGTCCAGAATAATGTTTTCTAGGTTTTCCTCCTATAGTTTGAGGTCTTTCATTTAAATCTTTAATCAGTCTTGGGTTAATTTTTGTATGTGGTGAAAGGTAGGGGTCCAGTTTCATTCTTCTGCATATGGCTAGCCAGCTATCCCAGCACCATTTATTGAATAGGGAGCCCTCTCCCCATTGCTTATTTTTGTTGACTTTGTCAAATCAGATGGCTATAGGTGTGTGGCTTTTTATTTCTGGGTTTGCTATTCTGTTCCATTGATCTATGTGTCTGTTTTTGTACCAGTACCATGCTGTTTTGGTTACTATAGGCTTAGAGTATAGTTTGAAGTAGGGTAATTGTTGCCTCTGGATTTGTTCCTTTTGTTTAGGATTGCTTTTGCTACTTGGGCTTTTTTTCGGTTCTATATGGATTTTAGAATAGTTTTTTTTCTAGCTCTGGGAAAAATGACATTGGTAGTTTGATAGGAATAGAGTCTGTAGACTGCTTTGGGCAGTATGGTCATTTTTTTTTTTTTTATTATACTTTAAGTTCTGGGATACATGTGCAGAACGTGCAGGTTTGTTACATAGGTATACATGTGCCATGGTGGTTTGCTGCACCCATCAACCCATCATCTACATTAGGTATTTCTCCTAATGCTATCCCTCCCCTAGCCCCCCACCCCACAACAGGCCCTGGTGTGTGATGTTCCCCTCCCTGTGTCCATGTGTTCTCATTGTTCAACTCCTATGTTGAGTCTTCCAATCCATGAGCAAGGAATGTTTTCCCATTTGTTTGTGTCATCCATAATTTTTTTCAGCAGTGTTTTTGTAGTTCTCTTTGTAGAGATCTTTTACCTTTTTGGTTAGATGTATTCTTAGGTATTGGTCTGTGTGTGTGTCTATTGTAAATGAGATTGTGTTTTTGATTTGGCTCTCAGCTTGAATGTTACTAGTGTGTAGAAATGCTACTAAGTTTTGTACATTGACTTTGTATCCTGAAACTTTACTGAAGTTATTTTATCAATTCCAGGAGGCTTTTGGCAGAGTCTTTAAGGGTTCTCTGAGTATACAATCATATGATCAGTGAAGAGAGATATTTTGACTTCTTTTTCTATTTGAATGTCTTTTATTTATTTATCTGGACTGGCTGCTTTGTCTAGAACTTCCAGTACTATGTTGAATAGGAGTGATAAGAGTGGGCATCCTTGTCTTGTTCCAGTTTCAAGGGGAATGCTTCCAGCCATTTGTTTGTCATAGATGAGTCTTATTATTTTGAGTTGTATTCCCTCTATCCTTCATTTCTTGGGGGTCTTTACCATGAAGGGATGTTGAATTATATGGAAAGGTTTTTTTCATGTCTATTGATATGATCATATGGTTTTTTATTTTAATTCTGTTTATGTGATGAATCACATATATTGACTTGTGTATGTTGAACCAACCTTGCACCCTAGGAATGAAGCTGACTTGATCATAGTGAATTAACTCTGATGTGCTGCCTAATTTGGTTTACTAGTAGTTTGCTGAAGATTTTTGCATCTGTCTTCATCAGGGATCTTGGCCTGTCGTTTTCTTTTTTTGTTGTGTTTCTGCCAGGTTTTGGTATCAGGGTGATGCTAGCTTCATAGAATGCATTAGGGAGGAGTCCCTCCTCCTCAGTTTTTTGGAATAGTTTCAGTAGAATTGGTACTAGCTCTTCTTCTTATGTCTGGTAGAATTCAGTTGTGAATCCCTCTGGTCCAGGACTTTTTTTGGTTGATAGGCTTTTTATTACATATTCAATTTAAGAACTTAATATTCGTCTGTTTGAGGTTTCAATTTCTTCCTGCTTCAGTCTTGGAAGAGTGTGTGTTTCCAGGAGTTTAGCCATTTCATCTAGATGTTCTAGTTTGTATGCATAGAGGTATTCATAAGAGTCTCTGAAGATCTTTTGTATTTTTTTATTTTATTTTATTTTATTATTATTATACTTTAAGTTTTAGGGTACATGCGCACAATGTGCAGGTTTGTTACGTATGTATACATGTGCCATGTTGGTGTGCTGCACCCATTAACTCGTCATTTAGCATTAGGTATATCTCCTATTGCTATCCCTCCCCCTCCCCCCACCCCACAACAGTCCCCAGAGTGTGACGTTCCCCTTCCTGTGTCCATGTGTTCTCATTGTTCAATTCCCACCTATAAGCGAGAACATGCGGTGTTTGGTTTTTTGCCCTTGCGATAGTTTGCTGAGAATGATGGTTTCCAATTTCATCCATGTCCCTACAAAGGACATGAACTCTTCATTTTTTATGGCTGCATAGTATTCCATGGTGTATATGTGCCACATTTTCTTAATCCAGTCTATCGTTGTTGGACATTTGGGTTGGTTCCAAGTCTTTGCTATTGTGAATAGTGCCGCAATAAACATACGTGTGCATGTGTCTTTATAGCAGCATGATTTATAACCCTTTGGGTATATACCCAGTAATGGGATGGCTGGGTCAAATGGTATTTCTAGTTCTAGATCCCTGAGGAATCGCCACACTGACTTCCACAATGGTTGAACTAGTTTACAGTCCCACCAGCAATGTAAAAGTGTTCCTATTTCTCCACATCCTCTCCAGCACCTGTTGTTTCCTGACTTTTTAATGATCGCCATTCTAACTGGTGTGAGATGGTATCTCATTGTGGTTTTGATTTGCATTTCTCTGATGGCCAGTGATGATGAGCATTTTTTCATGTGTTTTTTGGCTGCATAAATGTCTTCTTTTGAGAAGTGTCTGTTCATATCCTTCACCCACTTTTTGATGGAGTTGTTTGTTTGTTTCTTGTAAATTTTGATGGGGTTGTTTGTTTTTTTCTTGTAAATTTGTTTGAGTTCATTGTAGATTCTGGATATTAGCCCTTTGTCAGATGAGTAGGTTGCGAAAATTTTCTCCCATTTTGTAGGTTGCCTGTTCACTCTGATGGTAGTTTATTTTGCTGTGCAGAAGCTCTTTAGTTTAATTAGATCCCGTTTGTCAATTTTGGCTTTTGTTGCCACTGCTTTTGGTGTTTTAGACATGAAGTCCTTGCCCATGCCTATGTCCTGAATGGTACTGCCTAGATTTTCTTCTAGGGTTTTTATGGTTTTAGGTCTAACATGTAAGTCTTTAATCCATCTTGAATTAATTTTTATATAAGGTGTAAGGAAGGGATCCAGTTTCAGCTTTCTACATATGGCTGAATGGTGCCAGTTTTCCCAGCACCATTTGTTAAATAGGGAATCCTTTCCCCATTTCTTGTTTTTGTCAGGTTTGTCAAAGATCAGATGGTTGTAGATATGCGGCATTATTTCTGAGGGCTCTGTTCTGTTCCATTGATCTATATCTCTGTTTTGGTACCAGTACCATGCTGTTTTGGTTACTGTAGCCTTGTAGTATAGTTTGAAGTCAGGTAGCATGATGCCTCCAGCTTTGTTCTTTTGGCTTAGGATTGACTTGGCGATGCGGGCTCTTTTTTGGTTCCATATGAACTTTAAAGTAGTTTTTTCCAATTCTGTGAAGAAAGTCATTGGTAGCTTGATGGGGATGGCATTGAATCTATAAATTACCTTGGGCAGTATGGCCATTTTCACGATATTGATTCTTCCTACCCATGAGTATGGAATGTTCTTCCATTTGTTTGTGTCCTCTTTTATTTCATTGAGCAGTGGTTTGTAGTTCTCCTTGAAGAGGTCCTTCACATCCCTTGTAAGTTGGATTCCTAGGTATTTTATTCTCTTTGAAGCAATTGTGAATGGGAGTTCACTCATGATTTGGCTCTCTGTCTGTTATTGGTGTATAAGAATGCTTGTGATTTTTGTACATTGATTTTGTATCCTGAGACTTTGCTGAAGTTGCTTATCAGCTTAAGGAGATTTTGGGCTGAGACAATGGGGTTTTCTAGATATACAATCATGTCATCTGCAAACAGGGACCATTTGACTTCCTCTTTTCCTAATTGAATACCCTTGATTTCCTTCTCCTGCCTAACTGCCCTGGCCAGAACTTCCAACACTATGTTGAATAGGAGTGGTGAGAGAGGGCATCCCTGTCTTGTGCCAGTTTTCAAAGGGAATGCTTCCAGTTTTTGCCCATTCAGTATGATATTGGCTGTGGGTTTGTCGTAGATAGCTCTTATTATTTGGAGATACGTCCTATCAATACCTAATTTATTGAGAGTTTTTAGCATGAAGTGTTGTTGAATTTTGTCAAAGGCCTTTTCCGCATCTATTGAGATAATCATGTGGTTTTTGTCTTTGGTTCTGTTTATATACTGGATTACATTTGATTTGCGTATGTTGAACCAGCCTTGCATCCCAGGGATGAAGCCCACTTGATCATGGTGGATAAGCTTTTTGATGTACTGCTGGATTCGGTTTGCCAGTATTTTATTGAGGATTTTTGCATCAATGTTCATCAAGGATATTGGTCTAAAATTCTCTTTTTTAGTTGTGTCTCTGCTAGGCTTTGGTATCAGGATGATGCTGGCCTCATAAAATGAGTTAGGGAGGATTCCCTCCTCTTCTGTTGATTGGAATAGTTTCAGAAGGAATGGTACCAGCTCCTCCTTGTACCTCTGGTAGAATTCGGCTGTGAATCCATCTGGTCCTGGACTTTTTTTGGTTGGTAAGCTATTGATTATTGCCACAATTTCAGCTCCTGTTATTGGTCTATTCAGAGATTCAACTTCTTCCTGGTTTAGTCTTGGGAGGGTGTATGTGTCAAGGAATTTATCCACTTCTTCTAGATTTTCTAGTTTATTTGTGTAGAGGTGTTTGTAGTATTCTCTGATGGTAGTTTGTATTTCTGTGGGATCGGTGGTGATATCCCCTTTATCATTTTTTATTGTGTCTATTTGATTTTTCTCTCTTTTCTTCTTTATTAGTCTTGCTAGCGGTCTATCAATTTTGTTGATAGACAAAAAACCAGCTCCTGGATTCATTAATTTTTGGAAGGGTTTTTTGTGTCTCTATTTCCTTCAGTTCTGCTCCAATTTTAGTTATTTCTTGCCTTCTGCTAGCTTTTGAATGTGTTTGCTCTTGCTTTTCTAGTTCTTTTAATTGTGACGTAAGGGTGTCAATTTTGGATCTTTCTTGCTTTCTCTTGTGGGCATTTAGTGCTATAAATTTCCCTCTACACACTGCTTTGAATGTGTCCCAGAGATTCTGGTATGTTGTGTCTTTGTTCTCATTGGTTTCAAAGAACATCTTTATTTCTGCCTTCATTTTGTTATGTACCCAGTAGTCATTCAGGAGCAGGTTGTTCAGTTTCCATTTAATTGAGCGGTTTTGAGTGAGTTTCTTAGTCCTGAGTTCTAATTTGATTGCAATGTGGTCTGAGAGACAGTTTGGTATAATTTCTGTTCTTTTACATTTGCTGAGGAGTGCTTTACTTCCAACTATGTGGTCAATTTTGGAATAGGTGTGATGTGGTGCTGAAAAAAATGTATATTCTGTTGATTTGGGGTGGAGAGTTCTGTAGATGTCTATTAGGTCGTTTTGGTGCAGAGCTGAGTTCAATTCCTGGGTATCCTTGTTAACTTTCTGTCTCGTTGATCTGTCTAATGTTGACAGTGGGGTGTTAAAGTCTCCCATTATTATTGTGTGGGAGTCTAAGTCTCTTTGTAGGTCACTAAGGACTTGCTTTATGAATCTGGGTGCTCCTGTATTGGGTGCATATATATTTAGGATAGTTAGCTCTTCTGGTTGAATTGATCCCTTTACCATTATGTAATGGCCTTCTTTGTCTCTTTTGATCTTTGTTGGTTTAAAGTCTGTTTTATCCGAGACTAGGATTGCAACCCCTGCCTTTTTTTGTTTTCCATTTGCTTGGTAGATCTTCCACCATCCCTTTATTTTGAGCCTATGTGTGTCTCTGCACGTGAGATGGGTTTCCTGAATACAGCACACTGATGGGTCTTGACTCTTTATCCAATTTGCCAGTCCGTGTGTTTTTATTGGAGCATTTAGCCCATTTACATTTAAAGTTAATATTGTTATGTGTGTATTTGGTCCTGTCATTATGATGTTAGCTGGTTATTTTGCTCATTAGTTGATGCAGTTTCTTCCTAGCCTTGATGGTCTTTACATTTTGGCATGTTTTTGCAGTGGCTGGTACTGGTTGTTCCTTTCCAAGTTTAGTGCTTCCTTCAGGAGCTCTTTTAGGACAGGCCTGGTGGTGACAAAATTTCTCAGCATTTGCTTGTCTGTAAAGTATTTTATTTCTCCTTCACTTATGAAGCTTAGTTTGGCTGGATATGAAATTCTGGGTTGAAAATTATTTTCTTTAAGAGTGTTGAATATTGGCCCCCACTCTCTTCTGGCTTGTAGAGTTTCTGCCGAGAGATCCGCTGTTAGTCTCATGGGCTTCCCTTTGTGGGTAACCCGACCTTTCTCTCTGGCTGCCCTTAACATTTTTTCCTTCATGTCAACTTTGGTGAATCTGACAATTATGTGTGTTGGAGTTGCTCTTCTCGAGGAGTATCTTTGTGGCATTCTCTGTATTTCCTGAATCTGAATGTTGGCCTGCCTTGCTAGATTGGGGAAGTTCTCCTGGATAATATCCTGCAGAGTGTTTTCCAACTTGGTTCTATTCTCCCCGTCATTTTCGGGTACACAAATCAGACGTAGATTTGGTCTTTTCACATAGTCCCATATTTCTTGGAGGCTTTGTTCGTTTCTTTTTATTCTTTTTTCTCTAAACTTCCCTTCTCACTTCATTTCATTCATTTCATCTTCCATCACTGATACCCTTTCTTCCAGTTGGTTGTATTGGCTCCTGAGGCTTCTGCATTCTTCACGTAGTTCTCAAGCCTTGGCTTTCAGTTCCATCAGCTCCTTTAAGGACTTCTCTTTGTTAGTTATTCTAGTTATCCATTCGTCTAATTTTTTTTCAAAGTTTTTAACTTGTTTGCCATTGGTTTGAATTTCCTTCTGTAGCTCGGAGTAGTTTGATCGTCTGAAGCCTTCTTCTCTCAGCTCATCAAAGTCATTTTCCTTCCAGCTTTGTTCCGTTGCTGGTGAGGAGCTGCATTCCTTTGGAGGAGGAGAGGCGCTCTGCTTTTTAGAGTTTCCAGTTTTTCTGCTCTGTTTTTTCCCCATCTTTGTGGTTTTATCTACTTTTGGTCTTTGATGATGGTGACGTACAGAAGGGTTTTTGGTGTGGATGCCCTTTCTGTTTGTTAGTTTTCCTTCTAACAGACAGGACCCTCAGCTGCAGGTCTGTTGGAGTTTGCTAGAGGTCCACTCCAGACCCTGTTTGCCTGGGTATCAGCAGCGGTGGCTGCAGAACAGCAGTGGCTGTAGAACAGCGGATCTTGGTGAACCACACATGCTGCTGCCTGATCGTTCCTCTGGAAGTTTTGTCTCAGAGGAGTACCCGGCCGTGTGAGGTGTCAGTCTGCCCCTGCTTGGGGGTGCCTCCCAGTTAGGCTGCTCAGGGGTCAAGGACCCACTTGAGGAGGCAGTCTGCCCGTTCTCAGATCTCCAGCTGCGTGCTGGGAGAACCACTACTCTCTTCAAAGCTGTCAGACAGGGACATTTAAGTCTGCAGAGGTTACTGCTGTCCTTTTGTTTGTCTGTGCCCTGCCCCCAGAGGTGGAGCCTACAGAGGCAGGCAGGCCTCCTTGAGCTGTGGTGGGCTCCACCCAGCTCGTGCTTCCTGGCTGCTTTGTTTACCTAATCAAGCCTGGGCAGTGACAGGTGCCCCTCCCCCAGCCTTGCTGCCACCTTGCAGTTTGATCTCAGACTGCTGTGCTAGCAATCAGCGAGACTCCGTGGGCGTAGGACCCTCCAAGCCAGGTGCGGGATGTAATCTCCTGGTGTGCCGTTTTTTAAGCCTGTTGGAAAAGTGCAGTATTAGGGTGGGAGTGACCCGATTTTCCAGGTGCCATCTGTCACTCCTTTCTTTGACTAGGAAAGGGAACTCCCTGACCACTTGTGCTTCCCGAGTGAGGCAATGCCTCGCCCTGCTTTGGCTCGCGCACAGTGCGCTGCACCCACTGTCCTGCACCCACTATCTGGCACTCCCTAGTGAGATGAACCCGGTACCTCAGATGGAAATGCAGAAATCACCCGTCTTCTGCATCACTCACGCTAGGAGCTGTAGACCGGAGCTGTTCCTATTCAGCCATCTTGGCTCCACCCCCGAACTTTTGTGTTCTTTGAGGATCAATTGTAATGTCATCTTTGTCATTTTTTATTGTGCTTATTTGGATCATCTCTCTTTTTCTTTGTTATTCTAGTTAGTGGTCTATCAATCTTGTTTATCCTTTCAAATCAACTTTTGGTTTCGTTGATTCTTTGTATGGATTTGGGGTCTCAATTTTGTTCAGGTCTGCTCTGATTTCAGTTATTTCTTTCCTTCTGCTGGCTTTGAGGTTAGACTGTTCTTGTTTTTCTAGTTCCTTTAGGTGTGATGTTACATCATTAAATTGAGATATTTCTAACTTTTAGAGGTAGGCATTTAGCACTATGAAGTTTTCTGTTAACACTGCTTTTGCTGCATCCCAGAGATTTTGGTATGTTGTGTCTCTGTTTTTATTTATTTATTTATTTATTAGACAGAGTCTCGCTCTGTCGGCCAGGCTGGAGTGCAGTGGCACAATCTTGGCTCACTGCAACGTCTGCCTCCCAGGTTCAAGTGATTCTCCTGCCTCAGCCTCCCAAGTAGCTGAGTTTATAGGTGTGTGCCACCACACTCAGCTATTTTTTATATTTTTGGTAGAGACAGGGTTTCACCATGTTGGCCAGGCTGGTCTCAAACTTCTGACCTCAAGTGATCCACCTGCCTTGGCCTCCCAAAGTGCTGGGATTACAGGCCTGAGCCACCGTACCTAGCCTGTTTTTACTCATTTAAAAGAAATTTTTTTTTTCATTTTTGCCTTAATTTTGTTGTTTACCCAAAAGTCATTCAGGAACAAGTTGTTTAATTTCCATGTAAGTATGTGGCTTTAAGAGTTCTTCTTGGTATTGATTTCTATTTTTATCCCACTGTTGTCCAAGGATATGGATGATATTATTTCCATTTTTTTTTAATTTATTGAGACTTGCTTTATGGCTGAGCATGTGGTTGATCTTGCAGTATATTCCATTTACAGATGAGTAATGTATATTCTGTGGTTGATGGGTGGAATATTCTGTAGATTTCTATTAGGTCCAATTGGTCAAGTGTAAAATTTAAGTCCAGAATTTCTTTGTTAGTTTTCTGCCTCGATGATCTGTCTAATGCTGCCAATGGGGTGTTGAAGTCCTCCACCATAATTGTGTGGCTGTCTTAGTCTTTTCATAGCTCTACAAGTACTTATTTTATGAATCTGGGTGCTCCAATGTTGGGTGCATATATATCTAGGATAGTTAAGTCTTGTTGAATTTAACACTTTATCATTGTGTAATACCCTTCCTTGTCCTGTTTTACTGTTGTTGGTTTAAAGTCTGTTTTATCCGATATAAGAATAGCGACCCCTGCTCCTTTTTTGATGAAAGCTTTTCAGTTTTTTCTGGAATTCAAGGGAAAATCTTTTAGAGCTAACCTAGTTGAATGTGAGTTGTAGTTTCTGTCACAAGTTCTGTGCCATTTTTAGCTTCTTTAGCAAACTTAACCAATCTTTGAGTTTAAAGGGTCCAAGTTAATGAGATCTTAGAATTTTGCAGTGCTTTTTCTGTCTGTCAGCTCCTCACCACAAGCAGCGCTTCTTAATCTAGCACAATAAATGTTCTGATCTCATCTTAGATCAATTATATCTTGAGGCATAATCGGCCACCACAAAACTTCGTGGTTTAGGATAGCAATGCTGTACTATTTCCCACTGTTGCATGGGTTGGCCAGTGGTTTTGCTGCTGCTGTCACCTGGGCCACTTGAGCAGTTTCATTCAGGAGGTAGATGAGCCAGGCTGAGAGGTCTAGAGGCTGGATGCCAAACTTGGAGCCTTGTATCTCCTCCATGGGACCACTTAGTCTCCCAGGGGCCAGACTAGGCATCTTCACAGCCAGGTGGTGTTCGGGTTTGAAAAGGGGAAATCTGAACACTTCAAGGACTCTTACGGCCCAGCTTCCTGGACAGGCACCATGTCATTTCTGCCACATTCTGGTGGTTAAAGCCATTCCCAAGGACAGCTCAGATTCTGGTGGTAGAAAAAGTGGTTCTGCCTCATTTGCACAGTGGTATGATTACAGGGAGGCATTATTTGTCAATATCACAACATACCAGACTCCTTGAACTTCATCAGATGAAATACAGAAGGAGATTCAGAACTGACAGTTGTAGCTATCCCCAAGATAGAGGCAGAGATTATGTGAGACTAGACTGCCCAGGAGAATCTCTGCTCTTGCTCATTGATATCCCTTCTTCCTGCCAGCCACAGTAGGAATATAACCTGGCTGTAAGGGTCACTTTGGCACCATAACAATGTCTTGAGAAAAAAATGATAGTTCTCCTACCCCAATACCACTCACTCTTAAACAATACATTTTTAAAAACCCAGTTCAATTGTAGTTGGGGATACAGGGACTTTAAAAGAGCACATAGCTTGACAAAACCTTAATTATGCTCTTATTGTGGGAAGAATGCAGTTAACCTAAAATGGCTGTTCTGTTTAGTGTCTCTTTGCAACATATAGTACAGTATTCCTAGGGAAGGTCTGTTTTCTTTTACCTCCTTGGACATTTTTTAGAGTTTTCTTTTCAGCATTTTCCTTTTCAGTTTCCTGTTTTCCAAAATAACTGGCTTTATTTTGGTCAAATTTAATCTACTTCACCCCAACCTGAGGCAGTCAAAATATAGATGAGCTTGTTCTCCCTCCTGAAGTCTACTGAAGCCACCAGTGGAAACATGAAGTGTTCACAGGATAGACTCTGACTCTTTCTCAGAAAATGAGAAATACACTCCAGAGGGAAGGCAAGCTCCCCAAGGCTGTGGACCAAGAAAGTATCCTGTCTTCCTCTCCCTGAAAGGGATGCATTTGTGTCAATAAGAGTTCTTGGTCGTGAGCTACAGAAATCAAATCTAGCTAACTTAAGTAGAAGAAGGATTTGTTGGAAGATGTTGCAAAGGGCACAGACTTCTGAGAAGGCTAGCAAAGCAGGCTTTGCAGCTATTGGACAAGGGCCAAGTCTAAAATCACACCACAGCTGTGAAGGAGTCACATCTTGGCTGGTGAATCCAGACACTGGCATCATGTCATTGATACCATGAGCCTGGATACTGGACACTGCTACTGCCACCACCGCTGCCCCCAGAAACTGGATGAACACCTCCCTTCCAGAATGCATTCCACATGACCCTGCTTCTTTGTGTCTCCAGCTCATTAGTCAATGTCTGATGTGGATTTAACAGATTCACAAAGCCAAGATTTCACCTGTGTGCTCCAGGTGGAAGGGAGCCTGGGAAAGAAAGTGTCTGACTCTCCAGTTTCTATAATGGGAGGTGGTGACTGCCTATCCCTGAGACTCACAAAATGGGTAGATTAATTGAAGTAATGCTAGCTGCTGTAACTATTAGGCCCCAAATTTCAGTGGCTGCTGCAACAGACGTCTGTTATACATTCATATAGAGTCCAGTCAGTGAGTGGAGGTAGTAGGGGAAGGGGATGGTTTCATTCTGCACTGCCAAGGATTCAGGCAAATAGAAGCTCCACCTATTCCCTAGCACATTGCTTTCAAGGCCACCTTGGACTTCAATACCAAGCTGGCAGAAAGTGGAAGATTGCATGGAAGACTGTTATGAGCTTGGCCTAAACCTGGGATACATCATTTCCTTGTACATTCTGCTGTCCACAATTGACATGACTACAAAAGAGGCTAGGAAATGCTATCCAGCTGAGTACCCAGGAGAAAAAGTAAAAGGCTTTGGTAAACAAAAAATAACTGGGGTAGTTCTGGTGCAGTACAAAATTGCCCAAACCTAGAATGGGGCATAGATCTCAGATAGCCCAAAAGAATGATCAAGGTCCATGGCACATCCTATTTCTGTTGTCTGGTACCATAATGAATGATTGATACAAATTCTATATCAAGAATACATATAGGACGGGTGTGGTGGCTCATGCCTGTAATCCCAGCACTTTGGGAGGCGAGGTGGGTGGATCACCTGAGGTCAGAGTCCGAGACCAGCCTGGCCAACATGGTGAAACCCCGTCTCTACTAAAAATACAAAAATTAGCTGGGCGTGGTGGCACGTGCCTGTAATCCCAGCTACTCAGGAGGCTGAGGCAGGAGAATCACTTGAATCCGAGAAGTGGAGGTTGCAGTGAGCCGAGATCACGCCATTGCACCCCAGCCTGAGCGACAAGAGCAAAACTCTGTCTCAAAAAAAAAAAAAAAAAAAAGGAAGAATACAAATGAGGAAGCCCCATTTTTCTATTCTATTCTTTTGGCTCATATATTCCAGAATAGAAATAAATTATTTCCTTGTTAATGTAAGAAAACAGGATTGTGGTGCCCCCACTGCTCTTGAGTTCATGAGTATTACTTGCATCTACCTAAACAGGGAGCCTGTCAGGAAAACATTCAAGAGTGGACAGATTAATCATTGGCTTTAAATCTAAGCCAAATTAATAGATAATGCATGTTAGAAGGCCAGTGGGGGCCACCAAGTTCAAGGGTTTTCAAAAGAAATGGAATCTGTTGGATCGTAAATCCCATTTAACCATCATTTGTGTAGGTAGATACAGAAAGATGGGAAAGTGAGGGTTGATTATCCATTTCTGCTCTTCCTTAGTCAGTCAAGTGACCTAGGCTGATGGGTTAGTTTATTTCTATGAGAAGAGGAGAAAAATGAATGAGGAATCACCATGCTGCCAACAGCAGGAGCCAGGCAACTTGAAAATACTGTCTGAAGAGGTGAAGGATCAAGAATAGGAACAGAAAGCAGAAGGCATTGGAGGGAGTTTCTTGTGAGATGCGTGTGAACTCTGGGCTAAGGAGAGAATGCAGAGAGTGTGATGGCGACAAGTACCCTTCGAATGGGTAGTCTCATCCCTTCCTCCCACCTAACTAATGGGAAAAGCAAACCCAGAGAAATGAATGAGCTGTCCCGAGGCTTACAGCAAGTTAGAGGTAGAGCTAGTCAAACCTGCATGGCTGTCTCTTAACCAGGACTGCCCTTTCCACCTCACCGTTTCAGCTTCTTCTTTCATTCCTCCTTTCGGGTGTTTGTTTGGAATTTGTATCATAGTGTTTATTTAGTTCATTAAACATGAAATAACTGGGGTGTAATTCATTTTGACACTTGCATAGCCCCTTGAAAACTCCATATCTTTTTTCGCTTAGGAAAACTCCCCACTTTCTATCAGGATATACAGAGCATCACTAAGGACTTGGCCCGTCAGAACCTTGATTTCTTCCTTAGAGCCTCAGTGTGATTTCTAAATTTCTTCCCAGCTTTGACAGTCCATCAGTTCACGAGATAAAAAAGAATTCCACCACAGGACATATTTAAGGGAAAGTTGAATTTCTCCCTGTTGCAGTGTGAAGATAATTCCTTCCCAGGGAGGAGATTGGATATAATTGATATAGCTCCCAGGCTGGGAGATATACCATGGCTGGAGGCCATGGCTGGTGTCACAGAAGTCGAGCAACTACTGGGTCCCTGCTAGAACAAGAAAGGCCAGTGCGCCTTAGTATTAGTCTATCGGCTGGGGATAGGATTGGACTTCAGAAGGACCACTGCAGAGAAGCAGAATGGAGGAATTTCAGGCAAAGGAAAGAGGAGGGCTTGCAACAATGGCAGGTGAGGGAATCCAAAGGGCTGGGATAAGACTAGGAGGTTGAAACCCATGGTTATTCATCCACAGAAGTGGAAGAGAAGAGAGAACATGTGGCACAGATGCAGGTAGGGGCGAGTGTTACAGAGATGGAAGGGGAATGAAAGAATGAAGGGAGTAGGGAAATATACGAGTTGAATGTTCATTATTTGAAATACTTGGGACCAGAAGTGTTTTGGATTTTGAATTTTTTTGATTTGGAATATTTGCCTATACATATTGAAATATCTTGGGGATGGGACCCAAGTCTAAACACAAAATGCATTTATGTTTTTTATAAACCCTATATACATAACATGAAAGCAATTTTATACAATATTTTTAATAATTCTGTGCAGGAAACAAAACTTGTGTACAATGAAGCATCAGACAGCAAAGGTGTGACTATCTCAGCCACCCATGTGGGCAATCTGTGGTTGTTTGGAATCACCATCATTCCTGACTCTGAATTTATGTGCTACTGATAACCATTTATTTTCTTATAATTATTCACACATAAGGACTTAACAGTAAAAAATGTGACACACCATTAATACGGTGAATAAATACTGTGTTCAGGGTAACTGTGCAGTTCAGTGACATCACCTGAATACCTGGATCTGCTGTTAGGCAAGAGCAGCAGCAGACAGCTGCAGGCTCCCAGTCTCCACCTAGGGTGCTGGGTTTTATTACAAGGTTAGTGTGCACTGCATTTTATTTATTTAGGTGGGAAGAAACATCAGAAGCAGTTGAGAGACCAAGAAGTGGGTCCTCTAGGGATGAGGAGGCCTTCTGCTGGGTGACTTTTATAAATGGCCGAGAGGGTCTTTTTCTCCTTGGGGACACTGAAGAAACTGTAGGCTGTGCACTCGCATTTTGACTGTGACCCATCACAAGAGGTCAGGTGTGGAATTTTTCACTTGTGGCATCACGTCAGCGCTCAAAAGGTTTTGGATTTTGGAGCATTTAAGATTTTGGATTTTTGAATTTGGGCTGCTCAACCTGTAGTATGAATGCTGGGCAGTGTGAAACACTCACTTGAGGTTAGTGATCATTATTTTAAAGAGAGATCTGTAAAGATTAATTACTGTGTGGTTTTTCTCTAAGCCACATTCAACATTGTGGGTGTAGGCATGGAAGGGCAGACTTAGAGTTAACCAAGACTGGGTTGAACCAAGTGAGTGTCAAGAAGCTGAGAATGTATTTAATATGTAAGGTTGTGACAATGATTATAATACTTGGCCATGGAGTGTAAGCTGAGGATGAAGGGAAGTGAGGGTGTGAAAGAGGTAAGAAACAGGACTAATGAATCGTGGATCTGGGAAGGGTGTAAAGATTGTTGAAGTTGAAAGATTAGAGGAAATGAGCTGGAAAAATGAAGTGGTTACTGGAAAATGGGATGTTTCAAACTGGTATCTTTAGAGGGAAAGCGATTTTTTGATAATCAAAGTCTAGGGTTATCACTGTGGGAATGACTGGCTGAGGTTGAGTGGAAGATGAGATCATGGCAGAGGTAGAGATCATTGCAGGGGTAGAGACTGGACCGGGCACCAGGTTGTTGGAAAGAGCATCTGTATGTATATTGACATCCCCAGGAGTGATGGCAGGAGGTGTGGTGGAGAGAGTGACTGAGCCAGAGCCACAATCTTTACGGAAGGAGTGGGAATGACCAGAGAGGCCATAGGAGATGGCAATGAGATGGAGCATGGGGTTAGGGTGAGAGAATGGTCTGAGAGCATCAATGAGAAACACGAGGATGTCTTCCAGTGCTGACCAAGTGGTGGGAGACATGTGTGAAAGGATTTTGAGATTTGGATGGGTGGGACAGTTAAGTTGGGATCAGAAAATGTGATTTATAGAGAGGCAAGGAAATTAGACTGCGGGGAATCCTGGGCTTCCCATAGCAAATGACGTGAACTGCATGCAGTAAAGCAGCATTCTCTCATGGGAGGATGAAGACAATCCTGTAATCTAAAGCTGGGTCACATGTGTGGAAAGCTTTAAGGCAACTGAAACGAAGTTGATCTAGGCATGGAGGTATGTGTGCACAATCCTCATTAGTGTAAGGCTGCTACATTTTTCTTATAGTGAGATCTGTTTTCCAGAAATCGTCTTAGAGGAGGTAGGTCTTAGGAAATAGAAAAGAGTCATCTAATAAGACAAGTTTTTGGAAAGCAGGAGAAAAACAATGATACCATAAATGCATGGTGTTATATGGGCATTTGCCTTTTTAATTATTTGTGTAACTACCTTTCCTCAACTTACTCATTTCTCAGTATTTCCTTGTGATACGTGATACAGCATTTGTATATATTTTCTACATTTCCATCAATCAAATATTTACAGTTTTTGCTCATCTAATAGTTCAAACAAAAAATAATAGAGATTACTTTGTTCTTTTATTTAAAATAAAGTTGTGATGAAAGTTATATTTGTGTTTGAGTGTTTGTGTTGACCATGAATCTCTGAGGTCAGGGCCTTATCCTTAGTGTCGGGTATGTGACCACATGGTTGGTAATCAATACATGTTTTCTTGATAACAACATAATAAATAATAATTTGAAAACCAAAGCCAGTTTGTTTTCGATAGCCTTACAAAGTTTATGCATTGAGGTTTTTTTATTACTGCAGACGATGAAAAATTAACTAAGTCAGACTCTATTAGACTGTGAGCCTTTCAAAGGCTGGGGCTTCATGGCTTATTCATGTAACTCTACCCAGTGCATTGACTGGCTCATGGTAGGATGCCCAGTAAATATTGGTTGGATTAGAAGGTAGACAGTTTCAAGTTTCTTGAACACCAATTACATGCCAGGTACCATATTAGTTTCTTTACTTATATTATCAAAATATTCTTTATAACAGCTCTATAAAGTAAGTAGGTGCTATCACCCAGCTGTCGACATGAGAAATCTGAGTGAATGAATTTAAGTAAGGTGCCCATGGCCACACAGTCGCCAGTGGTAGAGGAGCATGAACACCTAGAAGTGACTGACCCCAAGGTCCACAGCCTATCCGTAGACTCCCTGCTTGAGAGGGAAGGAACAGAGGGAGGAAGGTGGGTTAAATAAGGAGAGAATATGAAAGAAGAAAAGTGATTAAACATTTTCAGAAAGTATTTTTGGTTGTTGAAATTAAACAAATAACAGTTGGTTTTACCAGAATTCATTCTTAAAGGCTATTATAGTAGCACCTTTGTAGGTCACTTCTAGCAGCTCAGCTGTTTGAATTATTGGCTGTCTTAGCAATTTTGCTTTCAATGTTCATTCTGCAAAGACTTAATTAAAGTCATGAAACCTAGATGGCTCTTATAGAATGAACATTGAAAGCAAAAGGCACAATTATCAGGATGTAGCTACACATTACCACCAGGCCTGGAAAATATCAAAAAATAGGATTTATGTTTCTGTCTGTGTGAAATGTTATCAGCCATCTCATAGTTTGGCTAACACCCCATAATCGCTGGCCTGTGGGGACATTTAAAAATATCTGTGTAACTGAATCTTATCTAAAGCAAATCCAACCCAAACCTTTATCTTAGCTGGCTAATCCATACAGAGCAATAGCTTTCCCACTAATCTTGGAGTTATCTAGAATTTTGTCTGCTCTATGACAACATTCAGGTCATTAGCAAATGCTTAGTTCTTAGGTCTGTATAAATTGAGTAATCTGTCAAATCCCTTGGTTCCAAACTTACCCATACAATAATGAGTTCTCCATTCAGAATCCTTGACCACGTATTTTTCTTCATTGCATATTGTGTGACCTGTTAATAGGAGAGACGAAGCCATGTTTGTCTAGATAGCAAGTCTGGGAAGAAAGAGGGCTTCTTGCTGAACGTGAACAGGTCTGCATATCTTAACATTCAGCACTCAAACAAAAATTCATGGGAGAAAAAGAAGATAATACAACTTTGAATTAAATATTCTTTAATTAGAATATTTATTCTAAGGACTCTTCTGAGTAGAGTTGAGTGCATTAGTTTTCACATGTTTAAATGGGGCAGGAGTAGGGGAAAATCATATCACTCACAGCGATAACTATCATCTATTTAAACATTTCTTATTCTTATGCTTCTAAACTGCCCAATGTGAGTTACAATGTGTACTTAGTGATTTGGTTAATTTCATTTTCTCCCATGAGCTGGTTGAAAATAAATAAATTCAGGAAACTTTGGCTTGTAATTTGTCAAGCCTCATTAGACAGTGTGTGATAAAAGAAGAATACTGATTTTAAATTCAAAAGACCAGACCCTTCTACAAGACTAGTCTCTTTTGAGAATCAGTGCCCTGGAAATTACATCTGCATAACCAAGTTGATGTGTACATCAAATGAGATACTCTGAAGCATTCCTTTTTAAATTGATAAGTGTCACATAAATACATAGTGTTGTGAAATAAAAATCCTGTGAAAAACCAATGCTGTTTCATTTAAAGGTATTATAACACATTTAAAATCTAGCTTGCCAGACAGGTCACAGAACAAATTTTATTCCTATGGGCAGATCTTAAAGAATATGAGGCTCCTTGGGATGTAAAATTGTTACAGTATAAAATCTGTGTTAGGCTCACAAAATTAAACAAGTTATAAATTATTCGAACCTACTTTTGTCTTTTTTCTCATTGCATACTGGGCCAATACACTTCTAGGTTCCCAGTATCACATTTAAAAGACACACAAGGCCAGGTATGGTGGTGCATGTCTGTAATCCAGGGAGGATTATATGAGGCCAGGTGTTCGAGACCAGCCTGGGCAACATAGTGAAACCCCATCTCTAAAAAAAAAAGAAAGAAAGAAAATCAATTAGGTAGGTGTGCTTGTGCCTGCCTGAGGTCCCAGCTACTCCAGAGGCTGAGGTGGGAGAATGACTTTAACCCAGGAGTTTGAGGTTACAGTGAGGTATGATTGCACCTGTGCACTCCAACTTGGGTGACAGAGGCAGACCCTGTCTCTACAAAACATAAAATAAAATAAAAAAGACACACAGGTCCAGTGTTGCTGAAGGACTGGAAACTGGAACTAGGGGAGAAGTTGCCACTAAGGTAATAAAGAACTGAACCCATTCAGTCGCTAAACAAGCCGATCCTATTCATTGTTTTGGTTCTTCTCTGTGGCCTTAGTCATGTAACTATACTATTAGCACTCTGTTTCCCTGTCTTTAAGATTGGATTAATCTAAACTGGATTGATTACCAAGTGGATGTGTGACACTTAGGGAATAGGAAGTGTCCAGGACAGCTTCTTAGTGATGGTAATGAAAGCAGTAGTCGTGGCTCCTACAGTGGAGAGTGTCTCCCAAAGAGAGAGACAGTCTTTCTGTGTCTGGCTCTGGTGGTGTCAGGGAAGCTGAAATCTCCAGAAGGTGAGTCTTTGCTGTGGCAGGGAAAGCCCTATTCATCAGAATCAGAATTAAACAGCAGTGGAGAGAAGGATTGTCCCTTGATTTACTTTGTTGAGTAAATAAAATCATTTTTACCTCTCTCTAGGGGCTCATTTCTTAGAAATTCTAGTATTAAAACTGGAATAAGAAATTTTAAGTTTGTAACTATAATCCAATAGATAGAAAAATAAATCTTTGAAGACCTAGAAAATCTCTACATGAATTTTATTTCTATTGTGCAATCTTAAAGAAAAAGGAGGCTCCTTGAAATATAAATTTTTTTTTTTTTGAGATGGAGTCTTACTCTTTTGCCCAGGCTGGAGTGCAGTGTTGCGATCTTGGCTCTCTGCAACCTCTGCCTCCTGGGTTCAAGCGATTCTCCTGCCTCAGCCTCCCAAGTAGCTGGGACTACAGGTGTGCACCACCACACCTGGCTAATTTTTGTATTTTTAGTAGAGATGGGGTTTCACCATGTTGGCCAGGCTAGTCTTAAACTCCTGACCTCAGGTGATCCACCCACCTTGGCCTCCCAAAGTGCTGGGATTACAGGCATGAGCCACCATGCCCAGCCTGAAATACAAAATTCTTACAATTCCTTCTTTCCACAAATTAAATATAGTGAGGTCTAACAAATACAGAGATGTCCTCTAAGAGCAGGTGGCTGGGAATAGATGACCTGAATGTTCCTTCAAGCTTATGTTCTAGGATTCTGTCCTGGAAAATCAGTGTGGGTAGAAGAGGAGCTGAGAAAGTTCCTCCCCGCCATGACATGGAAGCTGCAGGAGAAGTTTGTGGGGCACAGAGGGAGGGTGGTGGGAATCCCACTGTGACCTTCTTAAAAATGACAATCATTCAAAAAACTTTTTAAAGTCTTTTTTTGACATTATTTCATTTGGTCACAAAGCAGCCCTTGATGTAACCAGTTGGCAAGAGGCAATACAAATTTAGAATTCTAGCTTTAAGAAAAATGTTATGGGGGCCCTCCTCCTGTTAATATCTCTACCACTGTACATGCAGGAGAATATTAGAAGGGGCTACCAAAGTAGCTCGCTGAGGCTGAGCCCTGTCTCACACGTCTTGTGTTCGCAGCCTGTAATGCGCACTCTGGGCTGTGGAAGTGAACTGCTCAGAGCTCAGCAATGGCCATATCTGATGGTCTCCTTTTTGTAGCCCTGATCAATTCAGGAATAACCTTATGTGACCACAGAAGGAAATATATTTTCTAATAATCCAACATATGTATCCCAACGGTTGTGCCTATAAGTCCCATCTGTAGTTTGAAAAGCACAGGCTAAGCTCTATCTATGTCTAAGAATGTCCACTTTGTGAGTCAGGGTCTGATTGTGCTTTATTGGTGGGTGGTTTGAGCTTCGTCCCTTCTCTAACATCCCCCTTGGTCACCTCACTGCTAGGTATATGCAGAACACCAGCCCAGTGCCTGGCATACTGCAATGGCTAATGAAGGCAATGATCCTTTTAAAACTCAGCTAAAATACATATTCAACATATTTTTAAACATTTACAATGTTTTAAATGTACTCATGTTGATGAAATTTTGGATTTTTTTATGAATCCAGTTAGATTCCTTTTTGTAGAATCCAATTTGATTATTGGGAACAAAAACTGCAATTTGTTTCTCAAAGTACTCATATCAGTCAAGAAGGGAAATTGAAGGACCAAGAAGCCCAGTCTTGAAAATGTGTTGTGCATTTCAGCTTTAATCGCAATATTCTCACTGGAAGGTTATAAATCATCCCAACCTTTTCTTTCAAAGCAGCTTTTCTGTTGCAGGGGACCGTGTTTAACGTCCCTTTGAAGTCCCATTATCTCCATGTTTCCTGTTATCTCTTGGTAAACAGCCTGTACCTTAGTTCTGGTCCCTATCACTTTGTCCCTGAAATGAGACGGTGGGTGGCTGGTTTCCCCATCGCTGGTCTGTTCCCCTTAATCCCAGAGGCTTCAGGGGAATTTTCTTAAGTACAGCTTTCCTCATGTTTCCTTGGGACTTGAAAATCTCTTTTGCCTGCCTGTTACCTACAGAATTAGGTTCAAATGTCTCCCATTTGATCTAACTCTAGCTTTCCCTTCCACTCTTACACTCTTCATGGATCCTGTCCTCTGGCCCAGGCCTCCCAGCCAAGAAGGTACCTCTCATGAGGCCTTTTGGGATGCAAGAGAATGGAATATTTTGGTTTGATTTTTGGTTGCTGGACCTTCTGTTCAGGCAACCATTCTTCAGTTTCCAACTTTCCCAAGAGAATGCCAGCCCTATCTCCATCTTGGCAGGTGTGTCTACCAGCCACACAAATTAGCTATAATCCTGTGCCTCTCAGAGAGAATACGTTAAAATTCACTGCCACTCAATACATAAGAATTGTCAAAACTAGATGGAGAAAAATTATCTTAGTTCAGGCTGCTGCATCAACTATACCATAGACTGGGTGGCTTAGACAACAAACATTTATTTCTCACAGTTCTGGAGGCTGGGAAGTCCAAGATCAGGTGCCAGCAGATCTAGTGTCTGGTGAGGGCCCATTTCCTGGTCTGCAGACGGCCATCTTTCTGCAATGTCCTCACATAACAGAGAGAAAGCAAGCTCTCTCATGTCTGTTCTCCTGAGGGCACTACTCTAATTCATGAGGGCTGCACCCTCAGAACCCAATCACCTCCCAAAGGCCCCAACTTCTTGTTTGTTTGTTTTTGGGATGGATTCTCACTCTGTTGCCAGGCTGGAGGGCAGAGGCACAATCTCGGCTCATTGCAACCTCCGCCTCCTGGGTTCAAGCGATTCTCCTGCCTCAGCCTCCCAAGAAGCTGATACTACAGGTGCCCGCCACCATGCCCAGCTAATTTTTGTATTTTTAGTAGAGATAGAGTTTCACCATGTTGGCCAGGAAGGTCTTGATCTCTTGACCTCATGATCCACCTGCCTCAGCCTCCCAAAGTGCTGGGATTACAGGTGTGAGCCACCATGCTCAGCCAGCCCCACCTTCTAATACCATCACCTTGGAGGATAGGGTTTCAATACATTAATTTGGGTGAGACACAAACATTCAGTCCATTGCAGAAATTATACATCTCAAGGATTTCCTGAAAGGTATCCAGTTCTCCCAGTCCTCAAGAGTTTCTAGAATCTACTCTTGGATGATTCCAGGCCTCTGGAGAGCCCCATATGTAAGGCTGACTTGTTTTGACTACCTATAGAAATACTTTTGCTTTATTGCACTTCAACCATATTCTAGCATCCTGCACCGTGAAATATTAAAACAGCCTGCAAACCTTGTGCTTGCACTTACTGTGCAATGTTATTAAGGATGTTGTTCACCATATTGCACAATGTTCTCTTTATGAGGATCCTGGGGATATCATCTCTCTGGTGTCTTTGCCAGAAATAGCTATGATCCTTCCAAGGAATTAGTTTGTTTTTGCCTTAAAAACATAAGAAACCATTTATGTTTTCTTTCTACATTGGCTTCTGGAAAGCCTGGAGTGAAATCTGTGGATCACTTTTAGTAAATGTACTGTGTATCCTAGAATGCAATTACGACCCTTGACATTGTTTCTGTGTTCGTATTTTTCTTACCTTTCATTTGCACTTAAATTTCTTCTTTTGCTTTCATACTATGTATACCTTTTAGATTAAGTTTATTCCTTCTTGTAATTAGGTGGGAATAAATAAGTCTGGCTGGGCTTGGCATTGGTAGGTGTGACAAAGGTGTGACGATGCAAACACAGCCACAATTAAAGGTGCCAAAAGTCAGTTTCAATGGAAATACCAGACAGAGACAGCCTTGCCAGCTTGACATTCATCTCTGCCAGGGCTTCAAAAGGTCACACTGTGTGGGCGGGTTGACCTTCAGCATTTCTTTTGGAGGGAATATGCTTTGAACCTTCTGAGTCTTCCTGAGAATATGGGCCTTGATTTACGTTTGGACAACACAATTAGTGCATTTTCCAAAATTACTGGGTTTTATTATTTTCATATTCTTTTTTAATATGATCCTGAGTGTGACTCTTTCACTCCTAAGAGCAGATTACCCAAGACTCACCTGAACTAAGCTTTTCAACTGTTGGCAGCTACAATGTATCTGTCAAGTCTAAGCCATCCTTCATGGCAAACTGTTTCCTCAACTGCCCTTTCACCAATTTAGAGATACCCGTGTGTTCCTCATAGTCTACTGTGCTATTTCACTCAGATGGTCAGAAATTCAAATTTGCCATCTTCTCACATACACAGACACACACGTGTGCATGCATACACAGACCACAGACTCACACACATACTCATGCAATCAGCCCTCCCAGTTTAATGAAAAGGGAAAAAAAAAAGCCCTGGCTTTCAGCTCAATGTGATAAATGGGAGAACTGGATAGAAGAATAAGGAAGGGGAAAATTGGAATGAAACTCACATTTTTGAGGTCTGCTGTTTAACTAGTTTTGCTAACTTCTTCAAGTGAAAATCCTTCTTTATGCTTTTTCCTTGTGTAATATATTTCTGGAAACTGTCGCTGAGTGCGGTGGCTCACACCTGTAATCCCAGCACTTTGGGAGGCCGAGGCAGGTGGATCACCTGAGACTAGGAGTTTGAGACCAGTATGACCAACATGGAGAAACCCCTGTCTCTACTAAAAATACAAAATTAGCCAGGTGTGCTGGCGCATGCCTGTAATCCCAGCTACTTGGGAGGCTGAGGGAAAATCGCTTGAATCCGGGAGGCGAAGGTTGTGGTGAGCCAAGATCGTGCCATTGCACTCCAGCCTGGGCAACAAGAGTGAAACTCCATCTCAAAAAAAAAAAAGAAAGAAAGAAAGAAAGAAAACTGCCTTATTTCCTCCATTGGAAGAGAATTTCTTCCTAAATTATATTATTAATGTGCAGCAAGCTAGTGTTAGTGTGTCACTGTGGCAGGCTGAGACCCCACCCCCACTGGAGCCTAGGGTCTGCAGTCCAAGGGTCCCAGTGTGCAGAGCAGTGAGGTTATGGTGGTCATTACTCTCTGGATGCCTCACTGTTTATAGTGCAGTATGCATCTCTATACATCTTCACCAGAGGGAAGAAAAGTTTTATATTGTAGAATGAGTTAAGAGACCCTTGAAATGTTTGAAAAAAAAAAACAATGCTTTCAGCCAAGAGCCAAAGCAAGGAGGTCTGGCAGAAAGACAAATGGAATCTGAAGATTTGGGATCAGACTTTAACTGTCTCCCTTTTTATGTATGCAACCGGCTTGGCTTTTCCCCTTCCTGACCTGGACTCCTATTTCATAGACTGTTATCCTAATAGCTCTGAATGTGCATTATGATTTGAAGGTTGTAGTTTTCAATCTCTGGCATATCATGGTCATCTCACTCCTGGGTTCTATATAGAGGCTTGGTCTAAACATGGCCTTTCTTTATCTGCCACCATATGTAAGGTAATACAATATACTGCTATGGAGTTCCTCAATTGGTGCCTGTTCAGACAGAGATCTGGATAAGAACTGTTTTATTTGTCCATTCAATCATTGCATCAACAACTTTGTTAGTGCCTACTAATTACCAGACACTGTAAATAATGATATGAGATCCCAGAAAAAGTGAATAATGAATAGGGGTGGGCGTGAGTGAAGCGAAATGTTTTGTGTTTTAATTAAGTCTCCAAAGACATGTAGAAAGATTCAAAGACATTCTTTTGGCCATGACTGAATAACCAGTACTGAAATATTCTTACTATCATAAACAATTATAAAACTGAAAAATTACATTAATCAATACTTTTCAGATATTGGACAACAGGCAGTGCAGGGCCCTTATCATTGAGAGAAAGGAAATACACAAAATGAGCTTCATAACTGCCTCCACTTTCTGCCTAGAGGTGCTTTCTTGTTTACAGTATAGGAAGGTGGAGCCCAAACAAAGTACTGTGGTCTTATTGAACTAAGGGGATAGAATCCGAGTCCTGGGCTGCTGAAGTATCTGGACTTCGTAGGTCAGAGTACCAGACAGGAGTGAATTGCAAAGAGGAGCTGCAGAAATCTGCATGGAGATCCCCTTTCATGATTAGATGGATACTAACCTGCTCTTGCGTAGGCATAGCCTGACAGAGAATGGTAACTGGAATGACATGATATAAATAAAGATTATGTAGGCTACGCAGTGCTGAGAAATGCAGAAGCTCCAAATAGCCAGTGAGGAGACCTTGCTGAACATCTTGGAAATTTAGTTGAGACCCCTAGAAGACCAGGCTTTAGGAGTAGAGATATTATCCCCCTGGAATAAGGACTACTCTGGACCTTCCCAGCCAAAGATTTAAAACAAGCTTTAAAAAGATCAAGCTGACAACCTGATGGGCAAAAAAATTAACTTCCTGACAGAACATGGCTCTTTTAAAAAGGAAGACAAAAAGTCCACACTGCCAGGACTATAATATCAATGATATCTAGCATATAACAAGAGTTTCCAGATATGCAGAGAAGCAGAAAAAAGTGACTCATAACCAGGAAAATGAAACTATAAATTCAAACACACTCAAAGATTTTAGAGTTAATAGAAAAAAAGTTTCCACCAAGTAATACTATGTTTAGGATTTCAAAGGAAAAATGATCATAATGAGTGAACATATGGAGAATATTAATAGAGAGGAAAAGTACACCAAAAACTTAAAATTCTAGAACTGAAAAAAATACAATGTCTGAAATGAAAAAATTCAGTAAATGGGCTTAACAACAACAACTGAAAAGATCAATGAACTCAAGGCTGTAGAGACTATCCAATCTGTTGCAAATAATGAAAAGACTAAAGAAAACTTATAGAGACCCAATGTCTTGTGAAACAATATCAAGTATTGTAACATATGTGTAATTCAAGTCCTAAATGGAGAAGTGTGAAATAGGGGTGGAAAAGCAACTGAAGACATATTATCCAGATTTTTTTTTAATTGATGAAAAATATCAATCCATAGATCCCAGGCCCTCAATACATCCCAAGCAAGATAAACACAAAGAAAACCAAACCTAAATGTGTAATAATCAAATTTCTGAAAATTAAAGGTAAAGAAAAATTATAAGCACATGTGAGATTTGTAATCATCATCTTACCAAGAGCATGAGAGAGTTTAAAAACACATTTGCATTATATAGAGAGAACCAACAGTGTGAATTATCTCTGACTTATCAAAAGAAATAATGCAAGCCAGAAAACAATGGAATAACATTTTTAAGTACATAAAGAAAAATCAAAAACAAAAACTATCAACTCATAATTCTACATCTAGGAAAAATATTCTTCAAGAATAAAGACAAAATTAAGATATTTTCAGATTAAAAAAGCTAAGATAATCACCAACTGACATGCACTATAAGAAACATTAAAAGGCATTCTTCAGGCTAAAAAACAATATTAGATGAAAAATCGATTCTACACAAAAGAATGAAGATTGTGAGAAATGGCAAATACATGAGCAAAGATTTTTTTCTTTTTAAAATCTTTTAGAATAGATTGTTTAAGCAAAAGATGATAAGAATGTATCATTGGGTTTAAATTACACGTTGAAGTAAAATGTTTGACAACAATAATACAAATAACATGAGAGGATAAATATTCCATTGTAATGTCTTACATCATTGGAGGACTCATATGAAATTGGTTCATAGTAGATTGTGATAAGATAAAACACACATATTATAACCCTTAGAGAAACCGCAAAAATAAAAGAGGTATGGCTAAAAAGCTGACGGAGAATAAAAAATAAAATACCAAAAGTTGCTCAGTTAAAAAATAATGACTGGGCTGGGCACGGTGGCTCACACCTGTAACCCCAGCACTTTGGGAGGCCAAGGTGGGTGGATCACAAGGTCAGGAGTTCAAGACCAGCCTGGCCAATATGGTGAAACCCCATCTCTACTAAAAATATGAAAAATTAGCTGGGTCTGGTGGCGGGCACCTGTAATCCCAGCTACTCAGGAGGCTGAGGCAGGAGAATGGCTTGAACCTGGGAAGCGGAGGTTGCAGTGAGCTGAGATCACACCATTGCACTCCAGCGTGGGCGACAGAGTGAGACTCCATCTCAAAAAAAAAAAAAGAAAAAGGACTGGAAAGAATACAAATTTAAAAAGTTGGATAAATAAAAACAAATAGGAAAATAGTAGACTTTCACCCAGTCATATAAATAACCACATTACATGTAAATGGATTAATCACTATAATTAAAAATTGGAGATCATCAGACTAGATAAAAAAGCAAGTCCTAACTACATGCTGTTTACAAGAGATGTTTTAACTATAAAGATCTGGAGAGTCTCAGGAACCCTCACACCTATTTTGTTTTGTGCTATTTAAAAATAAAAAGATAGAAAATTGCATTCCTTACAAACACTAATTATAGGAAACCTGGATTAGCTTTATTAATATCAGACTTCAAGATGAGGTGTATCACCACACTAAAGAAGGATATTTCATAATAATCAAAGAGTTAATTCATCAAGAAGACATAACAGCCCTAAATGTGCATACACCTGGTAACAGAACTACAAGAAGCAAAAACTGACTGAATTAAAAGTAAAAACAGAAAAATCTACGATTATAGTTGAACACATCAACACTATAGCTTCAGTAAGTGATAGAAAATTCACACAAAAATATTAGTATCTAGCATATTTGAATGATACTGTCAACCATTTTAAACTAATTGACATTTACAGAACACTTCATGTAACAACAGCAGAATACAGATGTTTTCAAGAGCACTTGAAACATTCACCAAAATAGGCCATGTGCTAAGCCATCAAATAGCTCTCAATAAATTTCAAGAGACTGAAATAAGTGTTCATTCTCCAGTAACACTGGAATTAAACTCGAAACTTACAAAAATGTACATCATAAAAATTCCCAAATATTTGGAAAATAAGCAACACACTTCTAAACTCATGAGTCAAGAAAGAAATAACTAAGTTAATCACAAAATAACTGAACTGAATGAAAACAAAACGCAGCATATAAAAAATGTGTGGGATGCAACTAAAGCAATGCATAAAGAGAAATGTACAGCTGTAAAGGTTTATATTAGCAAAGAAGAAAGGTTTAAAATCGAGATGTAAGCCAGGGTTTGGCAAACTAGGGTTCATGAGCTTAGAATGGCTTTTACATTTTTAAAAGGAAGAGGGGAAGGGGAAGAGAAAGAGAAGCAGGAGGAGGAAGAGACGCAGCTGCAACAGAGACCGTATGTGGCCCACAATGCTTAAAATATTTACTCTCTGGCCCTTTACAGAAAAACATTAGTGACTCCTGACGTAAGTTTTCACCTTGTACTAGAAAAAACTGATGAATATAAATCCAAAGCAAGTAAAAGGAAGAAAATTTTAAAGATAAGAGTTGGATGTCTATGGTTTCTCTAGAAAATAGAGAAACATTGGAGGAAAATTAATGAAACTAAGTGATGCTTCTTTGGAAAAATTAAGGATGCCCACTTTCACCGCTTCTACTCAGCAGCATACAGGAGATCCTAGCCCGTGCAATAAGGTGCCAGGAAAGATAATAAAGTCAAAAACATTTTTTAAACTTCTAGAAATTGTTGCCTACATTCACCGTCTCTGCTTTTTCCCCTCCCGTTATTTCTTGAACTCACTCTCACAAGACTACCCCTCCCCCACCATTCCACCACAACCCGTCTTGCAAAGATCAACATACACCTCCATATTGCCAAATCTAACAGTTAATTCTTCATGTAATTTGACCTGTAAGCATCATTTGATGTAACTGATGTTCCCTCTTCCTTTAAACTCTTTTTTCACTTGTCTTTTGGGACTTCCTAGTTTTCTTTCTAACTCACTTGCCATTTCTGCTCTATCACTTTATTGGGATCGCTTCACCTGTCCAATCTTTAAATGTCGGAATGCTCAGAGTTTACTTCTCAGACCTCTTCTCCGTACTCTCTGTACACTCTCTTATTAGCATATAGGTGATTTGAAATAGCCCCTACATGCTAATAATTCTCCTAGATTTTATAAATCTCCAGCCAGGGCTTGTCCCCTGAGCTTCAGATTCCTTAATCCAGCTGCCTCCCTGACATCTCCATTTTGATATATTAGGCACTTAAAACTTAACATATGTAAAAGTAAATCCCTGATCTTCCCTTCACTCCTACTCAAAGGCTGGTCCTCCTGCAATCTTCCTCTCCTCTGTAAATAGTAATTTCATTTTTCATCCTGCTCAGGACAGAAACCTTAGCATCATTATTTTCTCATCTTTTCAATACCCCATGTCTAAATTCATCAACAATTCTCATCAGACTGCTTTCAAATGTATCCAGAATCTAATCATTTCTCACCACTTCCTCCAACCACCCAGGACCAAGTCATCATTCTCTCGCATCTGGGTTCACTAACAGCTTCACAACTGATGCCCTGGCTCCCACTCTTGTTCCCTCGACAGTCCTTTCTCTGGGCAGCAAGCCAGAGCGGTCCTCCTAAGACATAAGTCAGACCATGTTTCTTTTAAGTTAAAGCCATCCAACTGTTCCTCTAACTCATCTAAGTAGGGTCTGCCCCTGGCTACCTCTCTGCTTCATCTACTACTTTCCCACTTGTGCCCTCCACTATAGACTTTCGTGCTGCTCTAGGAACATATAAATAAGTATGTTCCCACCTCAAGGCCTTGGACGTGGTCATCTGTCTGCCTAGAAAACCCTTCTCTCAGTTATCTGTGCTGAGTTCCCCCCAACCTCCTTCAGGTCTCTACTCAGACACCCCAGGGAGGCCTTCTCCAATCCCCTGTTTAAAATAGCTCTTCCCACCCTGTCATTCCAGACCTTTTTTGCTTTATTATTATTTTTGTGTGTCTGTCTTCTTTAACCTAAACTGATAAGCTATACAAGGACAGGGATTTTATATATTTGTTTCATTGCTGTATTCACAGTGCATTGGATGCACTCAATATTTGGTGAGTAAACTAATGTATTCACTAGCTCATCAGTTAGTTTATTTACTTGTTTGTGTGTTTACTGAATTTCTACCTGCCAGGCACTGCCCTTAGGGAGCTCACAATCTAGTAAAAATAATAGGAACAACTACCATTTTTGTGTGTCGACTAATCACTTTGCATATGCCATTTTATTTCATCCTTACAATAGCCTGTTTTACAGCTGAGGAAACGAGCTTGGACCAGTTAAATAAATGGACTAAAGTCAAGTAGCTAGTATGTACTACCTTTCTCAAAACCTGTTTGTCAACTACTGCCTCCCACCGAAATGATGTTCTTCTGTATTGACATTTAGCTCATATCTCCATAAAAATTTTTAAATCGTTTAAATATATTTTCTACAGAGACTCAGACTGAATGTGAGTGAATAAAAGAGTTCATGATTATGAGAATTGTGACTTCTTTGGGGGACTTATTTGAGAACAAACAAATTTCCTGTTTCCTCGACTCCCTTCAGCCTCTTCCCCTCTGATGAAGGCATGGGGAAATCCATTGAAGCAAACACTCTAGCATGCGTTCTCTTCAAACTTCCTTCATGTTTGTGCTCGACCAGGAACCTACTGCCAGCAGAGGGAGGTAGAAGCCATCATGGAGGGCGACGAGGAGGACAGAGGCTGCTGCTGCTGCAAACCAGGCCACTTGCCTCACCTGCTGTCCTGCAACGCTGCCTTTCACCTCCGCTGGCTCACCTGGGAAATCACGCGGACCCAGTACATCCTGGAAGGCTACAGCATCCTGGACAACAACGCGGCCACCATGCTGCAGGTGTTTGACCTCCGAAGGATCCTCATCCGCTACTACATCAAGGTATTGCTTTGTTTCCCAAACACCTAAGGCAGAAATGCTAGGATGGCACAGGAAGCTCCGAAAGAGCTCTGTCGAAAGCTAAATTTTGAAGCGTGTCATCCTCAGCTTCCGAATTGGAAGCCCAGCCATCTGGGGAACCATTGCTTTTGGAAAAATCCTAGAGGGCTTTGATTTAACCTGAGATTTGTGCCCTGGGTCATATCGTAAGCTTAGGCACCAATAGGCAGTTCATTTTCTTATGTGGGTCTTCTTTGTCTCTTCTACCACAGCATTATTTGCTTGTCCTGATGATGAGGACTAATTTAAATACCCTACATATATTTCTAAGCCTCCATGTTTGAGTTATAAGGGTCAAATTAGATGCTCTGCATAGTGTCCACTTTAGAATCAGAGTTATATTTTAAGCTCATAAGGAGAACTCAAAATGTAGCTAAACCATCCAGTCAGAATTGGCTGTGACAGCCTTTCCCCCTAGCTCACATGGAGACTAATAACATATTTTTTCAGTTGCTCAGTGCCTACATCTGCCCAATCTGTATTCAACCTCAGAAATCATGGCAGTTTGGAGTAAGTCTCCTGGAAAACAAGTGTGGGACCTGACTGAAGATGTGTAGTGTTCATCGGGGCTGAGGTGTTTTCTGAAGGGGAAGGGGCAGGTGAGGGCTGTGTGGCAGGGGAAATCTTCTCTGTGGGTCCTATGCTGGGAGTTTGGGGGGACTTGGCATGGTGGAAGTCCTGGATGGACCACAGGAACGTCACATCTTAATGCTGTTCAAAAAGAGGAAGCTCATCCATCGGAGACCACAAGGCCCCCTGCCAGCATGCTGAGACAGGTGGTCCAGCAGAAATAAGGAAACACAGAATGAAAAGATAACATGGCATCTAAAGTTTTAACCAGCTAACAAACAAATGGCATTGAGAAATTTGGAATAAATCCAGGCATGGTTGTTCACACCTGTAATCCCAGAGCTTTGGGAGACCAAGGCAGGAGGATTGTTTGAGCCCAGGAGTTCAAGACCAGCCTAGGCAACATAGCAAGACCCCGCATCTCTACAAAAAAATTGAAAAATTAGCTAGATATGGGGTTCACACCTGTGGTTCCAGCTTCTCAGGAGGCTGAGGCAGGAGAATTGCCTGAGCCCAGGAGTTTGAGGCTGCAGTGAGCTGTGATTGCACCACTGCACTCCAGCCTGGGTAATGGGGATTCCCAAAATCCACAATAGCTGCTGAAGCTACATGGAAGCAGAAGATAGGCTGTGAAATTCAGAAGGGTAAATAGCTCTTAGATCTCATCCCC
This sequence comes from Pongo abelii, assembly GCF_028885655.2. Taxonomy (NCBI): domain Eukaryota; kingdom Metazoa; phylum Chordata; class Mammalia; order Primates; family Hominidae; genus Pongo; species Pongo abelii. The sequence goes on from NC_071985.2 coordinate 16,289,620, forward strand.
TAGGTGACTGCTACACAAAATGTTTGCAAAACCCTTTTCTGTGGCAGCATGTTTACAACAGATTTAGCCGTTTGTGCTCACCATCTTTGTATGTGCTAGAGATGCAAAACATTATATTCAAATTTCATACAAAACTATACATGTTTTGTCCAACCTAATGTAAATGGGGGAAGATTTGGGAAGCATACCAGGGAGTTATGGCCTATCTTCTATTTCTAGACTCTAGGCCAATTCAATATACCAGTTGTGTTAGATTTGGCAGTGAGCCACGAAATTAGAGTGGCATGCATGTTGGAAGCTTATTTCTCTTGGACTTTGATGATGGTTGGTATGGTAGCTTCCAAAATTTGAGTTCCACAATTTAAGTTACAGGCTTAAAGGGATAGAGGAAAGGATACAGAAAATGAAGACCAAGGGCACGCATCAGCAGTCTGTTAAAGAGGTTCTAGGAAGCTGCCACAATATCCTCCTGCTGTATCCCATCAGCCAGAACACTGTCACATGCCACCTGGAAGAGGGTCTGGAAAGTGTACTTTGGGCAGCCATGAGCCCAGAATGAAATCGTGTGTTCATGGAGGAAGGAGAAAACAGATGATAAATGGTAACTAGCCATCTCTGTTGTCTCCCTCAACAAAGAAAGTGTCAGTTGAGTATTTCCTTTAGTTTTCAGGAGGCAGGACAGGGTGGTTGCAGGAACAGCTAGATCCAGGGGCTGACTGAGCAAGGGGACTCACAGGCCCGTGAAGCAAGTGGCTGCAAGGGGGCAGCAAGGACCAGTGGTGTGGTCTGGACAGCCACGTAGATAAGCCCTGGAGTTGACATCTCCCTGTTGCCTCAAGAATTAGGCTAGACTCAGCCGGGTGCAGTGGCTCACGCCTGTAATCTCAGCACTTTGGGAGGCCGAGGCGGGCAGATCACTTGAGGTCGGGAGTTCAAGGCCAGCCTGACCAACATGGAGAAACCCCGTCTCTACTAAAAATACAAAATTAACTGGGCATGGTGGCACACGCCTGTAATCCCAGCTACTCGGGAGGCTGAAGCAGGAGAATCGCTTGAACCCGGGAGGCAGAAGTTGCAGTGAGCTGAGATCGCACCACTGCACTCCAGCCTAGGCAACAGAACGAGACTCCGTCTCAAAAAAAAAAAAAAAAAAAAAAAGAAAAGAAAAAGAAAAAGAAAGAAAGAATTAGGCTAGACTCTTTCATCTGCTACCCAGAGACCTCCACTATTGCTACTGGCTGTGTTTCCCACTCCCCTTCCCCCATCTCTCACTGTTTCGTGTACACACTGTGCACACACTACCTGTGCTCCCTGCCCCACACGCATGCACACTGCTTGCTCCTCCTGCAGGGACTCTCCTCTCCCTTCCACATGCCCGCAGCTTCTCTTCCAAGCTCAGTCCCAACAGCTCTTCCTCACCAGCTGACTGCCTGGGGTCATGCCCAGCATTCATCTCCCCTTCCTCTGCAAACTTTCCTACTTCACTCTATGGCAGTTCCCTAAACAGAAGCCACAACTGAGTCCTCTTTGGGTCCTCAGAGCTCTGCTTGATGACCTGTTTATTGCATGGCCCAATTTGTTTTTTTATACTGAATGAACAAGGTTCCAGGGAACATGGATTTGGAGTCTGGGCCATACAGTCTGGACAGAAGAGATCCTAATTCAGTCAAGGATCTGGTGGCCTGCTGCAGGCACGAATAGTGGGAACAGGGTTCAATACTGAGCCACATCCCTGTCTTTCCATGAGCCAGACATGTGGACAGGCCCAACCCGTCACCATGGGGCCAGCAGATCACCGTGAGTGGGAGAGAAGGGAGGAGGGGTGAGAGTGAGATGCCCTGTCTGGGTCCATCCTCCCTGGGCTAACCCTGTTGGCTTTTACAGAGGCCTTGGAGGTTCCATGATTGGACGAGCTTTTTGATGCCTTCTTTCCTTGGACTGGTAGTTGATACTCACCTTTCTTTTTTCCTAACTGTGGGAAATGTGCCTCCCAGTCCCCTAGATGATTTCTTTTTTTTTTTTTTTTCTTTTTTTTTTTTTTTTTTTTTTTTTAATTGTTTCTGAGTATTTTATTTATTTATTTTTTCTTTTATTGTAATTATTATTATTATTATTATTATTATTATACTTTAGGTTTTATGGTACATGTGCCCAATGTGCAGTAAGTTACATATGTATACATGTGCCATGCTGGTGCACTGCACCCACCAACTCGTCATCTAGCATAGATGATTTCTAAGATGACAATTTGCCATTTGACAAATCCAGGATCATGTGCAAATGGGAGAGGGCTCAGGAAGGCTCCCCCAGAACCTGCCGGGTAATAGCTGGCTTGTGGGGAAACCAGGCCCTCCACTCTGTTTTTTAAGAAAGGAGAGTGAAGGCAAAATGGGAGTTGCAGGTGGGCTAGCAGAGGCAGGCAGTGCACGGGTGTGCTACCTAGCATGGTGGCTCTCACAAGCCAGAGCCAGGGCAAACCTGGAGCAGACTCCCCTCCTCCCCGATGAGCTAGTTAATTACACATTCGTCCTACCTACACACTCGAATTCCATGGGCCTGGGGTGGGACCCAAGGACTTTTCTTTCTTTTTTTTTTTTTTGAGAAAGAGTCTCACTCTGTTGCCCAGGCTGGAGTGCAATGGTGTGATCTTGGCTCACTGCAACCTCCACCTCCCGGGACCCAAGGACTTACATTGTTTAATAAGTTTCCTAAGTGATTTGATATACAACTAGGCTTTGGAGCTACTACAGACATAATTGTGCCCCACAGAAACAAGAATTTTCTTAACTCCCAAGTCAGCACTCAGGATGGGGCTGAGATTTTTGGGCAGATGGGGCCTCACGGTGCCCCCGTGTTTAATTCACATTGGTACTGCCAGGCCTATCCTGCGAGGTTGCCTCCGAATACAGCACTCAGTGCTTTTCTGCCCTTCAGTAAGGGGTGGCTCGGAACCTGCACTCATTCCCCGGTGCAGCTAGTTAAGGGAAATTTCAGGAGGGCTAACTGCCTATTAGAACAGAAGAAACAGCATTTTGGGGTTTAAAAAAAAAGATGATTTTCTTCTTTGGCATGGTTGCTAGGTGAGCAAAGTTGCCTTTGTAGCTCTGAATGACTTAAAGTTTCAAGAGTTTGATTTCATTCTCTTTATTATTTTCTTACTGGAAAGGCAAATTGAAAAGGAAGAAAATTTTGAAATAATTCCTTTACTACAAAAGGAATTTTTTTAAATCTCCTAATAAACTGGGTCAGTTCCCCCACCCTCTATGAATATATTTGAAATCATTTCCTTCCTGGTGACTTGAGGTTTTCCCTCATGTCTCCTCCATCTCTCTTCAATTTATTAGTGTTTAAAACCGGCTTAGCAGTCAAGGAATCTGCTGCTTTCTGTGTGGGCCTGGCTCTCCTGCTGTCATTGTTTCTGGGCAGCTCTTTTAGAAAGGAGACACGCTTATCACTGGCCTTGCAGAAAGAGGCGCGAACAACCCGACAGGTTGGCCTGCCTGCCAGGTCCCCCTTCCTAGAATGAGTTGTCTGAAAGAATATGCTGATCTACAATTAAAATGAGGAACCAGGAGAATCCCTGCTGGAGGAGCCAGATATCATGAATTTATTCAGGAGGGGTCCTGCTTTCAGCACAGTCTAGCTTTACCCCATCAATTCATTGTCACTGCCCCGATTTATGTTTTACTTAGTGTTGTATCTACTTCATCCTGACAGATGCTGAAGGATTTTACAGTGTTCATTGACTATGTCTCCATGACAGAAGTTCTGCCTAAATTAAATGGAGATAGGGTATGACTTGCAAGCATTTGGGATGGTTCTGTTTTCTCCCAGTGAGAAGTGTCGGTGCTGTGATTTAGAAAACTGAGCATCAAGCTGGGTTCTGTTCTGAAGTCAGCACTGCAGGATTTTGCCAGACGGAGAGGAGGAAATGTTAACCTCTGGGATTCAAAGTCCTCATTGTCTATTCTGACTTCATCGGTTGTGGGGTTGTTTTAATTCCTCCCTAGCAATGAATGAAAACGTAAACTTTTGTCTTTCAGTCTTTGTTTGTTATTCCTATCTGGTATGTGATTAGGCCATGTTGGGGAAAAACTAGACCAGATGTTCACTATAGCTAGATGTTTAGAGAGACCAAATTTCTTTCTTCCCTTTGTAACGGTCAGCTGAGAAGCGGTGCTCATGGACATGGGCATCGTTACTCTCTTTTGCTTGCAACTTTGGGCCGACGACTTAAACTGTCTTTAAATGATCCAGCCAGCAAGGAGACAAGAGAAAACCCTCCAGATTCAAAATTTCTATTTGTGAATATCAGATGTGCACTCTGGTGACCACCACAGACACAACGGTTCTCCTGTCCCCTAATGCCATCCCTGTTCCCTCGCCCCTCTGCCTCAACCTCTCCTGGGCTGCTGCTACTGCTGCCACTGCCTGCCTCCCCTCTGAGTCCCACGCTCATCCTGCTTGCTGGGTAGGTAAGTCACAGATGTCAAAGACATGACTGTTTTTCCACATACACACATATCAACGGGCCAGGCCATGTGCTAAGTTCCTCATATACATTGTCTCATTCTAAACCTCAGAACAGCCATGCAACATGGGCATCATTAGCATGTCTTTCTTTCCTGCCTCTTCCTTCAGCTTCCTTGACCTCTTCCTCCATCACTCCCTCTCTTCCTTCCTCCTTATATTGAAGGGCTTTCCTGAGACCGGGATGGTTATGGTGGGGTGTTACAGAGGATGGGAGAACAGGTACGCTATTGAATTCTAGTTATTGTCTGCAGATTTCATTTTTCCACTTCCTCATTTTTGAGACAAGTAGACTATGGAGCGTAATAGAAGATGTGCCCAAAAGAAGGAAGAGCATAAGCCATGAACCACAGATGAACCTCCCCAAAGTCCAGGCTGTCCTTAGTCCTCACAGCAGAGAGCCTAAGTCATGCGTTTGCAGTTGTTTAGAGGAAATCAGAGACTGTCTCTTCACCTGCTAAAGTCCTAAAAAACAACCTTGAAACCAGATACCCAACTAAACTGAGGCCTTGAGCTCTGGGTTTTATTTCCTAGCCAGAGGGAGGGAAGAGCCAGAGAGGGAGGGTGGGGGCTCCCCTAGAAAAGGGTTTCTCAGCCCACTCCACTTACAAGTGTCAGTCACTGAAGACTTTGTTTCCGTCCACCCAATATTCATTTTCTGCTTTCTCACTTAAAAAGAATATGTTTTTATAAACAGAGAAGAGCATCAATTAAGCATTTGTTTCTAACAGGAGCATACATCCCTGCCTCCTTTCATCAAACACTGTGAGCCCTCTAGCCCCTCATGATTTCATGATGAGATGTGCAGCCTCATTCCGGGGGTGCCCCTCAGCCTCAATAGCCCCGAGCACCACCTGCATTTTTCTGTTATAATGGAACTGCAGTGCATGCTGGCAGGGACTCTACAGCAGCACACCCTGATCCAAGCCTGTCAGGCTTGGATTTTCATTTCCTCTGTCCCATTTCTATTTCTTGAGGCCAGGTGCTAGCCTTTTTGATGGAGGAATTTATTCAAAAACTGCAAAATGGCTTTCCACAAAGCTGTTACTCAGAATAATCAAGCCCAAGGGAGGCATTTTGCCCAAGTGGGACTCATAAGTACAGTGTCTGATTAAGAAGGAAACATGGGTTACTTGTGAACGTATCACAGATGTCCACTGTCTGGGCACTCAGGATTAAGTGTGTGAAGGTTACAACAATTTCACATCGTCAATACTTTCCACAAGAACTGTGTTGTTTTGGCTGGGCACAGTGGATCACCCCTGTAATCCTCGCAATTTGGGAGGCTGAGGCAGTAGGATGCTTGAGCCCAGGAGTTCAAGACCAGACTGGGCAACAAGATCCTGTCTCTACAAAAAAAAAAAAAAACTAAAATATTAGCCAGACATGGTGGCTTGCACCTGTAGCCCTAGTTACTCTAGAGGCTGAGGCAGGAGGATCGCTTGAGCCCAGGAGTTCAAGGCTTCAGTGAGCCATGACTGTGCCACTGCATTTCAGCCTGGGCGTCAGAGAGAGACACGGCTGTCTCAAAAAACAAACAAACAAACTGAAAACCCTGTTATTTTAGTTCATTAAATACTCATTGGCTAGGTCTCTGGAGGCAGGTCTACCCCAATCTCTTTCAGCTGAATCAACCTAGCCTAGGACCCACCAAAGCCTACAGCAACCACAGCAAAGGGTGCTTTTGTGTGCTTTTCTCAGAAAGGATGGGGCTGACTGTCATTCTTCCTCATCATAGAAATTCTGTTCCATTACATTCTGTTAGCATTACGTTCTTCTCACTTTCCTCTTCCCTAAGATAACCCTTAAGAGAGGACATTTTAGAAATGTCTCAAATGAGTTCTGTGCATTACACCCAGCAGAAAATACAAATGATACTACATGTGGGGATTTCATGTCTCTTACTTTCCTGAGGTTGAAGATAACCCTTAAGAGAGGACATTTTAGGCCGGGCACGGTGGCTCACGCCTGTAATCCCAGCACTTTGGGAGGCCAAGGTGGGTGGATCACGAGGTCAGGAGATCGAGACCATCCTGGCTAACGTGGTGAAACCCTGTCTCTACAAAAATACAAAAAATTAGCTGGGCGTGGTGGCGGGCGCCTGTAGTCCCAGCTACTTGGGAGGCTGAGGCAGGAGAATGGCTTGAACCCGGGAGGTGGAGCTTGCAGTGAACCAAGATCGCGCCACTGCACTCCAGCCTGGGCGACAGAGCAAGACTCCGTCTCAAAAAAAAAAAAAAAAAAAAGAACATTTTAGAATGTCTCAAATGAGTTCTGTGCATTACATCCAGCAGAACATACAAATGATACCACATGTAGGGATTTCATGTTTCTTACTTTCCTGAGGTTGATTTACTTTCTAAGATTAAATTAATAAATAAAATATTCCTGGCTTTAGAATAGCTGTAAGGGCTCAAAATCTTGCTTTTTCTCTGCAGAGTATAATATACTATATGGTAACATCTCCCAAACTCCTCTCCTGGATCAAAAATGAATCACTTCTGAAGTCCCTGCAGCCCTTTGCCAAGTGGCATTACATTGAGCGTGACCTTGCAATGTTCAACATTAACATTGATGATGACTACGTCCCGTGTCTCCAGGGGATCACACGAGCTAGCTTCTGCAATGTTTATCTAGAATGGATTCAACACTGTGCACGGAAAAGACAAGAGGTAGGTCAGGGAGGTGGGGGCTGAGGCATGGAATGTAAGTTTAATAAATAAAGAACATTGTCATGTCCATCTCTTTCTTATATTCTGTGGTAGACTTCTAACATAGAGGATAGAAAAAAAAAGCACTATTTGGATAGATGTTTATTGAAGGTAAGCAAAATTAAATAGGAGAATCAATATACCATGGCTCCAATGAAGGACACTTAAAGGTATAGCTCCCTTTATGCAGTGCTCAGGGCCAGCAAAGTTTTAAGCCTCTATTATAACTTTTAAACATTTGAAGCTCCTTTGTTTAAAATTACATTTTGGGATTTCCCTACCAAGTGTGTCTGTGCTGAAATCAGGGGGATTTACTGAACATATTGAATCATGGACATGAAAATTCTATTTAGCAATCAGATAGTCCAACTTAACTTCTGTCATCATTATTTTGTGTATCTGTGCTGTTATTGTGTATGTGCTGAGAACACTTCTGGAAGTGAATCCTGCCTCTTAGAAATATAATCAAGAATTATGACAGTTTACAAAAAGAGGAGAAAGGGGCAGAGGAGGAGGAGAAGAGGGAGGGAGCAAGTGAAGGGAGCAGGTTTACTTTGCTTCTTAGGATTTGAAAAGCTGAGTCCACGGGTTGTTGTTGGAAAATGTGGGTACAAGTTAGAAACAACTTCCTCAGCAGCTGACGCAGTCTGTGGCACGTGCTAGAAAGAATAAACCAAACCACGACACTAGCCAAGGTCTGTGAGTTTCTTATGGGTGATTAAAAACAGGTGGGAGAAGAAGCAGGTGGCAGAACCTGCTTTCTCCAGACCAACCACAAAGAAGGTGTGATAATAATCTTAACTCATGCCAGGCCTCTGTAAGCAATTGAGATATTTAAGAATTGATTGATGTTGTCGGCTATAGCTCCATGATGGCTGTGTCCATTCCTCAGATGGTTCATAGAATTATTTTATTTTCCTTGCAAAAGATATTTTGACTTTAAATTTCCTCTGCATCTCCCCACTCTCCCTCCCTTTTTTTTTTTAAAGCTGACTTTGGAAAATTTTTTTTAAGAGACAGAGTCTCACTCTCCCTAGGCTGGAGTGCAGCAGAATGATCATAGCTTATTGCAGCCTCAAACTCCTGGGATCAAGTGATCCTCCTGTCCTAACCTCCCTAGTAGCTGGGACTAGAAGCACATGCCACCATGCCTGGCTAATTTATTATTTTTATTTATTTATTTTTTGAGACAGAGTCTTGCTCTGTCGCTCAGGCTAGAGTGCAGTGACGCAATCTCGGCCCACTGCAGCCTCTGCCCCCCGGGTTCCAGTGACTCTCCTGCCTCAGCCTCCTGGGTAGCTGGAGGTGCATACCACCATGCCTGGCTAATTTTTGTATTTTTAGTAGAGACAGGGTTTTGCCATGTTGGCAAGGCTGGTCTGAAACTCCTGACCTCAGGTGATCTGTCCGCCTCAGCCTCCCAAAGTGTTCAGATTACAGGCGTGAGCCACCGCGCCCGGCCGCCTGGCTAATTTTTTTTAAAAATTTTATGGAGATGGGGTTTTGTGATGTTGCCCAGGATGGTCTTGAACTCCTGGGCTCAAGTGATCCTCACACCTTGGCTTCCCAAATTGCTGCGATTACAGGTATGAGCCACCATGCCTGAGCTAAAAGATTCCTTTAATTTGGTTGTTGATTGTGGACTTACAGTCAAGCAGTCAACCCACAGGGCTCCTTGTTTTAGGGAGAACAGAGATTCTCCTTCACATTGGATCCAAGTTCTTTTTCTCTCCCTGGTAGACCATGCCTTTCCTTTGCATTGGAGAGTGTTAAGGTGGGCTCACATTTGACTGTAATCACTGCCCATCTTTATGACCTGAAGTGCCATATTTCAAATCCTAGAAAAGCAGATCATCAGCCCACATTGTAGGCCCTTTTCTCTCCTAAAATAACTTTTCCACTTTTATTTTTTTTCCATGTCCAACCACAGGAGAAACTGCTTCAGGAAGCTGAGCATTCCCTGTCTGTGAGGTCATCTTAGAGGGGACTGGATGACCACGTGGCTGACTTACAAAGCCAATGTCACTCTACATTTATGCATGTGTGTTGGTACATATTGGAACCTGTGTGAAAGCTGAGTTAACTTCTTGCTCTTTCAGCCTTCAAAGACCCTGGACAGTGACGAGGACTCTCCCTTGGTGACCCTGTCCTTCGCCCTGTGCACCCTGGGGAGAAGAGCTCTGGGAACGGCCGCTCACAATATGGCCATCAGGTACCCTGGGGGAGAAGTTGGAATCTCTTAGGTATAGGCACCCACTTTTACATGTTTGACAGATTTTGTCAATCTTTTTTTTTATTTTGAAGCTGGACTTATTATACTACTTTCAGATAGTTCTTTTCATAATAAATTATGTTGGGCCTACAAGAACATTTTTTTTGATCACTGCTCTTTTGGAGTATTCAATTTGGAAATATCATTCACATGGAATAGTCAAGACCCAGGGATTGTGGGTATAGGACCTTCTGTGTTACAGAGGTCCTTGCAGATTTGTTGGGAAGATTCAATGAAATCACGCCTATGAAGTGCCTAGCCCAGTACCTAACAGAGTTGCTGCTCAATCAGTGTTAGTTCCCTTTCCCCTAATTGTCCTCATAAAGGAAAATCCTCACATCTGAGCTCTAGTCCAGACCCTGCTTCACCCCGTCTCCTTGGGGGCTTTGATGAATTGGATGCCCCTTCTGTTTTTCAAACCTTTTCTCTACTGGGTCTCTCCCCTCAGTAGGCAAATAGCTCACGTCTGTCTTTTTAAAGAACAAAAACAAAATCAAACTCTTCTGGCTCTTTGGCACCCTGTGTTACTCAGGTGGTGTTGTCCACCAAAGAAACAGTACTCATGCCAAACTGCTCTTAAAATTTCATCAGCCAGCTTCAAATCACCCAAATCAGTGGCCATTGCACAGATGTCCCCTTTTTTAGCACTATGGGCTGTGGTGCTGAACTCTGTCTGCCCACAAAGTGGAATCACCTTGAAGAGTGGTTTTTCAACCCCACGTGCACATTAAAACCTCCTGTCAGGCTTTTAAATATCCTGATTCCCAGGATATTTAATCAATTCCATTAGCAGCTCTGTGGGTGGGACCACACATCCCAAGTTTCAAAAGCTCCCAGGTGATGTCAGTGGGCAGCCAAGGTTGCTAACACAAACCTAGGGAGCTTAGAGAAGAAAGTGTGCCTCTACTTAGCCTCTGCCCCTCTGGAATTGTTTCTACTTGGACTTGCTTCATTGTGTCTATATTATATTATTGATGGTGCGCTACAAAAGGGGTTCTTTTGATATTGACTTGAGTGAGTTTTGTGACGTTAGGTGGGATTATAAGCTTGTTAAGGGCAAAACCCACCTGTCTATTTGTTTAGCAACCTTCACAGTTCTGGGTTGTCAGGTAACCAAGCCCAGGGAGCCTTGTTGACTGTGTTTCCAAATGTCCTTCTTGAAAGGGGCAGCTGTGAGTCTACACTGGTGGCAAGTTGTTGAGAGGTATCATCAAGTAAGAGTTGTGAATTGATAAAGGGTAAAGTGTGTGACTGGCAGCACTTTCCATTTTCCTCTGGAGGCAGTAGCCTGGAGTCACCAAGAGGGACGAGTAAGAACAGAGGGTAGTTAGGATTTGTGATATCAACTACTCTTTCAACTCCCACGTCTCAGAATTTCATGATCGTTTTTACAGGTGAGAAATGCCAAAACTCTGACCCTTAAAGTCTCCTGTTAATGCCTATTTTAAGCCAATCTCCTGGGGAGGAGCTGCGTGGCCTCCAGTCTCTCCCTGTCCTCTTACCTGACTCAGTCTCACACTGGACTCAGGGCATTCTCTTTGTGGCCATCTGGGACTAAGCTTGATGATTGCCACAGGTTTAGCGGATGACTCCTCTATGGGCTTCGTAAAACATTATGATGTGGCCCCTAAGATCGGGCTCCTTATTAAACTGTAAGCAGAGAAGAGTGTTTGAGAAGGGCTTCGTAGGATCTTGCACTTGAAATCACAAAATGACTCTTGAGATATTCGTAGCACCTGGGAAGATGATTAAAATAAGCTTTTTTGTTGGATCAATTTGAAATGTTTTATAAACTTCAAGTTGCAAATATTATTTCAGTTCATATCTAAGGCATTTTCAAAGGCTTTTTCAGTCTTCTTCTTTGTGTAACTTGTTCAGATATTACTGATCCAGGCGTTTCTTGTTTGGTCTGCTTTATTTCTTTTTCTTTAATTAAACGCCATGCTTACCAGCTGCTTTTTTAAACTTTGTTTTGATGGGATTTCCTTTGTTTCAGATAGTTTCTCATACTCGATGTCAACTCTGCTTCCTGCAGACATGGTGATGAGGTAACTCTGGGGAGAATCCTCTCAGTATTCTAGGGAAACACTTGATTATTTGGGACTGGTTAACTTCACCGAGAGGTTCCACCACATAGAAAGATCCTCCAAGACACTTTCCTTTCAGTTTTTTCACTTACAAAAGACAACTTCTTTTACATCTCACCCTAAGCCCACAGTCTGAAGTCATGAAGTTCTGACCTAGTTGGATATGCCTGGGGATCAGGGTGGAGGATGCAGTGGGAGGGGAGGTTGGAGCCTGGCAGGGCCCCACCGCTCTTCAACCAACAGCTGGGATTTCTATTTAATCTGCTAGGGTGCCATAAATAGTTTGACTTGAAAAAAATAGTCTACAGAGCTCAAATTTTACACATAATTTTTATAGATACTGTTTAGGGAAAAACTCTCAAACCATGTTTTTCCTCTCTTCTCACACAAAAACAACAACAATCATCAACACAGAAGACTTCTGTGGCCCCAATATATGTGGGATTTCTTCCTGCAAGCAAGCAGCTCTGCACACTAACTGGGTGTCCTCCAGTTCACTTCTGACACTAACCAGAGATGGTGTCAGAACCCACAAGTTGAAGGTTGAGGCCCACAAGTCTGGGCCACCCGAACTTCTGACCAACTGGCTTCTACGTGAGGGGTCCCACGATTCCCTCTTTGGGGCCAATTAATTTGCTAGAGCAGTTCACAGAATCCAGGGAAACACATTTACTAGTTTATTATGAAGGATATTTTAAAGGATACAAATACAAATAAACAGCCAGATGAAGAGATGCATAGGGCCAGGCCTGGAAGGGTCTTGAGCACAGGAGCTTCCATCCCTGTGAAGTTGGGGTGTGCCACTCTCCAGGCAGGTGGATGAATTCTTCTTCACCTTCCTATCTACCTGCACATGTTCAGCTCTCTAGAAGCTCCCGGAACTGTGTCCTTTGGGCCTTTTATGGAGTGTCATTGGTTGTCCATGATTAAAGCTTGGACAGCTGTGCAGAAATGTGATTGGACAAAAAGGGCATTACCTAAACCCAGCAAGGCCAGTCTGCTCAGATTCTTCTTGGCCTGTCTGTGCAGCATTCTCTTCTCCAGAACATGTGCACATCCTGCATATGTACCACGGAACTTAAAATTAAAATTAATTTTTAAAATGGGGTTTGGTTTAGGTTTCTATGAAACCACTGTTATGAAGGCAGGGAGTTTCCTTCTTTTCCTAGCTTGCTAAAGCTTTATCAAAAAAGGATGTTGAATTTGTATAGAATTGGGGTGCATAATTCGGATGATATTCTTCTTCTTTAATATATTAATGTTGTATTACATTAGTAGATTTCCTCATGTTGAAACACGCTTACAATTCCGAAATAAGCTCTACTTGGTCATGATACATTATTGTTTTTATACAATGATGGATCCAATTTGCTAACCTTTTAGTATGATTATATTCATGTGCAAAGTAAGAATGGCTCATAATTGTGTGTTTGCATATGTGCTATATGGTCGTATAACTTTAAAATGGGGAGTATGTCCTTAGGTGTACTGTAGGAGACCCAACAAGTCATTGTTACATAGTTAGTGCTAAAGCACATCAGGTGATGGTGAACACTGACTCTCCAGATAGGTCTTAAAGATACGCTTCAGTTGACCAATTTGTTGGGGGAAATGTCTTGACTTTACAAAACTGACATAGATTTGATAGATAGTCCTCAAGAAAGAAAAATACATGCATGCAAAATTAGGGAGGACGAGTACATTGAAATTCATCTTAAATGAGATGCCAAATGCACGTGAGCAAAAGACTACCTTTATATAAATTATCTTTAAATAAAATGTTGATATATTATGGAGATGGAATGGGTTCATATGGATGTGACAAGAAGACACTTATATTTTTTAGATTTAAGGTTTGAGACATACCTTCTTGGAAAACTGTGTCTCCCACTGAAGAAAGCCATCTAGATATAATGGGATGTTTTAGTAGGAAGTCAAAATAGTTTCACTGACCACAGAGTATGAGATGGTTTGATTACTGTCTTCAAATATGTGAAAGGTGATGAGGCAGATTCTAGCTGATGCTCCATCCTTCGAGGTTAGGAGAAGATGGCTACATTTTACAGAAGCAACAGGTTTGTTTGTAATAGAAAATTTATTGACTCAGAGTAGAGTAAGCTTCCAAGAGGATAGAAAATTTAAGGCAAATTTGATCTTGAAAAGTGATAAGGAAACAAGCCAGACCGAAGTGTGCTCTGCCAAGCCCTGGCATGCTGCCTTGTGGCAGGAGGTCACTGTTGTGGTCTGAGGTCACTCCAACTACCATCTACCCACTCCTCCCACCCACAGCATGTTGAGGAAATATTCTCTTCAGAAATCCAGGACATCATCTCAACTTCTCCTCTTGAGCTCCCGCTGGAGATGAGGCCCCACACTGGGGCCAGCTGTCATGTCACAGTGGGTCATCTTGTAAAGGAAATTAAGGTCCACTTGCCAGACTAAGGAAACTCAGAAATCAGAATCTGATAAATAAAGTAAACAGGACGCAATATCTGACATAGGAGATTAAAATCATGCTAAAATCACAGTCTTGGAACATGAGAAAAAATATCTAAGTTTAAAGCATAGGGGAAAAAAATGATAGCCTACAAAGGAGCAGAAGTTTCTGGGACCTTAAATTCTAATGCAGTGTGGCAAGGACCCTCCCACCTGGGCCTGGCGTATGGGCTCTCCTCCAGGTTCCAGCTCGCTGCTTCTCTGAAATGTCTTGCCATCTTTAGGAGACCCCAGGTTCTCTGGTCCCGTGAGTCCAAACCTCAGAATCACAGAGGGAACTTGATCAGAATACAGACCCCAAGCTCCATCACAAGCCAGTGACATGGACTCTCTAGATCTTGGATTTGGAAATCTGTGATTTTGAACAAGCTGCCGAGTGATTGATTCTTCTACAGCCAGCCCAACCCTGGTCATCAGGCCGGGCTTATGAAGGATTTTGCACCAGACAATAGTAGTTGATCCGCTTGATGTGGAGCCTCTGAGCAGAGAACTATTGCTGTTAAAACATCATGAGGTCAAACATACTTTACAAATATATTTTTAATTAAATTTTGCATTTTAGTTATTTCTCTTTTGTTAATTATTATTTCACACTTATGATTTATTTGAAGCAATATCACCAATATCACTGAAATCCCTTAGCCAACATAATTTATTTCCAGTGATTATATGAGATTCTGCAATTCAAATGTGCTTAGTTTATATCTGAAGCCAAGGTGGCCTGGATATTGATTGCTGAAATATACTAGTTCAGGGGTGAAAATAACAATAACAGTACCAGTGAACACTTACAGCGGTGCCCACTAGGTACTGGGCAGGGTGCTAATGCAAGTTAGGAGAGTTAATGCATTTTGTCTTCTCTGAAGGCATGAGAGATGATGAGATAGGTATTATTGGCTCGATTTTGCAGCTGGGATTTCTGAAGCACAGAGAAGTGATTTGTGTGAGTCTCACCATAGAGTCATGCCCAGACTCCAGAGTCCTCGCTCCTGCTAGCCACACTGTCCCACTGCCCACAACATCTCCCAGCAGTTAATCTCCATCTGCTCTGCAGGAACGCACCATACTCCCCCCAGCTCTGCATGGACACTTCCCTGGGGTGGCCCAGCCGCTCCAGGGCATCCACCTTCTCACCTACGCATGCTTCCTTGTGGACCTGTCCTGTGCTGGGTTGTGATGCTGAGAGCTGCTGACGGCGCCTACTACGGGCATCATGGCTCTGATGCTCTGGGTGGCCTGAGCTCAGGGATGCTTCACCCCGGGATGGCATCTTGCCCTTTCCTGCCAGCCCAGTGCTTTTCCCATAGGAGTTGCCGCCACTGTGCACCCTCCGTGCCCAGCTCACTTGGACACATCCACTGTGTCATTGAGGACACAGGCTTTGATCCTATAGGACAAGGTGAACGCTGGACACTGGGGTGTATTTGGAATTGTCCCACCCCCTCACCAAGAGGCACCCATTGTGTGCAGACCCCACTTGTGCACTGGGTCCCCCATGGAAAGAAATTCCTAGCAAGACCCTCACCAAGCCTCTAAATTTGCCTTGCAGTAATTGATCTTATGAGTGAACACAGAAAGAAATTGATGATAATGAGGGCAAGAGACAAGTATCAGAGCCAAGATTTAAGCTTCAGTTTGGAGCTCCTGGCTCCCATCCCTCCAACCCTGTAGGTCCATATGCTGCTTCTCAGTGCAGCACCTGAACTCTAGAGGAAGTGAAGCACCTTGGAGCTATTTGGGGGACATCACGTGTTCTTTAACGAGTGTGCTTTCTGAATGTTCTTTACCAGGTAGGAGAGAGCTGGGATCCCAATCAGAGGTTGTCTTGATTTTACAGCCAATGGAGTAACTTCCTGGATAAAGAGTTCATGAAAGCAGTATTAATACACTCTCAATTCAGGGTCTGTGCAGAGTATACACACCAATTAGGAGGGTGAGATGGGGGTGAGTTCAAGAACTATACTCACAGTGCTTTCAGTATTGTGGCTCAACTGAAGCCTTTAAAGGGATTAGTTCATTCTCACACAGCTGAGAAGGCCTTTAAGATGACTCAGGGCTGGGCACGATGGCTCACACCTGTAATCTCAGCACTTTGGGAGGCTGAGGTGGGTGGATCTTTTGAGGTCAGGAGTTCAAGACTAGCCTGGACAACATGGTGAAACCACGTCTCTACTAAAAATACAAAAAATATTAGCCGGGCATAGTGGCAGGTGCCTGTAATCCCAGCTACTCAGGGAGGCTGAGGCGGGTGGATCTCTTGAGGTCAGGAGTTCGAGACTAGCCTGGCCAACATGGTAAAACCCCATCTCTACTAAAAATACAAAAAAAATTAGCCGGGCATGGTGGCAGGTGCCTGTAATCCCAGCTACTCAGGAGGCTGAGGTGCGAGAATCATTTGAACCTGGGAGGTGGAGGTTGCAGTGAGTTGAGATTGCGCCACAGCACTCCAGCCTGGGCAACAGAGAGACTCCGTCTCAAAAAAATAAATAAATAAATAAAGAAGAAGACGACTCCAGTTACGCATTATAGAAGCAACTCCATGTTTGCTAGAGAGGTAGGTGGCCTGGAAGCAGCTGTGGGTTTTCTCCTGTGCTTCTTCAGTGTGGCATCAAATACTGAGTATTTGCTCCCACCCATCTTACTCTCTTTCTCAACTTTTTCTGGCCTGTTTCTTCTCATATGAAAGGGTTGTAATAATTACATCATGCATCTGTGAGAATGAGAGGAGCCTATGGAATGGAAAGCACTTGGTAACCCACAAGTCACCATACAAATGGAACGTGTCTCCTTCTGTTTCACTTTTAGTTGCTCAGAGATGGTGCTTGTCATCTAGTTGCCAAGCTGGAGTACAATGGCTACTCGCAGGTGCTGTCAGAATGCACTACATCCTTGAACTCCCCACATCAGCCTTCCACGTCGCTGAAACTACAGGCATGTGCCACTGTACGTGCCTTTGGATCGTTGTTTTTGTTTGGGGAACTGCAGCAGGAGAGTGCGGTCAGGAGCATGGGATTGACTGTGAAACCAGTGTATGGTTGCTGGGTTCCACAGAGAGGAATAAGGCACACATGAAGAGAGCTTGCTGCAGTCCCTGAGGTGGAGGTGCTATCTGAGCCTGGGACAGTGACTAAGGTAGACGGGCACACACACTCTGAGTATTTCTGTTACTAATCAGTAAACATGGGACACCCAGCCTGCAAATCACATTTAATTATTTACATATGTTCTACAAGCGTTCCATTTATGGCAGTGCGTGGCAGCAGAAGGCGCTTCACAGTGCTAATCTGTAAATAACGTAGTATGTACAGGCCTGTTTGGAAATTAACTAAAATGAACAAATCAGTCATTGTGCTGGAGATCCCCCTGTGAGTCCTGCAGAAACTATCCCCACATTAGAGCTGTTTCTCTCTGCATCCCAAGGTTCATTAAGACTTAAGATAAGGACCCCATTGTCCAATACTTGGAGCCCTTCTCCTCCACTGCTACTCTGTCTTTCTGAAAAAGCAGGGTATCTCAGCAGCGGCACTGTAGACATTTTGAGCTGTATGGTTCTTTGTGGTGGGGGCTGTCCTGGGCATCATGGAAATGGCCCCAGCGTCCAGCCAGAGAACAGCCATTTCCAGGAAGGTTGTAAACAATAGTGCTTTGCACTGAGGCCCCAGCCTCCCCTCTACACGCATAGCCACCAGCTATGTCATAGGAAGTGGGTGAGGAACCAGAAGGACAGCAAGTGATGGATTCATTCTGTGCCGAGTAGCGCAGTGTTACAGCCTACGCAACGTTACAGCCTATACTCCAGCTTTTTCCAATTAAAAAGGAAATGTCCTCAAGTGTTAGCTCCTCATCGTCATCTGAAAGCGTGACATTTTTCTAATGCTGTTTTTATTTATGACAGTATTTAGCACTTCCATGGTGCCATGGAAGCTGGTGCCAGGTTATCTCATTGCCATAGTCTTTGGTCTTCTACGTGTGGACATGCTCCCCTAACACGTGATTATACATGTGCCAGGTTTTTTCACGGCCCTGCCTGCCCTCTCTGCCCCTGTGTAATCCCACGCCACTGACTTCCCAGCTGACCGACTGTGATAAGATGATCTGCTTCACTGACATCCTCCACAGGCATGCGAGTGGAGGCTGTTTTAGTCCCCAGGAAGGCCAACCTTGAATGACTCAGATGCAACACTATTTCCCAGTAATAAAAGTCCAGCTCCAGCTGTTGGCCTGAGGGTGGGAGCCTGTCATTTCTCAATAGAGCTTTGAAAAGACATAGCCCTGTGAAGCTCCAAAACAGAAATGCGCTGCAGGTGTCCCGCAGACCTCTGCTGCCCCCCACCCCCGCTTGGCTTGTCACAGCTTACCACCTTCCCCTCTTCATTCTCTCGGGGGGAAAAAAGCCAGGTAATGAAACACCTTCCTTTTAGGATGCCTTGATCTCTAAGGTGCTGTGGATAATATCCCCGATCTAGTGGAATTCTAACTCAGACTTTGTTTTCTACATTGAGAATCATTTCAATAATGGAATAGCATGAAGCACCACAATGTCTCATTTTCTCTGAAAATAGAAATGACAGGGAAAATATCCATTGTTGGTGGCCTTTGATGGTACTCAAGCCTCTTAGAGAGGCTCCTATGGAGGCTGCCTTTCTCCTGCTAGTGAATGAGCACTTGACAGCTGCCGGGCACACGCAGCTGGGCAAACACTAGGCTGATGCCTGCAATTCCTGGCTCTTCTCTTTTGTCTGTGGATGTTGCTCTGGGTGTCTGGGTGTTAATCTTCCTTTTCCACTATCCCCATCTCTACATCTGGAGAAAGCTTTTTCTCTTATGCATATGCAAGGTCATTCTGAGCAAGTATCATGTCCCTCCGAATCCTTTCCTGAATAAATCCCACCCATTTTTCAAGAGTTAGCTCAGTCATTTTAGCACTTAGCTCCTATCTGATGCTGAGAGATTTCCAAATGTTTTCTGTTGACAGCAGATAGCGGTCATTATTCATGTTTAGAAGCCTCCACTCTCGGCATCAGCCTACCTGCAGCCTGACTCTGCTGTTGTAAAACAGCCTTCTTGGTGCCTCCTAGGCAGTTGCTAAAGCTCACGGCCCCAGGAAGCTTTTGATAGCTTCTTGGATCCTTTTCTGGAAGATTCCAGGCTCCTCTAGGCCACAGCACCCCGAACCCCACCTGACCAGCCCCTGGCTGTTCCCGTTTCCCACAGTCTGCTCTGAAGCCGTGAAGCCTCGGCGGCCTCTTTCTCAAGGGAGTCCTAGATATTAATGATAGTGGTACATTTCACGTTGAAATGCTAAAATAGCAATCAGTGGAACTATTTCCCTGATGTGCAGGTCTAATGCGCTGTGTTGAATCAGAAGCCTTGCTCAGTGAGCCAACTCATTAAATCCTTAGGAGCAGCCGTCCTCAGAGACTGCCTTCACATACATGCCCTGTTCATCCTGTCCCAGGCCGGCCCTGTCAGGGATGCTGTTTCTTGTACTTGCCTCGTAACTACGTCTTGGGGATGTGAGAGGCCAGGGTTGTAAGAGGCGGCCGCGATAGAGAATATTTATAGAAAGAAAACAAAGGAAAAAAAGGAGAAACTGTTCTTCCTCTCCTAGGAATGCAGGATGAGTTGCTTTCCCAAACCTACTCCCCAGGTTCATCCAAAATGTAAAGGCCCCAGGCTCTGAGAGATTTCCCTTGGGTGATACCCCTGTTCTCCATCCTGGCAACACTCAGTGACATGTGGGAAGTGGAAGCGAGGCAGGAAAAACCTAGGAACCTGAACACCCGGATAATCTTGAAAGAGCCCTCTTTTTTAAAAAAAATATATAAGTGTGTGGAGCTATAATTTTTATATAATTGAGTGTTGGCCAAATATGAAAGACAATGGAATTGAATTCTTTTTTTTTTTTTAATTATACTTTAAGTTCTGGGATACATGTGCAGAATGTGCAGGTATACACACGCCATGGTGGTTTGCTGCACCCATCAATCTGACATCTACAT
Organism: Pongo abelii; assembly: GCF_028885655.2. Lineage (NCBI taxonomy): Eukaryota > Metazoa > Chordata > Mammalia > Primates > Hominidae > Pongo > Pongo abelii. The sequence continues at coordinate 16,309,718 of NC_071985.2, forward strand.
TAGGTGTTTCTCCTAATGCTATCCCTCCTCTAGCCCCCAACCCTCCAACAGGCCCCGGTGTGTGATATTCCCCTCCCTGTGTCCATGTGTTCTCACTGTTCAGCTCCCACTTATGAGTGAGAACATGCAGTGTTTGGTTTTCTGTTCCTGTGTTAGTTTGTTGAGAATTATGGTTTCCAGCTTCATCCAGGTCCCTGCAAAGGACATCAACTCGTCCTTTTTTATGGCTGCATAAGTATTCCATGGTGCATATGTGCCACATTTTGTTTATCCAGTCTGTCATTGGTGGGCATTTGGGTTGGTTCCAAGTCTTTGCTATTGTGAATAGTGCTATGGTAAACATACGTGTGCATGTATCTTTATAGTAGAATGATTTATAGTCCTTTGGGTATATACCCAGTAATGGGATTGCTGGGTCAAATGGTATTTCTGGTTCTAGATCCTTGAGGAATCACCACACTGTCTTCCACAATGGTTGAACTAATTTACACTCCCACCAACAATGTAAAAGCATCCCTATTTTTCCATATCCTCTCCAGCATCTGTTGTTTCCTGACTTTTTAGTGATTGCCATTCTAACTGGCGTGAGATGGTATCTAATTGTGGTTTTGATTTGCATTTCTCTGATGACCAGTGGTGATGAGCTGTTTTTCATGTGTTTGTTGGCTGCATAAATGTTTTCTTTTGAGAAGTGTCTGTTCATATCCTTTGCACACTTTTTGATGGGGTTATTTGTTTTTTTCTTGTAAATTTGCTTAAGTTCCTTGTAGATTCTGGATATTAGCCCTTTGTGAAGTAGACAGATTGCAAAAATTTTCTCCCATTCTGTAGGTTGCCTGTTCACTCTGATGGTAGTTTCTTTTGCTGTGCAGAAGCTCTTTAGTTTAATTAGATCCCATTTGTCAATTTTGGCTTTTGTTGCCATTGCTTTTGGTGTTTTAGTCATGAAGTCTTTGCCCATGCCTATGTCTTGAATGGTATTGCCTAGGTTTTCTTCTAAGGTTTTTATGGTTTTAGGTCTAACATTTAAGTCTTTAATCCATCTTGAGTTAATTTTTGTATAAGGTGTAAGGAAGGGGTCCAGTTTCAGTTTTCTGCATATGGCTAGCCAGTTTTCTCAACACCATTTATTAAATAGGGAATCCTTTCCGCATTGCTCGTTTTTGTCAGGTTTGTCAAAGATCAGATGGTTGTAAATGTGTGGCATTATTTCTGAGGCCTCTGTTCTATTCCATTGGTCTATGTATCTGTTTTGGTACCAGTACCATGTTGTTTTGGTTACCGTAGCCTTGTAGTATAGTTTGAAGTCAGGTAGCATGATGCCTCCAGCTTTGTTCTTTTTGCTTAGGATTGTATTGGCTATAGGGGCTCTTTTCTGGTTCTATATGAAATTAAAATATTTTTTTCTAATTCTGTGAAGAAAGTCAATGGTAGCTTGATGGGGATAGCATTGAATCTATAAATACTTTGGGCAGTATGGCCATTTTCACAATATTGATTCTCCTATCCATGAGCATGGAATGTTTTTCCATTTGTTTGTGTCCTCTCTTATTTCCTTAAGCAGTGGTTTGTAGTTCTCCTTGAAGAGATCCTTCACGTCTCTTATAAGTTGTATTCCTAGGTATTTTATTCTCTTTGTAGCAATTATGAATGGGAGTTCACTCACTATTTGGCTTTCTGTTTGTCTATTACTGGTGTATATGAATGCTTGTGATTTTTGCACATTGATTTTGTATCCTGAGACTTTGCTGAAGTTGCTTAATCTTTCCTCTTAAGCCTCACTCTTCTGCCTCTTCCTCTCATCATTAAAAAAAAAAATGGTGGGATTGGGGAATGCATGTTCTCTGAGAACCTAAATGACCCATTTGACATTTTGTTTAGTTTTATTTCCTCTCTCCATATTGTGGTTGAATCCAATGACATAGCCCCAAAATGATATACAGAAATGCAAAGAAGAAGAATAAAGGCTCCTGCATTATTCCACAGTTAGCATCATCATCTCTGGGGAGCTGGTAGTCTCTAGGGAATTACTGGGGTAGATGAACCTGTGTTTTAGCACTCTAACTTTGAGTGGACACATGAGGCCAGTTCTGACCTGGAATCCTAGTGTCACATTCAGCAATCAAGTACTTTGGTGGCTCCTAAAATGACTGAAGACAACGCCCACGCCATGACACTAGCACTTATGAGGGCCCAAACATGGGCTGTAGGGGTAGGCACTAGGTGCACTGGGATGAGTCCTGTTATCTTCCTTTTCTTGCTATATCAGCCTAAATGTTAAGATAATTCTTGGACAAATGGGAGACTCAAACCTTGCTCACAATGACAGGATTCTGAACATTCGTTCCATTTGAATTAATAGTAGTTAGGACTTTGTTTTGCAGCCTGGATTCTTTCCTGTATGGCCTCCATGCCCTCTTCAGAGGTGACTTCAGAATAACAGCACGTGACGAGTGGGTATTTGCTGACATGGACCTACTGCATAAAGTTGTAGCTCCAGCTATCAGGATGTCCCTGAAACTTCACCAGGTAAAAACCTATTTATTTGTTTATTTATTTATTTACTTATTTATGAGATGGAGTTTCGCTCTTGTTGCCCAGGCTGGGGTGCAATGGCATGATCTCGGCTCACCACAACCTCCACCTCCTGGGTTCAAGCAATTCTCCTGCCTCAGCCTCCCAAGTAGCTGGGATTACAGGCATGTGCCACCATGCCCAGCTAATTTTGTATTTGTAATAGAAATGGGGTTTCTCCATGTTGGTCAGGCTGATCTCGAACTCTCGACCTTAAGTGATCTGCCCGCCTTAGCCTCCCAAAGTGCTGGGATTACAGGCATGAGTCACCGCGCCTAGCCAAACCTATTTTTTTTTTAAAGTATCACTCAGCTACTTGGGAGGTTAAGGTGGGAGGATTGCTTGAGCCCAGGAGTTTCAGGCTGCAGTGATCTATGATTGCACTACTGCACTCCAGCCTGGGTGACAGAGCAAGACCCTGTCTCTTGGGGAAAAAAAAAAGAAAAAAGATCAGCCTGAAACTTTAGGGGAAAAAATGGCCTTTAAAAATATGGTCTCCTTTCTCTGCACAGCACTGTAAGTGGGTTTATTACTTAGGTAACTAAGCATTGAAGCCTTCCAGATATTCTTGACTTTAGCCAATGGTGATTTGCCCTCAAGAGAAGCTAGGAGGTGGTGATATTCCACTAGAAGAAAGACGGGTATTGTGCAGAGACAATGACTTAGCAAAAGTGCCCAACCTATATCTAAAACTATATCTAAAAGTCAGAGGAACCTAAGCCATGAAGCTCTTTTCTAGGCACATTCCATTGGTTAGGGCAATGAGATAAAGAGGTGTCCTCTGTGCCGAGCTCAGGATTTGGAAAAAGAACAGGAGAGAGGAAGATGAGGAAAGGGCTTAGCTTTGGAGGTCACTGGCCAGTTGCCATCTGCATGCTTCCCGGGGGTGAGTTCCTCTGGTCCTTGCCCAGCCCACACCCACACTTCTTCCCACCAGGACCAGTTCACTTGCCCTGACGAGTATGAAGACCCAGCAGTCCTCTACGAGGCCATCCAGTCCTTCGAGAAGAAGGTGGTCATCTGCCACGAGGGCGACCCGGCCTGGCGGGGCGCAGTGCTGTCCAACAAGGAAGAGCTGCTCACCCTGCGGCACGTGGTGGACGAGGGTGCCGATGAGTACAAGGTCATCATGCTCCACAGAAGCTTCCTGAGCTTCAAGGTGATCAAGGTATGGCGGCCACGCTTTCTGGGTCCCCTGTTGGCTCGTGTCTATCTGAGAAGAAATAGAATGGTGGTAGGCCGGGGGGCACTGACACAGGAGTCTGTGCCAGCATCCTCTGTTCAGAGGAATGTTCTGGAAGGAGCGCTGGCCAGCAAGTGGGGCAGGGAATGCGCTGGGCTGGGTGCTGCGTTCCCCTGGCAGGATCACCTTCCACCTCACAGAGCCAGCACACAGACACAGACTTTGCCAAGAAGACCCAGTAGACACATTTGTAGGTGAGAGTCAGGATATAGCTTATTTGTAAAGACTTTTTATTCTCTAGAACCCACACCTTTCTCTCATAACCCGTTCCTGGATCCGAAGGCCTTATTCCCAATGGCTCCTCTTTTCATATAGCTTCAAATCACTAAGTGAAAACAAAAACTACTTTCTCTGCATTCTCTCTCAGTTTCCCCATGAAGATAGCATCATATCCGTCTTGCAGGATGGCTCTTCTGGCTTAATTGTGAAAAGAGCTTTACACCAAAGTTTTGTAGTCACAGATATTCAGTCCCAGAGTCCTGCTCTCTCATTGTAGTTAAAAACCAATAGATTAGCCGAGGCATGTGGATTACCTGAGGTCAGGAGTTCGAGACCAGCCTGACCAACACGGAGAAACCCCGTCTCTACTAAAAAATACAAAATTAGCCAGGTGTGTTGGCACATGCCTGTAATCCCAGCTACTTGGAAGACTGAGGCAAGAGAATTGCTTGAATCCGGGAGGCGGAGGTTGCAGTGAGCTGAGATTGCATCATTGCACTCCAGCCTGGGCAACAAGAGCGAAACTACATCTCAAAACAAAAGAAACCAATAGACTGGAAAACACAGGCCTTCTGCCTTTCTTCCCGTTCCCTCTCTGACCTGCAGGTTAACAAAGAATGCGTCCGAGGACTTTGGGCCGGGCAGCAGCAGGAGCTCATATTTCTTCGCAACCGCAATCCAGAGCGTGGCAGTATCCAGAACAATAAGCAGGTCCTGCGGAACTTGATTAACTCCTCCTGCGATCAGCCCCTGGGGTACCCCATGTATGTCTCCCCACTAACCACATCCTACCTAGGGACCCACAGGCAGCTGAAGAACATCTGGGGTGGACCCATCACTTTGGACAGAATTAGGACCTGGTTCTGGATCAAGTGGGTAAGGTAAGTTTTTACAACAAATGCCTCTGTGCAGATGCTGGAGGAAGGCGTGGCGGATGCAGGGAGCTCTGTACTCCGGTTCAGATTTCACTGTCAGCCACCATTTTCTCATATGATTAAAACTGCTACTGCAAGTGGCATCGAACAGATCATTTGTTTCAGCAAGCAGTCTCAGATTATGAATCCACAGAAAATCTCATACGGATGAGAATCTCTTTCCCCCACATTTGCACAGGCTGAGTTCTTGCAGAGCTGCCAAGGTTATGGGTCTTTAGCAGTAACCATTCCACATCTGTTAGCAAGAACTGGAAGAACATCCCCAGCACACATTTCTCATCCAATAAGTCTTCTTACCTGGATGTAGTAATCAGTTGGGATGAATTCTAAGAAGTTTTGCCCGAAGACGACAGAGCTCCCTATCAAGCCTGGGCGCTAAGGGTTCTTATGGAAGGTTGAGACTGAAGCCCATTCATCCTGGTGCAGTCTGTTCATTTATTAGATGCTGAGGTTTGGGAACAACAGCCCCTCTTCCCACCAGCATGCCAGGTGGGCTGCTCACCTGGAGAGCACGGTCTTCAATCCCGATTTAGGCAAGGCCATGGTGGTGCATTTAGGGGGATTAGAAGTGTGTTGCTGAGAATCCTCAAAGGACTTCTCCCTCCCACAGGATGCGGAAGGATTGCAATGCCCGCCAGCACAGTGGCAGCAACATTGAAGACGTGGACGGAGGAGGGGCCCCGACGACAGGTGGCAACAATGCCCCGAGTGGTGGCAGCCAGGAGAGCAGCACAGAACAGCCCAGAAAAGGCGGTGCTCAGCACGGGGTGTCATCCTGTGAAGGGACACAGAGAACAGGTGGGTGCAGCAGGGGCCTCCGAACTACCGATGAAGTCCTATTTGGTCCCAGTGACCAATGCCCTGAGTTATGATGTTGTTTTAACCTCTGAGAGCACCTTCTTGCATTAGGACAATAGATGCCGGAAATCTGCAGACTCTTGTAGGTTCTGCTCAGAAAAACAACTCTCCATCTGTTAGATTCAGCTTTTACCATTTATCCTTCTGTCCATGACCTTGGCCAGCCATTCGTCTGTCTGTCCACCTGTCCAGGGGTCGCTCCATTCCATTCCATCTTTCCATCTCTCACTCTATGACCGTTTGATGGTGTGCCTTCTGTGTCTGGCCGTGTTGTAGCAATTGACCCATGTAGTGTCTCCCTCTTCTGCAAGTGTTCGTGGGGCACACAAACAGGCCTCCTGCCTTCCCTCTCCTGCTTCTCACTGATTCTCACCTTCCTCCACTTAGACTTGACATTTCAGAGCCGAAGAAAAGAGGGCAGAAAGGGTGCCCACAGATAGGAACCCAGGAGGTGGCTGCAGCCAAGCCTAGCTGAGTCTAAAGTTTAAAATTATGTTTAAACTAACACCCAAATAGTTATACTCCACCAGATGGATGAAGTTCCAAAACTCCACTGGTGGTCTGCGCTGGGGAGGAGGTCACTGGACTAGAAAAGGAGATCCAGAGGATGAGTGTCCTGGGAACGTGAGAGAGATGGATGCTCTGCCCTGGTTCCTGCTGGTCCTTGGCTTTACCCTCTGAAGCATGTTAGTGGTTTTACCTTTTGGCCTCAGTTCTTCCTCACCATCCCGAAGCATTTAATAAGTGCCTCTTTGCATGCTTCTCCTGCCAGCTCTGCACCAAATGAGCCAGGAGTTACAGTCCCTGCCTCCTGGGAGTGCCCAGAGCAAGGCAGAGGATTGAACAGAGACAATAGGATGTATGCAAACGTGAGCAAGATATGAGAGAGAGAGTGAGAGAGAGAGAGAGAGAGAGAGAGAGAGAGAGGATATATGTATAAATCAAAAAGTATCTGAGACAGCTTTCAATTAATTTAGAGGTTTATTCTGCCAAGGTTAAAGATGCGCCCAGGAAAAAAGGACACGAGCAACAGACCCAACTGTGGCTACTTTTTCCAAAGAGGGTTTGGGGACTTCATTATTTAAAGGGGAAAGAATGGGCAATGGGGGAAAAAGGCGGGGCAGGGGGTAAGGAAAAGGGGCGTTTTGCAACTACTGCGACCAGCCTTTGAGGCTTTGATCAACCTTCACTGAATCCACATTTTACATGTAAAAAGCGTGGGTAGAGAAACAGTCAATTGTACATTCATCTCCAGTTCTGCAGATCTGCATCTTTACATAAAGTAAACATAGAGTTGAAGAAGGAGTCATGTGTGTCTTTGTCTCAGGTGAGCAGATGGAGGACTCCTAGTCCTATCTTTGTCCCGCATTTGTAAAGATAAGCTGTTCCTTTACATTGTCAGGGTGAAATTTAACAGAACTGTTTTAGAGTAAAGATCTTGGGGCCCACAAGGAATTTCTCTGCAAGCAAATTAGGAGGGAGACAGTTTTGGGTGTCTCAGTTCCCAGGCTTGACTTTTTCCTTTGGCATATGAGTTTGGGGAGATTTTATTTTCCTTTCACAGACGCTAGATAGGTAGATAGGGACTGATTGATAGAGGACAGAAAGAAAGGTAGGTAGGTAGATAGATAGGTAAATAGACAAAATAGGTGGTATCAGCTGCTCAAAAGAAAGGAAAAAAGATCTCCCCCTGCCCCACCCACCCCGTGCTGTTTACTCTGAGGCCCTGCAGGACGCCTGCTGGAGGCCTCCTGTGCAGCTCCCAGGCCTCCAGTATCTCATTGTTTAGTTAACATTTCTTATCGCATGAAAAATGTGTTTCAGGATCATGGGAGTGACTTTCCAGGTGGGGAAATGCAAAGTAGCTTCCAAATGGTGAAATGCCTAAGCATCTGTCATTTGCCAGTACTTCCAGGTGACTTGTGTGGACTGGAGAAAGTCCAGAGTCAGGGGGGTCTGGCTGTGGGACGGGCAGGATCAGAGACAGGGGTCAGAGGTGGGTGTTCCAGAAGTGCTTCAGACCTGGTTTCTTGAAGCTTGGCAGAAAAGAAATTGGAGGCCGGGTGCTGTGGTGCACACCTATAATCCCAGCACTTTGGGAGGCTGAGGTGGGAGGATCACTTGAGGTCAGGAGTTCAATACCAGCCTGGCAAACATGGTGAAACCCTGTCTCTACTAAAAATACAAAAAAAAATTAGCCAGGTGTGGTGGTGGGTGCTTGTAATCCCAGTTACTTGGGAGGCTGAGGCAGGAGAATCCCTTGAACCCGGGAGGCGGAGGTCACAGTGAGCTGAGATCACGCCACAGCACTCCAGCCTGGGCAGGGGAGAGGAGGGGGAAGGAATTGGAAACACCTTCTTCCCTTTCTTCCTATAAAACAGTACCTGGAACTGGCCTTGCCTGGAAGAGCTGGTTTTCCTTCCACTCCCTGGAGTCCAAACACCATAGGCAGTGAGCATTCCTTGCATTTACAGGAGCAATCACAGCTTCCCGTTTGTGGAAGATGTCAGAGCAGGATCTTTTTTTTAATTGAATTTTTAACTTAAAATGTAATAATCAAACTATACAATCAGCATAGTTTAAAACTCAAAAAGGACTGCCTGGATTAAAACAAAAATCATGGGTTTTCCCCCTTCACCCACCAGCAACATTCCTAATTCTCAGAGGTTACTGCTTCCAACTCTTGCAGCTGCCTTGTATTTTTTGGGCATCTACCTCCACATATTTAAATGACATGCTTACTCTGGAGCAGGATCTACTAAAGCCCAAACCAGCTGTTAATTTCTCATGAATGCTTCTTAAAACTGTTCCTGCCAAGGCCACCGCTGGCTTTCTACATTTTACAAGTAAAGGAGCATGCCTGGTAAAATACCCCACACACCACATGCCTTGGCCACACCTGCAGCCTGAGTTTGTCCCAGGCTCTGAGACCAGTTGTTGTCCTGCTAAGGGGATGGAGGGTTGGGGAGATTTATGAAGCCCTGGGCCAAGCATCAGCTGCTTTGAACTCACCCGCCTTGCTGCCGCCCTGCTCTTTCTCTGCCCCCAGGTGTATTCACAGCATCCTTGCTGCAGGTGATAAAATTTGATAACAGTAACAGTTCTCAGGTACTACTCTACCAACACCATCCTGAGTACTTTCATGTGCAAATTCACTGGATGCTCACCATGGCTCTTAAAGACGCAGGCGGTTTCACCCTCCTCATCTTGCAGATAAAGAAACTGAATGTATTAGTCTGTTTTCACACTGCTACAAAGATACTACCTGAGACTGTGTAATTTACAAAGGAAGGAGGTTTAATTGACTCACACTTCTGCGTGGCTGGGGGAACCTCAAGAAACTTACAATTATGGTGGAAGGTGAAAGGGAACCAAGGCACATCTTACATGGTGGCAGGAGAGAGCAAGAGTGAGGAAGTGCCACACTTTAAAACCACCAGCTCTCATGAGAACTCACTCACTATCACGAAAACAGCCTGGGGGAAACCACCCCCATGATCCAATCACCTCCCACCAGGTCCCTCCCTCAACACATGGGGACTTTTTTTGGGTGGGGATACAGAGCTAAACCATATTATTCTGCCTCTAGTCCCTCCTAAATCTCATGCCCTTTCACATTTCAAAACCAATCATGCTTCCCAACCATCCCCCGAAGTCTTAACTCATTCCAACATTAACTCAAAAGTCCAAATCCAAAGTCTCATCTGAGACAAGACAAGACCCTTCCACCTATGAGCCTGTAAAATCAAAAACAAGTTAGTTACTTCAAAGATACAATGGGGGAACAAGCATTGGGTAAATGTCCCCATTCCAAATGGAAGGAATTAGCCAAAACAAAGGGGCCACAGGCCCCATGCAAGTCCAGTACCCAGCTGGGCAGTCATTAAATCTTAAAGCTCCAAAATCTCCTTCAGTGCCATGTCTCACGTCCAGGTCACACTGGAGCAAGAGGTGCAAGACGTGGGCTTCCAATGCCTTGGGCAGCTCTGCATGGGTACAGTCCCCGCAGCTGCTTTCATGGGCTGGTGTTGAGTGTTTGCAGCTTTTCCGGGTGCACAGTGCAAGCTGTTAGTGTATCTACCTTTCTGGGATCTGTAGAATGGTGGCCCTCTTCTCACAGCTCCACTAGGTAGTACCCCAGTGGGACTCTGGGGACTCCAACCCCACATTTCCCTTCTGCACTGCCCTAGCAGAGGTTCTCCATGAGAGCTCCGCCCCTGCAGCAGACTTTTGCCTGAACATCAGGCATTTCCATACCTCCTCTGAAATCTAAGCAGAGGTTCCCAAAGTTCCACTCTTGTCTTCTGCATACTCTCAGGCCCAACACCACATGGAAGCAGCAAAGGCTTGGAGTTTGCACCCTCTGAAGCAATGGCCCAAGCTGTACCTTGGCCCCTTTTAGCCACGTTGGAGTTGGAGTGGTTGGGATGCAGGGCACCAAATCCAGAGGCTGCACAGAATAGTGGGGTCCGTGGCCCAGCCCATGAAACCATTTTTCCCTCCTAGGCCTCCAGGCCTGTGATGGGAGGGGCTTCCATGAAGATCTCTGAAATGCCATGGAGACATTTTCCCCATTGTCTTGGCTATTAACATTCTGCTCCTTGTTACTTATGCAAATTTCTGCAGCGAGCTTGAATTCCTACCCAGAAAATGGGCTTTTCTTTTCTACTCCATCGTCAGGCTGCACATTTTCCAAACCTTTATACTCTGCTTCCTTTTTAAACGTAAGTTCTACTTCCAAACCATCTCTTCATGAACAAATATGACTGAACGCTTTCAGAATAAGCCAGGTCACCTTGTGAATGCTTTACTGCTTAGACATTTCTTCCAACAGATACCCTAAATCATCTCTCTCAAGTTCGAAGTTCCACAGATCTCTAGGATGGGTAAAAGGCCACCAGTCTCTTTGCTAAAGCACAGCAAGAGTGATCTTTGTTCTAGTTCCCAAAAAGTTTCTCATCTCCATCTGAGACCTCCTCAGCCTGGACTTTATTGTCCATATTACTATCAGCATTTTGGTCAAAACCATTCAGCAAGTCTCTAGGAAGTTCCAAACTTTCACTCATCTGCCTGTCTTCTTCTGAGCCCTCCAAACTGTTCCAATCTCTGCCTATTACACAGGTCCAAAGTTGCTTCCACATTTTCAGGTATCTTTATAGTAATACCCCACTCTGCTGGTACCGATTCTCCATATTAGTCCATTTTCACACTGCTATAAAGATACAACCTGAGACTGGGTAATTTATAAAGGAAGGTTTAAATGACTCACAGGTCCACATGGCTGGGGAGACCTCAGGAAACTTACACTCATGGCAGAAGGCGAAGGGGAAGCAAGATGTGTCTTACATGGCAGCAGAAGAGAGTGAGACCAAGGAAGTGCCACACTTTAAAACTATCAGCTCTCGTGAGAACTCACCCACTATCACAAGAACAGCCTGGGGGAACCACACCCCCATGATCCATTCAGTTCCCAGCAGGTCTCTCCCTTAACACATGGGGATTACAATTCAAGATGAAATTTGGGTGGAGACCAGAGGCCTAGAAAACTTAAGTCACTGCCCAGTGTCACCCAGCCAGGCAGTGGCCAGTCTGAGATTCATTCCCAGGTGAGCTGGCCCCAGAACTTGCGATCCCAGCCACCTTGCACCATCCCATTGTCCTGGCCCCAGGGATGCTGCTTCAAGTGTCCTTGTCCCCAGCCCTGGGAATGAGTTGATGGAAACAAGCATTACTGAACACTGAGTGTGCCGCCCTTGCTTCCTGCCTTCCATCTGTGCAGCTGGCATGTCTCTGCCCAGCATGACTTTGTCCTGTCCCCTGGCTGGCAAGGGTTCCACTTATAAGTGATCTTCCTTCTGGCCCCACAAGCAGGCAAAGCTGACACCCAGTTCTTTCTGAAGCAGCCAGCAGGGGCTCCTTTACTTTCTCACTGTGGTCAGGGAGGGAAAGGAGGAGAGCAAGGGACTATCTCAAGTCCCTTCCTGGCTCAAGGAGCTGACCTGCTGAGGAAAGAAGGCACTGCAGCCTAGGAAGCTATGCCAAGACTTTTATCCCCAGCAGAGGGTCAGAGAGCTAGAAGGGGACAGGGGAGATTGAGCAAGGCCTGCCACCCCTTTCCCACTTAAAAGAAGGAAAAACCTCTCTCTTGCTATCATCTGTCTTGCTTTTTCTCTCTGGTCTTTCGTGCAGCTCCGACAACACACAAAATCGTAAATCTCCACAAAGCAAATCAGAGTGATTTTATTTAAACTTTAATCAGTTCACATTGTTCTTCTGTTGAATGATGGCTTCAGCTCAGAATGTGTGAGTCTGCTTGGGCTGCCATAACAAAGTACCATGGCTCAGGTGGCTTAAACAGCATGAACCTACTGTCTGCCAGTTCTGGAGGCTGGAAGTCTGAGATCCAGGTGTGGGCAGGCTTCGTTCCTCCTGAGGGCTGGAGGGGAGTGGGGTCTAGGGTCCTTCCCTAGCTTGAGGTGGTTCACCGGCCATCTTCGGCATCTCCCAGCCTCGAGAAGCACCACTGAGCTCTGGCTTCATGTTCACATCGTGTTCTCCCTGTGTACTTCTCTGTGTCCACACGTCCCCTTTTTATAAGGACACTGGTCATCGTGGACTCAGGGCCCATCCTACTCCAGTATGACCTCATCTTAACTAATGACATTTGCAACGACCCTGTATCAAAGTAAGGCCCCACCCTGAGGTCCTGGGGGTTAGGGCTTCAACAGAGGAATCTGGGGAGGGAACACGATTCAGCCCAGAACACCCACGTGCATCCCATGTGCACCCCTCCCCAGCAGGCCCCCATCTGGCCTGCTGTCTCTCTCATGCCTTCTCTCCCTTCTCTCAGCCCTCTCCTATGAGCCCACATTCCCAGCACACAGTCTCTTGCTGTCCGTCAAGTGTCAAGCATTCTCCTCTCCAGGGCCCCCTCAGCTGCTGCCTCCTCTGTCCCCAATGTCCCTCTCCCAGGCTTGCAGCTCCTTCGCTTACTCACACAGCCTCCCATCAAATCCCAGCTTATCCAAGAGACCCCGGCCAGCCTTCCATACAGCACTGCCATCCCCCTGCCCCACTTTCTCCTCCCCTCCAATCCCTGCCTCATGCATGTCCCTTTTCTGTGGTCGGAATTCCCCATGAGCTGCTCACTGCCCTGCACCTAGGACAGTGCAGCCCACGGTGGACGCTCAGTTGGGCAGCCGTAACTTCTGCAGAGCCTGCGACAGGAGCTCATGTGAAGACCGCACCACCCTCTTCCCCACTCTCCCCACATCCTGCCAGGTGAGGGGCTACCTGCATGCACTGGAGTCTCCCCATTCACATGCCCGTCTTTGGGTGCACATGCCTGCAAGTAGGCCCAAGGTCCGTCCTGGGAGAGGACCCTGGGGAAGAGGCCTGTGCAGGCCCCAGTTTGGGGCAGGGAATTCTGGAGTCCTGGGAAGCCAGCACATGGCCAAGCAGGAGTGGGTGGGAGCTGGTTGACATGCTCCTGTCTCCACAGCTTCCTGGCCCTGTGGGGACAGAGATGGCTGCAGGGGCCACCAAGGGAAACCTCTGAGGTGCTGGGCTGGGTGGTAAGCATGATCCGAGCTCAGCAGACAAAGGTTGGACCAATGAGTGGATGGTTACCCCTCCTAGCCTCAGCCACTTACACTACAGCTTCCCTAGAGGGTGAGGGTGCAAGGCCCTTGGGTCTCAGACTTGCAGCTGTAGGCAGGTTCTGTCACAGCCAAGAGCTGCTGATCTTGTTGGCTCTCCGGAAATGTACTATCATGACCTTGGTGCCCCAATCCCCCCGCCAGAATCCCTCCAAGATATGATTCAACTATCCAGAAGGCTCTATAGCACTGACTGGGACCGGGAGCACAGAGCTTTCCTTCCCCTCAAGACACTGCACCTGAGACCCAGTGTGCAGGTAGCCTGGGTTCCAAGGAGAGCAAGCCCAAGAAGGAGGCTACCACAATGGGAGGGGTGGCTCTGCCTGGCCCTGCCCGGGACACTTTGCAGAAACCACCTACCCGCCATTCCCAGCAGGCCATCATTCCCTTCAGGGATGTGAAGATAACTGGATTTGATTTCAGTCTCTGGCCTCCTTCTCACCCTCCTTCTAGTTAAGTAAAACAACCATGCCCGTCCGAGTTGAGACACACAGCTCCCAAAAAGGAAGCCAGAGACCTGCTTGGCCAGTGCAGGGGCGTTAGAGGCCAGTCTCCAGCTATGGGGAGAACATTCCTGATCCCAGATCTTTGGACTTGACCCTGGAACAATGGAGGAATCACCTTCCTATTTTCCTAACCTTTAGCTTGCCCTCCAGTCTGCAGTGGCAGCCCCTTGGGCCGATCTACAGGTGCTTGCCTATGGGTCTCAGCCTCTAGTCAAGATATTAATTTTTTGAAATGCTTCTAATGGCCAAGTTTAAGAAACACTGTACCCACCCCGAACTTTCTGAGACTCACTGGATTTCTAATCAGGGTTTTGGCATCTGGTCAGTTTTGCAGGTTTGTCCTGTGTGTCCTTTACTTACATGTTAGTGTACAGGGTGCTGAGCTCATAGAAGTGATACAGGGGTTCTTTGCTGCAGAAAGGGCACATAGTGGAGAGGACCATGCATCAGACAGTGACAACACAGTATGCTGAGTGCCATTGGAGAGGTGGTTGGGGGCCTCTCAGAGTGGAGGACATGCCTCTCTGGGAAGGGCATGACAGAGACCCTTAGCCAAGTAGCAAAGAGTGAGCAGTTTTTTTTTTGAGACGGAGTCTCACTCTTTCGCCCAGGCCGGACTGCAGTGGCGCTATCTCGGCTCACTGCAATCTCTGCCTCCCGAGTTCACGCCATTCTCCTGCCTCAGCCTCCTGAGTAGCTGGGACTACAGGCACCCGCCACCACGCCCGGCTAATTTTTTGTATTTTTAGTAGAGATGGGGTTTCACCGTGTTAGCCAAGATGGTCTTGATCTCCTGACTTCGTGATCTGCCCGCCTCGGCCTCCCAAAGTGCTGGGATTACAGGCGTGAGCCACTGCGCCTGGCCGAGTGAGCAGTTTTGAAGGGCGAATTTGAAACAAATTCTAACAAGGGTCTTGTTTTACTCACCAAGTCACCAAGACTCAACTCACATAACTGGGGACCCAACTGCCCCCACCCTTCGTTGGTCCTTGCCTCAATTCTGGCCAGGTATCCCAATCCTGCCTTGCTAGAGGCTGAGCAGACTGGGGTCCCTCCTGCCTGAGACCCCACAGACAGAACTCCTCTCCCCAGGCCAGCCATGCTGTGCATCTGCTGCTGCTGGTGCACACAGCACTTTGCACCCAGCTGCCAGGCGCTCACTACACCAGCCTCATCTAGGGCCTGACAACCTGCAATCGTCTAGCTGGGGTAAAAAGCATATGTCACAGCTGGAAGGGGAGTTGGCCTAGCAGTGGAGGCTGGTGACCTACTTACCGGTGAGCAGTTAGGAATTCATAACTAATCCGAATCCCAGATTGGAGAGGGAGGCTGTGTTCTCATATTACTAAGGAGCTACACCACTACCTTTCAGATAACATCAAAGACAAAGGAATTAAGTGCCACGATAATAAACCAAGGAGGGTGATTTATATGTAAGGTATTTCCATTCAGGTTCTAAAAAGGTTTTCCCTAGAAACATTCAGAACTTGGTAATAGAGTAATTTGCAAAATAAGTTAAATTGTAAAATAATGATCCTGAGTAGCACAAATGCATTTAGCATGGTTTGCTTCCTTAGTGCTGTTCCATTTGCAAAATTAATTTAAAAAAAAAAGAGCAATGAGAAAATCTGAAGCAATGAAATTGGGTGGCGGGGGAGTCCTTGTCTTGCACAGACTACAGCAGGCCACTTCCCTTTGACACACAGTGGGTTGTTTGTCCCCTTGTTCCTGGAATTCTCTAGGTATTTCCCCACCAAGTATGGGTGGTCTTCTATTGAGCATCACAATCATTGACTTGTGGATGAATGTGGAGTATTTTTGGACAGTGATCAGCTTTACGATAGAAATCACAAACAGACGTCCAGCCTTGCCAGACGCTGAATAACAAATCGCCCTCCTTATTTTTCATTCTGATTCATCAGGGTCCCTTTCCTCTTCTCCTTTTTCTCTGTAAGAGGAACATATTCAACTACTCAGCCGGGACCTTTCAGGCCAGCCCGGATGCACCCCTCCTGTGGCAGAGGCGGGTGGGCCCGATGCTAGGGGCTGAGCACACTCATCCCATGGAGGGCAGCCCCATCCTGTGGAAGCCCACAGCACTGTGGGGCGAGCACTCCATACTGTCAACACACGGGCAGGAGAAAGTGAGATGGGAGCACCAGTGCCCTCTGCAAATGGGCACTCGACCATCACAGCATCCAGACTGGCACTGTGGTCAACAGGAGGCAGAAAGGCCCCTTCAGCCTAGGCCACGGTGGGGTGGGGTGGGGTGGGGTGGGGCTGGAAGGAAACCTGGAATCCCTTTCGTAACATGTATCCCTAAGGAATTGCCTCTCGCATGATGTGTCCGTTCTTGGGTTCTCCTGGAGGCAGCCACACCCGCTTCAGAATCACCAGATGCATAATGAATAATGGGCACTTGGGGTGAGGTGGAACACAAGGCAATGCATAGGACGTCCTTTCTGATACTCATGCCTCTGCCCTGTTTGTCTTTATTTAGTGCCTAATTGTAGCAGCTGCAGGAGACACGCTTATGAGGCCATTCATAGAACTGTGACGTCACTCGCTGCTCCCATCAAAATGATATTTTGCAATTAGCCCCTAGTGATCATGGATGCTCAAGTTAAGCAACCCGGTGTTCTAGCCAGCACCCGTTTCCTCAGACTGCTTAGACTGCAAAGCTGAACCACAGGCTGCACAGGGCCATCACGAACAGAAGACCCCATGAAGTTATCCTGCTTCCAGCAGCATGGACACAACCACATCTTTGGGAGTAGTCCAGTCCCTTTCGTCAAAAATGGCCTTGTCTAGACAAGTTTCAGCAAAGGCTGGGGTGGCAGGGCCCCTGAGGGGCGAGGCCATGGGCAAAGGGGCTGGGTGAGAAGAGCACGGGAAGCAAGGCCCGGGCCTGGCCAGTAGTTGTGGGCCTGTAAGGAAGGGAAAGCTGTTCTGGAAGAGTCCACGGCATGGACTTTCAGCTCTCCTCCCTTTCTTCCTTTTTCATGGCAAATAAAAAGACGGAAGCCTGCACGTTTTCGTTTCTCACTGCTGATCGGATGAGCGTAGGAACCAAGGTCCTGAGCCAGGATCATATTTGGGTTTACTTTATGAGCCCAACTTCCGCTGCTGGCATTGTCCTGGTTCGCCTGGAGTAAGCAGCTTCCAGGGATGTGGGACTTTTCAGTGGTAGAACCAGGAATGTCCTGGCAAACTGAGCAGATCTGTCACCCTGGCTGCAGCTTCTCACACTGTACCCCCAACCCCAGCCCCCACCCTTGGGTGCCCTTCAGTCGGCCCTTTGGTTCTCAGGACCTGGACTTGGCGGGAGGGAGTGGGTGAGGCAGTGGTCAGGCTTCCAGCTCTTGTCCCAGCCTTGCAGGTGGTACACTGAGGAGGGGTCCTTGGGCCCAGGCAGAGCAGGCCACCTGCTGCACCACACAGGTATCGATGTTCATGACCACCCGCTCCAACTCTGTGTTCTGCTTTCTTTTAAAGGCAGGAGGAAAGGCAGGAGCCAGTCCGTGCAGGCACACTCAGCACTAAGCCAAAGGCCGCCCATGCTGAGCTCATCTGGCCCCATCTTAGAGAGCCGCCAAACATTCCTCCAGACGTCCACCTCAGTGCACGAGCTGGCCCAGAGGCTCTCGGGCAGCCGGCTCTCCTTGCACACCTCGGCCACGTCCCTGCACTCTCAGCCCCCGCCCGTCACCACCACCGGCCACCTGAGTGTCCGCGAGAGGGCCGAGGCGCTCATCAGGTCCAGCCTGGGCTCCTCCACCAGCTCCACCCTGAGCTTCCTCTTCGGCAAGAGGAGCTTTTCCAGTGCGCTCGTCATTTCCGGACTCTCTGCTGCAGAGGGGGGCAATACCAGTGACACCCAGTCGTCTAGCAGTGTCAACATCGTGATGGGCCCCTCAGCCAGGGCTGCCAGCCAGGCCACTCAGGTAAGGGGCTGGGCAGGGCTCACCAGGACGGGCTGAGGTGGTGGCATGGGCTCCTGGCCTGAGCGTGGCACCTGCCTTGCATTCCCACCCTTCTGCCTGCAGAACCCCATCCCCTTCTCTATGGGGCTCCCAGAGTGATAAAGGGCAGTGATTAGACACGAAGTGGCTTAGCTGCTTTTGGAAGCAGACAAGATACAGAGCACACGTCCTATAAACGATAATGCCCAGGCAGGCACTGAAAGGAGTCACCGGATACAGAGGTTCTGCAGAACTGTGGCCATCTGCCCTACACCGGGGCACAAGGGAGAATGCCCTCCACCCATTCACACAGCAGGACTCTTCTCACATGATTCTGGCCTGAGGGAAAGGACACCTGTCAATGCTGGAGTTAGAGTATCATTGCTTCTCAGCCAATAGATTTGACTTTAAAGCTGCTGAGATGGCCCACTGCTTTTGGGTATTTAAATACTAGACAAGGAGAGTTTTAAGAACTTCACCCAAATAAGCTGTTACTTGTCCAGAATCCCGAACCAGCTGAGATGAAATGAATACTTGAGCTTCATCAGTGAGAAAAAAGTAAATAAATACCTAGCAGTGCTCCTATGTGACCTGGTATACAGGGAAAATTGATGGTGTCAAGGCAAAAATGGGTGAGATTTGGAGAGCTCCACTGCTCCTTTTGAGTGTTGAGGTTTTCCTGAGCATGGCTCATGCTTTCCATCAAGCACTAGAGTTGCTTGGCCTCTGGTTCTGGGTGTGGTTATTTGCAGGTGGAGACAGGGGGCCGCACCTGAACATTCCTAGTGTCGCCCTCCCTCTCCTTCATGGGAAACAGCTCTTCAGGGAAGTACCTTCTTGCCAGGGGAAGCCGAGGCTGGGCCGGCCGCCCTACAAGGAGCCACAGGATTGCAGCTGTGGGTGCCATCTTTCATGGAAGGGGAGATTTATGGGCTTTCCTGGAACCCCCAGGCCGTCCTGGCCAAGAGGAAAGAGCTGGTTACTTCAGGAGTTTGACCTTAGTTAGATAACTAAAAGAATACATTTCCCCTCCCTTTTCTTTATTTCCTCAATAAAAATGTACCAAGTATCACCCTTCTCATGCCCCAATCTGTGTTAAAGTCACAGTCTTTGGGTGTAGTTCTGGGATTCTGTCAAACTCTCCTTCCTGCTCTCCAAAATGGACAATTGTCATTGGGACCACATGCCCCCAGAATACAACGGCCTCTGTGTTCTACTGAGGTCAAGCCTGCTAGAACTCAGCATTCATGACAGGGGCTAAGTGTGCATGAAGTGACACTGACTACAGCTGGAAAGCCAGGTGCACAAATGCCCCTTCCCCCCAGGGCTGCTCTTTCCAGCGCAGTCATCCAGAAAGGCCCACGTGCAGAGCCCCTGTGTCTCAGATGCTGCTTCAGTTGCCTGTCCTGTCCTCAGAGGCCACTGTGCTGGCCCTCTATCATTTGACCTGACTTTAGAACCTGACCTCAAGGATATGGCAGCGCTAGCCTTTAGCTCCCACAGCACGGGTGGGGGTGATGCCAGTTAGAAGTGGGTAGTGAACATTTGCTGAGCTGTTTCACTGTTTCTCTCTTCTCTTTGGAAGCACCTCTCCGAGCCATGTGAGCCCACTGATGCCACCGAGCAGGGGCAGCTTCGTGACCGACGTCTGGCTGAGGCTGTGGCGGACACTCTCGGGGTTGTCTGCAGGAGAGCAAGCCAGGAGGACATGGGCCTGGACGACACGGCCTCGCAGCAAAGTGTGTCAGACGAGCAGTGACGGGCGTGCGGCCCGGCGGGGAGGCTGGCTCCCCCACACCTCCCACCTGCATTGCTCTCCCTCGTGCTCCCCAAATCACAACCAACCAATACTGCGATCCATGAGGGACTCCTCCTGTGGAAAAGGAGAGCTGTTCCAGAACACAGAACTGATCTCAGGTTTTTGGAAAAAAAAAAAAAAAAAAAAAATCCGACAACAAAAACGACGAAAAACCTCACATGATGGGGAAACAAAAAAAAGCAACAAAGAAGCCACACCACACCTCCCCCGCCAGGCACAGCGCTGCCCAGAGCGGCACACCACGGACAGCACCACACATGTTCCAGAATCTGAAATCTCAAACAAAAGCCATTTACTAACTTAAAACAACTCAACAGAGCCATGAAACAAATGCCCTGATGAAAATAAGACAACTGCATGTTACATCATTGGCACTTTATGCATTACTGTTACCATGAAAAAGAAATGAACAACAGCACGTCTGATACCATCAGCTGGTCGGATGCATTAAGGTTAAATCTAAGTGTCAAGAAAACCCTATTTCTTTACAATATTTATGCAGCTGTTAAGCATAACATGGTGGCAGCTTCACGACAAGAACCGTGATCATGCATGCAGTCATGTCTCCAGTATTCTGTGAAAAGCCAGGATACGTTAGGATGTGAGTTTAGAAACTGAGTCCATTCGGTGCATGGAAATCCACTGCGGAATCACACAATGCTCCTCACTGTAGTCCAAGCGATTTGTGGGCCGCCAGCACCCTACGGGCTTCACAGGGACGCGTGCTTGTTCTCCAAGCCCCGCAACCCTTACTGTGCACACAACATCGCACACACCTTTGTTTTTGAAATTAAAATATTTATAGTTATTGCTGTGTCCAGTGTTTTGCGTTATATTGAAGCTTCTCATTTCTACAAGTATATCTTTTATGGTGAGAACGACATTTGGGTACATTCTGAGACAACTTTTCCCATCTTCAAGACCCCCAGGAACCTGTATCCTTGCTGGGGTAGAGGTCCCAAAATGCGGTCCAGAGAGTATCACTGGCCTGGTGAACCATCCTTTTTCAAAAGACAATAGTTAGAAGGAAATACTCAATTTTAAACAGTCACACAAATTTCTTCAAAGTATTTAGGATTTGGAAATTCGAGGACAGGGTTGGGGGAAGGGTATTGTAGAGAATCTCTTGCCCCTTGGAAAGTAAATGGTAATGCTTTTCTAATTTTTTTTTGTAAACTAAGAATCAGCAATTAATAAAAGCAAGTGTGCTCTATAATCACAGACAGAAGGCTCTTATTTTCAGGTCAGCACTCCCTAGAGGTGCAAACTTCATTTAATTGAAATGCAGTTGTTTGTCTAATGGGAAGCTGATAGGGCCTTGCTGCAGTCCTCTAAGGTGGCCAAATTAAACTTGGCTGGCAGCTCCTGTAATCCTCTTGGGCAACTTTACAGCCAAGCCCCAAGGGCTAAACGGCAGGCCTGGAGCTGTGAGTGCGGCCTCCCCACGGAGGGTGACTCCTTGAGTTCAGTGAGGAAAACCACGGTGTCTGGCAGCGGTCAGCCAGGAGTATGACTGGCCACTCCTTAGGCATCCAGAAGTAGGAAACACAGAAAGCATTCCACAAAACGGGGAATCTCCCCAAAGAGCTAGAAACCCAGGCTGGAAGGAAATGGCAGCACAGATGAGAGGGCAAGAGCACCCTGGGTGCTCCTCCATCCCGTTTCTCTGGGGAGGTTCATGAGGTGCTTCTTCAACGGTTATTCTGTTCATTGCTTATCACAGTTCACAGGTTCTCGTGGCATCTTTTGTGGGGAGGAGGGAGGATGGAAGTGACACAGTGTATCTACAACACTAAGGCCACATTAATCAGATAGGAATGCAGTGACGCTCTGCACCGTCTATGAGAGTGGGCATCTCGAGTGTGCATACTGAGGCACAGATGTGCACACACTCACATTCGCAGGCAACTGCACCCACAGAGAAAAGGTGGCAGTATTGGAGTCACCCCAGGATTCTTGGAGGCTGTTTGACCAGCCATCAACAGTGCCGCCATACTTCTTTTTCTTTTTTATCGTGGTACACAACTTTTATATTTACAACTCATGAACTTGTTAATCTGGTCCTTCATCTAGTCAGCTATGTATCAGAAAGGACTTCCTGCAAAATGTTATATTCTAAGCCCCCATTAGAGGAGGCATCCCTAAACTGACATTTCTTGCTAGAGTTGTTCAAATATTCTGCCAGTATATAGCTAAAGAGTTATTTTCCAGTTCAAGAGTTATTTGGGGGCTGGGCGTGGTGGCTCATGCCTGTAATCCCAGCACTTTTGGAGGCTGAGGCAGGCAAATCATGAGGTCAGGAGTTCGAGACCAGATTGGCCAACATGGTGAAACCCCGTCTCTACTAAAAATACAAAAAATAAGCTGGGCGTAGTGGTGGGTGCCTGTAATCCCAGCTACTCAGGAGGTTGAGGCAGGAGAATCACTTGAACCCAGGAGGCGGAGGTTACAGTGAGCCAAGACAGCACCACTGCACTCCAGCTCAAGCGACAGAGTGAGACTGTCTCAAAAAAAAAAAAAAAAAAAAAAAGTTATTTGACACAGATCAAAATGGTTTCTCCTCTAAAGATAATATAAAAACCATAGCACTTGGTTTTATATAAATCATGTGGCCAATTTGGCATTATTGATTCTAAATTTTGCAGTGTGTTGAAATCATGTGGCAAGTAGTTTGTTAAAATCATGCGATGTTTCAACTTCTTTGCCCACAAAATGTGCAATGCAATGCCTGTTTACTTAGCCCACCCACCTCCAGCCTCATCTACCATGCTGTTTTGTCCCAAGTCACTATGCTACACAAGCATCCGCCATCAGCACACACACAGGTGTGATACACAGACACAACCTTCTATGAATACGGTAATTGGCGGGAAAAGAAAAGGAGCAGGTCTGTTCCACATTTTCCAGCCCCCCAGCGTTCCCACCCCCTTGATAACTGGAGGGCTGGGAACTGAGTGCCTGAACTTGCAGCTTTACTAGGATCCCTCCCTGTCAAGGCTGATCATCAGAGATGACACTCTATCCATTTCAAAGACTCACCCATCTCCCTGCATGGGCTTACCCTCACTCAGAGGTAAGAAGAAACCATTTTTAAACTATTACGTGTTAAGCAGCTGGCGGCATGATCTGCTAAGGAGGAAAAGGAAAGAATGATTTAGTACATCATTCTTCAAATCAGTCCTCATTCCTCCCATCCGACCTTGTTATTCTAGCCGAGATTCTTCATACAAGCAATATACGTTAATTCTGTGCTTTTCAAAGTGAATTCCTCCTTGAGACTCATATCCAACCATCTGTTAGATATTTTGCTTTGTTTGAATAGGAGGCATTCCAAACTCAGGTATAAGAGAATCCCTGACTTCAATCTGCCCTGCCGCCCCCACCCCACCATCCGGCAAGAGCTCCTCACCTCAGCTGTGGCACCGACAGGGAGGTGGCGCTCAGCTCTGCTCCTCTCATCCTGGCTGCGTGCAGGGAGGGGACGGTCACACGTGGACTTCTGCCACGGCACCTCTTCTTCCTTTAAATCTCAGCATGACACTGTTGCTACAGGCTGTGCGCGTTTGGCCCTGAGTTCTAGTTATCTGTGAATTCATCTTATCCTTCATTAAATGTCATTGCCTTACAATACAGGGATTGCATCTGACATCTCCATACATGCTCCATGATCATTCTGTTTGACTAATACAATAATCATTTCAGGACCTCACCACAAGAGACACTAAACGTTCTTTGGATTCACAGCAGTTTATCACTGCTAAATGTCAACTCTGAGGTCTGGGGACACAAAATGCACTAAATATGCTAAAGCCTCAAGAAGGACGCAGCAGGGAGTGATGAAAGAGTGAACTTTGGAGCCACATAGACATGGGTTCAAATACCCTTTGTCACCACTATCACTGTGCTCTTGAACGAACCACTTAAACACTCCAAGCTTGTCTCTTTACCGTTAAAGGGAAAGTGTGCAGAAGCTCCCGCAGCCCCAAGTGCTAGGGGCCACCCTGAATCTGTTCCACACAAGTGGATACTTTCAAGTAGGCAGTGACACTCCCACCCCACATAAGCACAACTGGCTTCAGTGATAAGCCCCTCAGACTAGCTATTTAACTTTGAAATAACCTTCACCAGCTTTCTTTCTCATTTAAGACAAAATCAAAGTCTACAAAACAGACACGGCTGAAACAGCAAGCTCAAAAGGACAAGCACCAGAAGGAACACGGCCCTTGGTATTTCAGATGCATGAACGGTGGAAACGCAGAACGGCCTCCCAGAGGTGCCAGGAAAGGCTCCATCTTGATGGGGTCTCACTCCAGCTGGGGCTGACCAGCTCCACCAGGCCTGGGTGCGCATTGATGACATTTCCCCAGCCTGCCTCCCTATCTCTTGGTTCTCCTGAGGGCTGTGGTACTTTCAGACTTATGGCCAGGATCAGGTTCCCAGGCCTTTGTGGGAAGCCTCTACCCATCTCAGAAGCCGTGCCTCTCCTGGCTCACTGAGGCATGCAGCCCACACCAGTGTCCTGGTGATGGTGGCTGGAAGTCACAGCCAGCCTGCCAGACGTCCTAAGCTCGGAACTCAGTCTCCCTGAACAGCCCCGCCAGGCAGGGACCATGGAAGGAGATGCCCACTTCCTCCTCCTGGGCAAGTAGCCCTTTTTGAGGGATTAGTTCATAATCTATTAGGCCTCCCTGTTGTGGTCCCTCCAAGGCTAGGCAAGTCCAGGTCAAGCTTCACAAAGTTGCCTTGGAAGAAAAGCGGTGAGGAAAGAGACACCGATGGAGTAACCAGTCCTGTGCTGCGCACCATTTTGGTTTTGATGTGAGCCCCTCCCGCCCCATTCACTGTGCCCCAGTGCCCAGCCCCGGGCTCCTCACCCGCCACATGCCCGACTTGTCCACAGTTAGAGAGAAGGCACACTGCTGCTTATGCTAGTGGGTTTGTAGCCAATGCTAATATGTTTAAAAAAAATCCTGGAAATTCATAGATCTTCACCAAAAATGACCTAAAAACACTGAACTGTTTATCACTCCAGTACCATCTACCACTTGGAGGGAAGTTTTTATCCTCTATCAATTCTGGGGTTTCGGTGGTCTTTTCTACTTTCCTACTTTATTTTTATAGTACCCATGTTATGGGCTGAACTCCGCATTGCTACACCATTATTCCTGATAAGCCCAGCCCCTGGCACTAGGCACTCTCCACAGTTGTGTGGAGTGGTTGACAGTTTCCTTCTGTGGTGTGACATCACTCTCCTGAGATGACAGTCACTCCCTGCTTTTCTGGAAGGGAAACTAGGCATAGAAAGATTCAAAATTGCTCCCGAGTAAACTAAGGCAAAGCAGTGCTCTTATGCAAACCCGTGGGCCTGAGCTCTTGTCATCTGGTCGGCTGAATATCAGATGCTATCAACACTTCTAAAGGTTGTCTATTCCTCCCACACAATGCCTCCTGTCTGTAACCATCAGATTTATTTTTATATTTATTAAGCAGTAAGCAAACAAACAGAGTTGGGGGAGATGACCTAAAATGGTTTTCTTTTGGAATAATATTTTTTTTAAAATCAAATAACTGTTATCACTTTAAGTTGCATGAGACTGAAGCTGCACCTGGAGAGGAATTTAATTTTCATGACATGCAAAACTGATTAGGCAGTGAACTCTTTCCTCCCCCTTCCCCTGAACACATTTATAAACTTCAACGGGGGTGAATTCCATCTAATACTCTGAAAACCATTTCTCGTCTCACAATTTACCCAAATCATGTGCATGACTGCAAGAGGAAATAAACAAGAAATCTTTAAGCATAAATAAGCCACAGTGGATTGTTAATCTTGTACAGACAATCCAGCATTAAGGCTAATTTGATCTTTTAAACATTTTATGGAAAACAGCTGTTGAGTTTTCTCTAGAAAAGCCCACAAGGTTCCATAACCCCATAGGCATACAGCCTCGACAGGTAGGGCTCCATCAGGCTCCTCTTGAACTGGGGACTCCTTCACGGGAGGCAGGAACGCACCAGTCTTCACTTCCTGCTGCTGTGCACACACGTCACGATATCTGGCAGAAGGTGGTTTCTGTTTTCCTTGGTGACCTGTGGGAAGAAGTGAGAGAACAGGCTTCAGAGCTCCTTTCCTCTTCTTCAATCTTGTGCTAGGTAACTCTCTAAAAGAAAAGCCTGGAAGGCTGGGAGAGGGTGAGGTATGTTTTGTTACCCAGGCAGGAGGCCCAGCTCTTCAGGAGCACTCAGAAACAGGACAGGTATCACCAAGTCTCAGCATCAGTTTCTGCCAAGTGACAGCTCAAAAAGTCAAAATGGGTTTGGAGCCCAGACAGATTTCAGCCAACCAGGGGGAGAGCTGTGAAGTGAGCCCGACGAGGCACACCGGGACGGATGATGGGCGTGCAAGTCCAGGCAGGACCCCTGAGCACGACCTGTCCTGAATGGAAGGAACTCAACTGTTGGAGTGAAACAAGGAGGAGAGCCTGGGAGCCAGCGGGACCCAGGAGGGCAGCCAGCAGAGCAGCAGTGAAGCGCCCAGAATTCTGGGATGCTCAGTCATCTACTTGCCTCTCCACAAACATCAAGTGTTCATTTGAAAGATGGAGAAGTGGGAGAGCCAGAGACATGAGGGTGCCTCCGTACAGACTGTTACTCAGGCCTCCTGACCGCAGTGTGTTCTCCAACACTTACACCATTACAAAATCAAACAAAAGCAACAGAGTTCACCAGAGCTTTACCCGATGATCTGTTTATTTTTCTTTCACTACCACACCATCCCGAGTGCCCCAGGGTAAAGGAAGGGCCATCTCTGCTCCCATCATGGTGCCTTCCTACTTGGCCCATATAATATCCATCCACTCAACACACGCTGATGGGGTGGAAGGGCAAACAGGAGCCAGGCACAGAGATGCGAACAGAGAAGCACCACAGGTAAGGACCCTGACCTCATGGAGCTCGCAGACTAGGACAGGACAGGCATGAACAAGGACAATGAAGGAGTCTGGGGGGGCAGGCAGGAACAGGGGCATGTGTGGGGGTCAGGGGCAGGAAAGGCTTCCAGGGGTGCTTAAGCCTGGATGTAATTTCGACAGGTGAACCATGGAGAAGGGGCTGAGCCAAGGTTCCCAGTAAGAGCGGGGAGTGCATGTGGAAGCCTTCTGAGGTTCAGGGTGGTTGTATCTGAAGAGGGGGCCTGGCATACAGTAGGTGCCAATACATGTCCGAGGAGGAGATGCAGAGCGGACCTCGTCAATTCTGGTTCCTGGCACCTGCTCACTCTTCTTGGAAGAGTGCTCTGATTGTCTTTAGGAGACTGTACGGTCTAGGAAACTTGCCCCCAGCCAACAAGTGGGCAAGCCAGGCCCTGGCGACTTCTCTGAGATCTGTACCCCAAGAGGAGTGACTGAGATCTGCACCCCAAGAGGAGTGAGCTCACGCAGCAAGTGCCAGAAGCTGATCCCATTTCTACTGGCCCTGGCTGCGTCAATCCTGGGCAGCTCTGGCTCCACTTGAAATGAGGACAGTCAGCTTTTCCTTTGGCTTCATGGGACAGCTCCAAAGCCTATAAGGCTTTTTGATGCTGTTTTCACTTAAATTAGCCAGAGTCCATTCTTGTTGTTTGCAATCAAGGAATCCACCTGAGGTAGAAAGGAGGCAACAAAAGGTGGGCACCACGGGGGCCCTTTTCTTCCACTCTGAGTTCAGCAGTGATTGCAGTAGCTTCTGCCTCCAGCCAGGCTCTGTGAGAGTGGACTGTGATACACAGCTGGAGAATTTGCTCCGGTCTTCTATTACACAGTACGGTGACTACAGAGTAAATAACAAGGTAGTGTATATTTCAAGATAGCTAGAAGAGAAGATTTTGAATGTCATCACCACAAAAAATGATAATTTAAAGTTACAGATACGGAAATCACCCCGATTTGATCATTATACAATGTATATATGCACTGAAACATCACACTGTACCCCATAAATATGTACAATTATTATATCAATTACAAATTAAAAATTAATTTGAAAATTAATGAGCAGAATGCAAACACTCCAATATTAATATTTTGATACTCCCTTTGATTTCCCTAAGATTATTTCTGAAAATTATGCAGTAAGATGTTGATGTGAGACTCTCTGCAGTATTCACTTATGATATTCCCTGCATGAGGAAGGCACACTCCCAAATGCAAGAACAAGGATCACAGCATCTGCCAACCTCAGGAGTCTTTGCCTTATGTGAAATTCTAGTCTACTTTTTATTCAACAGCCAGAATTTTGGTTGCAGAAAGTCTTTCCTGAGAAGCTAATTAGAAAAGGGAGCTGGGAGCTGGGAACAGGAAAAGGAAATAAATAAGACTGCAGAAAGAAAAAAGTAATCCCAACCATTCTTTTTTTCTGCACTGGAGCCTTAAGAGAAAGAAAGGAAGCTGAGTGAACCTGAACCCTTGCACCTGCCCAGTGGCCGTAGGAGGGCCCTTGGTAAGAATTTATCCTGGGCACAGTGAAGATAAGACTGTGAGCACCATGGGGTCAGAGGCCACATCTCATTCATCCTGGGACCTCCAGATCCAATCCCTTGCTTATTAGGAATGTTGGGGGCCCGTCCCACAGTTTCAAGGAAATGCACGTGGTTTTGTTTTGCTTTCTTGCACATAGTTGTATACTAAGAGGCATTTCTTCCCCTGCCTGTTCCATCCATGTTTTCAGGTTTGGGGTTGTTTAAGTCAGAACATAAGCAGGACCCAGTATCTGCTAATGCATCTGTGCCCAGCAGATGAGTCAAGTACTGTCTCTCACAGTACCTAGGCCAACCAGATGAGAAGACAAACTTGTGATATCACCACCTCAACTTCTTATTTAAACAATCAAGAAGCGGGAAGGGGAGACTGAGCAGGGCATACAGACACTGATCATATTAAACAAGTTAGAAGGCAGTGAGGTAGCATGCAAGCAGCCTGGAAGACCAGATAATACCCACTCACTGCTGCCAAGAACATGTGCACCCCAAGGTCTAAACAAGAGGCTTAGTCATACAATGAAGCTGCCAGCTTAAAAAAGATCTAAAGTTGTTGATAACATTTTCAATGTTATGACATTAACTAGAAGGCAGCAAAATCAATCAATGACACACTCACTGGGATACAATGGGATAAAACTCAGTGGGATACAATGGTAATAACCTCTTAGAGTTCTGAAAAACAAATTATTGAAGAACCCATAAGTCACCTGCTATGATTTGACTGTGTCCCCCAAAGTTCATGTGTTGGAAACTTAACCCCCATGCAAATAGAGGTGGGACCTTTAAGAGGTGATTAGGTCATGGGGGCAGCCCTCATGAATGGATTAATGCCATTATAGTGGGAGGGAGTGAGTTATGGCAGGACTGGGTTACTGATAAAACGATGTCTGGTTCTCCCTCTCTATTTTCACTGCTAAAACTCCAGTGGATAGAACAGTACCTGACATACAGTGGGTGCTCAATATTTACCAAATAGATGAATAAAAATACTCTATTGCCAATTTCTTCTACTGATGCCTTACTAGGTAATAGGAGGTGCTAAAGATTGTATCAGTGAGATTTTATTTTCCTACTCAGGTACTGTTCTTTGTTTTCTTTTTTCAGCTGTTTTTTTTTAATACATCAGAGAATGTTATTGTTTTGCCTCAACTGTCAAACATAATTCTTGAAAACTCAACAGAGGAAGAAAAGCCCACTACACTCACTCAGAGTTTTACTCTTCCCATTGTTCTTTCTTCCTTCCTGATGTTCCAGGTGTCCTTTAACCATTTCCTTTCTGATAAGAGAACTTCCTTTGGCCATTCTTTTAGAGCAGTTCTATTATGACAAATTCTCTTAGTTTTCCTTCATCTGTGAATGTCTTATAGAATTATGAGTCAACAGTTGTTTCAACACTTGGAAAATGTTGTGCCACCTCCTTCTGGCCTTCATGGTTTCTCCTGAGAAATCTGCTGTCACTCATATTGTTTTTACCCTATAGGTAAGGTGCTGCTTTCTTTTCACTGCTTTCAAGACTTTAATTTTCAGAAGTTTGACTATGGTATGTCTTGGCATGAATTTGAGTTTATCCTCTTGGGGTTCACTGAAAATGTAGGTGTATGTATTTTGCCAAATATGATAAAAATGCAGCCATTACTTCTTCAAACACTTTTTCAGCCCCACACTCCTCTCCTGGTACAATGACATGAATGTCAAGTCTTTTGTAATAGTCCCACAGGTCCCAGAAACTCTGTTCATTTTGTTCATTAGTTTTTCTTAAGTCTGCTCTTTGTCAGGTAATTTCTATTGTTCTACCTTCAAGTTTATTGATTCTTTCTCCTGTCACCTCTATTCTGCTGATAAGCCCATTCAGTGACTTTTTTATTTGGCTATTGTATTTTATAGTTCTAAAATTTTCATCTGATTTTTCTATCTTCTAGGTTTTTGCTTGAAACTTTCTAGTTCTTTGCTGAGACTATTTTTCATTTGTTTCACGTGTATCTGTAATTTTATGAAGCATTTTTATGTTGGCTGTTTTCAAATCCTTGCCCTATAATTCCACTATTTGAGTCACTTTGCTGTTGAGATTTGCTGATGGCCTTTTCTCACTCAGGTTTAGGTATTCCTGATTCTTGGCATGACAAATGATTTTCAGTTGTGTCTGTTGTGTTGTTCCTTAGGTCCTTAGGTTCCTACCCAGTCTGCCTTTTTCTCTTCACTTTTCAGGTCTTCTTATGCTTGCATTATAAATAACATCCAAGGTTTTTGGCTGCAATTAGCAGGAAAAATAAACACAAGTGTGTCTACTCTATCTTGTCTAAAACTGGAAGACTTCTCAGGTGTTTTCGGAAAGTACTGTGTTCGACCAACATTATGAAGAATAAGTCAAGATAATACTACTAATTTGTGTGGTATATTTCCCCCATATCATGAGCTCAGTCTCAACTTCACACTATGCATGTTCATTGGAAAGTACTCTGTTCACCCAACATTATGAAGAATAAGTCTAGATAATATTACTAATTTGTGTGGTATATTTCCCCCATATCATGAGCTCAGTCTCATCTTCACACTATGCATGTTCAGCTGGTAGCAAACGGAGGCTGACTCTGACCCCTTTTCATAGCTCATTTTCTTCCCTGGAATGTTCTCCCTTCTTTTTTCCCATTCCCTCCTTCAAGAGCCAACTCAAGAACCCCTTCCTTTGGACACCTCTCCCCACTACCACTGCTCACACAGATCTCTCCCTTCCCTGCCCCTAGATTTTGATTGCCCCACGGTCTGTTTTTCTTGAGGGCAGAGATCATGCCTTACGTGTGCCTAAACCATGGACTAAGTATTGAATGTGAAGGGCACTCTCAAAAATGGATTCGGATACTTTATTGCATGTGAGCAACAGAAAGAACCCAAAAATATATCTAATCCAACACCTAAGTTTGCAGATAAAGAAAATGAGGTTCTTGGCCAGGCACAGTAGCTCATGCCTGTAATTCCAACACTTTGAGATGCTGAGGCAGGCAGATTGTTTCAGCTCATCAATTCGAGATCAACCCCGGGCAACATGGTGAAACCCCATCTCTACAAAAAATGCACAGATGAGTCAGGTGTGGTGGCACATGCCTGTAGTCCCAGCTTTTTGGGAGGCTGAGGTGGAGGATGGCTTCAGCCTAGGAGGCAGAGGATGGCAGTGAGCCAAGAGCATGCCACTGCACTCCAGCATGGGTGACAGAGACTAACCTTGTCTCAGAAAAAAAGAAAATGAGGTTCTTGATTTATAAAACTGAAAAAGGCCAGGCACAGTGGCTCACACCTGTAATCCCAGCACAGATCACTCTGGGTAACACAGCAAGACTCTGTCCCTCCCCCTCAAAAAAATAAGTTAAATAAAAAATAAAAAAAAAACTGAAACAGAAGGACCACACAAACCCCAAAGCAACAACAACAAAAAAAACAGGGTATGTCAGCCCCTATCTCTTACTTAATTAACTCAAAGCTAATTGTTTTATTTACAGATCATTAGAAGCAATGATTATCTTGCCTGGAGAGTAATTTTGAGTCTCAGAGAGAGGAAGAAATGTGGTATGATCCTAAGACACAAAGTTTGCTTCTGGCCATCACAGTCAGCTCCCTTCAGTCCTTCCTTAGGACTGTTGGATTAGATTAGTTTGCAGAGCTAGCCAATCCCTGGAGTCTAACACTAGCAATTTCCCGGTCTTCCAGCCTAGAAGCTACCTGACCTCAAAACTAATTTTCTTTCATGATCTTTCACTATTCATTGCCTCGATTTCCATGGAAACTCTATAATCACAACCAAAAATGTAAAATAAGAGAAGACGACATGAAACTCTGAAGAACCCCACAGATTTTTCAGGGCTCTCAAATGTCACCTCCTTGAAGAGACCTTCCCTGATCGCCCTTGCTACTGCTGCCCCCAACTACCACATTGCCTGGTTTCTTTATTTTTGCCTTTATCGGTATCTGAAATTGCGTAACTTGTCTGTTCACATTTTTGGTATTCAGCTCCTCCACTAGAATGTAAGCTCCATGAGAGCAGGGCCTTGGTCAGTCTCGTTCACCACAGTATCCCAAGACTTAGAATGACACCTAGCATACAGTAGGTGCTCAATCACTATTGACCAAATGAATGAATAAATAAATCAATAAAGAAATGCACACATTTTTCCAAGTCTGGCTGTCTAACCCTAATGGCTGTTTACCACTACACTCCAGGATTCTTTGGTGGCAACATGTGGATACTCCAGGATTCTTTGGTGGCAACATGTGGATACTGCCAGTGGGCCAAGGTGACATTTTACTCATTGATTAAAATGATCATGAGGAAGGTGCTCACAGGTACTCACTCTCCACTCCCCCTGATAGGAGTGGCCCTGCCTGCCTGACTTGTTCACTGGGCACTTGCAGGGCCAGGGAGCTTTTAAACTGGGGGTGGGGAGTGAGGTGTGTGAGCAGAGCTCAGCCAAGAGCACGGCTACCACTGATTCAAAGAAACTAAGGGCAGGGGTGGGGGAGAGGCAATATCTGACTGAGAGGAAAACAGAGGGACAACAGGGAAAGAAAGGCAAGAATTTAGACAAAGTGCCAGCAATGCCATGAGTCCCTTACGACTGGCTCAGACGCTGCCACTGGTCAACAAGCCCTAGCCCCTCATCTCTCACATGTGGTCTACAGCAGTGCTTCTCAAAGTGCAGGGGACCTAAAAACCACATGAGAACTTGCCAAAACAGATCACGGGGCCATCCCCCAAAGTTTGACTCCTTGGACCAGGGCAAGGCCCACTCCCAGGTGATGCCCGTGCTGCCATCCTGCAAGCCTCACATTGAGTAGCAGACCCTACAGATGCACTGGTGAATGCAGCAGCCACATGAGGCCACAGAGGACCTCAGATGTGGCCAGTGTGACTGAGAATCTGAATGTTTAATTCAATTTAAATTTGATTATTTATGTGATTAAATAAATAATTCAATTTAAATATGATTAAATTTATTAAACATAAATAGCCAGATGTGGCTAGTTGCTAGTGTTCTGAGCAATGCAGAGAGTACATTTCCCTCACTACTGGGAAGTTCAACTGGATGGTGCTGCGATTCAGCACCTGGAAGCTGTGCCTCCAAACACATCCATAGCTTCTTCTCCCCACAAGCAGAAGTGGGTCAGCTTTAAAACAAAAAATATTTGCCTCTGTATCCCAACCTGGCGCCTTTCAATCTGAGAAGAGATAAGCTTAGAACAAGCACCTTAGCTCAGGCAATTCTGATGCCAGAGAGATCCTAGTGTCTGGTGAGGGAGATGGAAGAAAAAAGCGGCCAGAACAACTGGGACCGTCAGGAGGCTCCCCCATAAGCGAGTTTGTTTTTTCATCAAGTAGAGGTATAATTTAAGTTCTATACATTTCTAGAAAATTAGACTCACCTATATTTCAGCATGGAAGGGAAAAAATGTTAACTCAAAACCAAAGATATATTTTAGAGCCATCTGCTATTTTAGATCATCTGCTCCATTTCCACTGATTATGGAGGACTGGCTGTACTCACATTAAACACCTGCACATCCTTTCTGTTTCTGATTTCTTCTACAAGAGCCAGTGGCTTTCCTTTAGGAACCGGGATTGTGCCAAGGATTATAGTCCCTGGGGCAGACAGCGTCTGACGAACAGCTTGGATGAAAGGCTGACTGAAGAGCTCCATCTTCCCAATCTCATCGATGACGCACACTCTTTGCCCTGGGCCACTGCTGCAGTCGGCCTGAGAATGACAAAGACTTTTACTGAGACACCAGAGTCACATTAACCAAAGGGCCCATGGGCCCTACTCCCCAATCACTCACCAATGAGGTAAAAAAGACAGAAACCTTTTTACTGGATTTCGAAAAGTGACAGCATCCCACAGACCACCCCTGGTACTGTGCAGGAGGGGACTGCACAAGGGTGAGTCCCAGGAGCTGGGAATCATTGGGACTCTTGGAAGCTGGCAGCTATGCCTGTTACCAGTGGGATGTTCAAGGAAGTAATGGACATAAATTGGAATAAAGTCATGAGAAAGAGAATCTGAGATCTAAAGGATGCAATTGTACTTACTTTTTTTCCCCTTTAGCCAAGACTCGTTTCCTTTTAATTTTCACCTTTTTCCAGCAATGCTTACGGACCAGATCATGAAATACACAAGCATCTGCCTAGAGCGGTTATCTCCCCCACAGCACGTAGGGAATCTCATATGGCTCAAAATGGAAAAAAGAGGCCATTATTATCAACAGAGGCTCCCACGCTTGCTGTCTCATTTCTTTTAAGCCTGAGGTATTTGGGTGCCACTTATTTTCTGGTTGTATATAAATATAAAGCTTGATCTCTGTCTTGGATCCCCTCTCTCGAATCACTCACTCTGGGGGAAGAGAAGTGCTATGCTGTGAGGATACTCAGGCAGCTGACGGTGAGGTCCACGTGGTGAGGCACTGAGGCCTCATGGCAACAGCCAAGAGGAAATGAACCTGCCAACAACCACATGAGCAAGCTTAGAGGCAGGGCCCTCCCAGTCAAGCCTCAGATGACCACAGCCCCAGCCAACAGCTTGACTGCAACCTCAGAACCCCAGCTAAGCTGTACCTGGATTCCTGATCCTCAGATACTGTGTACAATAATGTGTTTGTTGTTTTAAGCTGCTAAATTTTGAGATAACTTGTTCCATAGCAACATATAACTAACACACATGTCCTCTATAGAAAGTCTTCCTAGAGAAGGCTGACAGGACTTTGGTTGATTCTTCCCTGGGAGGGACACAACAGAACATGTAATAAACACTTCAATGAATGGTGAATGACAAACACACCTTATATATGTTTGTATACATGATTATTTTGAAAACTGTATGTAAAGCTGATTTACAAAGTATTCTTCACTACAGTTCTGATTCCTTAAATGATGACAGCAATATAGTCCTAGAGGGCATGTCTGAGTTAAGCTAGATTTTGTTCAAATTCCAAAAGCCAAAGCAGCGTATGGTACAGTGTGGCTGGTGGCAGGGATCAGTGGCAACCAGGGGCAGCCAGTGACAGACGGAGCTGCGGGCCCAGATCCTAAAGGACCTCGATGGCACACACAGAGGTGGGAATCTTCCCCCACAGCCGAAAGAGTCTAGTTCAGGGAGGATCACAAGTTGTGCTAGAAAGACTGCTGGCTGTGGAGTCAGAAACACATGTTAGACCCCTTTTGGAATAGATAAGATAGAGGGTGTCTAAACCCCAGTTGTGATTGCATGGAAGCAGTACAGCAGTGTTTTCCAGACTTTTAAGTAAGCAGTACTCTATTTTCCTACTGCATATTGTACACTTATGAAATATTTTTCCTCTCATTTTATCAGCTAAAAGATCAAGAAGGAGTCCACTGTAATCACCCAAGAGAGGTCTGAACAATCTCCACACTTCCGTGTTTCTGACACGCTTCATTTTTGCCTATTATCTGTACACACACCTGGTCTCCCCACTTAGGGCAGGTACATGGTTGTCCTCATCTGCATCCTTCCTGGGAAACTCACCGATGTCCCAGAGCTGAGAAGTGGGGAGCTGAAGGAGCAATGTCACCCTCCACTGGGGGGGTCGGGGAGAAGGGCAGGGCATCTATGAAGTAAGTCACTACTTATTCCAAGTTTTTCCTCCAAAATGAAAGCCACATTTGGGAGAAATAAAATAGCTACCAACCACCTGTCTATGATAATAAAAACAGACAACAGTACAAGAAGGTTTCTGTTTTCCTGGGAGCATGCCACTCCAACTGACCCGACTGTTCCAAAATGCTGTGGACATTTTGCTGCCCCCAGAGACGATGAGTAATTGTGGATGCCATTCCTCTGGAGGCTGTCATCTAAAAGCCAAAATAAAACTTTTTCTGGCACCTCAAAATGACAGTTTTGGAAGGTGCCAAATCAGACAAGAAGCGATATGAAAGAATGTGTGTACACATGCACATGTATTTATTTGACTATATACATGAGGATAGTAAAATGCACGTGGCCATGTGTAAATACACACGTACAGGGAGAAAGTGTGTGGCTCTTCAACAACCAGCCTTCCTGCAATCCTCTAGAACGTTCACCAGTGAAAGCTCATCGACATTTATTTAAGTTTCAGCGCAAAAGAATTTGGACACACATGTATACATTACTTTCTACCAATTGGAAATCTTCATTTTAAAACCTTAGCTTACATAAAATCCTCAATCTGTCCAGAATTGGGGAATTTTATAATCCAGGAACTTCAGAAATCTCAAAAATAAATCTATGATTTTTAATTAAAAATGCAAGTTATTCATATTCAGTTGAGAGAAAGATGTCAGCTGCTGAGCCACTCTGAAGCATGTAGACACTCAGCTTGCTTTTCTAAATAGTACAAGATCATACACTCAAGGTCTTAAAAAAAGAACCACTATAACGTGTAACATGGTTTTATTTCTATATAAATTCAAGCAACTTTAGAGGGAAACAAAGAAATAAGTAAGTAAACAAACATTCACCCCCTTTACCTTGTTCTAAATTGATAGAGACGCAGACTTAGAACAATAGGGGCCCAGGTTTGAAGATGATCAGGAACCCCTCCCCAACCCCCGGTGTGGGGAGAGTCCTAACAAGCTCCCAGAGAAACTCCACCTGCAGCTGCTGGAGTAAGGAGTGTGTAAAAACTGTAGGTGGCTCTCAGCCACGTGGTCAGAATCACGATGTACACACCATCTGGGGTGTACACACCAACTGAGGAGCACCCTTTCCTCCCCTCACAGCCTCTCCTTAGAGGACAACACAGGCAGCATTGCTTCCTAGTGCCACACCTCAGTCCTATGTAACACACTAGCCTTCCTGGCCACACCCCTCACAGGCTTCCACTTCAGCTGATTATAAATGTTCATCCATGAAGCACACTTTTAGTTTCCCTGTTCCGGGAGAGAAGATATTTCCTTAGATAGAGTCCTAAAATTGACCAGCCAGGGATAAGAGAAGCTATGAATAATTTTATAACTTTGGTTACACTCAGCTAGTTTGCTTTCCAGAAAGATCAGAACAACAAATATCTTCATACCAGTTATATCAGAGACCTGAAAATAGTGTGATTTTTTTGGGGTCCTTTGTTTATTTTTATATGTACTTTTAAAAATACAAAGAACATATAAATATAAAATAATTTCATTTAACCAAAATATCAAACTGAGAGCAAGCTAATCCAAGTGGTCTTTGCCTTATTCTGAATTATTTGCATAATAAATATTTCTAGTGGTATTAATGTTAATTTTAGGAGAACTGTTTGGATTGTTTCATTTTAATATCAGACACACAGACTAGCTCCTGAGCTTACCCATCTGGGACAGCAAGTATTGAAAGTCATGAAAGTGGATCAGGAGTGTCTATCAGAAGTTAGGCAGCAAAACTATAGCCCTTCCCCCAAACAGCAGCAAGTTCTAGGGAGGCAGAAAGGCAAATGGTGGTAACAGCAGCCATCTCTGAGCCAGCCCACAATTCCTCACCCACTGAAGTTATTAGCTAAAAATGCAGGGCTCTGGTCATATTTTATGTGTTTATTCCAAGCCTTCAAGTTTCATAATCCCTTTGCTGTCTGGTGGCATATGGACTGTGAGTCTCCAGGGCATAGCCAGGACAAGGTGTCTAGACTGCCCGACGGCGCCTGGTAGCCCCGCCCTTCCCAAGTCAGGCATGCTCTGGGCAGAAGCTGCTCCCCCGGATATGCCAGAGATCCTCGCCCCGGCACACAGACAGACTAGCTCTGAGGCTCTTCCTGGATGTCCTAAATGGCCTCTCGGGACTCACAGGGGCTCACCCACATGGTCACCTGACTGAAGAGTGCTTGAATGGTAGCCATGGGGTTTTCCAAGCTATCTTGGGACTGAAACAACACCTACTGGCTGACAGTCAGTCCAGAGAGATGGAGAGCCCAGTACTCCTTGTCCTCCTCATTCTCTGAGCACTTGGGACTGGCCTGCACATTTGGGCTCCTGGGACTCCATGACAGATTACTGTCCCACTCTGGACCCCAGCTCCCCGGCAAACCAAACCAAATTGTGATGGGAGGCTCCTCTCAAGGTACTGCCATCCATCACCTCAATTAACTCCTCAAGAAAACAATCACAGCTATTGCTCTGCTGAGCACCTCCTAGGAGCCAGGGGCCAAGGCACTTTACAAGCATTACATTCGGTCCTCCCAGCAACTTCACATAGCAGGTAACAGCATCTGTCTCACAGATGAGGAAAGGAAATTAAGCATTAAGGTATTTACTCAAAACTCACTGAGAGCACAGCGACAGAGCTGGAGTCAAACCAGAGATCACCTGACTTCAAAGCTCTCTTCCACACCCTGTGTGCAATACGCCTCACACTTTGATTCTGAAATAAAGAATAGCATCTAGGAAACTGACCTAACCATGAAGAAACTGCTTTCCTCTCCAATAAGAAAGAACAGCACTCTGGTGTTTAGGGATCTACAGAGGCATAGGCACAAAACCTCAATTTATTTGGAGTAATCATATTGCTCTAAATTACTCAAAAAGAACACATATTTTGGGTCTGAGAATAACATCACCAAAATCATTTCATCAAGTATGGATAGTGAATGGCCCACTGCAGTAGGCAGATATGATAAAGTAAAAGGACTTCTCTCCTCTACCAGGAGCACACCCCCGAGCAGACGGTGAAAGAGTTATTACCAGGTATCCTGATATGTCCACCTTCCTGCCAGTGTTTACAAAAACCAAATAAAAAAAAATTTCACTTGCTTAGTAAAAATTGTCATCAATATTTAAGCTTTTGGTAAATGTTTAGTATCTCTGATACCTGATACCCTTTTCATTAGAAACTGCCTGAGGAGAAAGAACTGATTGTTTTTGCTATAATAAAATGGTGATGGCTTTTCTAATGGGGAGGTAACCGGATACAAACAGAGAGAAGTACAGCTTAGAGTGGAAAAAAGCTTAGCCATTATGGCTTTTTTTTTTAGTTCAGCTTCAATGTATAGTAATCTTATGTTTGTTAATTACTGCTCACCTTGCTAGAGAAAGTATTTCAAAAGAGAGTAGTTAAATCTGCTTGCCAATTAAGGCCTCAAGAGAAAATTATTTTTATCTTAAGATGATCTAATAAAGCTTAGATAAAATTAGAATTGGCTAGGGGAAATCTGATGAGGAGGATGCACATGGTCTCACACTATCTCCCCACTCACTGCTCATTAGTGTCAAAGAAAAAAATAGTAACTATACAGTGGAGAAATAGGACTATTCCTTGATCAGGTAATCAAAATTTATATCACTAAACATCACACACCTCCAGATGAGATACTCGAGAAGGATGCATCATCACTTATGACTTATGGAGTATTCCAGCTGAATTTGGTCATGAGGAAACATCAGAAAAACTCCAAAAGAGGAATGTTCTTTTAAATTGGAACTATATTCTTTACAAATGTCAATGTCCTGGAAGACAAAGAATGACTGTGCAAATGTTCCAAATTAACGGAGGCCATGGAGATGTGACAACTAAGTGTAACATCTGGAGGAAAAGAAATGTTACAAAAAATATTAAGTCAACTGATGAAACTAGAACACTAACGATAGATTAAAGTATTTTTTTCAATGTAAGATTGACAGAGGTTGATAACTGTATTGATTATGTAAAAGCATATCATTATTTTTAGGAAAAATATACTGAACATTTAGGAGTAAAGTACCTTGATGACTGCAATGTATTCTCAAATAGTCACCCCCTTCCAGCTTATATATTTATACACACACACAAACACACACACACTCACACACACAGAGAGAGAGAGAGAGAGAACAAGCAAACAAGGCAAATGATAAACACAGGTGACTCTGGATAATGAGAGTATACAGGTGTTCTTGCACTATAATGCTTATAACTTTCTCTAAGAGTAAAATTTTATCCAAATGAAGTTAAAAAAATTATCAAAAAAAGAAAACACACACATATGTACTTTCTCAGTACCAGATTCAAGAAAACAACCAACTCACCCTGTATGAACTTCCTCCTAATGGAGTGTGGTTTTAGACTGATATGCACGGGAGGCGAGACAGAAGGAAATGCTGGAAATGGGACAAAGTGAGCGAGGAAAAGGAAAAACGGCAACAGTTTACACAAACTCAACCCCAGTCCAGCCTAAGGGACGTGTGACTTAAGGAGCATGCAACGTTTCTGTGTTTCTTGAGAGTGGACTACAAGAAGAAAGACATGGAAGTGTCATAACCCAGGGCAAAAGCCTGCTTAGCATCTAAATCCACAGAATCTCA
The DNA here is from genome assembly GCF_028885655.2 of Pongo abelii. Classification (NCBI taxonomy): domain Eukaryota; kingdom Metazoa; phylum Chordata; class Mammalia; order Primates; family Hominidae; genus Pongo; species Pongo abelii. The sequence continues at coordinate 16,350,293 of NC_071985.2, forward strand.
CCAACAATCAGAAATAATAAAGTCTCAGTCTCTGCTCAATAGAAATTATGAAGATTTGCCATGACAAATCTTGCAAAATGAACTGCAGAGTCAACCTCATGCTGAATTTTCACTTCATTTTCTTATGCTGATTCACTGCAGGAATGTCCTTACTGACAGTTTAAAAACTGATTTTCTGTTTGCACCAGATAGCTTTTAATTTCCCTGGCTGATCCTGCATTACGTACTTGTAATACATGAGGCAGAGAAGCAGAAGCTGAGAGAGAACAAAGAATCAAATGCCACATTTGCTAACAGCAATGACGGAAATTCTAGCAATGCTGAGGAGCTTGTCAATCTTTCAAGAATGGATCCTGACTAGAACTTGGTTTTTCTGCATTCTTTCTAAATCCAAGTGTCCTGAAACACTAAGGAACACTTCCAGGTCAAGAGTCTAAAAAAACAAAAACAAAATACTTTTCCCTAGACGGGAGTCCTCTCACCTTCAAAGGAAGTTTCTAAGATTTTCCAAAGCAGAGCCTATTTCAGAATCAAAAGTAGATCCTGCTCGCAAAAACAAATATACTTTAAAGCCTTATTTTAATCAAAACAGGAAAATACAAGGTTCAAACTATGTTGGTTTTCCCTGGGTGTTCTGATTTTAGCTTACTCTCCCTTTCACAGATCTTTGTAAACAATGACACTGTTCACCTGGAAAACAGGGCTTTGAGTAGATGTCCTTTGTTCTTTAAAACATTATAATCTATTGTCTCCATTTTGTGTGAGTAGGAGATATGTTGAAAATCAATAAAATGTTACATCTTACATTGCATCAAATTTTAATAAAGCATTCAGGGTAGCTGTCAAAAAGGCCATTATGAAAAAGGCCAGCATTATCTTATCAGCCTTGATCATTAGGAAACAGAAAAAACAATCCTAATTCCAGTAGCACCAGAAAATAGGAGAGCCCTATGAATAACCTCACCAATAAAAATTTTAAAGAAATAAATGGAGAAAGAGAAACATGTTTTGGGCTGTGGAGAATTAAGATTATCTGAAAAATTAAGACACCCTTTATGTCAAAATAGCTATAGTCCCGATCACTCTATATAAGACATTTTTTTTTTAATAGATAGTAAAGTCTTGATTCTATAGTTCGCTCCAGCTCTACCACTTACACAATCAGTGTGTCCCTGGGCAAGTAACTTTCCACTCTATGCCTCAGTTTCCTCACCTGTAAAATAAGAATATAGTGATAGTGTTCTGAGGATTAAATGAGTTCATGCCTGGCATGTAGTTTGCACTCAATAATGGTTTACTACTACTAGCGCCACCATTACTACAGTTTCTGAACAAGGCCATTTTTTGAAGCAGAAAAATAAAAACGATTACCATGGTAATTAAAATACTATGGTACTGATGCAAGGATCAAACAGATCAATGGAAGAGAACAGATAACTGAAACACTACACATACAAGCACACATAGTTTTAATATAATTAATTAAGCATAAAAACTAATTAGAAATGGGTTATTTAACAAACAGTTTTAGTAAACTGGCTAAATATCTGGAAGAAAATCAGTTGAGAATCTCATAGCATATTACACTCAAGATAAATCCAAATGGATTGAAAACATAAATGTTTAAAAAAAGCACGCAGAAAAATATATAGGTAAAATTTTATATAAATTTGGAACAGGGACAGACTTTTCTCTATGTTGAAGGGAAAACAATCACCAAAGTGAAGTGCTAAACTGAGAAAAACAGAATCAATAATATAAAAAGGCTATCTGCTTAATAAAAGATCTATTTAAGCCCAAAGAAAATAAACGGGAAGAGCAATGGATGAACAACTTAAATTAAGGAAAACTTAATGAACAACTGAAAAACATTTAACCCCATTAGTAACTGAAAAATGCAAATCAAAATAAAGCAGTGTGTTGAAAATAAGTAGAGCGCTCAGGGCTGGCAAAGTGCAGCAGAACAAGCACACTCACACCCTGGCAGTGGGACACAAAGTCAACGCAGCACCATGAAGACCTTGAAGGTTCACACCCCACCAGCTCAGACTTCACCTTTTAGACCCTCCCCAGGCAAACAATCATGGCTAGAGAAAAAGACTCATGTATAAAGGGTGCTTTGTTGCAAGGTTACTTACAATGGTGATACAGAACCTGAATGCCCAACACTGAGGGAGTAATAGTTAAATCAAAGATGAAAACTCAAACCATCAAATAGGATGAAACCACTAAAATCTCCCAGCTTTGAAGATCAGCGTGTTGTGAGACCATTCCCATGTCCCTCAATCATATTAAGGGAGACACACCAAGCCTATGAAACTATACACAACATTTTCCCTGATCTTGAATGACTGAATAAATAAACCAGGTATACAAAACGGGCAGAAACAAAATAAGCTAACATTGGCTAACTTAGTGATAAGATTATGAGTTATTCACATTGTATTTTTTATTTTTATTTTACATTTTTTATAATTTTTTTTAACCATGAATATCTAGAACTTGAATACTCAGGAAAATAACAAATGTTGGACAAATAACGAAAGAGTTAACTCATGGAATGAAAAAAATTAACAGTCAACCCTACTAGAGGCTTTCCAAAAACCTTCCTAAGTCTAGAACACTTACCACACACACTCTATTTTTCTTTATTTCTCACGAGCGACCATGATGCTCAGGCTCCATTCCTGCCTAAAGAAATGTAACCAGGCTGGGCGCAGTGGCTCACACCTGTAATCCCAGCACTTTGGGAGGCCAAGGCGGGTGGATCACGAGGTCAGGAGTTCGAGACCAGCCTGGCCAAGATGGTGAAACCCCGTCTCTACTAAAAATACAAAAATTAGCCAGGCGCGGTGGCAGGCGCCTGTAATCCCAGCTACTGGGGAGGCTGAGGCACAAGAATCGCTTGAACCCAGGAAGCGGAAGTTGCAGTGAGCTGAGATGGCACCACTGCACTCTAGCCTGGGTGACAGAGCAAGACTCCGTCTCAAAAAAAAAAAAAAAAAAAGAAAGAGAAAAGAGAAACGTAACCAGAGCAGCTTTGCAAGGTGGACCTGGGTTGTGCCTGGGCCTCCTGAGCCTCTCCCTCGCCTAGAGCTGCTCTTGAGCTCCCGGCCACAATTTTTTTTTTTTTTTTTTTTTTGAGATGGAGTCTTGCTCTGGTGCCCAGGCTGGAATGCAACAGTGCCATCTTACCTCACTGCAACCTCTGCCTCCCGGGTTCAAGCAATTCTCCTGCCTCAGCCTCCTGAGTAGCTGGGACTACAGGCATGTGCCACCATACACAGCTAATTTTTGTTTTTGTTTTTAGTAGATACTGGGTTTCACCATATTGGCCAGGCTGGTCTCAAACTCCTGGCCTGAAGTGATCTGCTCGCCTCAGACTCCCAAAGAGCTGGGATTAAAGGCATGCGCCACTGCAACCAGTCCCAGCCACATCTTTACTTCCCCACCTGCAAATAGGCATAGCCCTGCTTGGCCTAATTAGAGAAGTACTTCTTATTTTTTTGTAGTATTAACACACACACACACACACACGCACACGCACACACACACACACATATAACCCTCAAACTATCTTTCACTCATACATAGTGAAATTTCTTACACACAATGGATATTTCTTATTATTGGAATTTGTGTTTTCATAGATCCCAGCACTATGAACTAACACTGTGTCCCTTTATAAAGGATTTCTAACACTTCCAGTTTACTTGGTTGTTTTCATTGCCAGTATCAAAAATGGTCTGTTTATACTCCCCAGTTTTGTTGCCTAATTATTTTAATTAATATTCTTTTCATTTTTTTCTTTAGTATAAAGACAAAACACTAATTCCTTCTCCTTTCTTCACTCCCATAAAATATGTATGACGGGAGAAAAATTTCTGCTCCAGAAAAGAAATCCATGACCCTGACTGGGTAAGAATCCTGTATTAGTCCATTTTCACACTGCTATAACTACGTGAGACTGGATAATCTATAAACAAAAGAGGTGTAATTGACTCACAGTTCCGCATGATTGGGGAGGCCTCAGGAAACTTACAATCATGGTGGAAGACGGAGGGGAAGCAACGATATTCTTCACGTGGAGGCAGGAGAGAAAGAGAGCGCAGGGGAAACTGCCACTTTTCAAACCACTGGATCTCATGAGAACTCCCTCACTATTGGGAGAACAGCATGGGGGAAACCACCTCCATGATCCAATCACCTCCCTTCAAGTCCCTCCCTCCACACATGGGGATTACAATTCGAGATGAGATTTGGGTGGGGACACAGAGCCAAACCATATCAAATCCCCTGCCAGGAACTTTTTCTACATGGAATGTACATGTCTGCATTTGGCAACCAGAATATAAAAAGTTGGGCGAAGTCTGTATTTCTTTATTTTTTAATTAAAAAACAGATTCATGCTCTGATCTGGTCAGCATATGATCTCTTATATAATCTTGCAGCTAGACACTAAACACCTGTGCAAACTCTTCTCCCAGGATTTGGTCTACTCTGTCTGAGCAGGGTAAGTAAAAAATTCTTTGTATTGACCCAGTCAGTTCCTAAAACCAGAATCTTCACTTGGAATTTCATTTGAAGTATTTCACTTGCCTTTCAAACATTTAAGTAGAGAGGAATGTATGTGATGGGAAAACAACTAAAAAGAAAAGTACCATGTTCTCTGCTCCCGCGCAACACAGCAGCCACAAGAGTCCCCAGCACAGGAACTGAGGGAAAGTTCCAAGAGGAAGGAATTAGGGAAGAAGGAGGTGGGAGGAGGAAACAGGGCTTAAGAGGAAAAGGAGAACTTGGTGGGTTCCAAGAAGCACAAGCTCCTGCTGAAACAGACCATAAGATACCACCAGCCCTCTGAGATTAGAGGATGTCCTCAGAGGCTATAGCTAAAATCTTCAGCAGCCTTTGGGCAACCACCACAACATACTTCAGCTGAGCTCTGGATGTTGAGGAGCAGAGAGGCAAAGATCTGGGAAGACAGTGTGCTCACCAAAAAAAATGGCAAGTGCCAAAGGCCTCAGGCTGGCATGTGTGGGAAGTCTGATTGAACCAGTGTGGCTGAAGAATGGCAAGATGAGGTCAGAGGTTAGTAAGGCCAGATATCACAGGGCTACAGGGCCTTCTAGGCCATTGGAAGGACCTTGGACTTTATTCTTGGTGCCATGGAAACCTCTGGATGGTTTATAGTTGGTTTTTGAGACAGGTCTGTATCATTTAATTTTCACAAATCAAAGTAGTAAGTCTGTAATAGATTAAATGACACTCACATTCCTTAACATGGTCCACAGAGCCCTGCGTCTCATGGCCCCCACCTTACCAAACTTACCTTCTTCGCCTAGTCCTGCTCCAGGGCTCTGAGGTCTTAATGTATCTGTTCCTGCCATTTAGAATATTCTCCCCAGACCTCCCCACCCTGACACATACAAATACCCTGATACTAACTCTCTCTCTCCAGTGCCCTCTCACCTTTTCCTTTCTGTTTAAATGTCATCTTCTCAGAACTCTTTCCTGCTTCCTTGGTCTAAAGGCAGTTCTTCCTGTCCCTCCCTCTCATAGCACCCTGTTCTTTTCTTTCACAGCATTAATGACAACGACAAGTATAAATTTACTTAGTGTCTACCTTTCCCACTAGACTAACAGTTTTGAGAGAGTAGAAAACATGTCTGTTTTGTTCATGACTGTATATGCAGTACTTGATAAATATCTGATAAATAGATACATAAAACAATACATAATCAATAAAACAAAAGTTGGTTCTTTGAAAAGATCATCTAAATTGACAAACTTTTAGACTGACCAAGAAAAAAAGAGAAGATTTAAATAACTAAAATAAAGAATGAAAGAAGTGACAATACCACCAATCTTACAAAATAAAAAGCATTATAGGTGAATCTATGAACCACTGTATGCCAGCAACTTAGATACTTCAGATGAAATGGACAAATTACTAAAAGGTACAAATTACCACAACTGATACAACAAAAAAATACAAAATCAACAGACCTATAAGAAGAGATTGAATTGGTAATTTAAAAGCTTCTCACCAAGAAAAACCTAGCCCACATGGCTTCTCTAGTGAATTCTATCAATCATTCAAAAAAAAAAAATTAATATGAATCATTCACAAACTCTTCCAAAAATTAGAAGAGAAGGAAATACTTCCTAACTCTATTAGACCAGTATTAACCTGATACCAAAACTAAACAACAATATCCCAAGAAAGCTACAGACCCTATCTTTTGTGAATAAAGATGCAGAAATCCTCAACAAAATACGCCTGAGTAAACTCTATACAAATAAGACATAGTTAACATCATACATAATGGTGAAAGACTAAATACTTTCTAAGATTAGGAATAAGATAAGGATGTCTACTCTCACCACTTTTATTCAATGTTGGACTGGAGGTTCTAGCCAGGGTAATTAGGCAAGGACTGAAATAAAAGGCTTTCAAAGTAGAAAGAAAGACGCCGTAAGATGTCAATAAAGTTTTTTCTTTTTTAAAAAAGGTAATATAATAATATAATGCGTTAACTGCTTACAGTACTTGGTAGGCATTCAATAACAACTGGCTATTATGTTCATATAATGACATTTTCTCTTCCTAAATGTTGGTTGTGCTGTGAAACCAGGTTAAGACATGACTGTGAGAAGACAGAGGAAAGACTTATCTTTGGGAATGTTGGTACCTAGGCATCAAGGGCCTTTCCAAAATAAAATATTTATATGTACTGAATTTATAGGAATTTACTTGTAGCTCAGAGTGATAGCAAATTATGTTGTTTATCCTTATTAAGACTCAATCACCTGATGACTTTTCAACTGTAAAATGCAAAACTGGGGCCTTTAAGAGCAAAAGACATTATGTTTCCATGGCTAGCAATTCCCACAATACACTAAGAGCAGATGGGTTCAAAAAGCAGAAACCACGTACTCACATTCCTCAAGACGGGGAGTGCCAACTGCTCAAAAGAAGTCAGGTCAACCACATACTGCCCAACTCGGCATTCACGTTTTCCAGGTGGAGGCTCTAACCTGAAGGAAAAGACATTATGTTCTTTGTTGAAAAACTCCTGTATTGATTTCTGGTTTTTAGCTGCTCCACTGAGCCTCTGGCATTCCACATATGCTAAATCATCCTTAAAAATGACCAACACAAAATGCGGTGGTCTATAAAGCTGATCAGGTCTTCTCTGCTTTGAACAGAGCTACCCTAAATGTCCACACCTCCAACAATGGGCCTTGCAGTTATGGCAGGGCTATCTCTTAAGGTCCAAGCAGCTACTGCATCAGCAGTCTTTGAAAAGTGGCACTAGAAACAGGACTAAGAATTATAAAGTGAGAGGAGTTTATGATTTGGTGAATAAGTTTTAAGTAAAATATCACTTTCTTATACTTTTTTCATGTGACGGTTTCATTCTGTTTTCTTTCTCTGAGAAATCCCTAAAGGCCTAAGATTCTTGAGGATAGATGACATCATTTGGCTCAACCCTGTGCCCAGGGAGACACTCTCAAGCTAAAGAGAAAGCAGATTGGCATCCAAGGACCCAACAGAGTATCTGCTTTTGGTGAATTTAGCTCTTGTTGAAAAGCTCCCAAAGCACAGATGGAAGGGGAGCTTAGATAATAAAACACCACAGAAATGAAATATCAGTACCCAACTCTCGATAAAGGCCCCCGGGTGCCGGACAACGTGACAACATCGAATCCTATTCTTCTCCCTCCCTGTCTGACTTCTTCGGTATAAAATCCATCGACAGGCACACCAGAGGATTTTAAGACCTCACTGGCTTTATGGATCAATGTTGTTTTTCCAACCCCTAAAATAAAAAAAAAAAAAAAAAGAAGAAAAGCCCATTAGGAAACATTCCCTTACTAGAGCACACACAGCACTTGTGGACTCTGAGACAGCAATTATGGTAGGTAGAGAAATGGGCTGTAAATTGATTTATGAATATGAACTTCAATTTAATTTTGATCGCTCCAGGTGTTAAAAATGCTTAATTTCAAGTAGAAACAAGCATAATAAAAACGTGAATGATATCTTGAGGTTTATTTTTAAATTGTGAAACATTGTTAATTTTGTCACATACACAATCCCAGAATCAACTGAGAGGTTCCTGATGATATTCTCCCGTGCCATTTGCATCCTGTGAAATGGTTTACAGTTCCCATTTTTCTGCCCAGGAAGTAACGCTGGTCACACTTGAGTCAGGGGCTGGGAATTTAAGATTTCAGCTTTCAAGAGATTACAAACGGACCTACACTTAACAGTGGGAAAATCACTTTGTTCCTCCTTTGACTTACATTGTTGTAACTCCTGAAAATGTGTCTCTTAAATACCATTAGCATCCCTGTTAATGGTCACTTCCAAACTTTTTCATAACAGCAAGCCTATCAGGTTGGCAACTCCTTCCAACATCATCTTCTCCAGGGTCTCTAAGCATTTCTTCACCTTTATCCCCCACACCTTCCCCAATTTGAACCTATGTACCTCTGCCCCCTCAGCCTCCCCACCTTGATCCTTCCTTTCCATCCAGCCTGGCCAGCTGACTACTCTGATGAACTCACTGGTTTACAAGCACCAACAGGTGCTACCTAATATAGTAATACTAATCACCGACATTATGGAGCCAGACACTGTTCTAGCACACTTCGGAAGCATTTTCTTGGTTAAGTCCTCACAACCATCCTCTGAGGCAATTACCATCCTTATGCATATTTTACAGATGAAGAAACTGAGGCACATGGTGGTTAGGTATTTTACCCAAGGCTATACCCCTCATAAGGACCATACCTTTCAACAGGGGACTTTACCTGTCACCATGACTTTTTAAAATATGAGCCTTGTTCCCAATATGGATTTAAGTAAGTGGCATCATGACTACCCAACAATGGAAAGAGAGAGAAAACTCCTAGCATGTCTGCAAGTGAGCTATTTTGAGATACTACAGAGTTGCAAATCATGCTATTTCTAAGACTACCCACTCTTTTAAGCCTCCTTGACATAAAATATGATCCATTATTCTTATTTAATGTAACTATCTTCACACTTCACATTAAAATAATGGCACCTGGCTTTCTGGAACATGAACAGCAACGCAAGAGGATTCTGGCTACAGTAAGCCACAGTGAGCATGCAGCTGGTAGAACTGTGCAGAACATAAAATGATGACATTCTAATCCAGCCCTGGCCCTCAGTAACAACTGCTTTAGGAAAGTCACTAAAGAATCTGTTTCATGCAAGTAATGGCATTGCTGAATGTGTAAGCTGGTACTTCTTTTCTGAAGGGCAATTTCAATGCGCCTACCACAGCACCCTGTAGTTCATGACTAGGAATTCATCCTCAGGAAACAACGTCAACAGTACAAATGTGTGAAACAGGACATTCACTGCAACATTCTTTATAATAGCAAAACACTGAAAACAACCTAAATATTGATTAGTAAGGGAATGCTAACTCATGGCACCATGTATATAATAGCACATAAATACACAGAAATACCATGCAACCATTAAAAAATATACTGCTTATGTGTATTTATTAGCATGGAAAATAGACCACAATGTATGAAAATAATATATGAAAAAAGCAGGTTAATAGCAGAAACCATTCCATTATGTTTTTTTAAAAAATGGTCAAATACATATGTGTCTACAGAAAAAAAAAATGTCAAGAAGAATACAGAACAAAGATTTACAATGTTGATTTCTGTATGTTGAAATTCCCTGTGATTGTCACTTTCTTCCTTAAACTTTTCTTGTTTTTTTTAATTCTTATACTGAATGGGTCTTACTCTTATCCTAACAAAAAATGCTGTTTATATTTTGAAAAAGATAAAATGGAGCAACGGTAACTATTCCTGTTCACAAAGGGTATACTGTGGAGACTGTATGTTGTGTAGAACATAGTAGAGCAATAAATAGGAAGCATTTGGGCAAAGTCCCTTTTGGCTTCTTCAGCTCTAGGAATCTTCTTTCAGTTAATTTTTTCTTCATTAGTTAAGCTGCTACCCCAATGCTGTCTGGATAAGAAATGACCTCTGCTTCAGGAGACCTCGAGATGATAGCTGTATACCAGGCAGAAACAGATCAGAAAGCTCTGGAATTATTTTGGTTCTGGTTCTCCCCTAAGCAGATCCTCAGATAAAGATTCAAGTGCAGGTAGTTTAACCTGGGCAGTGACAACATGATGGACGGGTAGGGAAGAAATTCAGAAAGGGAAGGGAAGGACACCAGCATAAGGTGCACTATCAAGCAAGTTCCACTGGGGGCAGCTGGAGCTTCATCCCACTGGGGAATCCTAAGGGACAAGTCCGGGCAAGTGGCTCAGTTATCCTGTCTGAGGAGAAAGTAGGGAATTTATCAACTTTCACCAATCACAGGTTGAAGGCTAATCCCAGGGCACAGGAATTCCCTGGCTCTTCTGGCCTGCTCTGTTTGCAGGCCAAGTAGGCTCCAGGGACCAGAGAAAGCCCTCCAAGATGAGTCATGGGGACAAACAGTTGGAAATCGGAAAAAATGCTAAGTGCCAGGGGCACTAAGAGGATATGCAACAAAAAGTGACCTCTTTGAGAGGAGACTTTACCTGACGGTCTGAACATGTTGAGAAGACAGAAAGAAACTAGGCAAATAAAAACACCAGACAATAACTCCTAATGGGGAAAAAAGTTATGTGTAAAAGAAAAAAAAAAAAAAAGAAAAATTAGAGGGCATGGTGGTGCATGCCTGTAGTACTAGCTACTAGGGAGGCTGAGGTGGGAAGATGGTTTGAGCCTGGGAGGTGGAGGTTGCAGTGAGCCAAGATCGTGCCACTGCACTCCAACCTGGGCAACAGAGAGAGGCCCTGTCTCAATAAGAAGAGGGAAAAAAAAGATGGGTAAGGTGGCTCACACTTATAATCCCAGTATTTGGGGAGGCCCAGATGGGAAGATCACTTGAGGCTAGGAGTTGGAGATCAGCCTGGGCAACATAACAAGGACAGGTCTCTACAAAAAAAAAAAAAAAAAAAATACCCGGCTGTGGTGGCATGCGCTTGTAGATCCAGCTATTCAGGAGGTTGAAGTGGGAGGATCACTTAAGCCCAGGAGTTTGAGAATGCAGTCAGCTATAACTGTTTCACTGCATTCCAGCCTGGGTGACAGAGCAAGATCCTGTCTCTAAAATAAATAAATAAATGGAAAAGAAATAATAGATTACTATGTGGCTCTGTTGTGATTATCTATAAACATTGACTAATGAAAATTACGTTGTAACTACATTAAGAAGAGAAGGAGAAAAGACAAAGGTGCGTGGGTTGGAGGACAGGTTTAAGAGAGCTACACTGCAGAATTATTTGAGTCTTTCAAATACGTGTAGATAAGACTTTGATAAAGCAGAAACAAGAACCACCATCAATACAATCACGGTAACAGGACACCTCCATTATAAAACACACAGATGTCTTGGGGTCAGCCTGCTGAGTATCAAACTGCATTCCAAGTTTCAAATAAAGGATTGACAAACCAACTTTCAGAAAACAGTTCTTTTCAATACTTACGAGTGACTTTAGATAGCAGGCATTTCTCAAACCACCCTCCTCCTCCTCCTCAACCTCTGCTCCCCATCTCCCCCATCCAATGCCTGATAAAATCCCAAAGTCTGCAATATTAGCTGTAGCCTTTGCTACTTACGACTAAACATAATCATTAAAATAAAGAAAGAGAATTCTAGATCCAGGGTTACAGCCTTTGATATCTGAACCCACAATAAACTTCAAAATTAGATTTGCCTTGCAAAGGAGCTGAAGAAATCACTATCTCCACTCTTAGAACCATCTTTCTTTTTTTAGCCTATCTGATGCGGCCTACCTGTCCTTTTTAGTAATGCTTGATACATGGGTAGCGCTTTGATTTAAAAGCATCTCCTCCTACACCTCTCATCTGACCTCAACGCTATCCTGCTTCTCAGATGAGAACTCCACAGGCCACAGGGTTGAGGGATCTGACAGACATCAGGAGGGTACAGCGACAGGAACAAGCAAGAGTGTCTGAGAAGGGCTCCTGTAGGTACCAAAGCTTCTCCACCTGTGGCCTCAGCTGTGGAAGGAATTTGTGGGGATGGAGATGGGGATGGGGGTGGGGGGATGAACTTAGATGGGAAAGGTTACAACTTCAGTTTCGCTCTCCTCCAACTAAAATTTACCATTTTTTTGCAGGATCAATGTAGCAAAGACCCACAGTAAGGAAGTACCTGTGATTATCAACAGAAACTAGACATCTCCACTTCACATTGCGGTTGCTGCAGATCTCTTGAAATACTATTTGTGCAGACCACAACGTCAACACTACAGTAGGAGTTACCGCTGCCGCTGGCCCCTGCGGTTTCAGCCCTTCATCAAGAAGCTGGTCTAGGACCCCCTCACAAGTGTGTTCTAATCCTTTAGGCCCTGTGTCTTTTAAATCACGTTTTCCGGGAAGGAGTACAAACTCTTCAGACTACCAAGCCCGCCATTTAAACTGGGAACCTCAGAGGCCGGAGCCCTGGAGCCGGGGACCCTCCCCGACAGCATAGGGTCGCCCCCAGCCCGCGCGCCCCCACCCCTTCGACCTCTCGGAGATGGGGATCCCCGCAGGGTTACCTGGGGGCCCCGTTAGGAACACGTGCCGGGCCATGCGGGTGGGCGGGGGTAGGGGTTGCGGTCAGGGTAGCAGTCCGGGTTGGGTTCGCAATTCAGGTCAGGTCCGGACCAGGGTCGCGATTCAGAGGCCGCCCACCGCGTGTCGCCGGCCCCGCCCCCAAAAGGTGCTTCGACCGGAAGCACCGCCCTCAAGCCTACGCATGCGCTTTCTCCCGAGTCCCCGGTCCGCGCCTGCGCATTCAGCCATCGGCATTTGTGCCTGTGCCGTAGCAGTTCCTATAGGCGGAGCGGGTTGTGCGGTCTCTAAGTTTCATTCTGGGTTCAGGGCTTTTGTAGGGTATTTGCAGAGATACGTGCGTGAGAACGTCAGTTATTAAACTATTGCTGCTTCAAGTCAGCGCCATCACCCAAGTTCTGCCCCTTGACTCCGGACCTAGGAGCTGAAATTGCCCAAGGTTGCCAGGACAGCCCTTTTGTAGAAGGTTTGTGACCTGGAAGCATTCCTCAAAGGGGGATACCATGTTAATGACTCCAACTTTGTTCTCAAACATTCCTGCAGAATAGAATCAGCTGGGGAGTTTTAAACTTGCTCTGATGTCTGGGTTTCACCTGCAGTAATAGGGAGTGTCAGAAGACAAAATTACAACAAGTTTAGTTTAAAGATCTAATTGCCTTATATTTAGGATCTAGAATCGAGAAATAGATCATTTCATAAAGCAAATAGAGTGTTCCAATGAGCTGCGCAGAGGAGGTTGGCTTTATGGGCAAAAAAAGGCTGAAGAACAAAACAAAGAGTGGGTATTTCAAAGTTACTTTCCTTATAGGGTTAAAACAGATTGGACTTCGTTATTGTACTGACTCAGATTAACTAGAATCTCCTGTTTTTTGGGAAAACAGGCCTGTTTCAAAGTTCAGTTTGGTTACGTGGCACTTAGCACAAGTGACTCCATTCTAGTTTGGTCTAGTCTGCTAGGACCTAGTGCAGGAGGTTAGTCCAAAACAATGGCCTCCCATAAATCTTGTTTAACATGAGTAATTGGTCTTGAGCGAGTCCTGAGCATCTGTATTCTTTTTTCTTCTTTCTAAACTCCAGGAAATTCCTGAAGTGCGCTAGGGTTGAGAACCACTGGTGTAGGCAGACTTCCCGTCCTCAGCCATGCATAGGAAGCTCAGTTTTCCCTCTTTACCTTCACACCAAAGTTTATAAAGATCTCCTCTTGCAAAGAATTAAATAGCTTCTCCGTCTCACTTTACCACTGCAAGTGTTCCAGCCAACGAATGACGTGGCAGTGGCCTTGGGCCACATTTACCTGTAAACTCTTTCAGTCTAACGTGTGTACAGCTTAATTTGTGGTCAATCATTCCCCATCCTGGCTGAGAAAGCAATTCAGTGAGTGCTCAACTTAATTGGTTTCTGCCCATACATGGACCTCTTGGTTTCCCTTTAGCCTGAGACGTATGCCAGTCCAATGATTATCTAAAAAAACAAAGTCGGATTTGTAAAATATAGCTGTCATCACCATCATTTCTGCAACATTTGTAATGCTATATTATTATTGCAGTATACTATTTATTATCCCAACTGGTAATGTAGGGCCTTCCACCTTGATTTATTTTGCACTCCATATATATTGAATACAATGAAAAGCTGACATAGTAAAGTAAATTCATAGGAGGAGCTTCCAAAAAAACGAAAAAAAGTATATATTTCTCTTGTATCAAAAGTATTAATTTTAAATGTTAATCATGTAGCATTTTCCATCACTGAAAAGCAGTTTGGATTTGCAAGGCTCACCGGAAGTTGGGTTGTTTTGTTTTGATGCTGTGCCTGGAATTCTGGCATCAGTTTAAGTAGCTCAAAGATATATGGAATCCAGATATAGTGAATCAACGTCTCACAAAACAGAAAAAAAGACTTCCATAGTTGAATGTACTTTATCCATGGAAAATGAATTATTTGGATGGTAGTTACACAGATATCTTCTTGTTAGAAAATTCATCGATTTGATGCTTAATTTCTACAGTTTCCTGTATGTGTTATTAGTCAACAATAACAACAAATTAAATAGCTTATATCTCTTAGAGATTAACAACAAAAGAAGATGGCATAAATGGAAACAAATTTTAAAATAGATGGGATCTTAAAGTACTGTACCATACTGAATCCAACTTTTGCTTCTTATCTAATCAACATCCAATGGACGGATGTTGGTGTCTCCCCAAAATTCATATTGTTGAAATCCTAACCCACAAGGTGAAGGTATTAAAGTGTGGGGCCTTAAAGAAGCAATTAGGTAATCAGGTCATGAGAGTGGAGCCCTTATGAATGTGGTTAGTGCCCTTACAAAAAGGCAGGAGAAAACTTGCTTTCTATCTCTCTGCTCTCTGCCATGTGAGGATACGAGGAGAAGACCGCTCTCTGTCAACCAAGATGAGGGCCTTCCCCAAGAACCCAATCGTGTTGGCACCCTGATCTTAAACTTCAGCCTCTAGAGTTGCAAGAAATAAATGTTTTTTTTTTTTTGTTTAAGCCACTCATCTGTGGTACTCTATTATAGTAGCCTGAGTTAACACACAAGGTAGAATTGATTACCTAAGGAACAGGTGATTCCAAAGATTTCTTCTGCAACACCTGGGTACAGCCTCACTTTTGACAGGATGCAGTACAGTTCTTAATTAAAACAGTTTGTAGGTACAACTCTACAGTCTCTACAATTATAAGATACCCTAAAGTCCAAAAAACAGTTTATTTTGTTTTCATATCTACCCTTTTCCCAGAACTGTCCTAATTTTTAAACTGCAAATTCTGTGTCTTAGAAAGCCCCTCAATCCCAAGCAAACCAGGATGAATGGTCATCAGACTGTTAAAGGAACATTTGGGAAGTAAAGCAAAAGGTTTCATGTGGTTAAACAAGATATTTCCTTCTTACAAACAACTCAAAGGCTAATAATACTTTATTGTAAGCTGGTTGTCTTGTCAGCGGTGATTATGGAATGACTGTTTAATGCAGTCTGTACCTAAAATCTGAGCCATTCATACCCTGAATTCTAATCTCTGTTCAGAACAATGTTCTATCCTGCCAGCAACCCAGTAGGACAGAAGCAGAGATGACTCTACACCCTCACCCCCCGCTTCCTACACCGCATGCCTGGATGTCCCCCACGCCCAGCTGCTACTGGCATCCGGTGGCATCTTCCTGGCTGGACACAGAACAAGAGTTCTGGCATATTTAGGATAGTTTCCTAAGTACAGGAAAACTGAAAACAGAACAAAGAAAAAGTATGGATGTGAAAATAACCAAATGGGAAGAGAGACCATTGTGTTGTTTGGCCAGCCCACTGTTCATTTCACTGTATGGAAATAGCAGCTAAATTCTCCTTTTAGCCCTCCTTTCTCCCAGGCTCTGTGATTGATAGGAGTGAACCTCCCTCCCTTTCTCATTATCCAAGGGGAATACATGACCCAAGCCTGGTCAGTGAGATCATTCTATCTTCCCAGCCTCAGTGATTGACTCTGAGGAAGCATGTGACCCGGGCAACACATCCACCCCTAGCCAGTGGGGATCGAGGACAGCCACCAGCCACCATGACTGAAGCAGAGGGACAAGGGGAAGTGAGAGGGGGTGTGAGAGGCCTCCTCCCCACTCTCCCCTGTCACCCCTTGCTCATCCTCCAGGATGGGCTCAACTGTTACTGCTCCCCAAGGCTTTTGTGATTCTCCAGGCCCAGCCCCTGCTCCCTTGGCCTTCCCTTACAACACCCCTGATTGCTGGCATCTGCCTCTTCTCCTGCCACCCAGTTATGAACTCCTCCAAAGGCAAAAATCTAGGCTGGGCACGGTGGCTCACACCTGTAATCCCAACACTTTGGGAGGCCAAGGTGGGCAGATCACTTGAGGTCAGGAGTTCATGACAGGCCTAGCCAATATGGTGAAACACCGTCTCTACTAAAAATACAAAAATTAACTGGGTGTGGTGGCCCGGCACCTGTAATCCCAGCTACTCAGGAGGCTGAGGCAGGAGAATTGTTTGAACCCAGGAGGCAGAGGTTGCAGTGAGCCACTGCACTACAGCCTGGGCAACAGAGTGAGACTCCACCTCAAAAAAAAAGAATCTAAAAAATCTTGTGCTATTCATCTCTTTATACCCAGAATATAGCACGGTACTTACAGCGCATTCATCCATCACTGTGTGCCAGGAGATGTTGTACGTCCTGGAGACACAGCAGCAAAGAAGACAGTCTCTGTGCTGCTATAGCTTATATTCTGGTGGGAGACACAGACAGACAAGTACATAAATAAAATGCCACAGAGTGGTAAGGCCATGGAGGAAAAATCAAAGGACTGGAAATGAAAAGGGAAGAGTGGATGTGCTACTCATAGAAGGTGGTCAGGGAAGATATTACTGAGAATACAGCATCTGAGCAGAGAGCTGAAGGAAGCAAGCCCTGCCGGTGTTGGGGGAATGGCGGTCTGGAGAGAGGCATTGGCAGGTGCAGAGGTCGTGATGTGGGAACACATGGCCTGAGGAGGAACCAACCAAACCAGCATGGCTGGAGCAGAGTAGGAGAGAGAGATGCACAGGAGATGAGGTCAGAGGGGCTGCAGGGGGCCAGATGGTTCAGGCCTTACAGGCCATGGTGAGGACGCTAGCTTTTACTGTAACAGCTGGAAAGCCATTGGAGGGTTTTGACCAGAAGAATGGCATTATGTAAATTCCTTTAAAAGGATCATCAGGCGTGTGTGTAGGAAATTGGCTACAGAAAGACAAGGGTAGAAGCAGGAAGATCAGTCTGAATGCTGCTGTAATAATCCAGCTGCTACAGAAATAATGTTTGCATTTACTGGCACATGCTTATCATAGGTGCTCAACTGATATTTTCTTAAGCACGTGAGTGAATAAATGAATTATATCCCCATAGACAGCATGGGACTGTCAGGGAAGACAAAGAGCAGGGGCAGAGCAGCAGGAAAGTCCTACAGGCTTTCCCAGCTTTAAAGGACAGGTGGTACATTGAGGTAACCATCCGATAATCATCCTTGGGTGATGTCTCCATGGGATAGGCATAAGACTTTGCTTGACCAAGCAAGTTGGGCAGGTCACTCACCTACTAGGTGTTCCCCTTTGAATAAGAACAATGGGGCCAGGTACAGTGGCTCACACCTGTAATCCCAGTGCTTTGGGAGGCCAAGGCAGGTGGATCACGAGGTCAAGAGATTGAGACCATCCTGGCCAACACGGTGAAACCCAGTCTCTACTAAAAATTCAAAAAGTAGCCAGGCATTGTGTCGCCTGCTTGTAATCCCAGCTACTCAGGAGGCTGAGGCAGGAGAATTGCTTGAACCCAGGAGGTGGCAGAGGTTGCAATGAGCCAAGATGGTGTCACTGTACTGCAGCCTGGTGTTAGGGCGAGACTCCGTCTAAAAAAAAAAAAAAAAAAAAAAGAACAACTGTGTATTAGTGCAACATACTAAATATTGGAACAGCCAAGCCCAAGATCACACCACTGTACTCCAGCCTGGTGTTAGAGTGAGACTCCGTTAAAAAAAACCAAAAACTGTGTGTTAGTTGGTGCAACATACTAAATATTGGAACAGCGGAGCCCCACTGAGAAGTCTGTGGTCACAATTCTGTGGTGCCACATCAAGCACACAGACACTGTCCCGTCAACCTCTCTTTACAAAGGTCACCTGAAGTTACAGAGCTAGACTAGGGAAGAGAAGACCAGCTGAAAGAATTGCTCTAAGGCATCCCCAGGGGTGCTGATGGGAGAAGCAGCAGTCCTACCTGTTTTGGGCAAACTTCTAGAATGGCATTCCAAATTTCTTGCCTTTCAATCTGTACATGCCATGCATAATTCCCAAGACTGTGAATATAATAGAAGATTCCTACTCTTGTGATTAGGTTATGTTATATGACCTTAACTTGACTTTAAGATAGAGAGATCATCCAGATGGGCCTGACCTTATCATAAAATCTGGGCATTTTCTCTGGCTGGTGCCAGCAGAGGAAATCAGAGATTTGCAGCCTGAAGATTCAACACGTTTTTGTGGACTTAAAGAGAGAGAGCTATGTGGCAAGGGTGCAGATGGACCTTTGGGCTGAGAGCCAGCTGATGTCAGCACAGAAATGAGGACATCAGTCCGTCAACCACAGAGACCTGAATTCAGCAGAGAATGAGGGCGAGCTTGAAACTCAATTTTCCCTAGATCCCTCAGATAAGAACTCAGCCATTCTGAACAGAAAACCCTGCCACACCATATCTGGGCTTCTGACCTTCAGAACTGTGACCTGATAAAGGGATGGAGTTTTAAGTTGTTACGTTAGTAGTAACTTGTGTTAACAAAAGACCATGAGATCTTCAGAGGAAAAAGGGAGAGCTTCATTTTCCATTTAAAAAAAAAATAAAAAACACTGTGAAGGTTGGGGGAAGCACAGCCTTTAATTCAAGTGAAAGTATGCCCTTCCACGAACAAAGGAAGGGTCCGACTTCATCAGAAAAGTTTCCTGCCTCGGTTCTCAATCAAGTCTGTTTATGCAAATGAAGGATTCAGATTTGCTCAGTTCCGACTGTTGGAAATAGTTGAGGCCTGATTGGGTGGTTTTCAAGCCTGAAACCAGAAGTCTCTGACAGATGTTTCTTCTAAACATTAGGGTTGGGTGACTGGGGGGAGGGGGCATTTGGGCCACAGTTTATCTTGCTTTGATTACAGGAACCGTTCTGGCTCGGGGTGGAAAGTGGGATGTTTTTCAAGAGCTGTCTTTCCGAGAACACAGGAGTGTGTGACCTCTCTTCTCTCATCCTGCTATGGCCATTTGGTTCTGTTTTACAAATGTGGGTGTTTCTGTCAGCCACAGGAAGCCCACGTCATCTGGAGAGCTTGGGGTCTCATTTACAGCTTTATTTCACATTGGTGATGCAACAATAAGAATCTAATATCCCACCTACACAACTGCACCCCCACTGGAGACCTTTCCAAGCCAAGCACAGCCGCAGGCTCTGGCACTTGATGACTATCAAAGAATTTGTGAACATGTTTTAAAACTACTACACCTTAAAATAGACCTCCCATGAAGGAAGCACTTTTTGTATTTTAACCTGCTGAATTCTTATAAACCTTGCAAGGGAAATTCCCCCTAAACTGCTCTCTATAAATAAATAAGTGAAGGCTTGGAGAAACTGAGTATCCTGCCCAAAAAGTCAGAGAACTATTAGGTGCTAAGGGTGAGACCTGAACTCACCCTTGGCATCTAACAGTAGATGCTAACTCACCCTTAGCATCTACTATTAGATGTGGTGCCTTCCAAGGTAACAGGAGTAATAATTGTGTGGATGTGTGTGTGCGCATGCAAGCACATGCATGGAGGTTTACAGGTTTGGGAAATATTTTTATATATCCCACTTTATTTGACCAGTTGCTCCACACTCACACATACTGTGTTGTGGTACAGGGATGGGGAAAATGGAGTTTCATGGAAGCTTTGGCTCATAATAAAGACCAGGAAGATAAGTAAATATAAAAGACACCTTTCTGACTATGGTCAGTGTCCCTTGCCCTGGGCCACACTCTGAGCTCACTCCTCTGGCTGTGTTGTGTGTACTTTTTAAAAAGCAGGCCCATTATCAGAGCAGATGCTGAAAACCCATGCAGATGACAGTCGATCAACGTCACTGCAAGTGTCCACAAAGAATGGTGAACCAGCCAAAATGAAGGACATTCTCGTTAACCTCATAACAAATAATGGCAGGAAACAAAAATAAGGGTGAGCTGTGAAGGACAAGCTGAGAGGTACAGGAGAAAAGGAGGCCTGTTGGCAGAGCTTCTGTTTGACTTTATAGTCATGAGGAATCCTGACACTGTGCAGCTACATTTTGTTCAGGTTCATTTTCATTCGTTCCACTTGGATCCCATCAGTGGAGAATCTATTGTTTGCAAAATAACATGGCACTTGTTCTGGTTTGAATCTGCCTCTGATGAGTAGAGGTAAAAAAAAAATCACTGCATCTAATGGATATTCAACAGCTGATCTAAAGAGAGCTGGATATTGAATATATCTATCTCGTTTCCTCCCTCTCTCCTTTTCTCCCTCCTTCCTTCCCTCTCTTCTTTCTTTCCATCCTTTTATTCCTTCCTTTCTCTTTCCTTCCTCTCTCCTTCCCTCCCTCCTTCCCTCCCTCTCTTCCTTCCTCCCTCCTTCCCTTTCTTCCTTTCTTCCTTCCTTCTTTCCTTCTATTTTGCTCTGGATACTGTGGTAAATAGTAGAGATCAAAGCTTCTGTAATGAGAAGACTAAGAAAGTAAAAACAAACAAACAAACAAAACAACACTGCCTTTTATACCTGAGGTCCATTTTTGAAATAAAATGTAAATGTCCAAGAGCTGCCATTTTTTTTATTATTCCAAAAGAGAATATCTTTAGTTGAGCTCCATGGGAAAGAGTTGTTTTCCCACCATTTTAGATTACCTACCTTATTGAATAAGTGTGTAGCAAGAGTTGCATTTTAACCACCCACCTTTTAATACTTCCAAGTATTTAACAAATGATAATAGCTAACATTTACATTGAGATTACTAAGTGCCAGGCTCTGTTCTAAAAGCATTATAACTTCTATTGACTTGTTTAATCATCACAACACTTCATTTTATATATGGAGAGACCAGGATACAGAGAGATTAAAGGACTTGTCCATGTATCCATTCACAGCCATGCAGGCTGTATCCATTCACTCATCCATCCGTCCATGCACAAGCATTTACATACATCGTCACGAAGCATTGCTTCACAATAGGGATACATTCTGAAAAATGTGTCCTTTGGTGATTTTGTTGCTGTGCAAACATGGTAGAGTCTATTTATACAAACCTAGGTGTTATAGCCTATTACACCTATGGATGTAATAGACTATGGGGTATAGCCTATTGCTAGGCCACAGGGTACAGGATACAGGGCATAGCCTATTGCTACTGGGCTACAAACTTGCACAGCATGTTACTGTACTGAATACTGTAGGCAATTATAGCACAATGTTAAGTATTTGTATATCTAAACATATTTAAATACAAAAAGATATGCCAAAAACACAGTATGGTGATCTTTTTTTAAAAAAAATAGAGACAGGGTCTCACTATGTTGCCTAGGCTGGTCTTGAACTCCTGGGCTCAAGCAATCCTCCCATCTCAGCCTCCCAAAGTGCTGGGGTTACAGGCATGAGCCACCATGCCCAATCACCCTTGTATATGTAGTCTGTCATTGGCCAAAATGCCATTATGCAGTACATGACTATATACGTGTGTGTGTGTGTGTTTGACATTTGCTTCAAACCCAGGCATTTGGGCACCAGAATCTTTTCTGTCATCCTCTACACTGTACTTCTGTTCACAGTTGCAGCTTTTTAGCTTTTGTCCAGAAAACTGATTGAGGGCAATATCACAAAACAAGAAGGGTCACACAAGGACTGCAGACATGGTCCACTGGTTGCTCTTCCTTCTTCTAGGAAAACAAGAATTATATCATGGTGTGATAAGAGTTCTAAAATAGTTCTTATAATAGCTATGAGAACAGAAATAATGGAGGACCCTCTCTGCCTGATTTTAATCTCATTCTCCCCAGGACTTTCTAGAATAATGATTACTATCATATATGTCCTCATACGCAAGCCAACTTGAAGAATCCTGGGTCAATCTGTAATCGAGTGGGCCAAGCAGACTCACCATCTCACCCCCAAGTCACTTTGGGTGTGAGGCTGCAGGTCCTTTGAGGGACCCTGTCATTGTCCTTGAGCTGAGGCCGAATCTGCTACATCATAAAGTATCTGTCTTCAGATGTAGATGTAAACTCAATGGTATTTATTCAAGGTGCGTTGTCTTGCCCTATAAATCCTCTGCAGGGGAAACTAATTGCTTTTTAACTTGGTCAGACTGCATCATCCCCAACATTGTTTGCACAGTGCTGTGCGGGCAAAGTGGGCTGTGGTTTTAATTAGCTGTGTGCATCCCCACAGCAACATTGGCACCCCACACAGCCTCACTTGCCCTCTCGTATATTCCTGGTTAAGGGAATGGTTTCAGCTCTATCTGCCCAACAAGTGGGTAAAGGCTTTGTTACTGAAAATTAAGGGAGAACTTTAGGCATCATTTCCTTTGCCTTTTATTGTATATCATCAGTCTTCCCAGAGGGGCAATGTGCACTGACTCTTCTCCTGGGTCGAATTTCATTATCCCCTCTTAACACCATATGTGGGCTCAAAACCTCTGGTGTGGATATGTGAAGCATTAATTTGCATCTAACTAATAAATAACTTGTAGCATTTTAGGGCAAGTTCTGTTGTTCTTCCCCATGAACAACCTCACACTGCTAGTGAAACAGGTATTCTAGATTTTTCATTTCTATCACCCCAGTGTGGACAGATAGAGAGATAGAAATCAAGTGTCTGTAGCTTATTTAATGACTTGTCCCATTGTGAGATCCCAAACTCCTGACCCCTCACCTTATTTCATAAGCAGAGTCCAAGCTGAGCCAAGAGCAGTATAAAGCATTGCTGGGAAAAGAAGATAACTGGTGCCTCACCCTGTTCACTGCCCCACGAACCCTTACATTTGAAGATCTAAGGATAGTTGGCTCCTGGGTGCCATGCTTGGAAGCAGTCTAGCAAGGTGCTAAGAATGTCTCCATACAACCTTAGTGCAGGAGAATAGAGGTGATGGCATTGTTGTATGGGAGCAATAGGTTAATCTTTGACTTTCCTAGAGCTCCCGCTCCATATGGAGGAGATGCAAACTATTCTCATATGCCCAAGGGGACCACACTCCTCTCTGTCACAGGGCCTTTGCACATGCTGTTTCTGCCACTTTAAAGGCTCTCTCCCATATCATCTTCCCCTAGCTAACATATATTTATCATTCCTGACGCCCTAGAACACACCAAGTGTTTCATAGTGAACAGGTCTGTGCAAACCTACCCCTAAAGGCCAAGGGAGCTGAGAAGCCAAAGAAAGAGGCTGACAAATCCAGTTTCCCATCAAGCAGCATTTAATAGAAACCTTGTCTTAGGTGGCTGCAAGATGTGATGGTGGATCCCTGCATGTTACTGCCAGACCCAGGGCTTGTATAGCATAAGGAATTTGCCTAAGGACAGGATTTATGGTAAATATGTGTTTATGGTAACATCAAGGTTGTTTTGACCTAAGAGCAGCATTCACAGTAAGTAGACGGAAGTAGAAACCTTTTTTGTTTTGTTTTGTTTGAGACGGAGTTTTGCTCTGTCGCCCAGGCTGGAGTGCAGTGGCGCGATCTCTGCTCACTGCAAGCTCCGCCTCCCGGGTTCATGCCATTCTCCTGCCTCAGCCTCCTGAGTAGCTGGGACTACAGGCGCCCGCCACCACGGCCGGCAAATTTTTTGTATTTTTAGTAGAGACGGGTTTTCACCGTGTTAGCCAGGATGGTCTCGATCTCCTCACCTTGTGATCCGCCCGCCTCGGCCTCCCAAAGTGCTGGGATTACAGGCTTGAGCCACCGCGCCCGGCCGGAAGTAGAAATCTTAGAGGTATTCCTGGAATGAGTGTTAATCGGAAGTCGACATGGCAGATGGATGAACATCCAAGATGGAGCTGCTTTTGCCTCCACACCAAGCGTCCTGTAGTCTCCTGAACTTCTAGTTCATTTCACTTATCATGATTGTAATTGAATGACGAGTTGTTTAAATTTATTTAAGGACTTCCACTTCTGCTAAAATGAAAAAACCTTCATGAGAGAGGAACTAAATCAGGTTTATTCACCACTCAGTTCCCAGCATCTAGGTGTTCAATTAATGCTTGCTAATTAAATGAATTTCTAAACTCAGTAGTTTATTTTTCAGTGGAACATTTTTGAACTCCTCCTTTGTGTTAAAGGTCTTTGGGGAAAAAAATTACAAATGTATAGTAGAAGTCTACTGCACACACTAGCACTCTGAACAGATAGAATTGCAGTGTCAGCAATCATACCGATCACCTCTACTAAGTACAGAGGGCTTATTAGGCATTTTTGGGTAATAAAAGACATATATGACAGGGTCCTTGCCCTAAAAATACTTATAATCTAATTTTAAAAACACGTCAATGCACATAACACAATTAGTTAATGATACAAGTAAAATCTGTATAAAAATCAACACTATGGATACCTCACACCCACTAGGATGGCTACTATCAAAACAAACAAAACCCAGAAAATAACAAGTGTTGATGAGGATATGGAGCAATTAGGACCCTCGTGCACTGACTTAGATCCGCTTAAGGGTCATACATTGCAAGTTGTTGATGCATTTTGTATCCCGTTAATATAAAAGACCTCCTTCGTCTGAGCTTTTTTCCTTACAGTTTCTTTGCTAAAGAAACCAGTGTTTTGTCCTGTACAGTTTTCACAGCAGATACAAACACACAGTTTTTGGTGTTCATATCACCACGGCATTGTTTAGCTTGTCCCTCTGTTCCTGCATTTCTTCTAAGTTGACCCAGTGACCTGCTCCTGAGCCTAAGAGTGCTCGTTGCCTCTCCCTGATGTGTCGAGATACAAGTGAGGCTTGTAGAGTTTAATCATCCTCAAGTAGCAGCTTCTCCTTCTCTTATCATCATTATCAAAAAACTGAAAGTTTATCAGGCTCAATTCCTACATGCCACACACTGTGCTGAGCACATACACGTATTATCTCATTCAACATTTCACAATAGTCTTATGAAATATCATAGTACAAATTTAACATTCATTTTAGCTGCCAAGCATCTAAACTCTTTCCTATGTTTGGGGAATTGCCCACCTTATGAATAGGAGGCAGAGTTTGCCTCTTTCTGTGCCAGACAGCACATTTCCAGCCAGAGTAGAGACAAAGGGAGCCAAGTTCCTTGTAATTGTTTGAGCCACTGAATTACTCTCACCCAAAGCCAGTCCTGCCTCGGGGCATATGAAATTATAAAGTCTTGGTATCGTTAGAGTCCTTGGCAATCAGAAAAAAAGTCTAACTGATAGGATGGAAAAATGCTTATGAAATAATGTGGATTACACAAAACAGCATAGGATATTACATGTGCAATGTAATTACAAGTGTATAAAAATAAAATTTAAAACAGCTGCATAAAAATAATCAGAAAAAAAGTCATCAGAAAGAGTAGTGGTCATGTGGGTGAATTGTGGGAAAATGAGTTAAATTTCATCATAATACTTTTCTGTATGTAGCGTCTTCCAAATTATAAATAATGCTTTTGAAAATATGCACATATACACTCCCACTCCTATGCACACACATACAAACACATTATGTTGTGGGATTCAGGCATGGCCAGGAATAAGGACACTCATGCCCTACACAGGCATTGTATTGGGTGAAGGAAGGACATCTTCTGGCCTGTTCTAATGCATAACTTGATTTGATTTCATTTTCCTATGTGACTACCAAGTGCTTTGCTGAAATTCAAATGTATTGAGGCATCTTTAGATCCATTACCACTGTGGCTCAGTAATTGCCCTGAAAATGGCTGTCACTAAAGAAAAGACATAGCCATAACCCTTTACGTGGGCTCTGTGCACTGAATTGGGAAAGCAGCTGAAAGTCTGCATGTGGCACAGGAGATGCTGGGTGAGCTGAGAGGAGACCTTCTCTCATGCACAGATGTGCATGCACAGACTGCACCACATTTGCAACTCTGCTTAAGATGAGTCGAGGGGAGGAAAAGCTTCACTGCAAATACAGTTGACTGAAGTTCTGAAGAAAGCAACGGAGCAAGTCATGCAGTAATCTGAGGGAACAGTATTCCCAGCAGAAGGAGTAGCAAATGCAAGGTCTTTGAGGTATATTTAAGGAATGGGAAGGAAGCTAGTATAGTTGGATCAGAGTGAGCTAAAGGAAGGGTAGTAGAAGAGGATTATAAAATATTATGTAATTTTTTTTAAATTACCTTTCGCAGATTAAAATATATTTTATTTTATTTATTTATTTATTTATTTTTAGATGGAGTCTTGCTCTGTTGCCCAGGCTGGAGTGCCATGGCGCCATCTCAGCTCACTGCAACCTCTGCGTCCCGTGTTCAAGCAATTCTCCTGCCTCAGTCTCCTGAGTAGCTGGGATTATATGTGCCCGCCTCCATGCCTGGCTGATTTTTGTATTTTTAATAGAGACGGGGTTTCGCCATGTTGGCCAGGCTCCTCTCGAACTCCTGACCTCAAGTAATCTACCTACCTCACCTCCCAAAGTGCTGGAATTACAGGCATGAGCCACCACGCTCGGCCCCAAATTAAAATTTAAAACAGAAATGCAATCCCATATAACTATGCTTTTCACAAAATGATTGCAACAATTATTCAAAATTTAATTTATAGCTTACTATGAGTGCATTAGTCAGGGTTCTCCTGAGAAGCAGAACTGATAGGATCGGGGGAGAGAGAGAGAGAGAGAGAGAGAGATTTGCTTTAAGAAATTGGCCCACACAAAATCTGCAAAGTAGGCCGTTCGGCTAGATAATTTCTTCTTGAACGAGGAGGTAAGTCTTCATTCTATTCAGGCATTCAACTGATTGAATGAAGCCCACCCACATTATGAAGGGCAATCTGTTTTACTCAAAAGTCCACCAATTTAAATGTCAATCTCATCCAAAAACACCCACACCGAAACTTTCAGGAAAACGTTTGGCTAAATATCTGAGCACCTTGGCCCAGTCAAGTTGACACATACAATTAACCAGCACCATGAGTGATATGATCTGGTAACGATTTCAAGTAGCTTGTTCTGAGTTAAAGTTGTATGACATCTGTCTTCATCTTCAGTTCCTGTCATTGTATGATTGCTGTGATTGTGTGTTGGGAGAGCATTTGAGGTCAGAGCCAGATGGCCTTCCTACTCTGTCATGTAGTGGGCCCTTCACTCACTCACACGTCCATGGACAGACACTCTCACTCACTCTCGCTGAGGGGCCTGCCCAGGCGAAGGAGCCTAGCCAATGCTCTGCCTCCGTGGCCTTGAAAAACCTCTCACTGCCACACAGGTTACGTCTCTGGCTCCTTCAAGTCCATTTCCTCTCTTAAGAAATTCTCTCTATTTAAAGATGACTCCACTAATAGTCTTGCCTTCTGTGCCAGATATAATTTGATCAGAGAAACTGAGTTTCTCTGG
Source organism: Pongo abelii (assembly GCF_028885655.2). NCBI lineage: Eukaryota > Metazoa > Chordata > Mammalia > Primates > Hominidae > Pongo > Pongo abelii. The sequence goes on from NC_071985.2 coordinate 16,378,055, forward strand.
GTGAGAGAGTCAGGCATTTATCATAAGTTTCATCCTTACACAGTTGTGGGAGCTGGTGGGGCCAGCTTGCCTCTTGTGTCCAGTGTGGAGCCTGCTGTCCCTAAAGGTCCATCAAACTGCAGTTGGGAAGGGAAACTGTTAGAGACAACGAGGACAAGGACAGACTGGAGCCTGTTTCACACCATCTCCTGCCTCGGTGATGTGGGTGGCCTTTGGGAGATGCTGGCACCTTTGCCTCAAAGCTACATACATGGGCCCAGGGCCTGGAGGAGCTGAAGGAGGAGCCAAGAGTCCAGGTGTCCCCACAGCAACAAGAGAGCTGGTTGGTTGATCAGTAAAGACATGCAGAGCTGCCCCAGGCCCCTGGGATTGAACTGGCTCTCCAAGGGCGAAACACACAGCTGCTCCTCTACTGCTGCCTTTAAGTCTTACACAAGATGCTTCCTGTGGCCGAAGCTAACCCAGGAGTACAGCGGAGGGAATTCTGGAAAATGTAACTTCACCTTCATTAGGGTGAGACAGTCCAAAGTCATCATAGCCTGCCCAGTGTCTAGGTGGCTTCCGCATACACTGCACGTAACCAAACTGGAGCTCCAAGTAAAGATGATGGTGAGATCATTCTTCTGCCCAGAATGATGCAGCAATTCCTTGTACAAAGGAAACAAACTTGCTAACCCTCCTCCCCAAAAAAGATAAAAAGTCCTTTTATCTATCTCTACTAAAAACACAAAAATTAGCTGGGTGTCGTGGCAGGCGCCTGTAATCCCAGCTACTCGGGAGGCTGAGGCAGGAGAATCACTTGAACCCAGGAGGTGGAGATTGCAGTGAGCTGAGATTGCGCCACTGCACTCCAGCCTGGCGACCGACCAAAACTCCATCTCCAAAAAAAAAAAACCAAAAAACAAACACAGGTTGGGCGCAGTGGCTCACGTCTGTAATCACAGCACTTTGGGAGGCCGACATGGGCGGATCAGGAGGTCAAGAGATCGAGACCATCCTGGCCAACATGGTGAAACCCCATCTCTACTAAAAATACAAAAATTAGCAGAGTGTGGTGGTGCACGCCTGTAATCCCAGCTACTCAGGAGGCTGAGGCAGGAGAATTACTTGAACCCGGGAGGCAGAGGTTGCAGTGAGCCAAGATCGCGCCATTGCACTCCAGCCTGGTGACAGAGCGAGACTCTGGGACTAGAGTTCACTTAGTTCAAGTAGCTGAGACTACAGGAGCCTGCCACCACGCCCGGCTAATTTTTGTATTTTTAGTAGAGAAGGGGTTTCACCATGTTGGGCAGGATGGTCTCGATCTCCTGACCTCGTGATCCACCCGCTGCGGCCTTCCAAAGTGCTGGGATTACAGGCATGAGCCACAGTGCCCGGCCCCTCTTAGCTTCCCTTTTAATAAAACCACTGATGTACCTTCTTATGGAAACATTTATCCCCTGGGAACAAAGTGTCCTGATCAGCAGAGACTAAATTCATAGAGATGGAAGAAAAAATATTTTACTAGGAATAAGAGTGAGAAAAGTCACTCCCATTTCCACCTTGATTTCCAGCCCCATGCATTCTGGCTACAGGAAAAATAACAATATGATGGTCACTGATTTAGAACATATACTACACACTGTATGCCATCCTACTGAGTTTCCAAAAGGCATTTCATTGTTTTGTGAAGCCAAGTACTTCAAACACATTAAGACGAGGGATTCTAGAGGCAGGAATCTATTTGCCTCATTTCATGTCCTGAAAAGTGAATCCTATAGTCAGGAGCTATGCTGTGTAAAATAACAGAATGATGGTGAATAAACCTTTCTATAATTCCATGGATAGTGTTTTTGGTCCCATCTAAAACTGGCCATTTTTTAGAATATTTAATAAATGGGTTGGAGTAGCAAGTGCAGATGAGGTATGTGTTGTCTCTTTCTTAGTGATGAGAGGCCAGCAGGGTGCAGTGGCTCATGCCTGTAATCCCAGCACTTTGGGAGGCTGAGGTGGACGGATCACCTGAGGTCAAGAGTTCGAGACCAGCCTGACCAACTTGCTGAAACCCCGTCTCTACTAAAAATACAAAATTAGCCGGGTGTGGTGGCGCATGCCTGTAATCCCAGCTACTTGGGAGGCTGAGGCAGGAGAATTGCTTGAACCCAGGAGGCAGAGGTTGCAGTGAGCCAAGATTGTGCCATTGCACTCCAGCCTGGGTGAAAGAGCGAAACTCCTCTGAAAAAAAAAAAAAGCCAGATGCAGCCACTTGTTTATCTTGGAAGGGATTTCTTGACAGAGTGAAACAGCTCTTCTCCTAGAAATTTATTCAGGGTGGTTGTTATACCCCCTGGATTTTTGTGGGATTTATTTCCCATCTTTTGTGTCATATTGAGATATCTGGAGTAATTGCTGTCAAGGATTCTGAAGCTTCTGAGATTTCACCCTCCTTGTAAGCTAACAAGTTACTTGTCACAGTTTCATGGAGGTCAGTAGAAGACATGAGACTAATGAATCAGAGACAAAGGACTTTATTCTTCATAGCAATAATGGTAACCAGAATATCAGCATTTTTTGCACCAGCTCCCCAAGCCCCACTTCCTACAGAGCAACACAAAGAGGATCATGTGACACATGTACACACATTGGATTCCATTACAGGAAAAAAACCCTGAGCTTTGGGAACCTGAGTCTTTTATAACAGGCAGTAAGCATATCTGCCCTTTGCTCCAGAAGCAGGCATCATTATTATTATACTGTACAGTATGCATGCCTAACTTTTGCTTTGGAGGGAGACACTGTGTCCTTCTTCCAAGTCTAGTCACTATACCAACTTCCTTGAAAATATAGTTTAGAACAAAGTCAGTCTGTTCCTCTATTTGCAAGGCCTGTAGAAATATGAAAAAAAGTTATTTCCCAACAGTTGTTGCTTTCTGTTCACCCGGGAAAAATCAGCATGATATTACCAATGTAATGGGCCAGCTTGATGTCCTGTGGGATGGAAAATTGATAAAGTTCCCTGAGGACTAAAATATGACACAGGACTAGAGAGTGGATATAGCTGTGAGATAGGATAGTGAAGGTATGTTTCTGACCTTGCTAGTTGAAAGAAAATGGCTTTTGTGGTCCTTGATAACAGGTGTAGAGAAAAAAGCACTTGTCAGATCAATGCCTGTATACATTTGCTAGGGAAGTATTGATTTGATATGGCAATAAAACTACATTTGGAATAATACCTGCACTTGAAGTCAGAGTATAATGAGATTTGCAATAATCACTGTCGTTCTCACAGATTCACCTGTTTTCTGTATAGGTCAAGTAGGTGAGTGGAATGGAACATGGTAGGAATCACTATCTTCAATCTTTCAAGTCCCTGATTAGGTGGCATGAATCTTAAAATTCCTCCAGAAATGTAGCTTTGCTGTTAGTTGACTACTTGCTAAGTAGAGGCAGCTTGAGTGGCTGTCTTTTGGTCTTTCCTACCATAGCATCTCCACTTCACAGGTCACGGAACCCATGTCAGGGTTTTGCCACTTGCAGAATATGTGTATCCCAATTTTGCAGTCCGAACTGGGAAAATCACCAAAGGATGGGTCTGACCAAGTCTATGATAAAATGGACTTACATAAAATTTTAATTGATCACCTGACCTTCACAAGCCCCTCTTCTTACGAGTAATGTTTTTGCTCCAGAAATTAATTTCCATTTAGAGCCCGTGTTCAGTAATCCCTGAAAAGTTTGATTATTTACCCTTCCTCAACACATAGTCACTCTTGTAAATGGCCCTAGGTTCTTTTGGAGGAGGCTAGGAGGGAGATTTAGTGTAAACTTCTGCCATAAAGCAGGACTTCCTCCAGAAGGCTTGGCCTCTCTTTCATTCAGGGGGCTCTGTTTGGCCTGCGACTAGGGTAAGGTAAGAGAGGGACTCTTGCACACAGCTTAAGAAGATGATTACTGTTGGGTCATGCAAGTGCATGACCCTGCCTGTGGGCACCTGCATGACCCTGGGAGTGGGTGCCTTCTGAAATTTTGCACCCCAGGTGCCTTCTTGCCTCACTCTAGTCCAGGCCCTGAAATGACTCGAGTCTGACAGTTAGACAAGAGGCTGCAACAGTCTATCATGGTGACCCAATTTAGACTTCTATTCCCCAGATGTGAAGCTTTCTTGCCTATACAGATGAAGACTTCAGTAAGCTGCTCAACTACTTCAGTTTCAAGGACACCATGATCAACACCAAAGACATTACAGGTCAAACTACTCTGGTGGCTGCTTGGGCTCTGCTTCCCATCACCACCTGTCCTTGTCTGAGATTCAGAGCTTCAGCTTGATTCCCCAATCCACCAGGATCCCATCATCCTCAGTGAATTCAGGGAATCCAGTTCCATCACAACAGTTCCAACTGTCATTCTGGCCTAAAGAACATTTCACCACCACCTCCTCTGTGTCTAACCATCAAGGGCCAACAAATAGTCATTTTAGCAAGTCCACTACCTGGACAGGCCAGGAAAGACAGTCGCAGGGTCTACAAACCATTATATTTTGTGTAAGTGGAATGACTGGTCTTTGTCACAGAGTTCCCACTTGTAGAACAAGTCAAGTTTAGAGCTCAGCAGTGTACCCATACAGATATTTGACACAGAGAGCACCATCTCATTTACAATTGATGGTGGCTGTGTGTGGCTGGTCTGCCTTCTGCCTGCTACTGTCACTCTGCTTTGCAGAGGCTCCGCCTTTGCATGCAATCCATGCCTGGATGGGTTAGGGAACACCTTATGTGCCTATGGTGACACCCTTTGTCCCAGGACTAGTTGGCAAGACAATAAATTAATACCAACCCATAGTTGGTTCAGAGCCAGGACTAGTCTTGAGTATACCTTGGGGAGCCCATTTGTGTAAATCTTCCTACAAAAACTAAAGAAAACAAAAGTAGGAAGAAGGGACATAGGCAGACATTGTACAGGGTTTAGAAATAAAGAGCTCCATGAGTTTATTTCAAATTACTTTTCAAAACCACTTTTACACCAAGGAATATGGCAGAAATTTGCACTTTTGCTCTAATCTCACTTCTTTTTGGGTGAGGAAAACATTCTCAAGTTTCCTTTCCACATTATAAAGGCTAACTTAGTTCTCCTCTGTGCCAGAAGGTTTGAATCGTTCCAGTGGTCTCTGGGTTCAAGAGTATCTAGGCATCTGTGTAGGTTTATATGGTTATAAATTACTTTTAAGCTACTCATGAATTTAAGCCTTGAGCCCTTTTTAGAAAACTGAAACACTTTACTAAATTACCTCATGGTCTCCTCCTGCAATTAAAAAACAACAACTTATAACTAATGCTTTCTTGCTTTATGTAAAACATGTTTTGTTAAATTGCAAACTTAGAACATGCACATTTTGCCTATCTACTAGGTTTTACAAATAAGCAGTAGTTTAATTATACAAACAAAAGACAATTTTAAGTTAGAAAGAAAATTAATCTTTCCTTTCTTCCTATCTCTTTGAGAGAGGCTATTTTCCTTTTTCCTGCTCACCTTAATTCATTTCCTTTGAAGCTCTTTTTTCTCTGCCCAGTTGCTTTCATAATAACTCTACTCTTTGGGATTTCAGGAAAAGTTTTAAACAGATAGATAACCTTTACAATACCTGTTTCTCTTTAGCTTATTATGGTTTCTATTTTGGAACCAGATGCTTCTAATATTGCTTGGGAAAATGCATTTATTATGCGTCGGGCTGTATGCTTAACGCATTACAGGCATTATCTCAGTTGATCCACATAGCAACGCTACTGAGATAGCCACTTTTTAAAATAAAGGATACCTACCCTTCAATTCGTTTTGACAAATGCATATCAATAAAGCATTTTTATCACCCAGGAATGTTTCCTTGTGCCCCTTCTTAGACAATCCCTCGTCCACACACACCCCAAACAGCCCTGTTCTGATTTTTATCATAATAGTTTCATTTTGCCTATTCTGGAATGTCATGTTGTATACATTTGTGTGTATGTTTGTTTGTTTCCATTTATAACATCTTTCATATTAATCTGTGTTGTTTTTGTGTGAGTTACACCCTGGAGAGCCCATCTAAATGCCGAAGGCTTCTACAAAATGGTGAAGTCTCTTATTTCTTAATTCCTCATTGAATTGATGGTTCAGAGATTGCTATAAAGGATCAGTCAGAAAATGAAGGGCAGACAGCATGGACCTGTTAAACTGACATAAGTTGGTCAGGCGCAGAAGCTCACACCTGTAGTCTCAGCACTTTGGGAGGCTAAGGTGGGTGGATCACTTGAGGTCAGGGGTTCGAGACCAGCCTGGCCAACACGGTGAAACCCTGTCTCTACTAAAAATACAAAAATTAGCCAGGCATGTGGAGTGCATCTGTAATCTCAGCTACTCAGGAAGCTGAGGCACAAGAATCGCTTGAACCTGGGAGGCGGAGGTTACAGTGAACCAAGACTGCACCACTGCACTCCAGCCTGGGCAACAGAGTGACATTCTGTCTCAATAGTAATAATAATAATAATAATAATAATAATCCGACATAAGTCACTGAAAAGGGTGGCTTCTTAAGTAAAAAAATATATTTTCTTCCTCCTTTTTATGTGTAACTCAGATATCTGGATTCCCAGGGACTTTTATTAGATATTGTATGTTTAATTAAATCACATATAACATGAAATTACAAATGCAATAAAATTTACAATAATTTCCAGACACCACACTTTCAGCTTACTCCCTCTTCACATGGGATAGATTCTGTCCATTTTTATTTGGCCACCTGTTTCTGATGATCCGCACCAGAAGCCAATGCTCTGCACTTCCACATTAACACCAGTGAATGTTTGGGAGGTGCATGGTGAACGCTGTTGGGATGAAGAAGTGCTGGGTATTGCAGGCACACTTGGTACAGCGTCTTCCTTGTCAAGCTTGATTCCATTTGCCTAACGACACAATTATAGCACTGCTAGATGACAGAATAGCTGTGTGCTGTTAGAAGACTCTTGTACCACCATGTTTCTCAAACTGGATACCTATATCTTTAAGGGAACACACAGGAAAGAACAGCTAACAAATCAAGCACTTATCATATGCCAGGTTCTGCTCAATACACTACAACATGTATTAACTCACATGTCCTCATGTGAGGAGGTGGATCCTGTTACTACCTCTTTGTACACTCAAGGGGAAAGACCACTGTCTATCTGCCTCTGGTTTCGAGTGATCCTGGGCTCTCCCTTCTGCATTTCTACATAGCAAAGGGAGCTCTTGGTTTTGACACACTGCCTAGTCTGGCTGTATTACTAGGACTCAGGATAAGAGCTATTTGTAGTGGCACTCTAAAACCTTGACCTTCAATGTCCCACAGTAAATTCCTGATTAAGTTTCAAGCAAAGAGTTTGGTTTAAAAAAATCATTCAAAGAATTTATGCTGTGCATTAGCTTAGTTCAGCTTGGACAGTACATTAATTGTGCCCTTATCACATTTCCCCTCTCCTGTCACAAACTTTGCTGATTGTTCACCTTCTACCCTTGGTTCCTGTATGAACTCCATGAGCCTTGGCACCTCCATGTATCTCGCGTTTCCTCATCTGTAAAATGAGAAAACCTTTGCTCCTCTGTGAGTCAGCTAACACTTCACTGGGATGCAGTCATTTCTTTAAAATGCTGAGAGAGATTAATGTGCCCAGTGAGTGTTAAATGGCAAGTCACTCTGAGCTTGTTGCAATGAGGCACTTCTAACTCTCTGTTAGCGCCCTGGTCTCCTCATGAGAGCCAAAACTCTTGACATTCTCATACGGCCTTCAGCAACTGACCCCTGCTCTTCTCCATGGCCTCATTTTTGGCTCCATCCTCTGAAACAGCATTTGGGCTTTTACAACAGGACCACCAAGCCTCCAGGTGTTTCCTATGCAAGCCTGTGTGGTTGGAACGCCCTCTGCTCTGTCCAACTTTGCCTGACCACCTGCTTCTCCGCTCACTCAGGTTCAGCTTTGACATCACCTCCTGGGATACTGATATGGTTTGGCTGTGTCCCCACCCAAATCTCATCTTGAATTACAATGTGTTGTGGGAGGGACCTAGTGGGAGGTAATTGAATCATGAGGGCAAGTCTTTCCCCTGCTGTTCTCATGAGAGTGAATAAGTCTCACGAGATCTGATGGTTTTAAAAAGAGGAGTTCCCCTGCACATGCTCTCTCTCCCTTTGCCTGCTGCCATCCATGTAAGACGTGACTTGCTCCTCCTTGCCTTCCACTGTGATTATGAGGCTTACCCAGCCACTGGAACTGTAAGTCCAACTAAACCACTTTCTTTTGTAAATTGCCCTGTCTCTGGTATGTTTTTATCAGCAGCATGAAAACAGACTAAATACCTTCTTTATACCCCAAGTCAGGAACCAGAGCCCCCTCCTGTGTCCTCCCTTTATCACTGCACATCACAGACAGTATCATCATAACCTCTTTGCTTACCTCTATCCCTTCACTTCACTATGCATTCCAATGTTTTTATTATGGAATCTCCTGTGCCTAGTACAGTGCTTGACACATAGCTAGTGCTCAACAACAACAAAAAAATAAATGAGTGAATGTAAGTTTGGGAAAGGGTAGGTTCTTGCTGGTTCTTCCAAGAGAGAAAAAGGCAAGAGCTCCACAAATGTCCATTTTTGTGAACCTGGAGAATTATTTGGAAAGGAAAGAGGAGGATCAGGCCTGGAGCCAAGAGAGCCTGAACCATAACCTTGATGGGATTTAAAACTGAGAATCATGTAGATTTTTTTCTGAGTGACAAGGAAGAGTGAGTGGAGATCCATTGTCTAGGTGTTGCTGTGGGTGGCAGATTATTAGTTAGAAAATCCATGCAGTCACATATGTGAATGTGAAAAATTGTGAGCCTTGCTGCCACCTAAGAATAAGACCATCCCATCATTAATCATGTGTTTTCATTTGCACTGGATCCCATCACAAAGGAATTAATGTCTGTGGCAGTCAGTGGCTCTTAACTCCTTAAGAAGAGTAATAAGGCTTTACTTTTTCACAAACAAGGATGTGACACAGAAACTAATACCATCCAGTAAAGTCCAAACCAACTGCTTCCCACTAGAGAAGCTTCTCCTCTCCAGGAAAGCTTTACCCAGCCAGACCAGACTCTTTCTCCCTGGACCCATGGCAAATACAGACTGTTCATTTAGTGAATCACTCTCCCTCTTCTGTTCTCTTCTTGAAATATTTTTTCAACCTTCATGCTTTAATTTCTAACATGTTTATGTTCTGTCTAGCTCCTAGGTGATAAGAGAGTGGATTTAAAATTATAATCCCCCCAGGAGAGCAAAGATTGCCCAGTCTTTTGCTTCTTGACCAAGGGAGGTGCTTGATAAAATATTTATTGATCTCACCATTGATTCCTCTCTCAGTTTCAGCACACATTGGTCACAATGGACAGTCATTTTTCATCTCACATTTGGCTTTTCTAATAGTCCTTTCTTAAAGTGAGTCCATTTGCTCATGTGAAGTGCAGAGACCTGGTCAGGCATGAAGAATACAGCTTTTCCTACTGCCTTTCCAGGCTCTGGCCACAGGCCCTGCCTGAGTGGCCCTCTGTCATCATGCTCTGCCAGCTCACTTCAAAGCAGTCTGGCCTTTTGAACAAAAGGCACAATAGGGCTAACAGAACAACCCTGCAATGTAGTTGAACATAAATGCATAGGAAAATGAGACACAGCTTCTTTCACTCACCATGGCATAGTGCTTTGGGGGCCTCTGGTGAGCTTGAAGAAACCCCAAGCCCCTTTCTTAGAGGTTTGATGTGCCACTGTAACAAATGCACAGCAGGACATTGCACCCTAGTTCGCATTTAAGCCTTCCTGTTTAATTTGAGCAAAACTCTCCTTACAGGAGAATTAAACAATAACCACATCACAGGGAGATCTTAAAGTAGCAGCAAACATCTGCTGCAAGCGTAGTGACAAGCACATGGCCCTAATGGCCCGCAGCCCCCACTGAAGAAGTGCAGATGTCTGTATAAAGGATGAATTTTGTTTATAAGGTGTTTTTGGCATGAACTTTTTCTTTGGCTCTTGTTAAATGGAGAAGTCAGCAACCTATTGAAAAGAAGGCATTTTTGTCTCCACCCTGTAAAGCCAAATTGCTTCCTTGCTCTTCTGACTTCCCGACTGCTGAAGGAAGTCTTGCTCTATCTCAGGCAGTTAGTAAAGCATTGTCAGAATGGCCAATGGTGCATTAACCAGACCCATTTTTCCTAGTGGTCAGTGCAGTCTTTAAACACAAAGCTGGGTGTTCAGAGACCTGAACGCTCTGCATTGCCACGGTTAGCTGTGTGGTCCCAGGTAAATCACTACCCTGACTGCATGTGATTTTGCATCTGTAGAATCAGCAGGGGTCCCTTCCAGATGTATCATCTGGCACTTCTCTCTCATGAATTTCTCTGGGCTAGTAAATTCTTAGCAAATTTCAACCTCACTGACACCCCAGTGAGATGGCCTCTATTCATTGGGTGGTAATGGAGGGCTCTAACAATTATCTGGGGAATACTGTCAATGTATTATAAATCACCAGAGAGGCTGCATCAGGCTCGAAAGTGGATCTCTGCTAGCTCTGAAAAGTCCATTTTTATTTTCTGGCTTAGAGACGTTCACAAGATATTTTCCAAATATACATTTCCCTTGAGCAGTGTGGTCTCTGGGATGTTCAGGTACAACAGAATCAGACATCACAGAAATGTTAGGTCATTCCAATTCACTGCAGTTCATCTTTGCAATTGTTGGAGGGCATGGCCCAGAAATACAGAAATGAATGAAGCGAAGAATTTTCAGTCTCATCCTGTCTATCCTTGCTCCTGCAGACTCAGTCAGGCAGATGACTCTGTGACCTCTCACCCTGGATACTCTTGATATCCACATCACTGGGGTAAAGGCATCTTCAAATTCTATTGTTTTGAACCAAGGATGAAAATGTTTCAAATCTTCACCCCTTCCTGATTCCAGAGGGGTCTTTTAATGGCCTAAGCAATGCCATTAAACAAATAGTCCCCATCAACACGAAGATGGTGATTTGTGGTCATTTTTCAGTTCGTTACAACAAATGCCAAGCCCACTCCTTGCATTGACAGACACCCAGGAAGAGTCTTCAGGGCCTATAGATGAGATCAAGATGAAAATGACTTTGAGATCAAAGAAGTGCACTGGAGGGCTTCTGAGTCCAGCCAGGCAGTGAAGGAAGACTTCCCCACACAGCACCTGGCTCCTCCTGCCTTTCTGCACAGGGTTTTGATTTGTTGAACAGCTTAGGAAGTAAATGTGGCTTTGCTTAAGACCGCCAGCTTCCAGAGACTGAAACGGTAGATGTAACTTACCCCAAAAGACGAAGAAAAAGAAAGCAAGATAGCACACCCTTGGGTTGGTTTCTGGCAAGCTCTAACCACATCAATGCATAAAACTGTATCTGTGCCTGACTTAGCAAAGTGACAACAGTGTCACAGAATCCGATCTTGAGATTAGCAGCTGTCCCTCTTTTGGAAGAGCAGTCCTTCACCTTTACTGCAAGTTCACAATAAAGTGCCATCTTCCCTCCCTTTACAGCCACAGCAGGGATGTGAGCTACCAACTCAGCTGCACCTAGTATCCCTTGGGTTGAGAGGAGCGCTAACATGTCCTTACTCACCCTTGCTCCATGCCCACAGCCCACTTTCAGAGGATGATTAAAGCTGAGTGAGAATGAGTCAGGTTCTCTCCCGAAACCAAGGGTCTGAAGTAGCAATTGACTGAATGGGACCAGAAGAGTGATCTGGAAGAGTTAATGAGTATTCAACATTGCTGGGCTCTACTTCCTGGTTCAGCCTTCCAGGCAGCGAGAATGAATCTGACCCAAGATTTGTCGAGTTCTTAAACATGGCATTATTTGAAATAAAACTTCCCCCTTCATCCTCTTATTGCCAAGGAAGACACTGATTTTTCAAGAAAGAAAAGCTAATATGCTTGCATAAAGTGCAAATAGAATGTGTGACCAATCATTGGACTGACAGAATTTGCCATCATTGTGACAAAAGATTAATTCATTTGGTCAATTAAGCCTGTAACCAATCAAGACAAGACATTTTTGAAAATCAAACTTTTCACTTTACTAAGTGATATGGTTTGGCTGTGTCCCCACCCAAATCTCAACTGGAATTGTATCTCCCAGAATTCCCATGTGTTGTGAAGGGGGACCGGGGGGAGATAATTGAATCATGGAGGCCAATCTTTCCCATGCTATTCTCATGATAGTGAATAAGTTTCACAAGATCTGATGGGTTTATCAGGGCTTTCTGCTTTTGCTTCTTCCTCATTTTCTCTTGCCACCACTATGTAAGAATTGCCTTTCACCTCCCACCATGATTCTGAGGCCTCCCCAACCATGTGGAACTATAAGTCCAATTAAACTTCTTTTTCTTCCCAGTCTTGGTATGTCTTTATCAGCAGCATGAAAATTGACTAATACACTGTCATCAGGCACATTTATTCAAAATAATCAAATTACTATTCCTGAATAGACACATATAAGATTCCTCTGAGAATTAGCAAACTCATACCTCAATATTGCCAGTAAAATTGTAAATTCTTGAAGTAAAGGTCCATATTTTTTTGCTGCATTTTTAACCCTCACATACCATAGTGTTAGAAGATGTGTGGTATATTGTCTTAAAATGCTTTTTACTTCCTGAAAAATTAAGTCATTAATCTAAAGATTTTACCACAATATTTTATACACAGAAAGAAACCCTAAAACTGTGTCTGGATTTTATTGCAAGAAAAGTAGGCCAGATGTGGTGGCTCATGCCTGTAATTGCAGCACTTTGGGAGGCTGACTAAGCCAGGAGGATTGCTTGCGTCCAGAAGTTTGTGACTAGCTTAGGCAACATAGTGAGACCCTGTCTGGACAAAAATTTCTTTTGAAAAATTAACAAGCCATGGTGGTGCACACATAGGTACTCCCAGCTACTCAGAAGGCTGAAGCAGGAGGTTGAGGCTCCAGTGAAATATGTTGGTGCCACTGCACTCTAGCCTGGGTGACAGAGCAAGACCCTGTCTCTATAAAAAGAGAGAGAGAGAGAGAGAGAGAGGTAAGTGGCAAGTAATTTTCAATTTTTACCACATCACCCCTCTTTTCCTTCAACTCTGTGAATACATAATGATTCTCCCTTGCTAGTTTCTTATGCCTTTGAAAAACAGTATTATTTTATAAGGTAATAGAAACTGCCATGGACTGAATTTTATCCCCCCAAAATATTGAAACCTTCACTCTAATGTGACTGTAGTTTGAGATAGGGCCTTTAGGAGGTAATTAAGGTTAAATGAGGTCATAAGGGTAGGTCTCTAATCACACAAGGTTGGTGGCCTTATAAGAGGAAGAGAAACAGCTCTCTCTCCAAATACACTCAAAGGAAAGACCATCTAAGGACACCAAGAGAAGGTGGCAATCTGGAAGCCAGGAAGACAGCCCTCACCAGAAACCAAACAATGCTGGATTTTGATCATAGATTTTCAGCCCGCAGAACTATGCAAAATAAATGTCTCTTGTTTAAGCCACTCAATCTATGACATTTTATTATGGAAGCTCACATAGATTAATACAGGCAACTTTATTGGAAACATAAATCTTTCTTTTTTCCCTCAAAAGATAAATAGTTTCAATCATGAAACAGAAACCTTGTGACAAAAAACATACCTCCTCTCCCCTTTCTCATGTTAGGCAGCCCATTTGGGAACGTGAGCATGAGTCATCATAGCGAGTTTGGTAATGAGTATTTTCTCCTTTCTTTTTCTCTTCCAATGAAACAACATTTCTTGTGGTCTCAACCATTCACAAAAAAATAAAAAGGAGGTCAACTACAAACACAAATCATACAAGCAACTGTAGTCAACAACATCAATCTTTCATTTAAATGTATGCAACATAATGTTGGAGCAATACATATGGCGATGACCCATCGCTAAGAATACTATTTATAGGAAGTTTCAACACTTTGAGCCTCAAACACTAACACAGCCAAAGCAGCAGCTTTCAAAATCAAGCTCACTGAGTTTTTCTTAAAATAACAGAAAGAAATCCCAAGATGGCAAAAACAGGCACATCTGTCAGTGCAGCAATTCCTTAAAATAAATCTCTCTCTCTCTCTCTGGATATATATACAAGATACACACACACACACACACATATATATATATGAAATGTTGTTTCATTGGAACTCTGGAGAACTCATACATACATCTTGCCCATGACTATCTATGCTATCCATGAGTAACGCTGGACCTATCATTGATTACTGTCATCATTAGCTCTATTTGGTAAGATTAATTCTGCACATTTATTCTGTCAATAATTTTGAATACCTACTATGTGCTGGGAAAACTGCTAGAGGCTGCAAGGCTTTTGCACAAACAAAAACAGCTACCCATCTTTTGGAGCCTCAATCTTAATCTATTAGTGAAAAGGACATCTTAGTTCATAGGGCTTTAATTATTCTTTTTAAAGATGAGCTATGAAATTTATTCATATCCTCTACTAAAAAAAGTTTTATATACTCATTAGGGCAGAGATGGCAAGGAGATTTCAACTCAAACCAACTCTCTGATGAAATGATTGTGGCTGCTTGGACCACTCCCATGAGGTGCAGAGGGAAAGAGACCCATTTGTGGCAGCTGCCTTGGGAATGGAGGAGGCTGGAAGTCCAAGATCAATGTGTTGGCAGGATTGAGTCCTTCTGAGGGCTGTGGGGAAGAATTTGTTCCATGTTTCTCTCCTGGCTTCTGCTGGTTTTCTGGCAATTTTTGTCATCTTTTGGCCTGTAGACGCATCACTCTGATCTCTGTCTTCATCTTCACATGGTCCTCTCTTTGCACATGTGCGTGTCTCTGTGTCCAAATTTCCCCCTTTTTATAAGGACATCAGTTATATTGGATTAGGGCCCACCCTAATGACCTTCTCTGAACTAATGATGTCTACAACAATCCTATTTTCAGATAAGCTCACATTTTAAGGCACTGAGGGTTAGGACTCTAACATATAAATTTTAAAGGGAGACACCATTCAGTCCATAACAATTGCGTTGTACCATTGTCCCTAAGGTACATTCAGTAAGTAAGGAAATGGAGCAAGGAAAGGAGTTAAAGCTCTACACATTGTCCAGCTGGGGCAAAGGGGAGTTCTCTATTGTCTCTTTAGATTCTTTGTTGGAATTAATTTCCTCATGGTCTTGAGTTTCCAAACGTAAGTGCTATCTGAAAACTCAAACCTTTCCCTAGATCTTTTCTTTAGAGATATTATCCACAGAAAGCCTGAACTGTGTAGGTTAGGCCAGCTCTGCTCTCAGCCTTAGACAGAAATCCTTTCCCACTCCTTTCCTGGGAATGCTCTTCCTAATGTTTGCCTTTAGTTGATCAACAGGACTGTGATGGGGTGGAAAAAGCTGCCAACAGGGCACTGGATGTCCTAGGCAGTGCAAAAGAATAAGGATAAAGTAAATAAAGGTTTAGAGATTGGGAGGAAACAAATATGTCATTACTCACAAGGGACATGATAATGCATGTAGGAAATCCAAAGATAATTTTCACTAAAATATTAGAATTGAAAGAGAATTTAGCAAGGCCACTGGATATAAAATCAATTGTACATACCCAGAGTAATGGAGATGCACCTGAAAGACCTTAAATAACTTTAATAGAAAACAAATAACACACACACACACACACACACAAAATCAATTGTAGTTCTATATAACTGAAGTAAACAAACTGAAAAAAAACCTTAAAAAGATATCATTTACAACAGTATCAAAGCATCGCATACAAAGGAATAGATTTAATGATAGATTTACATAACTTTTATCAAGGAAAAAACATATTGTCTTAGTTCATTTGTGTTGCTACAAAGGAATACTTGAGACTAATTTACAAATAAAAGAGGTTTATTTGGCTCACAGTTCTGCAGTCTGTATAAGAAGCATGATGTCAGCATCTGCCTCTAATGAGGGCCTCAGGGAGCTGCTGCTCATAGAGCAACGTGAAGGGGAGCCACCCATTACATGGAGAGACAGGGAAGAAGAGAGGGAGAAAAAAGGTGCCAGGTTCTTTTTAACAATCAGTTGTCACAGCAACTGAGAACTCACTCCTGCTATAGTGGCACCAAGTCATTCACAAAGGATCCACCCCAATGGCCCAAACACCTGTCACCAAGGCCCCACCTCCAACACTGGGGATCATATTTCAACATGAGACTTGGTGAGGCCAAACAAACTATGTTCAAATCATAGCATACATCATTAAGAGAAGTTAATGATAATATAAATAAATGCAGAAATAAACCAAGTTCAAGAAGTAGAAGACCCAGTTTTGTAAATATGTGAACTTTCTTTTCAAACTAATCTCTAGATTCAATGCAATTCTGGTCAACATTCCAGTAGAATTTTGTGAAGTTTTGCAAGGTGATTGTAAAATTTGTAGGAAAATGCAAACAGTAAATAATAGTCAAGGAAATCTTAGAGAAGAACAAAGTGGGATGATTTTCACTGCTGGTTATCATAAATTATTATAGACTACAGTAAGTTAAAAGAGAGTGGTACCATGTGTGTATACACACACACAAACACACATACAGTTGACCCTTGAACAACATGGGTTTGAACTGCACAAGCCTATTTAAATGTGGATTTTTTCTTTGAGAAGGAGTCTTGCTCTGTTGCCAGGCTGGAATGCAGTGGCGCGGTCTTGGCTCACTGCAACCTCTGCCTCCTGGGTTCAAGCGATTCTCCTGCCTCAGCCTCCCAAGTAGCTGGGATTACAGGCATGCACCACCATGCCCAGATAATTTTTGTATTTTTAGTAGAGATGGGTTTTCACCATGTTAGCCAGGCTGGTCTTGAACTCCTGACCTCGTGATCCGCCCGCCTCGGCCTCCCAAAGCGCTGGGATTACAGGCGTGAGCCACCGCGCCTGGCCATTAAATGTGGATTTTTAAAAATAAAAGTTACGAGTATACCTGCCTCTCCTGCCTCCCCTTCCACCTGCTTCACCTCTTCCTCCTCTGCCACTCCTAAGACAGCAAGACCAACTCTTTATCTTCTTCCTCCTCCTCAGCCTATTCAATGTGAAGACAACGAGGATGAAGAGCTTTGTAATGATCCATTTCCAGTTAATCAATAGTAAATATATCTTCTCTTCCTTGTGATTTTCTTAATAACACTTTCTTTTCTCTGGCTTGGTTCATTATAAGAACACAGTATGTAATACATATACAAAATATATGTCAATGCTCCTAAGAATGAAGTTGCCTCCAAGTAGGAAACCTGAATACTGTTTTGTCTCAAAAGGTTACACATCCAGTGCTTGAGAAATCAGGCAGATGAGCAGCAGGACTAATAGAGTGGATTTGGGGGACTGTCTGCTACTCCCAATCAGTAGGCCTTGGTCCAGGAAGTCTTTTTTTATTAGGGGAGGGGTGCTATTTACAGCCCATCCTGCATATCTTCCCTTCAGCCGCTCTCAGGGCTGTTCATTTTTCTTGAACTCTTCATGGTGATGGGCATCGGTGGCTTTCTCTTTAGCAGGACGCTGGTGATTTGGAAGGGACTGCTTAGGCTTCTTGGTGTCATCCACTCTAGGGCCAGGCCTTGGACTCTTCTTTGTTTCTCCTTATGAGGGCATTGAGCCCTTGGGATCAAATGAGTGGTACCACACATAATCACCGCCATGTTGGTGCACACAGGCTGTCTCAATGTCTTTCTTCTTATTCTGATACTCTGCTAGCAGCCAGGCTTTAGCTTCCTTGGTGGCAATGCATTCTATTTCAGCACCAGTGCAGACATCCACCTTGGGATGCATCCAGCATCCAGTGGGAAGCATCTCCTTGGCCTTCTTTGAGGAGCAAACATGTGTTTTCTGAAAGTTCATAGAGACAGTCCTCTGCACTCTTCAGTTTGATTTTCTGTTCCTGTGGTCCAGGAGCCCCTTCCTCTGCTTTGTCTTTGTCTCCATGTACTTCATCACGCTCATGCCCTCCTACCTTGGGTTGGTTGCTTCAGAAAATGACATCCTTGGCTGGAGGTCTTCCTCTTTACTGATCCCATCCATGCCCTTCTCCTCCTGCCCCACATACATACTACCTGTCTTAATCCGAATGAAATCACCCACTACAGTGGCCTCCACTTATACCCCCTCTCCCATCTGCAGGGCCACAGCTCTCACATGTCTAGTTTCTTCCTCAAGTCCTGCACCTCCCAGGTCTCTTCCAGCTTGAATCAAAGATCTTCCCAGTCTTGCTCATCTTCCTGCTGGCCCAGGGTGGGCTTGATGGAACTGGCCTCATGGTCTGGCCTCTGCAGTAAAGACATTTTTAGGTGTGCATGATACTGAGAAACAAAAAGAAAAACTCTCCCACACATGCTTTCTCAAGAAGCTACTGTTTGTACTCTTTGAAAACATAGGAGTAAATCTAGAAAGGCATTAACTTATATACCAGGTGCTTCAACAAGAGAGAGTGAAGCCATCTCCAGGATGATGAGAGAGAGCTCAGAAGATGGTTGTTGTACAACAGGCCCAGAGGGCAACCTCTCCATACAGGGCAAGGTGTCAGAAGGGTGCAGGATGGAGGTCTCCATGGATAAGAAAGAAGCTGGTAGGTTTTCTCTGCTAAAGTATTGAGAGAGAGGTATGCCTCCAGCAGAGACACATATTACACCCAGAAAAATGCGATTTGTCCAAGAAAGAAAATATAATCAGGGTTCAATAAATAGCCCAACTACAAATATTTATAGGGTCATGATATAAACATTAAATATAAAGATTACTGTGCAACCTAATTGGGTAGAAGGGAATATGAGTGTGGAAAGAAAAACATGTTGAGAGATATGGGAAGTAAGAGGGTGAAACCATTTTTAAAATAGTAAATGGCAATGATTTCTAAACTATTAAAACTATCAAGAAACAGCAGTGTAAGGAACAGCTAAAGTTAAAAATGTTGCCAGTCAGAAGTGAGAATAGGGAGGGGAGGAGCATGGCAGGAGACTGCTATTTTTCTTTCTAGAATGATTTCATATTTTAACCTAGGAGCAGTTATAACTTTGAAAAATATAAATGCTAGGTACAAGCAGGTACAAACGCTACTAGTATAATTATTTAAGGCATATGCCTATGGAAGAGATACACGAAAGTGATCTTGGTTGTGCTAGATTGGAGAGATTACTAGGAAAGTTTACTTTGTTGTAGTCTTAGGCAGTAGCTGTAGCAAGAAAGAGTGGCAAATGCAGGCAGAGATACACCAAGTTGGGAGGAAGTCCGGAAGGGCTCTGTCCATTGATCAAGAAGCTTGAGCCCTTGATCACAAAAGTGATCTTTTTTACCAGAAGGAATCATTAGCATAGAAAGTGAACTTGAAGTAGCCTAAGACTCAGGTAGGAATCTACGTAAGACAGCCTGCGTTAGGGTCTTTTCCTTAAGGGAGCCCTTTATTTTATTTGGCAAATGGCTGACTGGAGAACTCAGGCTACAGAACTCTTCCTGGGAAGGTGGCTATCTACTTACTAACCCACACCTGAACTAACTAGCAGAAAGCCATCATGCCTGTCCATCCAGGCAGCCATCCAGCCATGCAACATTTTTGAGCCCCAGCTATTGGGCAGACATCGTGCTGAGTGCTGTGCCCCTGCTAAATGAAACATAAGGGCAGTCTTGAAACCCAGCTCTAAACTTCCCTCCCCTTCCCACCCTGCCAGTGTCATCTTCTTATAGGATGTAAGGCTATGAGCTATGAGATGGTGAGAATTCATATTTCGCTTTACTTTCACCTTCCTAAATATTTACTTTTCCTTTACCTCCCTGAGCAGTATGCTCAATATCAACACATGTTTTTAGTTCAATATGATTTTATTTAAAAATGTGTAAAGCTGAAGGAGGGATCTAATCTTTTGTTAAAAGAAACCAATTTTCACAATATATATTTGGCCATTTTAGCTTTGTAGTGAATAATAACATAAAAGGAAGTTTCTGTTCAAGATCATCACTCCAGCACACTCAGCCAGGTGCTTGGCAAGATGACACATTTCCTGGTCTGAAGCTCACAGCCAATCCTCTCACGCAAGTGGAACACCAATTCTCCTCCAGGCACACACACACACGTGCACGCGCGCACACTCACACACACACACACACACACACGAGGTCTTATTTTCACTGCTCTACACGGGGCCCTGAGAATCCTTAATTTTAAAGTTGGGAAAAATGTGAAAGGATTCCTTAACTCATTGTCTGCAACAAATCTAACTACCTTTTAACTCTTAACAACTGCAAGTATAAAATACTTGAAATGTATGAGATGCTCCATTTAATGGAACAACTCAAAAGTTAAAAAATTAGGTCAAGCAACATGCTTTAATATTTTTAAATGTTGCTTAAAACTTATTGAGACAAGATATGCAGCACATTCTGGGTATTATAAACTCTCACTGACAACCGCGACATGATGGTCAAAAACATTTAAAAAAGAGAAGAAACCATACATATTGGTATAAAACAATGTCTGCAAGGGAATGTCATGTTTTAAATTTTGTTAACTGAAATTAAACCTGAAAAAAAACCCCAAAGGTCTACAAAACCGATACCCATGTCGTTTTAAATGATGAGGTGGATTGTTTCCTATGCAGTAAAGTGAAGATAACAAAAAATCCATACAACTTTCACATCCTCTTAAAAAAAAAAGTTTAGGTTATAGTCACTTTCACAAACAAGACATTTATAAACTATCAATATTATAACTATATAATATATAATATATAACTGTAAAAAAGTAAAGTAGATGTTCCTCTTCAAAGACTTTCCTCCCCATCTAATCAGGAATAAACAGCAACTTCTCTTAAAAGCAAAATTTATTCAAAGACCTGTGCTAACATTCTTAAATATCTGCTAGCCGTGATAAAGAAATCAATGTACTTTATGTTCTTAGCTCCCACAATTTAGCCTAAATATTTGCCCTGACATGCTTATACTGGTCCACTCAAACATTAGGTCATAGCCTGCTCCTCTTCCTAATTTGAAGGTGTTTTTACCTTTCTCAGCATTCCACAAGTTACTTCCTCCTTCCTTTGTTCTCCTCTACCTTTGCTTCCTTTAAAAAGTTCTAAGTTGCTAGCCAATCGGGACAAATACAAAATGTGAGGTCCCGTTCCAGCCAATGGAAACCAGACACAGCAGTAAGGTGAACGCGTCAAGTTATAAATGACCCTGTGTCCTTTGTTCTGTATACTCTCGAACAAAGTGGCAAAACTGCTGGTGAGTGTACTCTTTCTGCAGAAAGTAAAAATGGCCTTGCTGAAGAAATTAAATTTATGTTCAACTGCTATTTCTTTATGGCACTGAGGAACAAGCATTTCTAACATAACTATATAATATATAATATATAATATATAAAATTATTGATATCAATTTATAAATATCAACACCTTTTAATCAAGTTCTTTTCTAGATAAATGTGGATACATCAACAGGGCCTCCCTTGGGTATTCTGTGCTCTTCCCTTGAGAGATTCATTTTAATGAGAGATTCCCAAGCTGTTTGACAAAACAAGGGTAATTAACAGGGCAGCTGTTCTTCTGACACCCAATAACACTGATAACAAGAGAAGGAGCCTAATTTGGTCAAAAGAGTCTACAGGTGTGATTGGGGCCTGGGTTCTGGTCTTGTCTTCATGAGCATAGTTGTTTATTATTCTCTGATTCAGTTTCCCATTCGTTTTCCCTCATACAATCTATAAGAAAGTTCCTCAAGGGAATAAACATTATTTTATTGATCTTTATTTTTTTCTTTGATAGCTACCAAATTGCCTATGCCATTGCAAGTGTGTGTTCAAAAATATTTCTATTTGAATTAATGAAGTGAGTAAAGTCAATCTCCCTGGCAATTACATGAATATAAAAATCCACCCCCACCTAGGTTCTGTTGGAGGACATTTGGGAGTTCCATTATCTTTTACTAATTAAGTTCTCTGTTGATTTCTACTCTTCCTGATTCCATGTCACACCCCTTCTCTGTTGATTTATTTTTTCCCCCTCCTGGCTCTGCATCCATTCATTGCCTTAAAGCTATGACTCTCAGCACCCAGTAATAGCTCACATTATGTAAGAGGATATTGTAAAAGTCTCTAAAAATTTCCAGAACAATAACAATTTAAATTCCCATCCATTAAAAACTAAATAAATAAACCATATTTAATTTGGGTGGAGGGAATTGGAGAGGAAGTTAGGGAATCAAATAAACAACAGGATGTTGTAATTTCCAGAAAGCTGGGAAATGTCTGCCACAGAGGATCAGAAAAAGCCCATGTACTTGTATTAGTCCTGGGCGCAATCATCTATAGCAGACCCTGATAGGAATAAATTTTGTTAAAACAATACTTTGCAAGGGGTGCTGCTTACCTGGTTTTGTCCATTCTGGGTACTGGAATCACGACAGTCAAGAGTCCCAAAGTGGCCTCATGGGTCAGGCGGTCATTTAACAATACTCGGAAAGGTTCCTAAATTCGGTAATTCTGAAGTCAACAAAAGGTTCCTGGGAAACGACTGAACATTTTTATGCCTAGAAATTTAGAAACTATTCATTCTACTCTTATTCTACTAGTGGTGACACTCAAGAAGTATATCAGAAACTCAGAAATTAGCTTTTGCCTCTTTTCAACATCTGCAATAAAACATTTTCTATCTCCTCTGCAGGTTGGTTGTTTGTTTTGAGATGGAGTCTTGCACTGTCGCCCAGGCTGGAGTGCAGTGGTGCGATCTCGGCTCATGCAGTTGTTATTTTTTGAGGTGTCTCTCTTCCCTAAACTGGTAACTACTGTCTTCCCACCCCTGCTACCATGCACCCAGGAATGGGGCCACTGCAGCCGTTTACACGACCTTGCTATCTGGCCGGAACTACTTAGACGTGGATAGTCCTTTTCTGGGTTTAGCCACATTCCCTGCCCTGTATTTCACTCTATTTATCTGAATTTAATCTGAGGAATATAATACAATCAATCAAAATTATATAAAATTTTAGGCTGCTTTGCAACATCTCTTTCATTGATTATTTGATGTTTGCATCAATTATAATACAATAAAAGGAATTGGTTGGGCTTAATAATTCACTTTCAGTAGCATAGGTTGAATCTCCTTAATCCGAAACTCCGAAATCCAAAATGCTCCCAAATCTGAAACTTTTTGAGTACCAACATGATGCCCGAAGGAAATGCTATTGTAGCATTTCAGATTTCAGATTTTCAGATTAAAGATGCTCGACCAATAAGTATAATGCAAATATTCCAAAATCTGAAAAAAAAATCCAAAGTCCGAAAGACTTCTGGTTCCAAGCATCTAGGATAAGGGATGCCAAACCTATATTATGTTCAACATAGTTCTCTTTCTCTTTTTTAGGTCATTTAAATTTACTCATCGATTGGCCAATATATAGAAAGAGATGACTGTTTTAAGGAGAGCTTGAAGGTGCATGTACTTTCTAGGTCCTTGCACAGTTTGAGAATGTCTTTCAGTTAACATCACACCTAAGTGACACTTTGGCTGGGTACGGTATTCCATTGTCGGTTCAGTTTTGGAACAGGGTGCTGAAGAGAAGTCTGTTCATTCTTTGGTATGTAGCTTTTTATTCTCTATATTTCTGTAGGCATCCCTGTCTGAACATCTACATAATTTTGAGTCTATTCTTGAAATTCAAATTCTTCTCCCAGCTACGATTAAATATTGATCTCTTTAAAAAATTTTTCTCTGGTGCTGTAACTGACACTACTGTCTAAACTTTCTTCCAATTATTATTTCTTACATCTACTCTCTTATCTTCCAGGATTCTCTATATTGCTTATATTTTACTATTCGGTTTTTAAATATATTTTGTGTGGATGTGTTTGCTTTAAAATGTAGTGTATTGAGAGAAAGTCTGAAGTATAGTAATGCCAACAGATTAGGGTAAGATTTTACCATTGAAAAGACAGTTTGTTCTTCACAGTTCTCAGGAGGAGGGACACACCACACACCATAGGGAAGCACCAAGGTGGATCAGGAGGGCCAGGGAGACAGGGGAACTGCGGGCCAGAGCTTTTATTATTATTTCTGCAGGAAGGAATGGGTGAAGCAGAACATGCAGGCCTAGGCTTTACTAGTGTGAAAAATTTCAGCAGGCTCTAGGGCATAGGAAATGTCCTCAGTGTCTGATGTCTTGCCCTGGGGTAATAGGGCAGGTGGGTGGATAGTGGCCCGAGTGTGGGCTTTGTATTGTGATTTGCATATGAACGGTGTGCTCACAGGTGCGTTGTTTACCATCTTTAGGAATTAGTTAACCTGGAGGGACAGTCCCTCTAGAGCAGGGGTGTCCCGTCTTTTGGCTTCCCTGGGCCACAGTGGAAGAAGTACAATTGTCTTGGTCCACACATAAAACACACTGACACTAACGATAGCTGATGAGCTTAACAAAAAAAGAATTGCAAAACCTCCTAATGGTTTAAGAAAGTTTACAAATTTGTGTTGGTAGATTTGTAGATGTAAAGTTCTCCTCGATCATCTTGAGGACCTGAATTTGACAATTTCCAAATTGTTCTTGTGTTTTTTTATAATAAGTAGTGTTTTAGGAGACCTTTGTTCTAACTGCTGGGAATGTGCTTCTTGGCGTTAACCACATTATCATTTAGCAGATCTGGTGGTTTTCTGTTTGGTCTTCCTTCTGGAGGGAGTTCTGCACGTATGTCAGTCCCAGCCTGTATCTGGATGGCTCACTGTTCAAATCTTCAGGCTCACATAAAAGGAGAAAGGAGAGAACAGATACATTTTAGGTAACTTTCCTTTGCCAGGTCAGAGACTCACAAATGGGAGAGAAGGAAGGAACTAGAATTTGAGCTATTTGTTGCAGGAAATGTCACCATGGAAGTGGCTTTCCTTTTGGTCTAGCAGTCAGGAATTTGCTGGGACAGCGTTCCTTCCATTTCCCCGTGTCACCCTCATTAAATCCAGCCATAATGTACCCCAGCTCTCCAGCTAGCACTGGCTGAGAACAAGAGCCACTCTCGGGAGTGGAGGGGGTAGGGACAAGGATGGACTCAGGGAGACTGGTTGAAAGTCCACTGCAGCAATGCAGGCCAGAGGGAGTGGGAGCGACCGGATTCTGGGTAGATTGTGAAGCAGAATGGAAAGGATTTGCTGATGGTTGGGATGTAGAATATGGACTCTAGAATTTTTTCATTTTTTACATGAGCAACTAGAAAGAATGAGGTTGATATGAGAACTGAGATGTGAAGGACTGTGCAAAGAACATGTCTGTGGTAAAAATGGAGAGTTCGGCTCTGGACATGAAAAATTTGAGAGCCTATAGAATGTCAGAGGAGATGTTAAGTGTGTGAGCATGCAATTTGGAAGGCAGGTCTAGATATTAGTACGGAAGTCTTCCTCCCGTAGATGTCTTTAAAGCTGTGGGATAGGGGGTGAACACGGAAAGATCAAGGACCTCCTAAGAAGCTAGTGTTTGGAAACTAGAAAGAGGAAGAGAAACCCGCAAATGAGACTGAGGCTGAGAAGGAGTAGCCCATCAAGTATTATAGGAGATGCCGAGTGCGAAGAAACACACTTGAAGTGTTTTGTCTATTCTCTTACTCAAAAATAATCAACACAGAAGACTTCTGTGACCCAATATGTGAGGATTTCTTCCTACCGGCAAGCATGCAATCAGTTCTGCAGCAATTATCAGGGCGTTGTCCTCCAATCCAACTCCATTCTGATGATGAATACCTAGAGGTAGCATCAGATCCCTCAGGTTGAGGGCTCTGTCCACAAGCCTGCCCCCTGTTTCCAATGCCTATGGAAAGCCCAGGTTGGGGTGGGGCTGAGTCACCCATCTAATCCTGCTGTGGTCTTTCAGGTGACCAGCACCCATCCTGAAGCTACCTAGGGGCCGCCAGCCATTAGTCAACTCATGAGCATACAAAAAGATATCGCTTTGGAGACTCCAGGGATTTTAGGATTCATATGCCAGGAAGTGGGCCAAAGACCAAATGTACACTTCACAATGGCACAGAGACCAAAAGAGCAGGTGTCCTAGAGGCCCAGAGAAGAAAGTCTTTCGAGGGGGCAGCAGTCATCAAGACTGGGACACTGACCCCTGGATTTAGCAATGCACAGATCCTGGTATCTGGATAAGAGTAGACTGAGAAGACCGGGAAGAATGAAGGCCTAGTCAGGGCAGGTTTATGGAACGATGGGAGGAGATGCAGTGGAATGGGCAGCTGTCAGTCATAACTACCACTTCAGAAATGTAGCTGAGGGAAGCAAAGAAAAGACACAGCAGTGGGAAGAGGTGGCGGGATCTGGAGGGGTTTGCCGTTATCTTTGTACTGTCACTATAGCTGTTAGGAAGAGAGCCCTTGCTGCCCATTTATTCTCTAGGGAGGGAGAAGCCAATGACAGGAAAGATTGAAGGATGTTTGTTGTCTTGGAAACAGAGAGGCAGGCGAAGTGGGGGATTTCATAGTGGGATTTGCGGGACTTCTTCTGATGCTTCTTTCTCAGGGAAATATAGAATAAGGACAAGAGCTGAAAGTGAGGAAGGGAAGGGTCTCTCTGTGTGTCCCATGAGGCCTACACTACCTGCCAGCCCTGGGAAGCCTAACATTGCCACGGCCCCTCCTCCTTCAGGACTGTTTCTTTGCTTCTCCCTTTACTGAAAATCAAGTCTTTATGGGTTGAGTCTTTACCACTTGGTAATTTCCAGAAAGTTCCCTTCTTGCTAATGCCCTTTGCAAATTGCTGCTGTCTACTTTATGAATTAACAGGATTTATGCTTGATGTGGCAGATTTCTTTTTTTCTGTCCTGTGCTGTCAAGGCATGTCTTTAGAGGAAGACTTCATTCAACACAATAACCCAAGTCAGCAAGTTTTCACGGAGTGCCATGGGCCCCACACTTCTAGCCCAGAGTCTCAGCTAACAGCAGGTGCCCCCACCCAGCACCATCAGGTTTTTTATGCACCACAGGTAAATGCCCCCAGGAGAAGCAACTCTCACTGACATTCTCTCCTGCACTTTACCACTCAACCTGCGCATGCCCAGGTCACCTGGGTGTCAGGAACAGTCAAAGTAGCCCCCCCATTGTGCTTGGAGGGCCATTGCCTTTGATGCAAACAAAAAAAAAAAAATGAAAGGAGGGAAAGAAACATAAAGTTGGATGACTGCTCCCCATTTTGCTCCTGGTTGGTTACATTGCAGGGTAGAAGGCTTCACTTTATATTTTAAAGAAAAATAAAACTTTAACTGCTTCCTATATTAAAACCTCTATGACAAATTTAGTCAGAGACTTAAAAAGCACCTTTTAAAAAAATAGACTATAGAGATGTGATCCATGTCCGAACCTACTTACCACTGCTGGCTACCATCCAGAAAACATGAAACAGTGTCCAAATTACATTTTTAGAAAAGGCTATCCTTGGTAATATATAATATATCCTTTTATTCATTATTGAGACCCAAAGGTTAAGGCATTTGAGAATGTTTCTTTTAAGTAACAGAGCAAGGGGGATGGAGAGAAAGAAAGAGAGAGGAGAAAATATGTTAATCTGTTTGATTGGGGCAAAAACTTTTTAGAAGCTCTGCAAAGAAAAAATATGAAGATAAAATAGCTGTTGGAAAAGAAATTCATTTTGATTGATTAGAAATTACTTAATTTGCTAATAAAATAGCTACACTGTAGCTGCCATTATGATTGATACTATTAAAAGGAAATACTTAACTTGTAGGCACTATTATTGCAGTTAAAGGTTTTTGCTTTTTTTTTTAAGTCAAATAACAAAAGCATGGAAGGAGCAAATTAAAGTACCAGAAAAAGGAAAATCCAATTTGTAACTAAATTTTCCACAGGATGATTCTTTTCCCACCCCCTTACTTCTTCTTCTTCTCTTTTTTTTTTTTTTTTTTTTTTTTTTTTTAGTATGTTTCTTCCACCCAGGTTTGTTCCAAATTAAATCCTGGTTTTTATCCATTTAAATGCAGATTCCTGAAAAGCAAATAATGTGACATTAACAAAGAAGAAGAAACCTTGGCCCGGAAATTACCTAGTGAAATTGCCTTTGCTCAGGTGTGTGGGGTATTGGAGGTGTAATAACACTGAATAGAACAACTCCATCATACCTCTCCATGGCTGCTTTAGTGAGAATTGATTGGATGTTAACTTGGGACTTTACCACGGCAAAGCAAAACCCTGTCAACAAGCACAGGCAGTGTGTAGTTCCCACACACACACACTTTGGGCCATTCAGCGCTGGGTTTTCATCGCCTCTGCAAGAATCTGCCACGCCTGGGGTAGATGTTGGGTGGAGACGTGGAGGTGATTGACAAGTCCCTAATTCCCAGAATTTCACAGTGAAGAAGGGAAGATCGATGTGTGTACAAATGACCATAAACAGGGATACAAATTTTAAGGGAAATGAGAGTGCAATGAGGGAGAGAGAGATTGTGATGGGCCCCACCAGTGGAGGAGGCACAATTTGAAAAGAGCTTTGAGATGTTGGAGGGTCTTTGACAAGCACAGGTGCTCAAGATGGAAATGTAGCCCTTCTGTGATAACTACATTTTCTAACCCTGGGCAGGTGTATATGTGGGGGAAGGATGCCTAAGGATCTGTCAACTGAAAAATGGTGACATTCATAAATCAGGCAATTTATTTCTCATAAAGGGCTGCAGCCTGCAGGGTGGCCACCCTGACAGGCTGGGAAGCAGAGCCTCCGGCCAGGCCAGCGCGGGCCAGCCTGACACTGTGAGGAAGGGACAAAGGGAACAGAAATTTATGCTGAGTGGGATGCCCAAATATACGTATTTAATAAGCTCTAGGAAGAACCATGAATATCTATGGGAGGAGAAACATGCACGTGAGCGTTTTGAGCGTCATGCCCCTTCATGGGTCCCAGATACAAAAAATAGCAGCATTAACATGACCTGAGGGAGGAGTTGGCCCTCTGATGTCAAAAAGTGAAGCAGAGAGCACAAAAACATGTACTGTGGTGCATTCTTCATAGACTAACCAGAACCATTCCCTGGCCAGTGGTCTCTTTATCAGTCAAAAAAGGAGAGGTAGCATCTGGCAGTTTGTCAATATCAGTGGTGGAGTCTTTGGAAAGGGCTTGTTTCTGTCAAGCGCTTGGAGAAGGAAGCCTAATTGTGGTTAGTAAGGGAGCAAGTAAAACAAGGTGTGTCTGAGCCTCCATCCACCATGGCAGAGAACTCAGCTTTCAAGGTTACTCTGGGGTTCTCTTGGCTAGGAGGTAGTCCATTTGGTAATTTGGGGGGCTTCAAATTTTATTTTTAGTTCACAGATTACTTGATTTAGTAGCCCAATTATATCAAAATTATATCCCTCTCTCCTCTCTGTGGCCCTTGAGCCAGTAGCTATATGGCTGCAGCTATTCCAGACATCACATCTAGACCCAACAGCTGATGAAAAAGAGCTACGGTCTCCTCTGAAAGTGCTTTCTTAGGCGAGAGAAACTCCTGGAGATCTTTATCTCATTTCTTATTGTTGAGGCTGGGGTCACATGTCCACTCCTGAATCAACCCTGGCAACAGGAAATGACATCATTGTCCTCAAACCCAACTGGCTTTTCTGTGGAGCTAGTGGTGGAATCTGTACCTCCTGAGGCAGGAGGCTGAGCAGTGAATGGATAGACACCTGAGCACAATTGAGGCTCTGACTGCAAGGAAGAAAGAGAAAATTCGTGTTCTGTTTGCAACCAGTAGTATCTACTAATAGGCAAATTATGACCATTTGACTTGGAAATAGGAATATCCATTCTGTCATTGAGATCAGTGGTTCCCAAATTCAGCTTCCTCTGATTCAATTGAAGACTCATGACAGAAGATGCTGACTCAGCAGGTCTGAGTGTAACTGAGCACAGGCTCGGCTGCTCGCTGCTTCCAAAGCCAATAACAAGGATGAAGTGTAGTGAAAGGAAAGTGACTTTAGTTCCAAAGCTAGCACTGGGAGTAGGGAAATGGCCAAGGCTCATGCTCTAAAGGAACCACTTCAAAAGTTTGGGCTGAGTGCAGGTGTTTAAAAAAGGAACTTTGATATGGGTGGCATGCAGGAGTTGTGTGGGGGTGTAGGGGATGTATGTCTTGTTTCAATGCCTATCTTGAGTATGGTCCACCTGGAGCACAGGCTCGTGCCATCTCAATAATGGACAGCCTTTAGAGTGTCCAATCTTCAAGTGGGGGAGAATTCCACAGTGGGGCTTTTACACCTGATTTGTTTCAAATTTGCCCCTGGAATTTCTTAACAAGCATATAGTTAGATAAATGTTCATGGTATGAGTTTAACAAGCACACAGTTAGATAAATGTGCATGGGGTAAAAGAGTGTATGGTGGGAAAGGGAAGAGAGGGGAATTTCAAAGTAAATTTCCAGGCTATGTTTTAAAACTAAGGAAAGAAAACGTCTGTAATTTGCTTCCAGATTTCATCTTGAGACTAGGGAGAAAGGAGAAAAAGAAGAAGAAAGAAGTTTAAGAATGTGTTTTGAAGCTAACCTTCTGGATTGCATGAGAAGGGCTCAGAAGTCGGCAGCCTGGGTCCATGCTCACTCATGGGCTTTGTATGCTAACAGAATGATGTGGTGGAATGACTCAGCTCTCCTCACTGCCACTGCTAACTGCAGCGTGAACTCACTCAGCACACAACATGCAAGAGCTGGTCTGTGCAGATACTGCACAGGTGCTGGGGCTGAAGCAGAGGCACTAATGGGCCTGGGTTTCCAGGGAAACATGCCCAGTGAGAAGTCATTAGCCTCAATAAAATGAGATTCTACTAGAAGAGATTTATCAGTCAAGAATGGGTTTGAAAGCAAGTATCAAAAAGTCTGACACCAGTGCTTTGAATACAGAGGGATAGTCCTTATTTTACTTACCTCATAAATGTGGAAGGAGGACATGCAAAGCTGGTGCAGCTAGTCATAAGTGCCATCAAGCACCTGGGGCACAGTGACATCCAAGTGATCCCATGTAGCTGAGGAAGCATGGTCTCCCAGCAGGGCAGTGCCCAGAGAGACAGAGTACAGTTCTCACTTGCCACTGTCCCCAGGGCGGGGCAGTGGGATCCTTTCCACAGTGGCTATGTCCAGGTGACACCCCACTTCTTATCAACGTCTAAAGGAGCTTGATACCTTGATATTCTACAAATAGCGAAATGGCCAGGAATGTAGGACATCTCACCAGGGACTAAAATATATGTAGCTTACTCTAGTATAATATAATATGAATATCAGCATGCATATATATGTGTTTAGGACTATGTATAGTGAGTTCAGTCATTAATTTTATTATGGTTTTAGAGGTTTAAGTTACAGAAGCTCTCAAGCTATTAATTATATACCTCTACGTAGATGTCTGGGCACACACAATAAATCACAACATGATTTTAGAATAAGCCTACCTCCTTCTATAGTAGTAAGGAACAGATTCAATTGCAAGCACAGCAAAACTCCAAATAAAAATAACTTAAATTTAAGACAGAATTTTTTTTTCTCTCTCTCTCTCACTTAAACCTGGAAATAGACAGTCCAGACCTGATATGTTTCCTCTACTTCCTAAAATCCTCAGGGACCCAGATCTGTTCTATTTTGCCACTTTATCAGCTCTGGGCCTTGATCCCAAAGCCACTGTGTGGTCCAGTGTGGCTGCTCCAGCTCCAGTCATCGCATCACCAGCTCATTTCAGACAGCAAGAGCAAGGAAAGGAGAATAAGGTAATGCCCTTGTAAACCAAAAGTAACATTCTAAGCCCACCAAACAACTGATGGATCCCTCTCTCAGCTAAGGGCATTCAAAGTAAACCTGAAAAGGTAGTTCAGGCCATGATGGGCAGTGGGAGTCAGGCATGCAACATTATACTCTCCTCCCTTTGGAATTCAGGCAGAACTGACCAGCATTATCATTAAAAGATATCTTAAGACTGACAAAACAGACTCTTTGTGGTATCTTATTGATACCAATTCCAACCTAACTCTAGTATAACATCATATGACACATAGAACAGGCCCTGAAAGAAATCAAAGTATTTTACCCCAAAATATATTTCTTTGACATATTTTGCAATGGCCCTGCAAAGCTGTCGCTTGTGAAGAAAATGTACATTCTTTAGAGAATCTCCTTCCCTTTCCAGGTCTTTTCCCTGATCCAGGAGAGAATTAACCAAGAGTCTGGCCCGTTTTAGATCTGATAAGAGCACTGAAGCCTGCTACCTGGAGGCTTCATCATAAGAACCTTGATCTCCACATCCTCTTATCTTAACCCAGACACTCCTTTCTATTGCTTCCAGATCTTTAGATAATAACTTAACTCTTCCAACCAATTGCAAATCAGAAAATCTTTAAATCCATCTATGACCAGGAAGTCTCCCCCGCCCCCCAACCCCCTTCCTATTTCAAGCCAATGTACACCTTACATGTATTGATTGATGTTTGCCTGTAACTTCCATTCTCTTAAATGGTACAATCAAGCTATAAACCAACCACCTTGGGTACATGTTCTCAGGACCTCCTGGGGCTGTGTCATGGGTCATGGTCCTCACATTTGGCTCAGAATAAATCTCTTCAAATATTTTACAGAGTTTGACTCTTTACACTGGTACCCCAGCATTTTAAGGACCCTTTCCAGAAGTTTCCCACTACTCTTGTTATAGCCCATTGGCTGAAATCCAATCATATAACCACACTAAGCTGTATGGGACACGAGAGAATTAACTCTGGGTGAAACCGCCATTGGAAAATTATATCTGAGAAGGTGAAAAAGAGATCTGACCTAACCAACTCCATCTTGCTTCTAACCTCCAAGCTGCCCTTATTCATTCCTGGGTGTAGACTCAACTAACTTTGGGAGGAATTTAGTTTATAGTTTATAGTGTAAAACAAAGAAGATAACAGCCCTTTCCCAAAACAAACTCCCTTCTTGGCTCGGGACTAAACTGCCTTTGTAGGACTAACAAATTGGCCAAAAGATTATGGTTTAGGATTCATGCAGCTGGAGGCTATAAGATTCTGACCCTTCTCAAATTGTTCCTGGGGATAACACCACTACTGTAAAGCCTCAGATCAGTGCTTGAGATACTTTGCAGACCCTGCACTTGGTGGATCAGCTGGCACCACCCAGGTCAATAAACGGGCTCATCTGATCTTGCGAGACCCTCCCAGAAACTGACTCAGTGT
The DNA here is from genome assembly GCF_028885655.2 of Pongo abelii. Lineage (NCBI taxonomy): Eukaryota > Metazoa > Chordata > Mammalia > Primates > Hominidae > Pongo > Pongo abelii. Next base: position 16,411,280 of record NC_071985.2, read on the forward strand.
AAGACAGCTTCGACTACCTATGATTTCATCTCTGACCTGACCAATCAGCACTCCTTACTCACTGGCTGCCCCATACCCACCAAGTTATTCTTAAAACCGCCAATCCCCGAATGCTCAGGGAGACTGATATGAGTAATAATAAAACTCCCATCTCCCATACAGCCAGCTCTCTGTGAATTACTCTGTCTCTATTGCAATTCCTCTGTCTTGATAAATCGGCTCTGTCTAGGCAGTGGGCAAAGTGAGCCTGTTGGGCGGTTACATGGGAAGCCATGTAGGCCAGGCTAAAATAGACAAGGACAGCTAGCAGGCTGAGCCTTCCCTCCTTGCTAAGGAATCACTGAGACTTCAAGCAAGATGTGAGAAAGTCCAGTCCAGTCCTTTCAAGATCCTATTTCTCCTCATCCTGGGCCTGTGTCCCAGTGAATCTTCTCTGTGTTCTCTGGGACAAACCTGTCCATGCAAGTAGACACTGAAATGATATTTTCCTATATTTTCCAGAGAGAGGGGTGTGGGGGCTGTGGTATTTTAAAGTGACATGTTGCAGCCCCTACTTCACCATTAGAGGCATGCAGATTATAATGGATGGGCTGAGCTGGCTTGAAGGACCCTAGGAAGGGCAGACGCTGGTGACTTCTATTCCTAAATTAGCAGTGTAAAGTCAGTGCAATCCTGGCATTTAAGAGGATTTGCCTTTCTCAGTGCATCTCCCTAAAGTGAAAGCTGCAGGTGCTTATTACCAGGACTTGGCTTCCTGCTTTCATTCTGTGCATTCTTTCTCTTTGCATAGTTTTAACAGTTGAGAAAGTGACATGTCCTGCTCTGGCATTTGACAGAAAGAGAGCAGATTCTAGGTCAGAGCACTTGAAAAAGGTTCTCCCACTTTGCTGAAGTCTTGGGCTGTGACACTTGGCTAGCCCATACAATGAAATGTCCTTTAACATCCTGTGAGTTTGATCTTTAATTAGTACCTGTGCATTATGTATCAATTATATGATCTCCTCCTAGCCCTCCCTTAGCTTTCTAGAATTAGCAGGGCAGACCTGGAATTCCACAGGGAACTAAAAAGGACCCTGTCACAAATAAGGAAATAGATCAAATTTCTAAGTTTAGCAGCGACTTTGCCTTCACACAGAGATTCCCAGAACGCCAAGCCTTGGTGCCAGTTTCTGCGGCCCGTGTCCTATTCTTTGAAGTTCACGTACTACGCACAGCAAGGCGGGCAGCTCGCACTATTTGTAGATAGATGATAGAAACATTACCTATCCCTGCTTCCTTCTTGCTTTCCAACACCAAATGGGGTGGGCTAGACCTCAGGGAGGCAGCTCCAGGAATTTCACCCCTGGCTCAGTTTCCAGAAATAATTGTGGTGCGAGCCCTAACCCCTCAGGGGCTGCATTCTAAATGGCTCCTAATATGCGTGCCTGGGGCATAAATTCAGTCTCCTCTAGGCTGGAGGGGAGTGGAGAGTTCTGAATCCTAGCTCCTGTAAATTAATATTAAGTTCTGTAAGAAAACCCTTTTTCCTCTCTATAATTTTTACCGGGCAAAGAAAAAACACCCTAGCCATTCCATAAAGCCTAGATTTCCCCAAGAGATTCAAGCTCTGTTTTTTTTTTTTTTTTTTTTTTTTCAGAGCACAGTTATTATGCTGCTGCTTTTCTGTATAGAAATGCCTCATGGATCTACTTCTTCCATTTCCCAGGCTTATATGTTGATTCCCTGAAAACCATATCAAACAACTTTTACTCCAACTCTTGCCACCAGGACTATTTCTTGGTATGTTAATCAGATTTTCTGAACCCTAAATCATGGCTCATTATCTAATGCATGTTCAGACAATAAACGACTTTAATTATGACTGACCTTGTAAATCTGGTACATTTAGTTGACAAATCCCTAGGTCCAGCTAGCCAAGTCCATGTTTTTGGGTCGTCTGCCCTGTGGCATAAATAATAGCAACATTTATGTGCTTTCTATGTTCCAGGTACCGGGCTAAATGCTTCAAAGACACTCCTCAAAAGGGCTTTGACAGAAATGCTGTTCCTGGCTTGGGAGATGCAGTGCAGAATGGCTTCTCACATGCCATGGCCCATTCCCTTGCCTTCCTCCACCATAATGGAGGAGCAAGGAGAGCAGCCTTCCCATCCTTCCTTGCAGCTGTGGATGACCATGTGACAGACTCTGACCAATGAGATACAAGCTGAAGTTTCTTCTCCTCTGGAGAAAATAAAAAAGCCTTATTCAGAAGGATTGGTCTTGTCTGCCTTCTACCTGCCTGGAACTCAGACACAAAGCCGAGAGGAGCAGCATGAGGATGAAAGTTCTTTAGAAAAGGAATTTAGAAAGAACCTGAGTCCTTGAGCTCTCTCCTGAGCCATTCCACCAGCCCTGGACTTTAGACCCCCAGACACCTGGTTGTGTGAGATGAATATCATCCTTTTTAGTTAAGCTTGGGTTAGTTGAATGCTCCGTAACTTACAGCCATGTACTAGCAAATGCATAGCTCTTTGTCATGTAAGTGTCACAGGATCCCTCAGATGTTGCCTTTCCAACCAGATACCTCTGTGGCCTTTACCCAAGTTTTGCTAGGGCCCACTGGACTCATTCTGCCCACTTAGCCTGGCAGGCTGCACCCAGCTTATGCTACCAGCCCAGATCCCATGCCTGCCAAGGGTGATTCAGGTGGTGCGGTGCTGCAAGGGGTGCATGAGTGAGTGATCACAGGGTCTGGCCACTGTGCATAGCCAGGCACGTTGGCTGCGGCAGGGAAGGCAGCTCCAGGTGCAGGTGCCCTACTCCCTGAGAGGCTGCAGCTGGACCAGGTGTACCACCAGCAGCTTCCACTGCAGGCACTGGGGAACAGAGTGGCGCCCACAAGCTTGGAAATGCCAGGAACTGCAGAGCCCCAAAGAGGGTATTACAGCCCTGGCTCGGGGAGCTCCTAGGTCTGGGCTCCCCAAGGGGCTGCAGCTCTTCTCTCCTTCTCTCCTTTTTGCCCACAACATGGCGAGCAGGGGTCGTGTTTCAGCCCTGTTGTGTTGTTGCGTTACAGCTCTCTCAGTCCCGCCATTCAGCAGGTCATGAGTTCTTGTCTGATATCCAAGAAGAATGAGGTGTGCAGAGAACTGTAGTGTGAGCAAGGTGAAGAGGTGCTTTATTGAGTGACAGTACAGCTCTCAGGTGACCCAAAGTGGGTAGCTCCTATCTGCAGGCAGCTCATCCCGACAAGTGTGCAGCCCTCAGCAAAGAGGAGACCTGGAGTGGGTAGCTCCTTTCCTCAGGCAAGTCGTCCTGATGAGTGTGTGGCCCTCGGCAGATCAGCAGAGAGGAGACCCGCAGTGGGTAGCTCCTATCTGCAGGCAGGTTGTCCCGACATCTCCCTGAGTCTGACTGAGTCCAGCTGAGTCCACGGGTTTTTATGGGTTCAGAAGGGAGGAAGTGCATGCTGATTGGTCTGTAGGTGGCCCAGAAAAGGCACCAGAGGTTTTCATTCCTGGCTGTGGACTCCACATGGAATTGGCAGCCCGGCCCCCAGGCTTCAGGCCCTCCCTGTTTGAAGGTGGGCTTCACCAGAGACCTGCCCTTTTCTGCCCAGAAACCTGTCTGCCTCCTGCCACCATCTACATGTCACCCATGGTGCCCAGGCTGTTCATGCTGAGGAGTGCTTGCAGGCCCACACCAAACCACCCTCAGCACCCCCTCAGCCTCCCTCCTGTGCTCCTCAATGCCCAAAGTCCAGAGGGGGCCGAGGCAGCCAGAAGCTGGTGTATCAGCACTACCTTAAGTGCACACACACCTGGTCAGTAGTGATAGCACCCAGGCTCGGCCACAACTTTGCTCCAAAATTGGAGTGGGAGCCAGGAGCAGGGAGAGGCCAGGCAGCAGGAGCAGGCACTTCCAAGCCCGCGGGAGCAGGGGGCCTTCCCGGGTGCCCCAGAGCACAGGGATGCCCAGGTCCACAGCTGCAGCTGGGAGGCTGCAGCTATGCCCAGGAGGGTGAGGCTCCCACCCCTTCAACTCAGAAGAGGGCGTGGCTCTCACCTGTTGCTGGCTCTGGACTGCTCCATGGAGTGCATAGCCCTAGCTGTGCCTCCCCCATTGCAACCAGCGTCTTCACAGTGGCCATGCCAGATGGGCCACCCCTGCCATTATAAGGAGTCTAGGGTAACATAGGTTATGTCAGATAGGTTATGTCACTTGTTTAGTGCCACTCAGTCCACCAGTGGTAATGCTGGTATACACTGAAGAAAATGACTTAGGTGAGTCTCAATCAGTTTAGAGGTTCATTTTGCCAAGGTTGAGAATGCACCCAGGAAATGGAGACACAAGCCGCACACAGTAGGACCTATGGCCTGCATTTTTTCCAAAGAGGAGTTTCAGGGCTTTAATATTTAAAGGGTAAAAAGTTGGCAGGAGAGGAAAGGAGGAAAGACAAAAAAGAGAGAGAAGATGGTCACATTCTTGTGAGATTTTGATTAGTGCTCACTGAATCTGCATGTTGCATGTGAAAAGGAGAGGGTAGAGAAATAGTCAATTATGCATTTGTCTCGTGCCCAGTAAATCTGTACTTTACATGGAATAAAGTAAACAGAGCAGCAGTAGAAGTTAAATATGAATTTGTCTTGGAGAGGGTGGTGTGGGAGATGATTTCCAGTCTCCTCTTGTCCCATGTCTATAAAGATAAGCTGTTAATTCACACTGTCAAGGTGAGGGAGGCCACCTGGAGAGACATGTGTCCTTTTATCTTGTAGCTGTCTATTTAGGAACAAAAGACAGTTTTTTGTGCGTGACTCAGCTTCCAAGCTTTCCTTTTCCCTTTAGCGTATTGAGTTTGGGGTCCCAGAATTTAATTTCTTTTCACACTGACATCCAGGTGTGTCCAACTCCAGCATCTGCCCCTGAACAGCATGCTCTCTGCCTCCATAAGAACTAGAAATCTAGAGTTATCAGGGGCTCAGAATGCTTCTGCAGTCACTTCACCTATTCTCTCTCTGTTTCCCAAGTGGTCCTGTGAGTTCAGCTTCCCATAAAGAAATCTGGTCCAGAATCTCATCAGGGTAGGCTGGGCATACCTCCCTGTCTGTGTGAGCCTGGGAAGGCACATGACCCAGTCCCAGCTAGGCCTAGGTGGGGCAGCCTCCCTGGTGTCTTTACCAGCCCTGTGGCATACACTTGTGTATGGCCTTCATGTAAATGTCTCTTTTCTAAAGGAGAGCCCAGTTTTAGGTTCCCTTAAAATAATTCTTAGCACGTTTCTAAAAACCCTTCAGGAATCCAGAGGGCAGCTGAACCCTTACTGATGATCTTTCTATGCCCCTGAAGTGGGCTGGCATATCCAGACCCACAGGGCCTTGTCTTTCTGGGCCTCATTAGGTAACTGAGCTGAGAGGCCCAACCGTTGGGGCTTCCTAACCTGTGAAGCTGGTCACCCAGTATTTACAACAGGAGGGTGGTGAGGCACCTGTTCACAATATTACAGGTATCTTCATTATGTGGACTCTCTGGAGAATATTTCAAAGCGTAATAGTAACAGGAAATGCTCTTCTCCAGAGAAATTGGCTAAATTTTATCTCATGAACACCGGGACTCATGAAATAGGTTATTGATGGGGTTCAGGACATGCTACCCCAGAATACGGCACCTTGGCATTTGAGGGAACAGCAGAAGCAGGAAAGTCCCTCTCACTGTCCCTCAACCCTTCTTCCCTGATGGATGTCATAAAACCCATGAAAACCACTCTTCGACTTTCTCCTGCCCTTCTCCCCTGGAGCAGGTCAGAAAACCTTCATTTGAGAAGTGCCTTCCTTATACCCAGAGAAAAGGAACATCCTTATTTGTGAAGACACAGGGCCAGAGATGAGTCGGAACAAATAGGCCTTTCTAAGTTGCCCCTAGTTATCACCATTAGGTCATCTCCTTTGTCCAATTATACTTCTCCACAACTGTTCATTCTTTTTCAAAACTAAATATAAAAATAGACAAGTTCACCTGTTTCTTTGGATCTTCATTTCTGAAGGTTTCAATATCATGAAAAACTTAAATACATTTGTATGCTTTTCTATTGTTAATCTGTCTTTTGTTATAGCCATGAACCTAACAATGGAAGAGGAAAAGAAATCTTTCTTCCCTGACATTATATATTCCTGATGTGACCTGCCTTAAAAAAACAAAACAAAACCTGGTACCCAATTAGTATTTCACTTTAACAATTCTTTCTGCCCTATTTTCCTTTTATTCTAATATACTCCATATATTTTTGGAGGCCTCCTGAAATCTCCTTTTCGTGGGGAGGAGAATGGTAGGTAAATAAATAAAAATTCACTCACCCAAGGACTTCACTGACTGCTCCTATCAGATGCTCCTTTTTCCATTGCCAATTTTCCTCAAACTTGGGATGGTCCCCTGGGACCACCCAAAATCTAACGGATAGTGACAGCTTGTCCATCGCTCATACAGACTAAAAAAACCAACATCAGCTGAGAGTCCTCCTAGAAGAAGACATACGAGGCCTCCTGTCAAAAAGAAAGATGGACACGAGGTTTCTCAAATGTAATTAACTGTTTTGACAGGCAATTATTTTCCTCATTCAATCTAACTGAAACATTCAGAGCCTGGCAGTCAGGGTTCCCAGGTCAGCATTTTTTCTTTTATCAGTGGGGTGCCTTTCTGTCACCTGGTGACTCCATCCACTGGGGTGAGGCGATTAGAATGGAGCTGGCAAGTTGTACCAGACAGGATTGCTGCAGTCTGAACCCTGAAGAGGCCAGCAGCATCACCACCCTTGCCAGGTAGCCCTGCCATTGAAGTGCATTTTCAGAATGTATGCTTGTGACTCTGAGATTTTAATACTGGACCTATATGTTAAATGGAGAAAAAAAAGAATAGAGATCTTGGTCCAGTTATCATTATTGATTATTTCAAGAGTATCTCAACTTTCCATTGATAATGGGAACCCATTTCTTCCCACTATAATGATATTGCAGGCATTCTCTCTGCTTTTTTTCTTCCATGTGGTGGTTATTTAGGGATAAATGCTTTTAATTGTATTTTAAGGTGCAATTTTTATTTCAGATTGATAAAACTCACCTTCAAGATGAAATATTGCTGAGAAACCCTCCTTTTTCTTGGGCCAAAGTTGTTTTTACTTTTAATATTACAGTGGATTGTGCAAATGGTCATCAAGTTTTCTCCTCCCTGTTATCCACACCCTTGCACATAGCTTTGTAGCTCCTCCCATCCATAGGTGAAGTCTTCCTCCATCCCTATGTCTGGGTTGTCTGTGTGACCTTCTTTGGCCAATGGAACAGTAGAAAATGGGATGTAAGCAGAAACTGGGGAAGCACGTGTCCACTGGAACTTGTCCTATTGCTGTACTTGGAACCTTCCTGCACCATGTGAGTCAGCCCAAGCTAGCCTACTGGATGAGGGTTGTCATGAATATAGTCCCTTCATTCATGAATATAGTCCCTTCATTCCTGTTGCTGGCCTATGGCAGCCCATGTGCAGAAACACAGCCTACAAGCTGAATGGTAGCAGACCACAGACATGTAAAGTGAGCCCAGCCAAGGTCAGTGAACAACCAGCCAGCTGAGCCCAACCCAAATTGGTAATCCACATTATGAGCTAATAGATGGCTATTGTTTAAACTACTAGGTTTTGGCATAGTTTATTACATAGAAAAAATTAACTGATTAAGATATCCGGCCTCGTGCATGGAAAGGAAAATTCCGGCATGAATTTCTTAACCCCATGCTAAAGGATAGTCAGATAAGCCCTTGTCATTCAGGGGGCTTATCTGATAGCACAGTGACTTAGAAGAATTTTCATATTGGCTTTCAGTTCTGAACAAGTGTGTACGATCTTTTGGGCTGTGTTTACATTTTCTTTGGTGCAAAATTACATGTGACTACAGTCTTCTTCAGCTCACATTAGTCCAAGAACTTATGGCAGAGACTGCTAATTTTCCTCCAGTGTCCATTCTTCCCTTTGCAAAGACTGGAGCCAGACTGTCTGGTGATTCAAATCTCATTTCATTACTTATTACCTATGTAAACTTGGGCAAGTTATTCATGTCTCTGTGTCTGCCTTTCCTCATTTGTTAAATAGGAATAATAATGTATCTCCCTTGTAACATTGCTGTGATGATTAAAGGAGATTAAACAGAAAAAGCTAGCTATTTCACAGTAATTGAGGTCTAAAAAATTCAAAGATGTGAAATACAGGCCCATGTTTTTGCAAGGTTAATGAAATGACAGGGGTGAGCATGTGCAGAGAGCTGGCTGAGATTCCGAGTGACAGGGCTGTACAATATAAATTCCTTCCAGTCCTGGCCACAATTTAGCATTATGTGATGCCATCTGATAGCTCTATATCTTACATTTTAATGGGGACATTTAGGGTCCTGTGGATGGCTACATTTTTCAGGGTAGTAGCAGCAATTTAGAATCTTCCACTTAATTGGTGACTGTGTCATCAGCCTGATCCAGAGATATTGAGCAGGGATTATTTTATTTATTTATTTATTTATTTATTTATTTATTTGAGACAGAGTCTCGCTCTGTTGCCCAGACTGGAATGCGATCTCAACTGACTACAACTTCCACCTCCCGGGTTCAAGCAATTCTCCTGTCTCAGCCTCCTGAGTAGCTGGAATTACAGGCACATGCCACAACCCCCGGCTAATTTTTTGTATTTTTAGTAGAGATGGGGTTTCTCCGTGTTTGCCCGGATAGTCTCGATCTCCTGACCTCGTGATCTGCCCGCCTCAGCCTCCCAAAGTGCTGGGATTACAGGCGTGAGCCACCGCGCCCTGCCGAGCAGGGATAATTTTAAGAATGCCAGGATTTGACCTCTGATCCCCGACTTCCAGAAATGGGGCTGGCTACTGTTTCCCTACTTAATCTCTATCCCCTTCATGCCCTTACGAAAAAGGACAAATTCCTTTCTGCCCCCTTCACATATTCTAGTCCAGGGTCTAATAGTGAACTACCTTCACCCATGCTGATGAGGGCTATCACCTTGAGAAATGGAAGACGAAGAAGATAAGAGGAGCTTGGGTCCCTGTGGAGCCTGGCAGAGAAAAGTGGAACTTTGCACCATCTATCAGTTTGGACTTTTGCATGAGAGAAGTAAATCTCTATCTTATTTAAGCCATTGTTATTTTCATCTTTGTCAGCCAAACCAATATCCTAACACAGTACTGCTCTTATAACTACTGTCAGTTTTTTGAGTAAGTAGGGAGGCTAGATGCATTAGCTTTCTATTGCTGCTGTAATAATTTACCATACCTTAGTGGCTTAAAACAACTCACATTTATTATCTCTGGAGGGCAGAGGTCCTAAAATCAAGGCATTGACAGAGCTATGTTTCTCCTGGGACTTTAGGGGAGGAATCTGTTCCCTTGCCTTTTCCAGCTTGCAGAGGCTGCTCACATTCCTTGGCTCATGGCCCCTTCTCCCATTGGTAAAGCCAGCAATGCCAGGTTGGGTACTCTCATCACATCACTCCAACCTTACTCCCATCGTCACCGATCCCTCTGACCCTCCTCTTTTGCCTCCTTCTTCCATTTATACGAACTCTTGTGACTACATTGGGCCCACTCAGATAGTACAGAATAATCCCTCCATCTCAGCGTCATCAGATCCATAATTTTAGCTGCATCTGAAGCCTTCATTCTCCTTTGCCATATCACCTAACAGATTCACTGATTCCAGGACGGGGACGTCTTTGGGGACCAGTGTTCTGTCTATCACTCTGAACAAATGCCCTTGTTCTAAGAACTGCTTCTTCCTCATGTGCACTGAAGCCTAGAATTTGAATGTTGGAGAGCTATTCCCTTTTGTCAAAGTACTCTGAGGGAGATAGAACTGAGCCTTCAAGACCCTTCCATTATTTAGCTCCTGTAATTCTGACTTTCATATTCTAAGGTAAATGAAAGAGAATTACAACCCGTACAAGTAAGTATAGATGAACTCGTATCTTCCTCCAAGATTCATAACCCTTCAGCCCCGGGACTTGTAGAGCTTATTTTTGTTTGTTGAGATTGTTGAAAGCTATTTACAAACTATGAGTCTTCAGCTCTCTTGAGCTAGTATTAGGATTCAGATCACATAACTGTCCATAGAAAGACACAAATTGAACCATGTTGCTTCTATTGAAATCCTAAGAATTCTAACTGCATTTTTAAAAAAAACTTTGTTTTACTATTTTTTTCTTAATTTCATGATAGGTATCAACTGCATCTTAAAACCTATAGTGTTTGCAAGTGAGACTGTTATTGTGAAAGAAGCATGCACTTTTGGGGCTAATAGATCTGAGTTGAAATCCTATCTCTATGATTCATTATTTGTGCAATCTTTTTCCAGTTATTTAAGCCTTCTCAACCTCAGTTTCTTCATCTGTAACATGTGTTTTGTACATACATTGTAGGGTGGTTCTGAGGACTATAGATAATATTTTAAAAACACTTCTAGTAGTTCATGTTTAGTAAGTAGTCATGATTATTTGTCCTCCAAGTATATATGTGCACTCAACAGAGTAGGACCATCTTCCAAGCTGGCCTCTGTGAGGAATACAAAATGTACAAAAGACACCTGCCATGTGAGGCAGTTGGGGCATTGTGATAAGAATTCTCAATTAAAGCAAAAAAAAAAGGAGGCATATGATCTTGATCAGTTATTTTTTTTCTGGGCTTTAATGTCCTAATCTAAAAAATAACAACTAGATTAGATAAGCCACAATGTTTCCGCCAGCAACGACTTTCCGTTGTGCTAAGAAGCACCCTCACTGTTGGTACGTATGACTAACCCATGAAATAAATAGGAATTTAACCAACTGAAAATGCTAGCTATATAGGAAACCTCAGAGGCACAAGCCAAGAATGAAAAGTTGATCCGTCTAGTGCTAACCTCATAGCTGGAGCTGAGGACCTTGCAAATGACTTAACTGTCATTCAACCACATTACTTTAAGTGCCTCCTTTGGACTTGCACTGTATCCTGGGGCCAAAAGGCACTGTGAACTGGAACAAAATGGTAGGCATCTGATTTAAAGAGAAATTGCACACAGAACACATAGGAGGCTGTCGCTTCAGCCGCAAAAGTGCACCAAAGGGAAGCATTTAATACTATCGACTGAGTGTGGAGATAAATTATAGCCACTGGAATGCCATCAGTGCTGTTAGTCATCCAACACTAATGAAAATCTTCCATTTGTTCACAATATTTTCTGATATCTTTCGCTTTTTGTCCTTCTCTTTGGGAAATAATAGGACATTTTCAACTTGAGTGCTGTTGTATTTGAGGTTTTCTTTTAATGTACAATTTTCTACCGGATCACAGCAAGAGTAAATTATATGTCAACCAATGATTTCATAACAAAGCTAATTTCCATTTGATGAAAGGAACAAAAGGTGGCAATGTAGTCAAGAACATCCTCTTATGCAGAGTGATGGGCTCAAGTACAAAGCTTAGGAGGATCAAGCCCAGAAACAGCTACAAGAGACAGACTGTGAATTTGAGGCTGCCTATGGTGACAGCTCCCTGAGAGGATGAGAAGGGCCAGGAAGAGGAACCTGGGGAGGCTGACTGACATTTCTTTGTGTAAGTACTAATGGGAGAGCCAGCAAACTCAAACTCCGTGGAAAATAAGAGTCCATGCCTGATATACACAAATACAGAAGAGGTTGTCATACATGTGGGATTTCAACAGTTTGAGAATGCAGAGGGCTTAGTTGATACAGATGCACAATAAACGTTAGCTGGCAAATAGTCCCTGTTTATTGAGTCAATCCAGTTGTGTTTTCTCTCAGTGTCCCATCGGGAGGCCCTGGAATCAGAAATTACCTGCCCAGCTGGGCGTGGTGGCTCACCCCTGTAATCCCAGCACTTTGGGAGGCTGAGGCAGGCAGATCACTTGAGGTCAGGAGTTCAAGATCAGCCTGGCCAACATGGTGAAACCCCGTCTCTACTAAAAATATAAAAATTAGCTGGGCATGGCCAGGCACGGTGGCTCATGCCTGCAATCCCAGCAATTTGGGAGGCCGAGGTGGGTGGATCACGAGGTCAGGAGATCGAGACCATCCTGGCTAACATGGTGAAACCCCATCTCTACTAAAAATACAAAAAATTAGCCGGGTGTGGTGGCGAGTGCCTGTAGTCCCAGGTACTCGGGAGGCTGAGGCAGGAGAATAGCGTGAACCTGGGAGGCAGAGCTTGCAGTGAGCCGAGATTGCGCCACTGCACTCTAGCCTGGGCAACAGAGTGAGACTCCGTCTCAAAAAAAAAAAAGAAAAAATTAGTTGGCCATGGTGGCGGGGGGCCTTTAATCCCAGCTACTCAGGAGGCTGAGACACAACACAAGAATCACTTGAACCAGGAGACAGAAGTTGCAGTGAGCCGAGATGGCACCACTCCACTCCAGCCTGGGCGACAGAGCAAGACTCTATCTCAAAAAAAAAAAAGAAAAAGAAAAAAAGAAATTACCTGCCCAATATCTGGACAAAAATTTTGGAAAATAGGGAAACATTGCTTTTCAGACTTTTGGCTAAGATCAATTGGAAAATAGGGAAACAAAGCAGCTTTTATGATTTTCCTTCTACATTTCATTCTATATCTCTTATGGCAACCAAGGATGGAGAGTTGATTAGAAACTATTTCTGAAGGGAAGATTAGCCTAAGAATTAAGTATAGAAACAACCTATATTTTCTTGGCTCTGGGCTTTTGCCTCTTCTATGACCCGAGTTATCCTTTTTCATTTTACTGAAGTGTTTCCAAAAGGAGGTTTAGAAGCAGCTTAGCATATTTTAGAGTTTACATTGAAAATAATCACATCTTTTCTTTTCGGGTTAGCAATACCATTAGATTGTTGTAGGAGCAGAAAGCTTATAGCTTGCCCAAGGTTGTCATGAATCAACCAAATTGCCCTTTGTATTTCTAGCTTCTTCTTTCTCAGGTCCAATGGGGTACATTTTGCAATGAAGTAATCATCTTTTTTGAGGCTATGTTTCTACTGAAACTTTAGATTATCTATGTGATTATAGTTGTTCAAAAACTCTTAAAGAAAGATACACTTGGATAAGAGTGAAATCACGTTTTGAAGATTTCCTTTGCACAGATTCGATCACCAATAAATGTTTATTCAATGAAATAAAATTAGAAAGGAGAGCAAGAGAAAGCAAAGAAAATAAAGAAGAAGGAAGGAAAAGGGAGGGAAGGACAAAGGGAGGGAGAAAGGAATAGAGGGAAGGAGGGAAGAACTAAGGAAACTGGGGAATTACCTCCCTAAATATGACCGTTTCTAATTACTGTTTAAAGTCATTTTAAGTAGCTTTAGTACCAAAGCCTTGTTCACTCCTTACCTGCAGCTATCCAAAAAGAAAGCACTGATTTTCACTGCATGCCTTCCTTATTTCCTTATTCACTTCCCTTCTTATCCTGTGCTCTTGATTATTATGGGCTGGGGTATTGGGAGAGGGCCATGCAAGTAGGGTTGCCAGATAAAATACAAGACACCGAGTTCAATTTGAACTTCTGATCAACAACAAATACTTTTTTAGTATAAGTTGACCCCAAATATTACTTGGGGGCATATTTATACTAAAAAAGTATCTGCCTTTTTTTTTTTTTTTTTTTTTTTTTGAGACAGAGTCTTGTTATGTCACCCAGGCTGGAGTGCAGTGACACGATCTTGGCTCACTGCAACCCCCGCCTCCTGGGTTCAAATGATTCTCCTGCCTCAGCCTCCCGAGTAGCTGGGATTACAGGCACGTGCCACCATTCCCAGCTAATTTTTTGTATTCTTAGTAGAGACGGGGTTTCACCATGTTGGTCAGGCTGGTTTTGAACTCCTAGCCTCAGGTAATCCACCTGCCTTGGCCTCCCAAAATGCTGGGATTACAGGTGTGAGCCACTGTGCCCGGCCTCTGCCATTTATTGGAAATTCAAACTGAACTGGGCATCCTGTATTTGGATTTGCTGTCTGGCAGCTCTGCTTTCAGGCTTTGCACTTCATGCGGCTGCAGTCAGTGTCGCCCTTGAGATTCTCCTCTGGAGCTGTTGGGTGGTCAGCACCCAACCCTCAGACTCTGAAGGGGCTCCCCACATACCTGAGGCTCTGCAACCCTGGCAAAGTTTCTTCCAATCTGGGGAAAGAACCTTTCCTTGCTACCACCCTGCTTTTCCTGCAGAATTTCCTGCCCTTTAAAATTAGCATTTGTATATGAGTTGCATCTCATTAAATTACATAATGATACACATAAATCATCATGGCTGGACATTTTTTTAATGCCGTGCTTTTTGTTTCTCCCCCCCATAATCTGAATTGGAACACACAAATAAAGGTGTTTGGGCCTTTAAAGAAATATAGAGTGTCTCCTTTCTGGTGTCTTTCCACTTGGAGGTGCCTAGCAGCTCTCTGCTCTACCCTGCAGCAGCCTCTGAGGATGGTTTCCACACAGCCCAAAACACCCGTAGTTGCACAGCCTCAAAACGAGAGGAGAGAGTATCATACTCAGAGGCCCCCATGCTCTTAACTCCCGTGTGGAGGGCTGGGCCAGAGCCTGCAAGACAAACAGGCTCATCACTTTGCTGTCTTAGAGGGAAGGAATTATTGAGACATTTCTTTGCTTTTTGCCAACTTAATGTCTACATAACCTACTCATTAAAAATAACAAGATTGAAACAGTCAATAATTTGGTAATATTTAAGAATCAAGAACTACACGCACATGCACACGCACACACCCACAGACATATATACCTCTGTATGACTTGCTTCTGAGATGGTTCTTTCAATAGACAAACAGATGATAAGAACTTGAGGAAGCCACACAGCACCCTGCAGAGGGACACTCAGGTGTGGACGATATCCACAAAGTAACAGTCACAGGCACATAGGGAATTCTTAACAATAAAAATTAGAGATGATTAAATGAAATGGTTTCATGATGATGTCTTTGCAAATGGTAATGCAGAAAAAGCAGTTATCCTTGAGCTCTATCATAGCGAGTCCTGAGTCAGCCTGGAGAGAATCAGAAAAGTAGGTGGAGCCCATCTGAGATGTCCCTGGAGCCAATCCCCCAAGTGAACTACTAACAAGAGAAGTGTCAGGAGGCAGAGAAGGAGGCTCTGTGCAAGAAAGAGCAGCACAACCTCCACAGTGGGGAGCCAGGCTAGACTACAGCGAGGGGAGTGGGGAGGGCATGGCTTCACTGCGCTTTGCCCCACCACCCACACAGGATAGGTGGCCTTTGCTGTAGTCACCAAACTTTGGCTGGTGCAAGACAAACCAAGGTGCTAGAAGGAAGAGAGTGACACCTGTAGAGTGATCCCAGGCTTGGGAGGCCAACCCACGTCCACCTTTTGGATCTACTACTTCGTAGCACTTAATGAAATCTGCAGGCTAGTTGAAGGGAACTGGTGAAATAAAAGTGACAGAAAACAAACAAATAAAACCTGTTGGCATCTGTTCGGTCAGAGGAGCCAGGTTTCCAAACTTGAGAATGATTTGGAGGAGAAAGAGCATCCAGAGAGAGAGAGAGAAGCTGGTAAGCAGAGCTCTGTGGTTTCAAGCTGTTTGTCCTCGGACAATGTTGCTTAACTTGCAAAGCCTCGGAATCCTCACTTGCCAACAAGCTGATGAGGCTGACAACCTGCTTATTGGGAAGATTGAGTGAGGTCATGAAAGTAAAGCCCTTAGCTTAGTGCCTGGCCTCTAGGAAACTCTGAGCAAAGGGGATTATGATTATGATTGTTACATAACCTAGCTGGGACAGGGCCCTTTGTTTTCCATCTCCATGCAGGTAATTTAGTACTCTATGGGAAACTATCAGGTAGAGCATTGTGCAAGTTACACATTGATTCAATGAGCTGAAAATGGGGCTGAAGTCCAGCCAACCCACCCCTCTCCCAGAGTTTGTCATCTTCCCAGAGGGGCATCATTTTCTCAGTTTGCACAATGGCATTACATGGTTAGTGGAGGCCCTGGAATGAGGGCAGACTTGACCACTGCATAATGCTTTTTTGGGAGAGGAATATGTTTTTACCCCCAAGCCCAGCCAAGTTTCTCTAAAGTAAAGATGACTGTGAGTGCTTATCCTCTTCCTGGGTGCCTCTGGCTTTATCAGTCTCCCTGGCATGGCTGTGACCTCCTATTACACCCTCAGGATCACAAATACCCAGGTGACTACAATGGAGGTAATTCTAAGTGGTCAATCTCCAAGCAGAGGTTGTAACTTGGACAAATGTAGTTGTCCCCTTATGCCACATGACAGCAGGAACCCACCACAGACTGAGTTCAGAATGGAGGGCACTCCTTGAATCTGTCTCTCTTTCTCTTTTCCATGTTACATTCTTTAGTTTTCTTTTCTTTTTTAGAGACAGTCTCACTCTGTCACCCAGGCTGGAGTGCAAGGGCACAATCAAGGCTCACTGCAGCCTTGAACTCCTGGGCTCAAGCGATCCTCCTGTATCAGCCTCCTGAGTAGCTTGGATTACAGTGCATCACCATGCCCGGCTAATTTTTTTAATTTTTGGTAGAGACAGAGGTCTCACTATGTTGCCCAGACTGGTCTCAAACTCGTGGTCTGAAGCAGTCCTCCCTAGCCTCCTAAAGCCCTAGGATTACAGGCATGAACCACCAAGCCCAAGCAACTACGTCCTTTTTTCTACAGCCCTTTCTTTCAAGTCCCTGAGGCTGGTGGCTTCAGCCCTTCCCTCAGCAAATTCCACTCTTTCCTAAAAGTTGGGGGGGATTCTGAAGCTCATTCCAAAGCCCTGAGCCCCAGGCTTGATGAATATAATTCTCTCCCCTTTCAGGCACTCTGTACTAGGATAGGGAGGGGGGAGGCAGAAGGGCTCTAGTCTTAGGAGTTGGAGCAAAGGTACCAATTCTTTTCAAATCTGCCTCCTGACCAGCGAGTCTGGAGGCTGATTTTCTTACCAGTCTAAGAAGCAAGCACATGCCGCCAAGGCCTGCATTAATTCTCTCTGGGAGACAGCACAATCTAATTTCACAGTGGGGAAAGAATGCTTCTGTAATTCTTGTAGATGGGACCTTGCCCCTTGTGAAACAAAGACCCCAGCATTATTGGGCTAAGAAGCACTTGACTCTTTCCCAGAACTGGCTTCCACTCCGAGAGAGTGCATTAGCTGAAATGACTTTCTATCTATTTGCCATCCTGGCTGAGTGGCTCTGGGCTCATAAGAGATGATATGTTTTTAATTCCATAATATTCCTCCTAGTTGATGAGTTTTTAATTTTTTTAAATCTAGCTTACTCTACTGCTATGATTAACAACAGTCTGTTGCTAGCCTACAGTCTATATACTGAGATTGCCCAGAAAAAATTAAAATTCTTCTTTGCCCAACGGTATTATAGTGATCACCCCAGGTAAGGGGTCTTAGGTTCCATTTGTAAAATAGAGCAGAGAACTGCCTCCTTTCCATGTTTCACGACATCAACTCATGAGGGTGAGTAGATGGAGATTTAGGGGATCCTTAGAAGGCAATGGAAATGTAAAGAATTATGGTGATTAAGCTAAAACAGGCATGAAGAACATGTACTCCACTCATGTGATGTTATTAATGACACAGCAGTAGAGCAGTGGCTGGGCCAATGTATGTGCTCACAGATGAATCAGGTCTGATTTTATAACCATTTTGCAGAGAGACCTGGAATGCAGTGTATGTTGGGTGAGGAGAGGAAGCCTCCTCAGGGGTTAGAGGGTGTCATTGTGGTAGACTGCTACTTCGGGGATTCCAGTGAGCCCACATTCCAATAATCTTGCCTCTATAGAGCTTCCTCCCACCCAGACTGTCACTAGCTTTGGCCAATGGGTGTCAGGAAACACATAACAAGCCAAGCCTTGAGTTCACCTATTCTGCTGTAAGGAAGCCTGGTGGAGAAGGCTTCGTGGAGAAACACCCAAGCCTTTGGCCATGGCCCCACCTCAGCTCCCAGATGGTGGCTGCTGGCTCATGCTGGGCTGGGGCCATGCATCTCCGTCCCAGTACCCTAGTGGATATCACATGGGGCAGAACTGCCTGGTCAACTCGTACAGTCATGAGAAATGTAAGTGGTTGTTTTAAGGTGGGTTTTTTTGTTTTTTTTCTGAAGTTATAGATGACTGAAGCACTCTTCTAATTCAATTCAACTGAATTAATTCAATTCAATTACTATTTCTTGAGTGTTTACTTTGTGCAAGGCATGACACTAGGAACTGCATGCCAACTCCCAGCAGAGGTGCCAGGCAATGAAGAACAGACAAAAATAGGGAAAGATGGAGGGCTCAGATGGAGTGCTACCTAAGTCCCTGGCCCATCTAAATGAGCAGATACAATGACCAGCCGAAGCCTCAAAGATAAAGATCTGCAGCTACAAATGGGTCATTTCTTGGGCATCAAACTAGAAGTAGAAGCAGTTTTAAAGTGGGAGCAAAGCCCAAGGCAGGGTGTTAACACCAGAATTTAGGGATAATTTTAAGGAAACTTGATGAGGCTGACAGGAGAGTCAGTCAAGATGCACACCCCTAGTGAGGCAATGTGAGCTCAGCATTGACCAGGACATCTGTGGAGCCTACAGCTGCTCGGACTCAAGTTGTAGCTTCCTTTTGACCATTGCTTTGCTGGTGCAGCTGCCACTGGGCAACGTTCCAGTTGCTAGTGGGTGCAGCTTAGGGAGAAGTAGAAGAGTGTGGAGTGACCCCTCAACACTGAGGGAACTCAAGGCAGAAATATGCTGAATTGTCCATCTTTCAAAAGGGCATTAATTATACTGCTTAAGGATCTATAGGGAAACCCACTATATAAGAAGAGCTGGGTGTGGTTCCCATTCATTCATTTCAATCAATCAGCATGTATTATTGGAAGCCCACTATATGCCAGGTGTTTGTTCTAGGCTCCGGGCATACAGTGGCAAAAAGAAGATGCATTCTCTTCTTCCCATAGACCTTACATTCTGTGGGAAAGGCAGATAATAAACTTTCAATCAAGCATCTAATGTAATGTCAGATAGTGAATGTGCTTGCAGAGACAAATGAAGCAGGGTAAACAGGTAGACGGTAACAAGGAATTATTTGAGGTTGGACAGAAGGCTTTTCCAAAGTGCTGACATTTGAGCAGAGAGAGAGTTAGCCATAAAAATATGAGGGGGTGAGGGGTAAGAAGGAAGAAACAGTAATGCAAAGGCCCTGAGGACAGCATGACTTTGTGTGTCCTTGAAGAATAGCAAAGAGGCCAGAGTGGATGGTGTGGAGTGGGCAAGAAGATGACATATAGGATCTGGGGTAGAAGAGACAACCAGCCCATGTAAGTCCTGGTAAGAATCTGGAGGGAAAAATCAGTGTTTTGGAAAGCATTGCAGAATACCAAATAAAGGAGAGACATGCCTTATTCTATTTTTTAAAAGAAATGCTTTGGTTGCTGTCAGATACTAGACTATAATGGGGTGGGAGGAGGCAGAAATGAAAGCAGACAGATTTTCAGGTGGCTGTTTGACCTGTCTGATGGCTTGAACTAACAGGTGGTGGAAAGGGTGGTATATTTTAGATGGAGATGACAACACATGCTGATGAGTTGGATATTGGGGATAAAAGGTGGGCATGTAAGAAGAGAGGGGAATTAAGACCATTTGATCAAGATGCCAAGGGTTTAGGCCTGAGTGTCTGATGGTATCATCCACTGGAGTGAAGAAGATGGGCTGGGAAGAAAGAGATGGGGCATCAATCATTCAGTGTTTAACGGGTCAAGTTTGAGATGTCTACTCAATATCCAAGTGAAAGTTTGAATGAATGCTTAGATGTAAGATTCTGGAACTCTATAAAGGTCTTTGCCAGAGAAATAACTTTGACATTCCTGAGTGAATAGATGGTATTTACAGCTATGATGAAGAAAGAGGATTTAGAGGGTAGAAAGAAAAGAGAAACAGGCCTAAGACTGTGATATTCCCGGGTCAGAAAGATGAGAAGGAACCTGCAAAGGGTCTGAGAAGTAGCTACCAGTGAGGTGGAAGGAGAAGCAAGATCAAGCAGCCTCCCAGGAAGTTGAGAGAAGTGGGTGGTTGCTGTGTTCAACAGAACTGAGACGCAGAGAAAAACAGGATTGGGAAACGTGGAGGTCATTGGCAATCTTGATACGAGGGTTTCATTGAAGTGATGGGTCTGGGAAGTCTGGCTGGAGTGGGTTCAGGGGAAAAGTGAACTTCTCCTCAAGGGGATTAACTATCAGAGAGAGCAGAGAAGTGAACCAATAACTGGGGTACAAGGACATAATTTTACTTAACAGGGAAGATATTTCAGGAAATTTGTATAATAGGAATAATCTATCAGAAAAGAAGCAACGACCAAGAAACAGGAAGGGAAACTTAGGGAACACATGGAGGAGTTGTCTTTTTAGATAAAAGCATACACCATTCACTCAAGTAACTTAACCTCGTCATGCCTCAGTTTCCTTACCTGAGAAGCAGAAATGATCATTGCATCTATTACACAAGGTTGTGATTAGGATTAAGTGCATTAATGCATATAAAACACTTAGAACTGTATGTGGACTAGGAAGCAATGAATAAATGTTAGCTCTTTTTCTTCTTATTGACATCCATTGTAACAATACACTGAAGGGAAGACATGTATCCTGTGGAACCACAGGATACATGTGGATTTGGTGATGAGTGAATGAAGACATTTTCTCCTGTGAGCTTCTACTTTCTTAATGTTAAAGTGAGATCATCACGGAGAGGAGGGGTGGCATGGCCAGGAGAGTGCAGTAGGATCTCGAGGCATGATGAGGACCTCCTGGGGCTCTGTGTTCATAATGTTAAAGCAAGATCCATCAGCACGCCCTTGTGTTGTTTTGCAGCTACAGTCAGCTGCTCAGATGCAGGGATTGGGGAAGTGGAGAGGCAGAATTAACTACATTTGGGGTTTTGACTAGTGAGTGTGACAGGGGAAGAGAAATTATAATAATGGGCCATGAAATCTAAACTAGATGGGAGGGAAGTGACGCTATTAGGAGAGATCTGGATAGTGGTCTGAAGGACCAAAGGATCAGAGGTCCCAGCAAAGCAAAGAATTTTTGGAGTGAGAACCTAGGACAGGTGAGCCTAAAAGTGAGAGAGGCTCTGGTTAGAGAATGAAATGTTGGAAATCAGGGTTTTAGAGCTGATCCTGGTCTGAGTAATGACAAGACAGACTATGACCATGAGATGGGAGGCTGGGATGGGGCAGAATTAAGGAGGGAAGGGATCTGAGGGGCTCAGGGTTTGGGATGCTTGTCAATGTGAATGTTGATGTTGCCAAGAAGCAGACAGGAATTAAGGGAGAGAGAAGGCAGTGGGATAGGTATAAGATCATTAACGCATTAGGATGCATGGCTGCAAGTTGAATGACTGAAAAGAGGAGGAGTAGCAGCAGACAGCATAATCAGATGGCATTTTCTTCAAGGATCTGAGCTGTTTCCTGTTTTGTTTTGTTTGCTTTTGTTTTCTAGTGGAGAGAAGAAATGGTCTACAAGGAGCAATGAGGAACAAAGAAGGCACTTGTGTCACTCCAGGTCCAAGTGCATGGAGTATGGGAGAAACAAAGCAAGCTACAGTTTAAGAGGGCTGAAGGGGAAGCGGAGTCCTCTGGGGCCGCTGTGTTTCAGTTGCAGGAAGAAACAGGAGAGAGATGGCGATGCAATATTGTTAACTATGGGCATCTATAGTTAACAATATGCTGAACACCAGAACTTATTCCTCTTATCTAACTATAACTTTGTACCCATTAACAAATCTCTCCCCATCCTTCCTTTTAATGTTCTCATCATAAGAAAATGATAAATGTTTAAGGTGATGAATATGCTGAATACTCTGATTTGATCATTACACAATTCATACATGTATGGAAAATGACACTATACCCCATAGTATAATTATTATATGCCAATTATAAACAAAATAAAGACTAAAAAAGGAGAAAGCAATGGGAGAGAGCTTTTATTGAAGCAGTTAAGAATATAGAGGATTTAGGCCAGGCACGGTGGCTCACGCTTGTAATCCCAGCACTTTGGGAGGCCAAGGCAGGCAGATCATGAGGTCAGGAGATTGAGATCATCCTGGCTAACGTGGTGAAACCCTATCTCTACTAAAAAAAAAAAAAAAAAAAAAAAAATAATAATAATAATAATAATAATAATAATAATATTAACTAGGCATGGTGGCGGGCACCTGTAGTCCCAGCTACTCAGGAGGCTGAGGCAGGAGAATGGCATGAACCTGAGAGGCGGAGCTTGCAGTGAGCCGAGATTTCATCACTGCACTCCAGCCTGGGTGACAGAGCGAGACTCCGTCTCAAAAAAAAAAAAAAAAAAAAGAATGTAGAGGATTTAAACTGATAACAAACCAATACTTTTATAGAGCTCAGCACAGAGGTTTAGAGGATTGAAGAGGGCTGGGAACTTGGGTCAGATTAAGGGATGTGCAAAGAAGCCATATGGAGACAAAAGTCTAAGTGTTGTTGGAAGAGCCTGGAGGCTTGGACTTTGGGTGGGAAATGAGGTTAACAGGGACACAGGACATTAGGAGAAAGGTGCAGCTGGTTTCTTAGGGAGGTAATGGGAAGGTCCTCTGGAGCCCGCCATTTGCCTATTTAAAGCACCTAACAAGATAGCCTGCAAATCTGCCCAAGCATCCTGGAGCTCAAGCATATAAGTACCAGCTGCAACTACCAGGTGACCAGGGGAAGAACCAAACACAGCCAAAGATAATTACTAGAGACAAGAGAGTTTGAAGTGAGATATGGGTCGGCAGAAGCTGAAATCAAATTATCACTCAGGTAGGTGGTGTAACACCTTGCTACTGAATGTCCACTTAGTCCATTCATTTTGGGCCATCAGACCCTGGGCACAAAAGTACTGGCTGATGTCAGTTGGAGTCCAGGAGACAAGAGAATTCTCTGATGAAGAGAGCTGTTAAACTGACTGTGGCTGAGGCCCCTCCTACTCATTCATTCATTCAGCAATCATGGAAAAAATGAGCCATCTTTGTTAAGGTATCCTTTGGAATTAAGTTTGCACAACGGTCTTGTAATGGGCAGAGCATTCATTGAAGTTTATGGCAATGACATCCCAGGATGTAACAGTGAGTTTTGTCTGAAGTAGAGTATAAAGGAAAGTTACCAGCAGAAACTAGGCATTAGGGCCAAACCCTTCTACATTCCCCCAGTCTTCAGTTCCTGATCAGGCATAACACACATCCCTATTAAGGCTGGAGAGAGATTCTAATTGCCAGGATTCTGCATCAAAATGCCAGTTTGGAGACAAGCTGCCCCCAGATTGTGTAGAATTGATAAGCTGCAGCGTGCTTGCCATTTGGGAACCCAAGGTGCCAGATCCGTCCTGGAGCTCCCTGGACTCTGGGGACAAGAGAGGATGTCTATTTCCAGGGGCTCCCACATGGCTGGTCAGGAAGGAATTCTAATGACTGACCAGGCTTGACTCTCAGGCTTTAGGACCCAGATGGAGCTGGACCTCCAGGTGAAAACATCATTTCAGGCCCTTGGTCCAGGCTGTGGTAGGTGGATGCTGCAGACGGAGCCCTTCTCAGATGAAGAAAACATGTTTATCCAGTAAAAAAAAGTAGGAAAGTTTAGGGTGTGTTTGGAAGAAAGGCAGGGAGTATAGTTATGTAGCCCACTAGGTCTATGAAGGAAGATATAAGTCTGGATTTGATTCCAACAGCTTGGACCATGTGACATTTCTATTTGTAATTATTACACTCTCTGATTTTCTTCCTGGTGTGAGAGGAGTCCAGGTAGGCACTGGGAGGAAAAGTGTTAAGTAGGTTCAGTTTCAGTTGTGAAGTTAATTTTCAGGTCCACTGAACAGATCTCACAACAGTGCTGTTTCTTTAGTAGTGCGGTGTGCTTGGAACTGACATAAATCACCCTTGGTGCCATGTTTACACCCATTCTGAACCAGGGCAGAGTGGGATCCCTCTTTTTATCCATGGTGAGGTCTGAATGGCAGTAGGTTCTTGGCTTTTTTTCAGAGCCAGGATGACATAGACTCAAGAACTATCATTAGATGGGGAGAGAAATGGCAGAGAATGTAGAAATGTAAGGAAAGGCAAAATGAGAAGAAGTAAATGACTCTAAAGGTTTTCAAGCTATTTTTAGCAGCAGAATTCTTTTTCCCCGGTGAAATCTTAGGCAGAAGCTCTCTTAGTACATCTGCATTGCTATGAAGGAATATCTGAGGCTGGGTAATTTATAAAGAAAAGAGGTTTGTTTGGCTCACAGTTCAGCATGCTGTAGAGGTAGCATGGTGCCAGCATTCACTTCCGGGGAGGGCTTTGGGCTGCTTCCACTCATGGTGGAAAGCAAAGGGGAGGCATGTGCAGAGATCACATGATGAGAGAGACAGGAAGTGAGAGAGAAGTAGGGGGGAAGGTGCCAGGCTCTTTTTAACAGGCAGCTCTCATAGGAACTAATAGAGCGAGAACTCACTCATGACCTTGGGGATGGCACCAAGTCATTCAGGAAGGATCTGCCCCTATGGACCCAAACATTTCCCACCAGGCCCCACCTCCAACATGGTGGATCAAATTTCAACAAGATCCTTGGAGAAGACAAATATCCAAACTATATTAGGAACCCAGTACCGGGTAGATGAAGACAGTAGCTCTGCCCCCTCCCCCAGCCCAGTAAACCCCTACTGTCACTCAGGCAGCAGCCTCAGAGGGGTCTCAGTCTACCCATGGCATTGTCAACACCCCACTGATGTTCCTCTTAGTGACCAGAGGAAAATTTTTAGAATTTTAAGCTTTAAAATCCTATGATTTTTTTCAGCCTTAAACCAAAAGGAAATTCTGACACATGCTATAACGTGGATGAACCTTGAGGACATTATGCAAAGTGAAATAAGCCAGTCATAAAAAGACAAATCCTGTATGATTCCGCTAATATGAGGTCTGGAGTAGTCAGGTTCGTAGGGACAGAAAGTAGAATGGTGGCCTGTGGGAGGGGGAATGGGGAGTTGGTGTTAAATGGGTATGAGTTTCTGTTCGGGATGATGAATGAGTTCTGGAGATGGATGGTGCTGATGGTCGCATCACAATGTGAATGTACTTAATGCCACTGAACTGTACACCAAAAAATAATTAATGTGGTAAATTCTATGGCACGTATATTTTCCCATCATAGAATAAGGCAAAATTCTACAATTAATAGCTGGTGAAAAATACATAGGAGAAACAGCCACAGTATCACTTGAGGTTTTCCTTCCAGTGACATTTTCAAAACTGAAACTGACGCCCCAGGCAATCATCTTTTTGCTGAAGACGCCCAGCCTCCTCTAAAGCTTCCAGAATAGCCTGGTTGGAAACAAAAACAGAGAAAACTCTAAGTACCATGTGTGAAGAGACCCACGAACACCATAGTTCATCCATTTATTCTCTGTATCCTGCCCTTGTGGCTCCTCCTCCTGAACCGAGCCATACCCAGACTCAGCAAGTTGCCCATTTACTGATCCCTGGGATTAACCTCCATGTTTTCATGTTAACTTGGCTTCAAGACACTTTCAAAAACGGTAGGAAGAAAGTGACTGAAGGAGGGAGTATATGAAAAATATATGCTTGAGTTCCCAAAAAAACACTACCTGAGGCCAGAGTTAACATGCAACTGTCGTATTAGGCATTCTCCTACCAGGATGCAGGAAAGAGCAAAGGGAAAGATGCACTACCAACCAACCTCTACTGACTGCTCGGTCACACGAGGTCATCTTTTCAGAGGCTATAAGACTAAATATGTCTCAGAGCAGTGGGTCCAGAAGACAGAAAGGGGGGAAGATTTCATCCTTCGGCTGCTGTTTCCTGTTGGTCATAAATTGTTCTGCAGAGTGTCCCCCACACTTTAGGTTGAGCATGTGTGGTCACCTTGTGGGTCATGCAACATCTCACGTCTCAGCATCAACTGGGAAGGAGACACAAGGCATAGGCTCCAGGCACAAGTGAGCCACTGTGGGGCTGTGCTGACTGGAGTTGGTCACAGCCTGTGCAGAGCTGGTCACCACATGGTGACTGGTCCAGAAAGAGGCCAAAGACACAATTCAGCAACAGAGTTACTTTTCCCCACTGAAATCTTAGGCAGAAGCTGTCTTAGTACCTTTGCATGGCTATGAAGGAATGTATGAGGCTGGGTAACTTATAAAGAAAAGAGGTTTGTTTGGCTCACGGTTCTGCAGGTAGAAGACACCAGAGGTAGGTGAAACCAAGGCATCCGAAGTGACATGGGAAAGGTGTGTGGTACACGCTGGGAAAGAAAATCGACTACAGAAGGAGCAAGTTCACACTCAAAGAAGTTCCAGGCCCCAAATTGCCATGGAGATCAGAGGAAGGAGAGGTCAATTAGGCCTGGAGGATGATGAGGGAAGGTTTCCAGAAGAGGAAAGAGAAGGCGTCCAGCCTGCATTGTGTGCCAGACTTATTACAGATGTCGAGGGATTTGAAGTAGGCCCCAAACCATGAAGAGAATTTTGGCAGATTGTCCTCTTTATTAAAGCAAACGTGCATGTAATTTTGTTGTCAGTATTCATTTGTTTTGTGAAAGCCTTTTTTCATAAAATATAAGCCACAGTAAAACTCAGCTGAGCCCAGATTGACTTATCAGGTATTCCAATGTAGTGAAATCTGAATTACATATGAACATGGTGCTCGGTCATCAGGATGCAGTGGAGCCCAGGGGACCAGGAGGTTGATGGCGGTGACTGAGCCAGGTGGAGCTGGGCAAGGAAGGAATCACCGGGGAGGCGAATGCTGAGCTGTGTCCAAATAGGAAAAGATGGGGATTGGCAAGGGGAGGCTTGGAGAACAGCCATGTGACATGGAGAAAATGATCCTGAAAAGAGGTGATGCTACAAATCTTCTTCTGCCAAGGGTAATTCATCATTTTCTCTTTAAAATGACTCTTCAGGGAATCTTCAGGTAGAGTGACTGGTAAACTAGAAACCAGATGAATAACAATATTTCAGGCCAAGCAACTTTATTTTAGTGTTATGCTTGTCCTCTTTAGCACCCAACATGCCTGTCAATGGCTTCCAGCCCCTCTTTCTCCAGCTCAGGGAGACTCCAGGGAGCTTATGAGCTAGAAGCAAACCAAATTGACTAACCATTTGAATTTCTCAAAAGAACTCCAAGCCTAAACCCAGGCCAGATCCGTTCCACAGAACACTAAAGGAATTACGCACACCAGCATTATGTATGCACAGTCCTTAGTGACAAGTGAGACTCCAGGGTCCCAGGGAACCAGCCACGTCTAGGCCCAAGAGAGTGAGAGGAGCAACCACTGAGTTTGTCTCTGGACAAAGTTGTGAAGAAGGCAGGGCTCATTCTAGTGATCCCTTGACCACTTTGCTGAGCCTCCTCCTAGCCTGACCAACCACCCCTATATAGCAGGGACTTTCCTGTATTTAGCACTGAAGGTTCTGCATTCCAGGAACCCCTCAGATCCAGGAAAACCGGGACAGTTGGCCACCCTACCTCCTCCTGAATTCCAGAAGCCCTCCTTCTGTGAGCTCAGAAACGTGCCCTCCCCAGCAGTCTCAGGGCCCCTGCCTGGCAGAGCTTTTGCCCTGGACATTTCCACAATGCCCATCTCTATCAAAACACACCTGTCTTCTATGCCATTTAAAAAAGATGTCCCCAAATCCAATAAAAATATGGTTCAAACCCCCTAATACCAACAAGGCTGGGGAAATCATAATAATGTAAATGGGTAGAGTGGTCAAAGTTGTTTCATAAAAGCACCTTATGTTGTGTTCTTTCAACATTCTCTGTTTGCATTTTAAGCTTGTGTGACTGCTTGTCACTTCCTACAAGGTGATGTCTTCCTCATCTTCAGTGCAATAAACAGTGCATGTGCAGGGACAGAGAGCAGACATGTGAGCTCCATGTTGGGGAGATGGCAGAGAGGAGTGGGAACTACCCCAGCGGAGAACTCCATTCTGTGGAAAGGAGTTCCTGCAGCCCAGCACCTGCCATTGCTGCATGTAGGAGCATGCACCCAGGGTGACCACATTTGCTGATTCTTTGAGGTCAGCTGGAATTTGAAAATGTTATGTGAAATCTGCTTTAAGTGGTAATGCACCATTGAATATATGTTTTTAAAAAAATATACAATGTGGTTCGACTCTGTGGGAGAAAACCAAAAAATGTCCATGGGTCACACTTAGGTCACAGGCTGCCCCTTTGTACCATGTGGATTAAACTCCACAGCAATTATTATAATTTTCCTCTCTCCCCAATCCCTAAATTGTGATACTGACATCTTGACATTTTAAGTCCTGTCTACAGACACCTGCTGGTTTTCAGAAAGGGTCCCCGCGGCAATCTTGAGGAGGCAAAGCTGCAGCCCTCACGCTACCTCGGGCTCTCCCCACATTGCTGCTTCTGCCAGGCATGGTCCAGCTCATGCCTACATCCCTGGAGCAAGCCTCCTGTTTCATCCCTCCATTCCTTCAATAGCTGTCAAAGGAACAAAAGAATGAGCAACGAGCTAACCACCTTGTCAGGCTGGAGATGCTGTCACTAACCATCCCATCTCCCCAACTCCTAATGATTCTCAAGAGCCATGCCATGGAGTGGGGCCCAGCCTACTTGAGATGAGAACCATCCTCCTCTTACTGAACAGGCAGCAGCATGCTTCTAGGGTAATGGCCCAGAGAGCTGCCTCAACAGGCACGAGCAGAGACACTATTTGAAGATGCAGCTATTAATGTAGGGTGGGGGAGGCAGTCTTATTTGCATATTTAAAAATTTTGGCTTAAGCTAGGAAAAGAAGAAGGGGACAAAAAGAAAACTCTGCACTTAAATACAGTCAAAAGAATTCCTTGTTGAAATGATCTACAGTTAATGAAGAAGGCACTATGTCCTCTAGCAAAAATAGTAGTAATAATAATAATAAAATCTCAGTTTGGGATTGCGCAGCTAATGGGCCAACGTGATAGGCTAAACACCTGCAGATGCTTTGTAAAAATAATAATTAAAAACTCATTTCAAAGATATTATCATAATAGAAAGGATTATCTTATTAGGCTGTGTTGACTGGGATCCGTGTTTTATTAGTGCAAGCCAGCAGTTACATCACGATATTTAATGAGTTAGATCTGAGAAGCAGGGATCTGCTCCCTGTGGTTGTTAATCCATTCCTATATCTGCACATCACTTTTGTTCTTAAGAGGCTAAAACCTTCTGCCAACATTATCTTACTGGTCTGGAAAAGATGACCCTGTTGTGTGGTCAGCTGTCATGGAAGACAGAGCCCTTCCTTTACGTATCTAGAGAGACAAAGCACAGAGACTCTCATTCCAGTGGCAAGCTCCAGCAGGCACAGAGAGCAGCCTGGGTATCTTCTTGGAGGTTCACAGTCCACTCAGTCCTGCAGACTGCCATTCTAGGAGCAGTGGCCTGCTTATTCTCGAGAATATACTGGGCGACTGCCCGTCATTTTATCAGGCTTCCCCTTCAATTTAGGCTTCCTTTGTCAATCTCCACTGAACACATCAGCTTCTCTTCATAGAAGTTATTACACAAAATTCATTCCTGACAAACTTGATCCTCTCTTGGTATTTTTTAAATGCTATATAATTCTCTTCACTTGCAAACAGCCTAATGTATCTGTCGTATCTGTGACAGGTGATGGCCTGAGGGGATCAAATATTCCAAGATCTATTGAATTCAGTGAATGTTTCTGCATGAACAGTTTTGCATTTTATGACACAATGACTGGAAAATTGAGCAACCGATAATTTGGACATCAGATGAATAACAATATATTGGGTCAAGCAACCCCAATTTTATGTTGGTATCTCTCACTAAAACCCAGTTTGAGAATGAACAGGAAGGCCTTGGGCTCTGCTTTAATCTGGAATAGGTCTTGAAAATGAACCTGGTTTTATTTCTGGTCTAGCATGCAGGCTCAAGTGTGCATGTGCATATATACCACACACACCCCCCCAGACACGACGCATATACACAAACAGCATACTCATACCATACAACACATATATCACATACAAACACAACACCCCCCCACACACACACACACACAAACAAAAACAATGCACACACACCACATGCAGGGACTAAAACTACTGTCCACAGAGAGGAACTGCTTGCTCTCTTTCCAGGAAAGGCATATGTCCTCTTTTAAGGCATTTCAATTGATTAAAGTCCACCCAAGATAATCTCCGTAATTTAAAGTCAACTGATTAAGGACTTTATTTATATCTGTGAAGTCTCTTCACAGAAACACCTAGGAGAAAGTGTGTGCGTGCTACAGAATGACTGCGGCTTCCCTTCCACCTTTTATGAGAGAGTATCTGGTATAGCCCACCCCTCCCACATACTGGGAAATTCTGGGGAATGTACCCTAGCCTAGCTGAATTGACAAACCACAAAGCCATCATAACAGCATAACACACACACACACACACACACACACACACACACACCACACACAATGAAACAAGATATAGCACAGGCAATGGGACAACCAAATAAATGGACGCTAGAATAGATGAATATGTACGTGCGCAGATGTGCATTTGTGATCTAGTTTCCTCTGGCCCTTGATGGACCAGCGGTCCCCTCAGTCTGTGACTGAGATGAAGGACAGAAAGAAGTGCTGCTGCTCTGGCCAGTCTCAAAAGACAAAAGACGCCTGCTGAATTCCAGCTTGACCATATGAGATCCTTGCTTATAGGTAGCAGATGGTTGTCATTTTGTACAACAACAATCAATAAAATATGTAGTCAACTATGTTGAAAATGTCCACAGTGGTCCCACTGGGCATGGTCTGACCAACCAAGCATGAATTTTTCAAGAAAACTGAGTCTCTTTTTGGTTAGAGCATGTTCACTTTGGGCCAGGGGCAGTGGCTCATGCCTGTAATCCCAACACTTTGGGAAGCCGAGGCAGGTGGATCACAGTCAGGAGTTCAAGACCAGCCTGGCCAAGATGCTGAAACCCCATCTCTACTAAAAAATACCAAAATTAACCAGGCGTGGTGGCAGGTGCCTATAATCCCAGCTATTCGGGAGGCTGAGGCAGAGAATTGCTTGAACCCGGGAGGCAGAGATTGCAGTAAGCCGAGATCGTGCCACAGCACTCCAGCCTGGGCAACAGAGAGAGACTCCGTCTCAAAAAAAAAAAAAAAGGAAAAGAGCATGTTCACCTTGATTTTTCTGTCAGGCCAGGATTGGACTGTTTTTCTTCTGTTAACAGGACTCTGCTGTTGATACCAAGCGTTGTTGAAACTAAGCTCATGCTGAAATTCACATCTAAAGACCAACACTGACTTTCAGGTATTTCATAGTGCATGGCTCCTATTGCATGATTGAACACCACTGCATTCTTTGAATGAGTAACTCCGTCAGGTCATGGATCTCAAATAAAACAGCCAAAAAAGGTGGGGGGTAGAGGAAAGAAACCATGGCTTCTTGGGATAATTATTTCTTTGCATGCATTGAGTATTCTTAGTGAGAAAGTGTGGTGGGCATTACTGCTGTGCCTACTCTAGAGTTTTTGAAGCTCACCCTAACCTAATTAAGTGTCTGTTTGCCCTTAGGCCTGGCATGCTCACTAGATGAGGCAACAGCTGCAACACTGCCAGAAGCCAAAGGAAGGGCGAAATATTTGCTGGTTGCTGCTATTTGCAGCCTTGCCAGAATCAACAATGATGGTCTTAGGCATTATCGGCTCATTTTAAAAATGTATCCTGAGAGACGCTGGTATGTTCCTCCTGAGAAGCACACATCAATTCTCATGGCCCCAAAGCAGTGGGATGGGCTTGTTAAAAAGTTCAAGTGGGAGAAGGTGTTGGAAACTGATCTGTTCCAACTCAGTTAAACAGGGAAGTGTGGAGAGGTTGCATGTTTGGTCCTATTTGGGTAAAGTAGACAAAGCAATGCCCTTGGCCTTCAGTGTACACAGGTGCCACCTGTAAGAATTAATTTCAATGCAAGTTTCTAGGGCACACCCAGAGATTTTGACTTAAGTTTTGGGGGACATAGGAATATACTTTTTTTTTTTTTGAGACGGGGTCTCACTCTGTTGCCAACCTCCGCCTCCCGGGTTCAAGTGATTCTCCTGCCTCAGCCTCCCGAATAGCTAGGACTACAGGCGTGTGCCAGCTAATTTTTGTATTTTTAGTAGAGACGGGGTTTCTCCATGTTGTCCAGGATGGTCTCGATCTCTTGACCTCAGGATCCGCGTGCCTTGGCCTCCCAAAGTTCTGGGATTACAGGTGTGAGCCACTGCGCCCAGCCAGAATATACATTTTTATAAGTATTTTACAATGTGATTCCAGTGAAGGTGGTTTTAAGAGGCACTAGTGTAAAGAAGAGAGTTTAGAATCTTGAACATAATCTCAAAAAGCTGTTTTAATTTTATATATAGTTATAAAATTTAGCAAGATGGGGCAGGACCCATTGAAGCAAGCTATAAAATCTCATTGAAAGGCACAAAACCAGAGCCAAAAGGAACTGGGAAGTTTATCTTGTGCCCAATGGGAGAACTTACCATTGAAAAACAATCTCCCTTAATGAATTTGTATTTTCAAGGTAATCTCAATCAGAATGCCAATGCATTTGGTGTTTTCTGGAACCAGTTTGGAGGAGTGGGGAACATACCTTACCAGATGAAACTTTAATAACCCTAATCAAAATAGTAAGAGGTTGACAAAGAAATGGATGATTAGATCAATGACCTAAAACAGAAAGACAAGAAAGAATACCAAGAATATATAATCAATGGGACATTATTTTCAGTGAGAAAAAAGATGTTTAATTGTTTATCTGTCAGGAATAAAATATAGTAGATTTCAATTTCACTCCATGTGCAAAAACAAACCTAAGATAAATGAAAGATCTAAATGCAGCAATTGACCAATGAAAGTATCAGAAAATGTAGGCAAATATTTGTATAACCCTGGGATGAGTAAAATATTCTTACACATGACAGGAAATTCAAGATTTATAAAGAAAATGTAGGACATATGTAACTATATGAATTTAAAATATTCTGTATAATGAAAGATATCATAGATAAAGCCAAAAATCAAATAGTAGGAAAAGTTATTGAACACACATATGGCAACCAAACAGTTAATATTCTTCATAGTCAAAGCCTTCTAAATATTGATGCAAAAAGGACAAATAATGCAATAAAAAATTGGCAAACTTTAAAAAACTACTAGGTAAAATTTAAAATTTGTAAAATGTCCATCACTGTTAAGGTTGTAGAAAAATTAGTACCTGCTTATATTGGTGAAGGAGGTACAAACTTTGGCATCTTGGCAGTATTTGTGTATGTTATAGAAATAACAGTGCCAAAAGGAAAAGAGCTAGATGCTTATTGCAACTTTATATATTGAGTTTCAAGAAAGAAAGAGGGAATGGGGGACAGGGAAGAAAATGAGAACTACAAATAAAATCTTAAGCTGCTCAACCAACTGGACAGACCCTCTCTTGGCCAAGGGCACCCCAGAAAAACCTTAAATACATGATGGGGTGGGAGGTCAGACCGGCCTCATTAAGCACCTTTCCTTTTGCAGTTTAGCCACAACTGCCCAGCATTAATGTTAAAATAGAGATCATAGGACTGACAGAATGAACTCTCTGTGGCATACCTTCCTATCTCACCTTTCCTCCTTCACAGTGCTTGCTCATGGCCTCTACCAGAGGCTACGCTTCCCAGCCTGTCAGAACCCTGCACGCTCTAAGCCTTTATAAAAAATAAAGTCTCCTTTCTAAATGTATACATTGTGTGATTTTTCAGTTGACAGAAGGAATGAAAAAAAGGAGGGAAGGTAAAATGTACATACACACACACAAGGAAAGAAAAAGAAAAAGAAACAACTGGAATATTCCTCAAGAATAAAATGGTTAATTATGTTACATCCAAATAATGGCTGTTGTGCAGCTTCTAAAAATAGATCTGTATACATTAACCAAGAGGAAAATCCATGATATATGTTTAGTGAAAAAAGAACACTTCCATATTGTGCATGTGAAATATGCTACACTTTGGGCAAAAGAGGCAGAAAAAGAGAGCGAGGGGGAGGGAGGGAAAGAGACAGGAACAGAGGGAGATTTATATACATACCATTGTGAAAGGATGAAATTGAAGGGAAACAGGTGAGATTAATAACCTTTTACTTGGTTAACCTTAGATGATAGGCCCCATGTATTAAGATACTTTTGTCAAATTATAACATGGTTAAGCAAGGCTGACCAGGATGGAGAGGGGCCTGGAAGCCATGGTGCCTTCTCCATAAAATGTGTAAGAATGGAGAGAGAGAATACAAGGAAAACACATAATAAACACTCAATCTTATATAGGCTTCAAGTAACTACAAGTTTTGCCTGGAGAAGAGATGATAATTGGAGCTTCAAACATGAGAAGAGACAGTATTAGAGTCTGTCCTCTGTCAATGTTGAGTGGTGGCTGCTGGAAAGTAGGTTGCAGGTGGAAAAAAGAGAGGATTCCCAAACCCAGGGAGAGCTCCCACCACGTACCTCAGTGGCCCTAACAGTCTTCCTCCGGGCTGTAGCCTGGGAGGTAAGACCAGCCTGTTTCTAGGGCTCCTTCCAAGTCAAGTGTCACATTCAAGGTACAAGTCAAAATTAGTTGGCCAGCTGGAAAGTGGATCAAAGATTCCTCCTATACTTACTCATTCCAGTTGTAATCAATCAGGGTCAAGAAAGGAGGATTAGAAGGATTCATGAGTGATTTCATGGCAAGATTTTGTGACACTTCAAATGGCAATTTTTACTGATGGTGACCTAGTTAGCACATACTGTACTATGGTAGATGTCAAAACCTCAATCTTCCATGCACGGGTTTTATTATCAAAAGTTCAAAAGAATTTTGTTAATTGGGTGAGTTTGCAAGCAAAAGGCTCATGAAAGCGTAGCCTAAGATAGAGTCTGGGGGGTGTTTATCTCCCACGGTAGGAAAGCACTAGAGAAGCAGTGTGGTCACAGGTGGCTGACATGTGTCTGTGTCGCATGGATCTGCCTTATCTTCTCTAGAAGCTGGAAAACATAACACAATGAGGTAGAGTGGGAAGAGTGGCAATTTTTAGAATCAGTTCAAGTGCTGGCTCTGCAATAGGTTAGTGAGTCACAATGAGTGAGTTATCTACTTCTCCAAGCCTCAGTTTCCTTACCTGCAAAACAGGAGTGATGCTAGATTATAAAGAAAAAAGGACACAACAAACACATCCAATCCCCAGGCTGTAAATAGGCACTTACTAACATTAGTTTCTTCCTACTCTCTTTTTTGATAGCACGTTTCTGCCCACCACTATTTTCTCAGGAAATCAAAGTGGAAGATTGCAACTGCTCTGTCTGACCCCAATCTACTCTCTCCTGCGTGCTTTTTGTTGTCCTTGTGTGAGCCGGGCTTCTTCAGGGAAGCAGTGATGCGGTGCAAAAGGAACACATGCGTGCATTGCTGATGTACATTCTGTGGGAGAGACAGACGTGAGGCTATCTTTGGATTTCCATGGCTTTTATAATTGGGGTAGTCATACATCATTTACACTCACATGAAGATCCTGTTTTTAGTTTAGAAAGGGTTGTTTTAACATTTTTTTTCCATCATTACACAAGTAAAGCATATTTTTGGTTGAAAAATTTTAAACTACCAAAAAGCCAATAGGAGGAAATGAAATCCATCTATAATTATACCACTTAGGGAGAACTGCTTTTAATGTTTAGGTAGGCATCATTTGAGATCTATATGTATAGATACAAATATAGATAGACACTTAAATAGGTATCTAGGTATATAAATAGGTATATAATAATATCTTCAGTGGATCAAAATAGATAAATAGTATATTAAAGTATCTAATAGGTAATTTAAATAGATATATAATAATAAATATATTTTATTTAAGATATAAATAGGTATCTAATAGTTTTATTATACCTAACTAGGTATATAAAGATGTCTGCTGTAGAAATATACATGTACTATTTGAAATGCATGCTGATTTAAAATTACTGCAAAAAGAAAGTGCAGACAACTTTGCCTCTGGGAAAATGTAATCTTAATGATACATGCACCTATTCTCTCTCCATTCAGTGCCTAATGTGGGTGATGACTGTGAATAAGGATATAAGGGAAATATCACCGTATGGTCTTTCAGAGGCCCGGGGAAGTAGGATTCCAAGCAACAGTTTATGGTCTTTTTTTTTTGAGACAGAGTCTCAGCCTGTCACCAGGCTGGAGTACAATGGTGTGATCTCAGCTCACTACAATTTCTGCCTTCTGGGTTCAAACGATTCTCCTGCCTCTGCTTCCCGAGTAGCAGGGATTATAGGCACTGGCCACCATGCCCAGCTAATTTGTGTATTTTTAGTAGAGATGGGGTTTCATCATATTGGCCAGGCTGGTCTTGAACTCCTGACCTCGTGATCTGCCTGCCTTGGCCTCCCAAAGTGTTGGGATTACAGGCGTGAGCCACCACGCCCGGCACAGTTTATGGTCTTCTTATTGCAGGTCTGTAAGCAACAACTTCCTTCCTGGCTCTCTAGACTCTCTAGAAGAAAGAGCAAAATTTCAGTGTTCCTTATGTGTGTTTGAGAGCATATGACAGCCCAAGAGGAGATGTGAAGAATACCATGGAGAGTGCCAGGGGCCCATCTGCCTCCAAGCATGTTGAGATGGTTGACAGCAAGGAATAAGCATTTACAAGACAGCTAGACAAATAAAATACCATGACAACATGGAGTAAGTCTGGATAGAGACACTGTCACTGATAAATAAGGCCTGGTTCATGGAGTCCCTCAGAGCCTAACCACAAAGATGGACCTTAGAGATCGGAATAATTAAGTGTTTGTTTTTTGTGACTAATGATAAGACGGCATATGGGCATATATCCTGTGGGATGAATATTTTATATACTTAACCTTATTAAAACAGCTTGGGTGGGTAGATTTCTTCAGGCAGTTTTAAAGCATTATGCTATCTCCAGGAAAGCAAACGTCTTCTGGCTATTGTGTGAGCAGATGGGAAGTGCTGAGAAAATCTGGAGATCAGACTCTTTGGCAACCACAGCACCCTATTAAATTGGTTTATACAATGATGGATACCCACAATAAACTAACAAGGTGGTTTCTGAAGTTGCCAGAATTTTCTCTTTTTTGTATTTCAATTATAAAAACAGTAAAAATAATCTGTACCTTTGTCTTTGGGTATATACTATAAAGGTGAGAGAAAAGATAAGGGAACTCAAAGACTTTCTTAATTCTAAGGCCACCTTTGCCTGGATTACAAGCGTCCCTTTTATGGCCCTTTGCTACCTAGCCATTCTGCTAGCTTATACTCAAGGAGGTTGTGATATATCCAGCATCCAACTTCAGAAACCAGTCGATCATTTAATTCTTATTAATTATAAGATGAACAGAACTATGCCATTCTGTACCTTCTTAAAGATAGAAACTGCTTTAGAACAAAATTTATCCATGTTTAGTACTTAATTCAGGCAGATTTCTAATGTTTAACTAACTGGAGGTCAAAGGTATCAAAAGTTGCTAATAAGATCTAACATAATCAATACCATTCTATTCCATTACAAAGCCAAACTTCGATGGAAGTCAAAGCCCTGTTCAAGACATTTCACTGAGCATACAACTTCAAATCAGTTCATCGATTGTTCTACATTTAAATCAAGCCGTTAAATTAACTTGACTGATCCTTCCAAGTGATCATTTATATTGAAATGAGCTGTTTGGCAGGGTGATGCAAACACAGCTTAAAAGCCTTCACAAATCGTAGAGTTGTGTTGGTGGTGGTGGAGTTTGTTGGTTGGTTTCGTTTTGTTTTGTCTTTGAGACAGGGTTTCACTCTGTCACCCAGGCTGAGTGCAGTGGCACAATCACAGTGCACTGCAGCCTGGAGCTTGACCAATCCTCCCATCTCGGCCTCCTGAGTAGCTGGGACTACAGGCATGCATCACTACGCCTGGGTAATTTTTAAATTTTTTTTTTTGGAAACAGTCTTGCTCTGTTGCCCAGGCTGGAGTGCAGTGGCACGATCTCAGCTCACTGTGCAACCTCTGTCTCCTGGCTTAAAGCAATTCTCCTGCCTCAGCCTCCCGAGTAAGCTAGGACTACAGGCACACACTGCCACGCCTGGCTAAATTTTTGTATTTTAGTAGAGACGGGGTTTCAGCGTGTTTCCCAGGCTAGTCTCAAACCCCTGAGCTCAGGCAATCCTCCTGCCTCAGCCTCCCAAAGTGC
Source organism: Pongo abelii (assembly GCF_028885655.2). Taxonomy (NCBI): domain Eukaryota; kingdom Metazoa; phylum Chordata; class Mammalia; order Primates; family Hominidae; genus Pongo; species Pongo abelii. Next base: position 16,449,561 of record NC_071985.2, read on the forward strand.
TAGGATTACAGGCGTGAGCCACCACACCCAGATTTTTCTTTTTTAGACATGGTCTTACTCTGGTTGCCCAGGCTGGAGTGCAATGGCACAATCTCAGCTCACTGTAGCCTCAACCACCTGGGCTCAGGTGATTATCCCACCCCAATCCCTCGAGTAGCTGTGATTACAGGCGTACACTACCACACTTGGTTAATTTTTTGTATTTTTAGTAGAGTCGGGGTTTATCTATGTTGCCCAGGGCTGTCTCAAACTCCTGGACTCATGCAGCCTGCCCACCTCAGCCTCCCAGAGTGCTGAAATTACTGGTGTGAGCCACTTCGCACGGCCTAGTAGTTTTTAGAGGCCCCAGGGTTGCTTCCTAAATTTTATATACATTTTATATACTTACTACATTTTATATACCCTACTACATTTTATATACAACTTAACAAAGCATGAACTCTCAGTTCTATTCCAGCTTCACAGAGTACCAAGAAGGGAATTGTTGCTTAAATATTTGCAAATGAAAGTTTAAAAGACCATACAGTGTTGTTAAAATCCAGTTTTCACTATTTCTGAGAGTTGAACCTCTGACACTTCTATAGGTATGGCCAGTGAGAAGAATCTGCATTCAATGTAGAGAGAACAGGATTCTTGTGCTACTGGAAATCTTAAACATTAAACAATTATAAATTAAACAGAGATTAGGCTTTTAGAATAACATTCTCACATAGAAAATTCCTTGATTGGCCACCTAGGTATATTCCCTGGCCTTGTTTAAGCAAAATCAACCTTGCACCATTCTGCACGACACCAACTCTGCCCAGCAGTCACCAATCATTATTAGAACAATGCTTAGGAGTCAGTGATTTCACACATTCTTCTGTTATCCTTGAGCATCCCTGGGCATTTTCAGTGGATAGCCATGAGAAACAAAAAATCAATTTGCCACTGTATAAACTGCCAAATAAGAATCATGACAGTTTACCCAGCCAGTTTGTGAAGATGCCCACAAACCCTATAGAGATTCTGCCAGCCAGCTTAGGCCGCAGGCCTCCATCCTGCCTTCGCAATTGTTCTCTCCCCCATGGCTGGAACCAGGTAATTCTCACTGCAGGCTCAGCAATGTGCTTTGTCCCTGGAATCAATTTTGGTCTGAGGCAGGAGGCATTAGGCCAGTTCCAAAGGTGATATTCAAAGGATATGCACATATACACACACACATATATACACACACACACACACTCATACATGCATGACACACCCATACACACACATACGTTTGTTGTTGCTGTTGCTGCTACTTTGACCTGATGTGGTAACTCCGTTTCTCTAATCAAGCTTCCCTCCTGGGCATTACTTCTAGGTTCTGGTCTAGGATCCCAGCACACTGCTGATTCTAGGTTTCTACTTATATCATCTCTGTCCCCTTTCTGGGACAAGAGCCCTGCAGCCTATAGACAGATGTCCGCTATACTGACTATTATTCAAAAAGACTGTGTACTGCACACTCCAGAGCACCCTCCCTTTGTGAGAACTTCTTATTGGAAGACATTATTATGTCTTTCTGTCGCCATTTTGAACCCTTTGCTCGCACTGAGCATGGATGGCTGTATTGACTGGACACTTTGCTTTCCCATCATACCACCATTTCACAGCACTTTCAGCTGGTCCCTCTCATCTGGGTGCTCAGGTGGGACTGGTTCCAGGACTTGGCCATTTCCCACTTTCCAGAAATATTTTAGAAATTACTAAAAACTCACTGGGAGTAAGACTTGCCAGGTTTAGTAAATAAAAGTACAGGATGCCCCGTTAAATTTGAATTTCAGATAAACAATGAATAAGGTTTTAATATAAGTATTCCCATACAATTATAAAATGCTCTTCATTGTTTATGTGAAATACGAATTTACCCAGGTGTCCTGTGATTGACTTGGCAGCTCTGTTTGAAATGCCATGTTGAGTTCACAGATGCCTTTTGAAGATTGCAGCCTCTTGGGTCTGTTTTCTTACTAAAAGCTTAACGCTTGGGGCCGTTTGCTCCACTACCTTGCTCACACCTCCTCCAGGAAGAACAGAGTTGGCTCTGCCCAGCAGCCACCTCTGTGCTGTGGAGAAATGTTGCTCTTCAAAGCTTTTCTTGCTGTTGGATATGTGGAGTTCTCTGAAGTTGATAAGACTCAAGTTCTTTGTCTGGAGGAACCACTGTCCACTGTATTTCCAAGTTTCTTAAGGATTCCCTCGCTCAAGGAATTCTAACAGTATCCAGGGTCCTGTGCTGTCTTTCTGGGCTTCAGGGTGTTGGGAAAAGCAGTGCTTAGCTCTCTTTCTCACTTTGGACAGAATGTGAACATTCCTCGGTCACTCAGTCTGAAAACTCCCTTGCCCTTCTCTCTTGTGTTGAATCTTCTCTGGCCCCTTTTCCACAGACCTCATCTCTATTCAGTTCCAGTCAGTCCCACAGGCAATTGCATTTGTGGTTCTACTTCTCCCAAGTCTTTCTAATTCTCAGCTCTTTCTGACATTGCAATTACCTAGGGAGGTTTGAGAAATAGCTGTGCCTGGTCCATATCCCCAAAGATGCTATTTAATTGGTGTAGAGTAGCTGCAGGCATTGATAGCTGCAAAGGCTCGCCAGGTGATTCTACTACCATTCAGTGGAGACTGGCCCTGCTTTAGGGCTTTCCTTCAGGACTGAGGACTCCCAGGTGCAGCTGCAGTCCAGGTGTGGGGGCAGCAGGCTGACTCGGTGCATTCAGGGGCCACATTCACCCCAGAACATCATTATCCTTCCCCAGTGCCATTGCAAGTCCTTTCCTACAATACTGTCACATGTCCTCAAATCCTTCCCAACAGAACAAAAGCAGAAAATTATAAAATTACAGTCCTTTGGGATTTTTTTCTGTAAATCTCATTGTAATTTGGGTACAATTGTTCAAATTTTTTGTATGAGCTAAACAATCCATATCTCCATCCCCAGTTTAAGACTGGGCTTGCGTATTCAGTACAGAACATGAAATGAAATACATAATTGTATAGTAATCATTTTATTCTCAACTATATTCAATTACATGTTAAGATAAATCTTCATAGCTCAATTCACTGCCCCCAATTGTACTTATCCTCTATTTTGCCCTCCTTCCCTCACTCTGATGCTCTTTATCTGCCATTTTCAAACATTTCCCTTCAAAATGGTTTGAAAGAAAGTTTCTGGAGTGATAACCTGCTTCTACCCCAACTGTTCTCTTGAGTCTATAATTTAAAATCATTCTCTTTCTCCCTATCTGCTGAGTTTTTCTTTCTTTTTTTTTTTTTTTTCAGTTAAAAAGGGTCCAGTCTTCTTCACTGTACGTATCACCACCCCTTCTATCTCTGAGGCTGAAGGATTTCTGGGTAGTTGCCTTCTGTATCATATTGCTCTTCTTTACCAAATATTGGGTAGATAGTTGTGGAGGAAGAGAGACAGGGAAGAAGAAAGGAAGGAAGGAAGGAAGGAAGGAAGGAAGGAAGGAAGGAAGGAAGGAAGGAAGGAAGGAAGGAAGGAAGGAAAGAAAGAAAGAAAGAAAGGAAGAAGGAAGGAAGGAAGGGAGAGCAGGGAAGGGAGGGAGAAAGGAAGGGAAGGAGAAAGAAAGAAGAAAAGAAAGAAGAGCTCACTTAGCAAAACCTGAAAATAAGTAATATGCAGTAAAATAAAATTCAGTTTTTAATGATTTCTTACATTTCGATTTCCTAGAATTTTAGCATTCTCCAGAAATGTATTTTCATTGAGATAAATAGAAATATCCATGTCACATAGTTGAAAGGTTAAAAACCTTCGTTCATCTCACTAGGGAAAGTAATGGGTCTTCAGATAAATTAGGCAAAGCTAAAATGCTTACACACCTCACATAGGCTTTGCCATATAAGTGTGAATTCAAACCAGAAATGGCTATCATTATACACCCTCATTTACAGGTCAATATATAGCATATGATAGATACTCAGTGTTTCTGAAGAAAAGAAGAAAAACTAATTGTATCTCACCATTGCTGTTTCTTCTAATTCACCTGCTTAAGGCTCAAAAATATTCCTTCAAGGATTGTCACTTTCTTACCTCCGACATTTTAACTTAAATTCTTGGAGTGTTTCTTGGATTCTCCATGCAGTGTTTCTTCCTCTCTGATTTTTCTTTAGAGAATGCTTTCTGCACCATTGCATATAATCCTGTTAACCGAGGATTTCTGCTCTTTTCCACCCAAGTGCAAGATATGATGTATTTTCCTGAGAATTTAGAGTTAGAGAGGGGAAAAGTCATCCAGTTATTCTGCCCACTCCAACCCCTACATCCCATCCCAAGATCTTGAAGTAAAGTTTATTTTATGCTAGCTTTGGTGAGCTAGCTGGCCCATGGTCTAACCTGTTGCTCTTAATTTTTTTTTTATTTATCTTTTTGAGACAGAGTCTTGCTCCATTGCCCAGGCTGGAGTGCAGTGGCACATGATCTTGGCTCACTGCAACCTCCGCCTCCTGGATTCAAGCGATTCTCCTGCCTCAGCCTCCCAAGTAGCTGGGATTATAGGCACATGCCACCATACCTGGCCAATTTTTGTATTTTTAGTAGAGATAGGGTTTCACCATGTTGGCCAGGCTGCTCTTGAACTCCTGACCTCAAGTGATCCACCCACCTCAGCCTCCCAGAGTGCTAGGATTACAGGCATGAGCCACTGCGTCTGGTCCTGTTGCTCTTAATTAAAAAGGAACTGTTGTTTTTGACAGCTGCCTTAGGTTTGAACTTCCCTACACTGTTTCAAATAGTCGGTTCCTTTGGAACGCTCTGGAGCACTCTTCTTATTGACTGCCTCTCCTCCTAGCAAAACATCTGAGCCACTACTCTGTGCTGGCTGGGAGATGGCCTCTGGTCTTCTCAGCTTTCCTCTCCTGATGTTGAATCTCTGCTTTATGATCAAGTTGAGATGAGGAAAAAGGACCCCAGTATTTTCAGCCTTCCCTGATTTGGGGAGAGCCTCCAATTCCTGAGGACTGGCGAGATAGAGGAAGGTAGACACTGACCTCTCAGGGGAATGAGAATTTAGGCTTTCACCAGGAGTGTAGCCTCTTCAACTTGAGGTTGGAAGGAATGAGAAATGATGGCAGCCTGGCCCTTCCAGTGAGATATAGTGATGCCTGACTGGAGCTAAGAGTATAGGAGGCCCTGCCTTCTTGGTCCCTGCCTGCCTGGAGTGCAGCTTCTGTCAAACCCACCAAGCTGAGAAGAGGCAAAGGGAGAGGGAGGGAGCAGGTGGTTGTGGCTCAGATACCACAAACACACTGTTCTTCCTGAGTTTTAGTAGACTTTCTGGGATAATTATTTATCATTTGCTGTTTATACCATTAGGAAAATTTTCAGAGATTTTACATAGTTGTTTGTTTTTTCTCATTTTCAATAGTTTGCTTTTTTTCCACTGGGGAATGGGCCCAAGTTGCTTCTTACACTGCCATCTGGGAAGTATATTTTCCTGTTGAGACATTTCCTAAGAAGCTTGATTAAGGGCTTATCCTGTATCTGTAAAGGTCGCAGGTTTGGGAGTCTAATGCATCTGGGTTTGATTCCAAACTCTGCCACTGACTAGACGTGTGACTATAGGGAGTCACTTATACTCTCTAAGCCTTGGTTCATCATATATAAATGGTGCTAATACAAATAGTTATTTCAAAGAGATATCCAATAACAGAATAAAGTGCTTAATACAGTGCCTGGCACAGCCTGAGCTCCTAATACCCATCAGCTGTTATTTGTTTAAATCTTACAGGAAATGAGGAGCCACTGAAGGAGTTTAAACCAGACTGTGTTATGAGGAGACCCACATTTTAGAACGATCCCTCTCCAGGGCACGTCAAGTGATTAGAAAACTTGCAGTGGTGCAGAGGAAAAATAATGAAGCACCACAACGAAGCACAAAAGCTGGGAAGTGATGAGTGGAAACTGCAAAAGGAGCAGTGGGGAGGGAGTGTCGATGGGATTTGGTGCCCAGATAGATGCAGGGAGTGAGAGTGAGGAAAAGGAAGTGTGAGAGATCTGCCTTAGGTGTGGATAAAGCCTTCAGAATTCTCATGAATCAAATCTTCCTGCACTCTAGCCATGGCTTTCCACGCCCTCACCTCTGAAGAGTTGGAGCAAGCTTCAAACCCAGGTCCTCTATTTCCAGACTCTAGACCTTAGAGGTCTGGGGTGGTTTGCTTGTTTTTTGTTTTTTGTTTTGAGAGGGAGTCTCGCTCTGTTGCCCAGGCTGGATGTGGTGGTGCAATCATGGCTCACTGCAACCTCCACCTCCCGAGTTCAAACGATTCTCCTGCCTCAGCCTCCTGAGTAGCTGGGATTACAGGTATGTGCCACCAAGCCTGGCTAATCATTGTATTTTTAGTAGAGATGGGTTTCACCATGTTGGCCAGGCTGGTCTCGAACTCCTGACCTTGTGATCTGCCCGCCTCGGCCTTCCAAAGTGCTGGGATTACAGGCATGAGCCACCGCACCCAGGTGATTATTGTATTTTAATGCCTTGAAAGTAACTCAGCCTTTACCTTCCCATGAGACAGACTGAAATAAGAAAATAACAACAACATCAAATGTTGATGAGGATGTGGATTAACTGGTGGGTATGTAAAATGGTACGATGACTCTGAACACAGAAAGTTAAATATGTACCTACCCTATAACCCAGAAATTCCACTCCTAGATATTTATTCAAGAAAAAGAAAATGTCCCCAAAAATATTATCCAAGAATGTTCATTGCAGCTTTATTTATAATAGCTCCAAACTAGAAACAGTACAAGAGTTCATTGACTAAAAAACAGACAAGCTCTCTGTTGCTATATTTATATGACAGAATATACTCCTTATCAATAAAAACAAATTACTGATACATGCGACATGCAACATGGATTAATCTCTAAGACATCATGCCAAGTGAAAGAAGCCTTACACAAAAGCATGCATACTGTTTGATTCCACTTACATGATATTCTACAATAGGCAAAATGAATCTGTCGTGATAAAAATCAGATCAGTGGTTTCCTGAGAGTCAGGAGCAGGGGAATTGACTGGGAAGAGGCACAAGAAGACTTTCTGGTGTCATGGAAATATTCTACATATTGAAAGGAGTGTGAATTACATGGGTATATAATTTGTCAAAAATGATTGAACCATAGACTTAAGATCTGTGCCTTTCACTGTTTGTAAATTATATCCTATAACAAAATTCTTAAAAATTAAGTAAAATCTCATTTGCAATCTTGACACTTGCCTGCTATTCTGGTGTCACCCCAAGGCTAGCTTGGCCTTAGTGCCAGGTGCTCCATAGCATATTACTTTTTCTACCCCATCTCCAAAAAATGTGGATTTACATAGCCTTAATTCAAGTAAAAGCCAATACAAAGAAGAAAAAAATATTCACCCTCCATTAAAAGCTAGAAGAGCTAACATAATGGTAAAAGTCCACTGAAGAGTTCCCTTTCTAGGATATGGTATCCTTTCAGTAACCTTGAAATGTGGAAGTATCAGGGCCCAGAGTGGACGGGTCACCCAGCTGAAGATGCCACTGGTGAATCCTGTCCTGTGCTGTATCCTGCCTACTAAATCACACAGATATTACTCAGCATAAGTCCTGGAAGAGTTTGAATAACTTTCCAAGGGTCCACAGCTGTGGATTATGCATTTTATGATCCATTAGAGCACTACTTAATTATGTGTTTTGCAGAAGTATAGTAAAGAGAAATGGCTTGAGATTCTTCTTGGCTTGTTTTATGGAATGAGAATTAAGCTTCTTTCTGACAACACTCCACGTTGCCACTGGAGCAATTAGATTTTTGGGTATGATTTCTTTTTTTCTTGACTACCCCAAGCAATAATACATATTAATAACAGTGACAGCAGAAAATGAGGAACTTGCCCAATGAGTTATGAGACACATTTCACTGTTAAAAACTATAAGCTCATTTGTTCTCCCATTAATAATCCAGACCCTTGTCCTGAGACTTGCTGATACTATTAGACTTTCTCCCTCCCTGATGATTCAAACCCACATCTGAACCCACTGTTGGATCATGACATCCGTTCCTTGCAGTTGTGAATTGAACTATGAGCCATGGATACATGGCTTCCAGTATGTCAAAATTCTTTAGAGATGGTTGAGATCTGATTTTTGTTTCTCCACTTTCAAGTCATTCTTTTATCTCATACATGGTTTAATTTGAGTCTCTCCAGCTAAAGTGGTGAATCATACATTAACCAGATGACTGGACTGTGTCACACGACCATTCCAATTTACCTTCCATATGGGCATCGCTTTAAAAACAACCACCATCCTTACAAGCAGTACTCATTTCCAAAAGCTGGTGAACAAGCACATTATTTACAAAGTATGTAATCAGGAAACCCGATCCAACTCATTAACTGTATGACATCCCACTCTTTATTTAGACAGTTTACTGGCTGTGGACTTTCATATGGGATCTGTCATTCACACTTCCTGATAATAAAATTTAATTGAAATTTCATTCCTGTACAACAAGATGCCAGTTTAACAGATGGTCTGTAATTGTTATGTCCACATATTTTATATTGGATGGTATCACACACAATTTCACACAACTGCTATTCATTTAAATGCTGAGTTCATTTAAGACATTTCTTTCATATTAAAAACCTTATTGTTTAATATTACTGTAAAATATATCATTAAAATTGATTAGTTAAAATTGAAAAAATGATTAAAACAGTCCTCCTGAAACTAAAAGAATAATTAATGATTACGATCTGAACTGCATTCCTGAAGAGAGTGAAAATATTTGTACAGAAACATATAGATTTGTGTATATGAGGCAGAAATTGACATATAGGCATGGCAGAAGATAAGGAATGTGCCATATTTTAAGAAATGATCTAACCAAACCTCAGCCTGTATCCTCATCTATAAAATAAGCACTTAGTTTCTGTTCTGACTAAATTTCAGTGCTTTTTTGATCATTTAAAAAATCTCATTTATGTTCTTCTTTAATCTCAATTTTGAATCCACTGACTTAGTATCCAGTACTTTGTACTCAGAAAGCCAAGAATTCTCACCCTTAAAATTGGGGTCGGAAGGGGTTTGCAGGAAAGAAATACATCAGAGGCACCGAATACATAGGGAAGCATTCCAAATCCTTTCATATAACCCAAGTGTCATTCCATCCCAAGTGTCATATTCAGTGCAACTTGAGTACTTACCATTAAGATAATTTTAATTGTTAATGTAATTTCTGAGAGCATTTTAAAGGAACTTAGAAGTATAGTTTGAAAGTACAGGAAATTCAGTCTAGTGTGAAAAGCTGACTTGCTTCTCCTTCATAATGGTGGTATCCTCAACCTCTCTTTTCCACCTCCTCCCTCAATAATTTCAGTTACCTACTGCTCACAATTTTTCTATCTTTCCCACTCAAAATCTGTTCTCAGAAAAGGTTTAAATAAGCTCATTCACTTCAACATAGAAATGACTTATAAGACTCAAAACAACAATTTCCCGAGGGGTATTTGCATTTTAGGCAGATCCCACAGCTTTCTGAAAATGAAACAAGACTCTCCAATTACATAGTGCCAAGCATTGATGGGGTAGAGAAGTCCTGGAGTCTCTGAAACTGTAACATCCCCTTGGTGACTTTCTTTACATATTCCTACATCTTACCCTGCACTCTATATTTAAGGAACAAACTATTTAAATAAGGAAACATGCCATCAGGCTTTTCTGTGAGGGGATGAAGAAGAAAATAAATGGAAAAGATGGGGGAAGTGAAGAGACCACAGAAGGTGTGGAAAATCCACACCAGAAGTCTTGGAGAAGTCAGATACCAAGTGATGAAGAAAAAGGAGAGGAATACAGGGAAATTAGTTGAAAATGGTTTCAACCCCCCATGAGCTTGCAGTATGCCAGGAGATATTCTAGTGATATTATTTCAGTATATATCTGTTTGTCCAGAATGGCTGTGAATGAGGCACTCTGGTGATTCCATTCTCATTTTCTGCTTGGATTGGTGTTAGCATTTACTTTCTAAGAGGGAATGAAACCATGCTTGTCTTAGTCACCATTATAACCCCAGCACTTAGCATAAGGCCTGGCATACGGTAGGTACTCAATAAATATCTGTTAAAGAAATGAGTGAATAATTTAGCTGTTGTCAAAAACTTGTAACACAATAAATGTATCTTGAAAGAAATAGTTTTCTTTCATTATTGTTCTTATATCTTTTGGGATATTCTTCAGGCTTTTCAAGGGTTTCAATCCCACTATTAAAATGATTATTATTGTAAATGTACAGGTCAGAGATATAGAAAATTGAGCTAAATCAATATTATGCCAGGTATAGGCTGAGGCATTAACATTAAACTTCCAGACTACAGAGTCTATAAGACTTCTGCATATGATTGACAGTTGTCTGGTATTGCTATGTGAGAGAGATACCGAATTTAACCTCAGGCATACCCCACTCTTGGCCCTAGGGATCTTCACTTTTCCAGTTGATTTATAAACTGCAAGGCATGCAGTGGCATGGGGATACTATTCAAATATACACATGGGGATACTATTCAAATATACAGACAAACAAAGAGAGCAACTTTTTTTTGTACACCTGGCACATGCTGAACAGTACTAGGCTCTTATGGATAAACAGTGAGAAAGAAAAACTCCCTGCTTTCAAGGGTCTCAAAGTTAAGACACTCTTACGACCTCCTAAGTTCAGAAAAGAAAGATTATATCTTCTGTTCTTCTGCTGTATATCTATGAAATTAGAGACTTGGCCTGGATTAAATTGTAAGGTCACTTCTAATTATGGCACATATAAATAAATCTTTGGGAGTGATGTAAGTAGGAATGGCCAAATAATAACATCTGAAAATCTGTTCCTCGATCTAAGAAATAAGGACTGTAGGGAAAAAATCAAATAATTTTTTTCAGAACTTTGGAAATAATCAAAGGCTTGCAACAATCTGAGGAGAATTTATTCAAGAAAAACAGTTACATCTTAGTAAAAGCAACAACCTTTGGGGTGGTGTAACTTGCTCAATTCTCAGAACTCTCTCCCCAGCCCTCTATCCATAAAAACAAACAAATGGTCAATCAAGATATTCATGAAAACCAGACCAGTAGCCACTGGAGAGGGAACAATGGACTTCTATCTCAAGAAGAAATAGGAAATCTAAATAGATCTAGAACAAGTAAAGATAGTGAGTTATCAGCAAAAAATACTTTCCACAAAAAGAAAAGCCCAATTTCAGATGGCTTCACTGGTAAATTTTAAAAATGTTTAGAATAGATGTAACAACAATCTTTCATAAACGCTTCCAAAATTTACAAAAGCAGGGAGCTCTTTCTGAGTCATTCTCTGAAGCAAGAAGTATCCTGATAACAAAGCTAATAAAGTCATCACAAGAAAACTACAAACCAATTCCTTTTATGAATATAGAGGCAAAAATTAGCCACAAAATATAAGTAAACCAAAGCTAACAACATATGAAGATTATACAAATAATTACACACCCTAACCAAATACAATTTACACAAGACAGGCAAGGCTGGTTTGATATACAAAGATTAGTTAATATAATGCACCACATTACTATCATAAAATAATAACTACATGATAATCTCCATAGAAACAGAAATATTTTTTGACAAAATACTATGGCTTATAATAATAAAAATACTGAAAAACTAGGTATAAATAAGAACTTCCTCAACGTGATAGAAGGTATCTATGAAAAATATAGCTAACATCATACTAAGTGGTAAAACACTGAATGCTTTCCTCTTGTGATTATCAAGAAGCCAAGGATGCCTGCTCTTGCCACTTCTATTCAAACATTATACTGGAGGTTCTATCCAGGACAATTAGGCAAGAAAATGAAATAAAAGACATAATGATTGCAAAGAAAGAAGTAAAACTATCTTTACTTGATAATGAAATATTTTATATACATACATACATATATTTACACATATATACACAACTAATTTTATATATACATACATATATATACATATATATATACACACACACATACAACTAATTCTAAGGAGATTTTAAAAACCCAAACTATTTGAACTAATAAGTGAGTTCCGTAAGGATGCAGATATATAATCAATACATAAAAATCTATTGTATTTCTATATGTCAGCAATGAACAATGCAAAAATGAAACTAAGTAAACGATTTTGTTTTATAATACCCTCAAGGAGAATAAAATGTTTTGGGATAAATTTTTTAAACGAGATGCAAAACTTGTACACTGAAAACTTTAAAACATCACTGAAATAAATTAAAAATCTAAATACATGGAAAGACATTTTCATGTTCATGAATTGAAAGATTTGATATAGTTAAGATGGCAATGCTCTCCAAATCCAACTATAAATTCAAAGCAATTCTTAAAAAATCCCAGCTGCATTCTTTGCAGAAATTGACAAGATGATCCTAAATTTCATGTGGAAATAGAAGGAACCAACAATAACTAAAGCACTATTGAAAAAGAACAAAATTGGACGACCCACATTTTCTGATTCAAACTTACTACAAAGTTATAATAATCAAGGTAGTATGTTAATGACATAAAGATAGATATATAGATAAATGAAATTGAATTGAGATCCTGTAAAGAAAAACTTACATTTATGGTCAGTTGATTTTAGACAATGATGCCAAGAAAGTTCAATGGGGGAAAGAATATCTTTTCAACAAATAGTACTGGGACAACTGGATAGCCACATGCAAAAGTATGAAGCTGGACTCCTTCCTTACAGCATACACAAAAAATAACTCAAAATGAATCTTAACTCTAAATGTAAGAGCTAAGCCTATAAAACCCTTAGAAGAAACAGAACTAAATCTTTGTGAAATTGGATTGGGTAACATTTTCCTAGATATAACACCAAATGTAGAAGTTATGGACCGGGCGCAGTGGCTCACGCCTGTAATCCCAGCACTTTGGGAGGCCGAGGCGGGCGGATCACGAGGTCAGGAGATTGAGACCATCCTGGTTAACACGGTGAAACCCCGTCTCTACTAAAAAATACAAAAAATTATCCGGGCGTGGCAGCGCGTGCCTGTAGTCCCAGCTACTCAGGAGGCTGAGGCAGGAGAATGGCGTGAACCCGGGAGGCGGAGCTTGCAGTGAGCCGAGATTGAGCCACTGCACTCCAGCCTGGGTGACAGAGTGAGACTCCATCTCAAAAAAAACAAAAAAAAGGTTATGAAAAAGCTGGATAAATCATACTTATCAAAATGAAAAACTTTTGTGTTTCAAAGGATACCATCAAGAAAGTGAAGAGCCACCCTTGAAATGAGGGAAAATATTTCCTCTGTATATATGTAATACGTATTTATTTTCTTTGGCTATCTTCACATTTTTCCTCTTTATTTTTTGTTGTTAGCAATTTGAATACAACACATCTAGGAGTGTGTGTGTATGTGTGTGTGTGTTGTATTTATATTGCTTGATTTTCTCTATGTTTCTTGAATTTGGGATTTAGTATCTTTCAATGATTTGGAAAATTATCAGCCATTATCTCTTCATTATCTCTTCAAATATATCTTCTTTCCTCTTCTCTGTTTTTTCCCCCTGGGATTCCAATTACATGAATATTAGACTATTCAATATTATCCTATAGCTCTTGGATGTGCCAATTTTTTTATTCTTTTTTTTTTTTTAGTTGGCATTATTTCTAATGGCCTATCTTAAATATACTAATTATTTCCTTATCTGTGTCAAGCTTATGATTAGCCCAGTAAAGACATTCTTCGTCTCTGTTACTCTATTTTTACTTCTAAAATTTTTATTTCCTGCTTTCTTATAATTTCCATTGCTCTACTGAAATTCCTCATGTCTTTGTGCATGATGTCTACCTTATTAATTACTACATTGATCACCGTCATTTTCAATTCTATCTGATAGTTTCAATATCACGTTCATTTCTAAGTCTGGTTCTGTTGACGGATTTGCCTCTTGTTGGTAAATTGTTGGCCAGGCTGATATTGAATTCCTGGTCTCAAGCAATCCGCCCACCTCAGCCTCCCAAAGTGCTGGGATTGCAGGCATGAGCTACTGGGCCTGGCTACATCCTGTTTCTGCCAGTCTTTAGAGTGAAGGTTGAGACAATCTAGTCAGTCGTTGGGCTGGATTTGAGATTTGTTGCTATGATCACTGTCAATGAACCACAGGCATTATTTTCTAGTATTATTTTATGTTTAAGAATTATTCTCTACATTCTCATTTCACTGTCATCTTTAAGCTTTACCTGTGTAACTGAACCTCAGAGAGGGTTTTTTTTTTTTTTTGAGACGGAGTCTGGCTCTGTTGCCCAGGCTGGACTGTAGTGGCGCAATCTCAGCTCATTGCAAGCTCCGCCTCCCGGGTACACGCCATTCTCCTGCCTCAGCCTCCATGGTAGCTGGGACTACAGGCCCCCGCCACCACGCCCGGCTAATTTTTCGTATTTTTAGTAGAGACGGGGTTTCACCGTGTTAGCCAGGATGGTCTCGATCTCCTGACCTCGTGATCCGCCCGCCACATCCTCACAAAGTGTTGGGATTACGGGCGTGAGCCACCGCTCACGCCTCAGAGAGGGTTTTGTTCTATGCTCTAGAGCTCCTTCCCCAGTGGTAGATTTGCTATTAATTGTTACTTGACATTTGCTAGCCATGGAGTAGGGGGATGTTTTCTGTTGTTTTGATTCATCCACAGTCTGAGATAAGCCCTGTGTCATTGGGTCTCAGTGGTGGAAAATTCAAATGATCTTGGCCTATTTCCTATGGCAGCCAAACTCTATCTTGTATGTTTGACATATCTTATGTGAGTTTCCTGCACCATCCTCCGTGGTAGGAGATTTCTAATGATCAGAACCTACAACAGAGTGTTGTTCCCTCTCCCTCAAGTGTCAAGGGCTTTTGTCCCTTGGTTTGCCCCAGCTGACGTGTGTCTTCCTCTCTGTCCTGGGAACAAGATTGTCATCTTTCCCCCAATAGCTTAAGGCTTTTGTTCCATAGGAGAGATGGAGAAAACGAGTCTGGGGAGAGGGGCACTTCATGCCTTTCAACAATGGTGGCCACCCCCCTGTTCCAAGTGTGCACCACTGAGGGAAGCCTTCTCAGGTTTCTGGGTCTGCCCTGAATCTTTCTCGTGAGCATATGGTGAGGTTCATGGAGAAGAGTCTGTGAGCGAGTGCGAACTCCCCTTGTATCTGAAACTCCCAGGGATTCTATACTGTTGTGTGAGCTTATACTCAACCTTTAGCAGTTTATTAAAACTTTTGGCTGAAATCTTCTGAACTATATCAGGGGTAGTGTCTCTTTTCTCTCTCACAGGTAAGCCAGGGTTATGATGGCTCCTTAGAAGTGCTTGTTTTTTCTTAGATTTCAGGTATTTGGTTGCCCTATGACCTCAGATCTCTGATAAATTCAAGAAAATTATGATTTGGGAGGTTATCTAATCCTTGTTATTAGAAAAAGAGAGGCTCTCTTTCTGGGTTTTTACATCCTCAGCAGAAGCCAGAGGTCCATGACACGTTTCTGTAAGCCTCCTCAAATGCTTTTGGAATAAAACATGATACAAAATAAATAAAGAGATAAACAAAATAAAACAACACTGCAAACAAAGATACAAGTAATACAGGATAATCTTGGTTAAAAAGTAACAAAATAGAGGCCTTTTTCTAAAAACATTAAATAGAACTACAAGGCAGTAAACAGTACAAACTATGAAAAAACTTTCAAAAATTCAGATGAATTTTACCTTTTGATTTAAAAATGTATAAAACTACATATTTCTAGAGTATTCTTTCCTATCAATATGCAAAAGATGACAATTACCAGCCAGGAGCTGCAATATTAGGCTGAAGGGTCTGGCCTCTAGGGCTACAGATTGGGAGACATAAAATAGATTTATCTTCAACACAATTCCTTTTCTCTGCAGTTCTCTGGCCTTTGAAACTCAAGGTTAAGTCAGAATTAATTTCCTTTAAATTGCTTAAAGTTGCTTTTTGACTGCTCTGAGTGTTAAAATGGGGCAATGGGCTAATATGTAGTGAATGTCTACAAGATGCTAGACTAGGTTTTCCAACTTCAGTGTAGCGGAATCACATGGGGATCTTGATACAAATACAGAGAAACTTAGCTGACCTCAGTGCAAGTGGGCCTCTGTATTCCTTATTAATTTATAGGTGATTATGACACATATCAAAGTTGAAGAACCACTGTGCTAGGCACTTAATATACATCCTCCTATCTAATCCATTATTTTACTAAAGCAAATAGTGTTACACTTATTTTACTGATGGGGAAACTAAGGCTCAGAGGGACTAAATACCCAGCCCAAAGTCACAAAGCAAATTAGTGGCAGACCCAGTACTAAAACCCAGATGTGTCCACCTCTAAACTCAGGTGCCTTTAGCTCCACCTCACAAGGATCCACTATCTCTCTCCACTTTTTCAAGAATCGTAGCAAAGGGCAATCTATCTTCCCTGAGCCTAGATAGCAAACCAACACCGTACCAGTTTATAAAGATTATTTTGTTTTGCCTTTTAAAAAATACAAACACAGTGGATTATAAAGGTCTTCTTTCCTAGAGGATCCATTAATTGAAACTCCTTTGCATTGCTCTCCACAAGTCTTTGAGAAAGCTGAAGAATTTTCAGAAACACATAATTAAGACCCAGAGGGGAGGCCAAGATTTAAAAAGAACTTCCAAAGGACCAAGTAACTGCCAACAAAGCTTCTCAAGGGAATGCTCTCAGACAAATGAGGCGTGAATATAGGTGGGTTTTTTAAACTACCAGGAAGGAAGAGGGATAAGAGATCCCTGTGAGTATAAACAATGTCAATTAAGGCCAAGAAAAGAAAAGAATATATTACTGTCAGCCAGAGTCAAGGGAAGTAAGATGGCCTTTTACTGGTGTGTCGGGAGAGAAATGAATACCAGAGAGGATCATTCGAAACCTATTAAGAAATGAAGGGAGAATTAGATCAACGGTCCTATTGGGAAGCTCAGAGAGCAAAACAGTTTTCTGTCTGCCAGTGGGAAGAGCAACAGAAATTAGAACAACTTACAAACATCTTTATCCAAGAGATTTGGACTGGAAGGAATTGTAAAAATAAGATGAATCTGTGTCATTGAGAAAAAAATTGGGAAGATGAAAAGCTTGGTGGGATTAATATTTAACCTTAAAATTCAATTCAATTCTGTCCTAGATTAGAAGGCCCATGACCATGACATATTTTCTACCAAAATAATAATAATAGTAACTTTCTTTTGAGCTTTGTGTCATATGTTGGCATTAATCTGAATTATCAAAACAACCCATTGGGTATTTAACTGAGTCCCACACCTAGAGTCCCCAGTAAGTTTCCTGAAAGTGTTCTGAGTTCTGTATGTTGAGGGATATATAAGTATAACAAAGGCTTTGGCAGGTTCGACAGGGGAATTTTCACAGTGTATCTGAGGTCACTGCACCTTTCCTCCATATGACTAACCGCATCTCCCTGGTCTGAATGACTGGTCAGCTGCCAGGAATTTCCCACTTTAAGCAATCCTAGCACTTTGGGAGGCCAAGGCAGATGGATCACTTGAGGTCAGGAGTTCAAGACCAGCCTAGCCAATATGGTGAAACCCAGTTTCTACTAAAGATACAAAAATTAGCCAGGTATGGTGGTGCGTGTTTGTAATCCCAGCTACTCGGGAGGCTGAGGCAGGAGAATAGCTTGATCCCAGGAAGCAGAGGCTGCAGTGAGCCGAGATTACACAATATTGCACTCCAGCCTGGGCATTGCAGCGAGACTCCATCTCAAAAAACAAAACAAAACAAAACAACAAACAAACAAACAAACAAAACAGAAAAGTTGGACTTCAATATGTCTTCAAAAAGTATCCTGTTTATTGTGTCTCATTTGATTATAGTAATTGGTTATTTATTTTCAAATCAATGCTTTTCAAACTGCATTTACATTAGCCAGTTATAAAGTCAATTTAGTATGTCCCAGCCAGCATTAAAAAATAAAATAGAATACAAAAAACATTCATATCATTCCTTACTCAATAGTGAATGTATTGCTTTGTGACATACTTCTGTATATGGGCATGTGTATGTGTACACTGAGTCACAATATAACTTTTTTTTTATTTAAAAAATTTTTTTGGGACAGGGTCTCTGTTACCCAGGCTAGAGTGCAGTGGTGCAATCATAGCTCACTGCAGCCTTGACCTCCTGGGCTCAAGTGAACCTCCCACCTCAGCCTCCTGAGTATCTAGGACCACAAGCACAAGCCACCATTCCTGGCTTTCTTTTTTTTTTTTTTTTTTTTTAATTTTTTGTAGAGACAGGGTCTTACTATGTTGCCAGGGCTGGTCTCAAACTCCTAGCCTCAAGTGATACTCCCACCTCAGCCTCTCAAAGTGCTGGGATTACAGATGTGAGAAAAATATGATGCCCCGCCATATATCTCTTACTTGGACAGGAAGTTTGAAAGCCAGTGCTCTATATCATGCTCCAAGAGGCTTCTCCATGGTTGTGCTATCTCTAGCTTCTCTCTCTTCTAATCTGTCCTGCACCTGACTGTAAAACTAATCTTTTTTACAACTGTACTTGGATTATGTGACTTTTATCCAGTCATTCTTTCCTTCATTCAACAAATATTCAGCAAATATCCACTCTCTATCAGATGCAGGGCTTCCTTGCCCCATCCCCACCTTACACCTGCCTTCCATAAGGAGACAGACTATAAGTGACTATAAGTATTCTATTGCACAGGGCTAATTCCAAGTTCAGTAGTCTGCACTTTATTCCTGCTACCAATTATGTCAGGATTAAACGCTTCTAATCTATCAAGATCCTCTTTGAGCGAGATCTACTCTCTCCATCCAAGCTTCTTTTTCTTTGTCAGTGTCTGGATCTAGCCAGCCTTTTCTACCAACCTGAATATCTCTCTGTGTGCTATGTTAATTCGGACTCCAGTGTCCCTCCTCCCATTACTAACACCGCCCTTTCTTCACTCTTCAGCAAACTCTCTGCAGGGCTCCCGGATCTCAGACCCTCCTCCTCCCTTCACAATGCACGGCCTTGCCATGGGCAACATCTGGTCATCGTCCCATTTCCCTGCCCCCTTCTAGCTCCAGTCATCAATGCAGAATTCTTCTCTGCAAAACACTTTCTAGTCCATTGTCCCTTTATTTAGAATGTCTCCAGGGATTGTGTTCCATCACTTTACTTGAAAGCCTATTTCACAGTCTAGTAGGTCTCACTGTCTAGAGACTTTTTATCTTTCTCTAAAAATTTTCCTTTCTTAATTTTAATCTATTATTTCTAGTTATACCACTGATCCCAGCATTAATAATACTTCAAATTTTGACAAAAATAAAATACTTGCTTTTCCTCACTTAACCTCAGACTGTATTTAAATTAATCTTTCATCATCACTTAATCTTACTGCCCATTATTGAATTCTAGCAGTTAATCATCATATGTATTGCTGAAAACAGGACAACTCAAACTAAACGCAGATGCAGCCCAATAGGAGAACCATAATCTTGCTCTTGCTGGAAAAACCCAGGAATGAAAATGAACTGTACAATCTTTGGTGACCCGGCCCTGTTTTATTTCCTTCTGACTTTATCATAAAAGGAAATAAAAACACTTAGGGAAAACATTTAAAAATGTGCAGGTATGGCATGTTTTCTTTTGTATGCCATCCTCCATCTGTTTCCTTTGTTAATTTGGTCACATTTATTGAGTTTCTACTCATCCCAGGCCCTTTATTAGGTGCTGAGGATCAAAGGTAAGATCAGGGCCAGGCAAGGTGGCTCATGCCTGTAATCCCAACACTTTGGGAGACACTGCAGGAGGATTCCTTGAGGTCCAGAGCTCCAGACCACTCTGGGTGACATAGCAAGACCCTGCTTCTACGAAAGTAAAAAACAAAAATTAGCTGGGCATGGTGATGTATCCCTGAAGTCTTAGCTACTTGCAAGGCTGAAGTGGGAGGATTGCTTGATCCCACGAATTCAAGGTTAGAGTGAGCTGTGATCACACCTCTGCTTTCCAGCCAGGGCGACAGAGCAAGACCCTGTTTCAAAAAAAAAAAAAAAAAAATGGTGAATAAGACCATCAAGCTGCTCACTGTCCAGCAGAGAAATAAATTTGTCAGCAGATAATTACAGCACAGGATCATATGACTTTAAATGTACTAGAAGGAATGGCTTGCTATGGTGGGAAACTTCAGCTTTGGTTCTGACAGGGATGAGCAGAAATTTTTCAGATAGAAAGAGAAAGAAGAATATTTTAAACAAAGTAGCAACAAGTGCAAATGTAGAGAGGCTTGAAGGATAATGGGTGTCCAGAGAATAGTGAAAAGACAGGGAGGCTGGAACCTATGCTACATAACTAGTAATGATCAGAAATGACCTTGAATATCTGTGAAGGATTTAATACATGTAAAGAGTTTACACTCATCCTGAAACCAACTGCACATCAGTGGGGGTTTTTAACAGTGGGGCATGTCCAAGTCTCACGTTGGAGGTGGGGCTGGTGGGAGGTTACTGGATCATGGGGGTTGTTCTTCATGAATGGTTTAGCACCATCCCCTTGGTGCTGTTCTTGTGATGGTGAGTGTGAGTTATCAAAAGATCTGGTTGTCTAAAAGTGTGTAGCACTTCCCACCGCCCCTTTGCTCCCGCTCCTGCCATGGGAGCAATGCCTACTCCTGGTTCACCTTCCGCCAGAAATGTAAGTTTCCTGAGGCTCCCCAGAAGCTGAGCAGATGCCAGCATCATGCTTCCTGTACAGCCTGCAGAACCTTGAGCCAATTAGACCTCTTTTCTTTATAAATTACCCAGTCTCAGTTATTTTCTTAAGCAATGTGAGAACGGACTAATACAAAATGAAAATGGTAATACATTCTACAACCTTGAGTTTTATCCCAGAAATGCAAGGTTTTTACTGTTATAAAGTTACTCAATGTAATTATAAAATCAATTAATATAATAGTATGGTAAATAATAACAGAATCCCAGAATAAGAGGAAAACATATGATTATCTCAATAGATACAGCAAACATATTGTAAAAATTTAAGTCCCGTGGGAAAAACCCTTAGGAAACTATAGAAGGGAACTTCCTAAACTTAACAAAGGACATCTATGAAAAACCTACAACTAATTTCATTTCTAACAGCAAATGTCTGCTGTTAATGACTAACAACCAATAGCAAGGAATAAGGCATAATCAAGGACAAGGCAATGATGTTCTCTCTCATTACTACTATTCAAATATTTCTGAACTAAACTGCAAAAGCACTATTCATAAAAGAAGACAAAAGTTTGATAAACACAACCTTATCAAAACTTTTTAAACTTCTTACAGAGAAAGAGCTAGAAATGAGAAGTTTAATGGTAAAAGATGCCACTGAGAAAATGAAAGACAAGCCAGAGTGGGGAAATTATTAACACATTTATCTGCCAAAGGGCCCATGTGTAGAATACATAAAGAATTCCTACCAAACAATAAGTAAAAATACAACCCATAAAAATAGGGGCATAGGACTTGAGCAGACTTCATACTCCACAAAAGAAGATAAACACAGGCGATAAACTCATGAAAATATAATTAACATCATTAAGCCTCAGGGAAATGCAAATCAAAACCTGCCAATGAGCTACCACAAAACACCAAATACTGTAAGACTGTGGAGCAACTGGAACTCTAATGCATTGCAAATGAGACTCTAAAATGGTACAATCAATTTGGAAAATATTTTGACAATGTCTTATAAACTTAAACAGAGACTCCCCTTTTGACGCATTGGGTCTGACCTAACAGAAAAGAAAAAATATGTCCACAACATGACTTTTACAACAAAGTTCAAAGAAGATATATTTATAATACTGAAAAGTTGGAAGCGGCCCAAATGTATATAAACAGGAGACTGGATAAACGATGGTATGTCTATACAGTGGAATGCAGATTATGGAATAAGAGGTGTAGTTTGCAAAAAAAAAAAAAAATTTTTTTTGAGATGGAGTCTTACTCTTGTCACCCAGGATGGAGTGCAATGGCAGGATCCTGGCTCACTGCAACCTCCACCTCCTGGGTTCAAGCGATTCTCTTGCCTCAGCCTCCCAGGTAGCTGGGATTACAGGCACACACCACCATGTCCAGCTAATTTTTTTTTTTTTTTTGTATTTTTAGTAGATATGGGGTTTCACCATGTTGGACAGGCTGTCCTGGAACTCCTGATTGCCGAGACCAGCTTGGTCACGGAGACCCTAACCCAGCAGCGCTAGAGGAATTAAACACACACACACAGAAATATAGAGTGCAGAGTGGGATTCAGGGGGCTGACAGCCTTCAGAGCTGAGAGCCATGAGCAGAGTTTTACCCACATATATATTGACAGCAAACCAGTGATAAGCATTGTTTCTATAGATTACAGATTAACTAAAATGGGAAACAAAGGGATGGGCCCTGGCTAGTTATCTGCAGCAGGAGCATGTCCTTAAGGCACAGATCGCTCATGCTATTGTTTGTGGTTCAGGAACGCCTTAAGCAGTTTTCCACCCAGGGTGGGCCAGGTTTTCCTTGATCTCATTCTCGCAAACCAACAACAACCTTCAGCGTGGGCATCACAGCCATCATGAGCATGTCACAGTGCTGCAGAGATTTTGTTTATGGCCAGTTTTGGGGCCTGTTTATGGCCAATTTGGTGGGCCTGTTCCCAGCACCTGATCTCTGGTGATCTGCTTGCCTTGGTCTCCAAAGTGCTGGGATTACAGGCATGAGCCACTGCACCCGGCCCCCCAGTTTTTTTTTTTGCAAAATCATGTATCTATTTTCAAACAAACTTTGCACAGGATTCCAATATTAGAACATATTGGAAATGGAGCCAATACAGATGACCATGAGCTCTAATCTCTCTGTCCTTTCTCACGGCCTTTCCTGCATCACACACAGCCCTCCTCCACAGTAAATCCTGAGCCACTTTCTTGGCATTCATGGGTTTTTCGAAGACAGTATGAAGTGTTCCACGTTAGAACCTGTCATTTTCCTTGGCCAAATGACTCAAAGCCAGACCCTACTGAGAGTGGTTTATAACCTTTCATTTGAATGCAAAGGGCATAGCATCATTATTTATTCATTTAGCTGGAAGAGAGCTAAATGTTTCCAAGAGATACCTGCAGGCTGAAAGCACTTGTTAAAATATACAAAACAAAATAAATGCAGAGATGATGAAATATTAAAATGATCACCTTTTCATGTCACCCCATCAGACAAAGTCAGAAGAAGAACCTGAATCATATGCCATATTCTAAAACTCATTTCCACATACTCATTTTTGTGTGTGTTAGATTTGCTTCTACAATGTAGCATGTCATGACCCTTAGAGATATTTTCTGCCTAGACTCTACATCCTTTTGTTTTT
Organism: Pongo abelii; assembly: GCF_028885655.2. Lineage (NCBI taxonomy): Eukaryota > Metazoa > Chordata > Mammalia > Primates > Hominidae > Pongo > Pongo abelii. The sequence goes on from NC_071985.2 coordinate 16,473,007, forward strand.
TCATGCTAAATTCTATATTTCTTTTAATTTAAAATTATTAATAAGAAAAAGCAGAACTATGACTGATACTTATGCATATAGCTGTGATATTTAAATAATCTAAGCCTATATGAAAATGCCTTAATAATCAACAACAGCAAACACAGAGGGTCAGGGATCTGGTAATCCAAACACATTTTTCTTCTTTTGTTCTACAAAATAAAAAATAAATATTTATCACATCTGTATATCTTCAATGGGAAAATCTAAATATCTAGAAAACGAACTTAATTATTAATCTAGGCTTATTTCAAGATTTGGCAGGAAGCTAGGTTTGTAAAAATGTACCCAGTTTTCATATGTTATGAGGCTAAGAAATCAATTCCAAATTCTTCCTTTTTTCCCTCCAAATTGAGATTGCAAGATGAGCTCAAGCACAATTGCATACAGACCCATATCACTTTATACTCGAATGTACTTTGTTGATTCTACTCGTCTTTTTTTTTTTTTTTGACTTTTTAAATTTTAGATTAAGGGAGTACATGTGCAGGGTTGTTACATGGGTATATTATGTGATGCTGAGGTTTGGGTTTCTAATGTCCAAGTGAACATAGTACCCAACAGGTAGTTTTTCAACCCTTGCCCCCACCTCCTTCCACTCTTTTGGAATCCTCAGTGTTTATTGTTCCCATCTTTGTGTCTATGTGTACCCAATGTTCAGCTCCCACTTATAAGTGAGAACATGTTGGAGTATTTGGTTTTCTGTTTTCTCTATTATTCACCTAGGATTATGGCCTCCAGCTGCATCCATGTTGCTGCAAATAATATGATTTCATTCTTTTTTATGGCTGCATAGCATTCCATATTACATATGTACCACATGTTCTTTATCCAATACACCACTGATGGGCATCTAGGTTGAGTCCATTTCTTTGCATTGTGAATAGTGCTGCAGTGAACATACAAGTGGAAGTATCATTTTTTTTTTTTTTTTGAGACAGAGTCTCACTCTGTTGCCCAGGCTGGAGTGCAGTGGTGCTGCCTTGGCTCACTGCAAACTTCTCCTCCCAGGTTCAAGCAATTCTTCTGCCTCAGCCTCCCAAGTAGCTGGGACTACAGGCGTGTGCCACCACGCCTAGCTAATTTTTGTATTTTTAATAGAAACAGGGTTTCACCATCTTGGCCAGACTGGTCTCCAACTCCTGACCTCATGATCTGCCTGTCTTGGCCTCCCAAAGTGCTGGGATTACAGGCGTGAGCCACCTAGCCCGGCCAACAAGTGCAGTTATCGTTTTGGTAGAACAATTTATTTCCCTTTGGGGCTATACCTAGTAACGTTGAATTGCTGGGTGGAATGGTAATTCTGTGTTTAGTTCTTTGAGAAATCTCCAAGCTGTTTTCCACAGGGCACTGAACTAATTTTCATTCCCACCAACAGTGTATAAGCACTCCCTTTTCTCTGCAACCTCGCACATCTGTTATTTTTTGACTTTTTCATATTAGCCATTCTAACTGATGTGAGATTGTAGCTCATTGTTGTTCCCCTTTATTCATCAAATGTTTTGATCAAATTTGGGGATAACATATAGACATACCTCAGGCAGCAGCTGATACTTGTAACCCTCGCTCTGTTTCTAATAGAACTCTAACATACTCCTTACAGAATTGTTTCCTGACCTGAGAGTGTTTATCTGAACATAACTTCCTTGAGCTGTATTAAGAACCACACCTTTCAACTCTGAATGCCTTATCAGTCTAAAGTTACAAAATAACCTAGCATATTGATTTGGATGCTGCTCTACTGCTATTATATAACTCATCTACAGAAGACCCATGGAGCAAAAGACAAAAAAGACAGCTAGTTGGTAAAAGAGAATACAACAATGACTCATAAACATATGATAAAATGTTCATCACTAGTACAAAGGAAATGCAAAGAAAAAAATTAGATATTTTCACTTGTTATATTAGAGATTTAAAAAAATCGTAATTATTGATGCTTCCAAGTTTTTGTGAGATGGATACCCTTATACACTGCTGGGGGTGAGGAGCATACATTTATATAATCTTTCTAGACAGCAATTGGAATCTATCTGGCAATATATCAAAATCTCTTAAAAAATGTTTATTTCCTTGATATCCGTTTAACTTAGTAATTCTATTTGGGAGCATTTGTCCTGAGAAAATTATCCAAAATATAGTAAGCGATTTATGAATCAACAGGTTCATCATAATATATACCTTATAATAGCAAAGATTGGAAACAAATTAAATTCTCAAAACTCTCCTCCTTTGGAAGGCAACCACGACCATCTTTGTTTATTCTCTCATCTTCTGTGTTCTCTCAGTGGGCACTCTGCTAGACTAATTTGTGCTGGCTGATATATTGTTCTATAAAAATTATTTGGTTGTTTCTTCTCTGTGTCTCCTGACTATCCTTCCTACTAAACAGACCATATGCAATTTGAAGGCAGGATCTTTGGGCTTTTCCCCCATAAGATCTAGCATAGGGTAATCAGAAGAATCTGGAATCTGTTAGGAACAACACGACCCTGATCATTTTCCATTTAAATTCTTCATTGCAGTGGGCCCAACGGGGCAGCATAGCCCCATAGCAAGAGAGCTTTGCCCTTTTGGTGGGGTGGGAGGGTGAGTACATTTCACAACCATGGTATGAATGGTTTGAACCATGAGCCACAAGTTAACAGTACCTTGGCTCAGCCTCCATGTTTAAGAGGTGCCACTCCTCTGTCTTGTCTTGGGGTGCAATAATGTACCACAGCCCAAACTTTTCCCATACGACTAAGAGTGTGCCCAGTTTACAGACATGAGTGTCTATAGTTCACCAAAGAGAGTGAATTGCCCCTGGTGTCACTAGCTTGTTTTTATGTTTGTCTTCTCACTTCTCTGCACTGTGAGCTCCTTGAAGGCAGAAGCTACATCTTTGTAGCTGCAGGATGTGGAAAAGTGTGGCTTATAGCAGGAGCTGAAAATTCATTTAAGTCAAGGAGGAGAGCAGAGCAGCCAGGGTCAGCAGGTGAGGCCATGGGATACATCCAAGTGAGACAGGAGAAGGGAAAGAATCATTTCTAAAGGAAGTTATTCTTAGGCTGATGGGAAAATATGCCTTTAGAGAAAGTACAATCACAAAAGTAGTCTAATAGGTGTTATTATGGAGGCCGTAAAAATAAACTATTTGAAATAAAACAGGATTAAGGAAGAGAAGAATGCTCATTAAGGGTCAGAAGGGATAGAAGAGGAGACTCAAAAATGTCAAGTCAGCTGGGTGTGGTGGCTCACACTTGTAATCCCAGAGCTTTCAGAGATGGGAGGATTGCTTGAGCCCAGAAGTTTGAGACCAGCTTAGGCAACACAGTGAGACCTCATCTCAAAAATCTTAGCCAGGCATGGTGGCATAGTCCCAGCTACGAGGGAGGCTAAGACAGGAGGATCATTTGAGCATGTGAGGTCAAAGCTGCAGTGAGCTATGATTGTGCCACTGCACTACAGCCTGGAAAGCTAAAGTTAACTGAAAACATACAAAAATTAAACAAACAAAAGAACAACAACAACAACGAAAACCTCTATCTCAGTAAAGCAAAAGAAACATGAACTACATTTTTAAGCACTTCGTATTTTAGGCAACACTAGAATGTGTAGAAAGTCCTGGAATTTTGTCAAGAATATGACAGACAGAGATTGGGACAATGTCAACGAACAGCTGTCACTGATGAACTACTACTGTATTTCTATATTCCTGAACTGTATCCATCCTTACAATCATTGATCCACAGAATAAAACACAGTGATAAAGAGTGTCACAGAAGGTAGAGCAGGGCTCTTTTATGCTCAAGACTTGGGTCTAAAACTGACAGAAAGGAGCCTCTAGTTCCCCGCATTCCCAAAGAATTGCAAACAGTGGAGCTGGTGTCATCTACAGGAGGGTTCTCTGAGAGATATTCCAATCAATTCTGCTCCCCTCACTGAACCTCCATTCTACCGTGCTCCTCCACAATCAACATGAGCAGAAAACTCAGAGTAGGATGAGGAGGAGGATGATGGGAGAGAGAGGAGAAACATCCATGGCTTCGTGAAGACAGCTGGGCTTTCTCCCTCTCCTCACCGTGGAATAATTCCTCCAGCTCCTATGTCAAACCAAATGGGGACATGCTGTAGGTCATGCAGTGTCAAACCTTCATAACAGACTAAGAAGGAGACTCTAAAAGAAAATGATATTTACTTAGGAATGGCTTTGCAATGGAAATACATGTGCCAGAGTAAACTATGTAGATCATCAGGAAGGTTGAGGCAAGGGACAGTTTTTGAAGGCAAAATGAAAAGAATTACATAAGTTGTTTTGAATCAACTATCCTTGGCTGTAAGGATCAATAACAAGGGTGGTGTCAGTCCAAGGTTGGACAAGCAGTTGCTGGACAGATGTCCTTGCAGAAGTATTTTCTCTGTAAGGTTTTGGTGGCCTTTGTGCAAGGTTGTGCTTTTTTGCAGAGTTTGTTTGTGATAGTTCTTATTATCAGGCATACAATCATGAGAACCCCCCCATTATGGCCTTTCTCAGTTCCAGTTGTCACACGTGACTCTATTTTGATTCTGACAACTTTCACATCAGCCTGTGGGCCAAATCCAGCCCACCATCTATTTTTGTAAATAAAGTTTTATTGGAATCGCTTCTCGGCCTTTTGGCTAAGATCAAGTGCAAAGTTTTATTGGAACACAGCCATGCCCATTCATTTTCATATTGTCTGTGGCTGCTGTCTCACTACAACTTCAAAGCTGAATAGTCAAAACAGAGACCATATGGCTCACAAAGCTGAAAATGTTTACTAACTGTTCCTTTACAAAAAACATTTTCTGCCCTCTATTCTAGAAAAGTCACTTACAGACACTACTGGTGCCAGAAAAAGGGAGAGATTGGCTTCCATTCTGGGTTGGAGCAGTAAGTTGGTGATAAGATCAAAATGTTCAGCCGGACGGACCATTTACAAAAGGGGGCTGAAAGGTCATTAAGAAGCATGAAAGCAGAATTTGGCAAAGCACAGATGAATACAGGGATTGGAAGAAATAAAATCATTTGAGATTTAAAGCCCACCCACCCAACTCTTCCCTCCAGGAATTTAGACTGTGAACTCTTTGGATGCATTAGATTTGGTTTTATTGAATAATTTATTATACATTTTTATTTATTTCGTTTACTAATTTTTTTAGGAGTGCTCTTATTGGGTTGAGCAAAACTTGCTTTTATTTATAAACTAGAAATATTCTGTCTCTGTATGCCTAACTTTATCAATTTTGAGTTTGCAGATGCCCAATATCTGGGACCTAGGAAACAAAATGGGCTGAGCAAAATTCTAAGCTTCAACTTTAAAAGCTAAGATTTGCTTAAAAAGAATTTCTGTAATGCTTCTAAACAATAATAGTGTGTCCTTCGTCACCAAATGCTGTACAGAATGTTAAATTTTACCTGGCTTCTGCCAAGCATTCTTAGAACAAGCATTTATTATAGATTAGTTTTATTTTACATTAATGGATGTCTAGGAGAGGGAGGTAATAGCACTTGAGGCAATTTTGTTTTACTATGAAAATTATTTAAGCCTTTAGAATATGAAATTCAGGAAAATGTACTGTCTTCTCAAAAAATATGTGTTTATAACCCCAAATACAGGAAAAGCTTTTTGAGGAAAGTCATTTTGCTTCGCAAAACAGATTTTCAAACTATTAAGCAAGATAAAAGTTCACATTGACCATTTGTTTTAGATCATTCATTCATTCCTGGCCAGGATTTTATAAGATTGAAAGAGTGTGCTTCTGAAACAGAAAAAAAAGGGCCACAGCATTTATAAACTAGGAGGTCCCTAAATGCTGGAGATTATTCTGATTCCAGAGGGAGAATTCAGGCAGCAATGTAAACATGCTGCTGGTAAGTGAAATTACATTTCAAGCTCTACGTCTTGCCACTCCAAACCTAAATAAATGAATAAAAATTTTCTTCTAACTTGAGATATTTTTCATAGTTACTTTCTAGTGTTATTTTAAAATAGCACCAAAAGCTGAAATTCAGTAAATAATATTCTGATCATGCCGTTTACTCAGCAAAAGAAAAGAATTGCCAGAAATCCAGTGCCATCCACATGTCAACTAAGGTCCCTCTGTCCCTTGGAGACCTAGCTAAAAATGACTGCAGTCCTCTATTCCATGGCCTTTGAGAGGCTTCCTTCACCACCCACCATGGTCCACCTTACCTCTCACCCCCATTCTGCAAACTCCTCTGACTTTACTTCCTCTTGCTTCTCTCTGTTGGTCTTCCATATCTGCATGTGTTTCTTAGTTTGGTTCGACTCAGCCCAGATATAGAGCCTAGCCCCATCACAGTCTGAAAAAAAGCACCACTTGCCTTGTACATTAAGTGAGCTCAACAACTTTACTAAAAATCTGGAGAGCAGCAAGGAGTACCAGGACAGAACACGTGATTTTCCACTATCTCTTGGCTTCTACCCTCCGCTCTTTATGCTTCTTTCTTGTCCCTCTCACCTCCACATGCTGCCACAAAGCAAACTGCAAAATTATCCCCTTGTCACCCACGAAAGTTCTATCTTACCACCTTTGAATTACGGACTTTCACCAACTATTACAGTTTTCTCAAAAAGTATTCTGATTATTGAAATTTTCTGTCTTGTTAAAATATCATGAAGCATGTTCTTGTAAGTTTTGGAGACTGAAAAACAGAATCAGTTATCTGTCTTCAGCAGCAAAATGTCAAATAAATTAAATTACAAAGCCCACCTGTACAATGCTGTATAATGTCCGGAACTCCATTGATATTCTTTCCTTTAAAAATCGGAGGCTATACTTATCTGGCAGGGGAGATACCATGATCACAAAGGTGGTTTTCCCAGGGCAAGGCTCATCCATTGCACTCCAAATGTGTTGACCCCCGCAATTTCCTCAAATGTAGGAAACTCAATTGCATAATGTGTGGCAGTGGGAGACTGCGTTCATGCTTTCCCTTGTTTAAAAAAAAAAAAAAAAAAGTTGGAGCCTAATTCTCTCCATCCTCCCAAAGTGGGCTGGACTTAGTAACTTGCTTCTAATGAATACATTGTGTTGGAAGTGATTCCATGTGACATCCAAGGCTATGTCATAAAAAGGATAGCTTTCCTCTGGCTCTTTCTCTGGGGTAGGCTAGTCGCCATGTTGTGAGGATACCCAAGCAGCCCTGTGGAGAAGCCCCAGGATAGAGAGCCTAGCATGGAGAAGAACCAACTTGCCAGCTATGGGAGTGGATCACCTTGAGTCCTCCAGCTGCAGCCAGGTCTTCAGTTGATTTCAGCCATGGCTGATATCTTGACGGCAAACCACCCAACTAAGCTGTTCCTAAATTCTTGACCCACAGAAACTGTGAGAATAATAAATGCTTGTTGTTATTTTAAGCCACTAAATTTGGGGGTAGTTTACAGAGCAATATATAACTAAAACATGTAGATACTAATACAACTTTCTTGGAAAAACAATTAGTTTTTATAAATGAATGAATGTGTGAACATTCAAATCAAAGCATTACCAGAGAAAGAGAATTAGTTAACCAGGGGATCATTTCTTCTAGCGATGCTTTCCTGACTTCGCCAGATCCGCACTTCAAAAACTTTCACCTGTGGCTGGATCATCTCGGGACTCAACTGTAAATGAAGATTCTGATTCAACAGGTCTGAGAATCTGCATTTTTAGCAAGACTCCAGGTAATGTCAACACTCCTAGCTGATGGCTTTCTGTCGTGGCACTTACCATGGACTCCATTCATCCTAACATCTGGTGTTCAAGGTTATAGGTGACTGTGTCAGAGGCACTGGTGATACTGAACTTTCCCCAAGTCCTGTGCCTCTTGAAAACAGGGGAGATTACAAAACTACCCCTTCCCAACACACACCTTCAGTGTTCCAAAAAATGACTTCTTGCAAGGAATTCCCCTTTCCCATAAGATTTAGATAAAACCCACCAATGACCTATTTGTTTACCCATGACAAGGTTAGACACGGACCTTCCAATTCCCATTCTGTGTCTCATGAATGATTAGCCATTGGTCCCCACTGGCCAGTGTGGACAAGATGCCATCAATGTGACTTGACCAAACTCTGCTCAGGCTCCTCACCTTCCCCCAGGCCCCTGGACTTTGGTCCTTTCTTGCATGTAGGAATGCAGAACAGCCTCTCTATAAGACCTGCTCCAGAGAATGCAATGACCACAAACAGAGACTGAGCCACTGTTTGATCATGCCACTGCCTCATCCCACTCCCCCACATGGTTCTTGGTAGCCTTCTCTACTCCATATGAAAGAAAGACCTTTTTCTGCTGACCTCAGAGATGCACACTGATCTCATGGTTATGGCACTGTCTGCATTGCTATAGTCTCCTTCCCTAATGCTGCAGTTTCCTTTCCTAGAGCAAGAGTCTCCCCACCCTTGTTGCAATAATCCTTTTGCATATCATCTCTCCTTACCTGAGTTCAATTTATTTTCTCTTTGCTTTTCTTTTCTTTTCTTCTTTTTTTTTTTTTTTTTTTTTTGAGACGGAGTCTTGCTCTGTTGCCTAGGCTGGAGTGCAGTGGTGCAATCTCAGCTCACTGCAACCTCTGCCTCCCAGGTTCAAGCAATTCTCCTGCCTCAGCCTCCTGAGTAGCTGGAATTGCAGGTGTGTACCACCAGGCCCAGCTAATTTTTGTATTTTTAGTAGAGACCTGGACACCATGTTGACCAGGCTGGTCTTGAACTCCTGACCTCAGGTGATCCACCTGCCTCAGCCTCCCAAAGTGCTGGGATTACAGGCTTGAGCCATCTTGCCCTGCCCCATTATGCTTTGAGGGATTTACTTCTTTGGGTTTGAGATGTAGATCCCTTGAAAATCTGGAATCTCTTGTCTGAATCTACAGGAAGAACTGCTTTTCCCACATGATTATAATCACCTCCTTAATTATCTGTGTCTCACAGTAGATTGTAAACAGGGACAACAGGGACGGTGTCTGACTTATTTCTCATGTTCCCCTAAACTTTTACAAAGCGTTCATGTGGTTAAGTGCTGTATATGTGCTGAACAAGTGAATGATTATTAGAAATATTGAGGGTAGGTGCCATGTTTTGAGAGGCTGGAATATTTTAAAATGTGCAATTTACCTACATTGTTTAGGAAATTAATATAGATAAATTTAGCCTAGTCATTTGACCATATATATCTCCAAATTGTTCTTTCAGTAAGAAGAGTCTCATATTCAAAATAGTGTATTTGGATAATCAGCATCTAAGCTTTGTTTCCATTCTGAATGAGTCTCCACTAAGCATGGCCTATGTCTCTGAAATAACAGTCCTTCAAACCGCAGGATCTCAGCACTAGAAAAATATTAAGAGAAAAAATTGAAAGAAATTTCCTAAACACAGTGCTAGGAACATTCAATCACAGGAGAAATCTTTTCCCACTGAGCAGTATATTGCTATCAGAACCTGGGAAATAATAAGCAAAGTACATTTAAATGGAAAAAATTACTCCTTTCAGTAATTCTAGCTTTCAAAGTATGTATAGAAAAAAATTCAGAGCTAATGGGTCAACTTTAGTGAGCCTAAGCAAAAACCAATTTGGAAAACCTACACTTCAATTAACCTGAAATGAAAACTGGGGTGACAGAAAAAAAGATACAGCTAATAGAAGACATTAAATTAGTGCTTTTCGTGACCCAAGAGACAGAAGAAGAAATAAATTTATCATGATTTACCTTTCACATAGAGGAAAAAAATCTGAATACCTTCCAAAATATTAATTTGTTTCCAAAGTGCTTAATGATTAGGTATATTCCTTTTTTTTTTTTTTTTTGCTGCTATTGTAAAAGGGGTTGAGTTACTGATTTTTGTGGGGGGTTTTTTGTTGTTTTTTTTGTTGTTGTTGTTTTGAGATGGAGCCTTGCTCTGTTACCCAGGCTGGAGTGCAGTGGCACGATCTCAGCTCACTGCAACCTCCGCCTTCTGGGTTCAAGTGATTCTCCTGCCTCAGCCTCCCAAATAGCTGCGATTACAGGCACGCCATCACAGCCCAGCTAATTTTTGTATTTTTAGTGGAGACAGGGCTTCACCGTGTTGGTCAGACTGGTCTCAAACTCCTAACCTCAGGTGATCTGCTCACCTCATTCTCCCAAAGTGCTGAGATTACAGGCATGAGAGACAATGCCCGGCCTGAGTTGTTGATTTGATTCTCAGCTTGGTCGCTGTTGGTGTACAGAAGAGCTACTGATTTGTGTACATTGATTTTGTATCCAGAAACTTTGCAGAATTCTTTTATCAGTTCCAGGAGCTTTCTAAAGGAGCCTTTAGGGTTTTCTAGCTAAACAATCATATCATCGGCAAACAGCAACAGTTTGACTTCCTCTTTACCAATTTGGATGCCCTTTTTTTCTTTCTCTTGTCTGATTGCTCTGGCTAGGACTTCTAATACTATGCTAAAGAGGAGTGGTGACAGTGGGCATCTTTAAGGAAAACTACAAAACACTGCTGAAAGAAATCATAGACAACACAAACAAATGGAAACACACCCCAAGCTCATGCTTGTGGATAGGTAGAATCAATATTGTGAAACGGACCATACTGCCAAAAGCGATCTACAAATTCAATGCAATTCCCCTCAAAATATCACTATCATTCTTCACAGAATAAGAAAAAAACAATCCTAAAATTCATATGGAACCAAAAAAGAGCCCGCACAGCCAAAGCAAAATTAAGCAAAAAGAACAAATCTGGAGACATCACATTACCTGATTTCAAAGTATACTATAAGGCCATAGTCACCAAAACAGTATCATACTGGCATAAAAATAGGCACATAGACCAATGGAACAGAATAGGGAACCAAGAAATAAACCCTAATACTTACAGCCAACTGGTCTTCAACAAAGTAAACAAAAACATAAAGTGGGGGAAAGACACCCTATTCAACAAATGGTGCTGGGATAAATGGCAAGTCACATGTGGAAGAATGAAACTGGATCCTCATCTCTTAGGTTATACAAAAATCAACTCAAGATGGGTCAGAAACTTAAATCTAAGACCTGAAACTATAAAACTTGTAGAGACAACATTGAAAAAACTCTTCTAGACATTGGCTTAGGCAAGGATTTCATGACCAAGAACCCATTTAAGCAAATGCAATAAAAAAAAGATAAATAGTTTGGACTTAATTAAACCAAAGAGCGTTTGCACGGCAAAAGGAACAGTCAGCAGAGTAAACAGACAACCCACAGAGTGGGAGAAAATCTTCACAATCCATTCACCTGACAAAGGACTAATACCCAGAATCTACAATGAACTCAAACAAATTAGCAAGAAAAAAACAAACAGTCCCATCAAAAAGTGGGCTAAGGACATGAATAGACATTTCTCAAAAGCAGATATACAAATGGCCAACAAACATATGAAAAGATGCTCGGCATCACTAATAATCAGGGAAATGCAAATCAAAACCACAATGTGATACCACCTTACTCCTGCAAGAATGGCCATAACCAAAAAATCAAAACATAGGCCTGGCATGGTGGCCCACACCTGTAATCCCAGCACTTTAGGAAGCCGAGGTGGGTGGATCACCTGAGGTCAGGAATTTGAGACTAGCCTGACCAATATGGTGAAACTCTGTCCTGTCTCTACTAAAAAAATACAAAAATTAGCCCGGCATGGTGGTGCATGCCTGTAATTCCAGCTACTCGGGAGGCTAAGGAAGGAGAATCGCTTGAACCTGGGAGGCGGAGGTTGCAGTGAGCAGAGATTGTGCCACTGCACTCCAGCCTGGGCAACAGAGCAAGACTCTGTCTCAAAAACAAAACAAAATAATAAATAAATAAATAAATAATACGTGTTGGCATGGATGCAGTGAACAGGGAGCACTTCTACACTGTTGGTGGGAATGTAAACTAGTACAATCCCTATGGAAAACAGTGTGGAGATTCCTTAAAGAACTAAAAGTAGATCTACCATTTGATCCAAATCTCACTGCTGGGTATCTACCAAGAGGAAAATAAGTCACTATATGAAAAAGATACTTGTGCATGCATGTTTATAGCAGCAAGGTTGCAATTGCAAAAACATGGAACCAACCCAAATGCCTAACCCATCAATCAATGAGTGGATAAAGAAACCGTGAGATGTATATAGATACACACACACACACACACGCACACACACACACACACACACACACACAAAATGGAATACTACTCACCATAAAAAGGAATGAATTAATGGCATTCACAGTGACCTGGATGAATTTGGAGGCTATTATTCTAAGTGAAGTAACTCAAGAATGGAAAAACAAACATCATATGTCCTCACTCATGTGTGTGGGCTAAGCTATGAGGATGCAAAGGCATAAGAAAGACACAATGGATTTTGGGGACTCAGGGGGAAAGGGTTGGAAGGAGGTGAGGGATAAAAGATCACAAATTGGGTGCAGTGTATACTGCTTGGGTAATAGGTGTGCCAAAATCTCACAAATCACCACCATAGAACTTATTCATGTAACCAAGCACCACCTGTTCTCCAATAAACTGTGGAAATAATTTTTTTTAGAAAAAAAAGGTGCTTAATGAGACTTTTGATCTACTTACTGATCTAAAGAAAACGTGGTGGTAAATGGTTTGAAAACACAGCTCAAATTATTTTCTCCCTGCGTCTATGCCCTTTTGCAGTGTGAGTTTGTAGCTCCTGGCAAGAGAGGTGTAGTTTTTTGTTTTGTGTGTGTGTGTTTTTCCCCACCCGTTGTATCTCAACTAGCCTTGTGACTTACTTTGACAAGTAGAATGAGGTGCATGGGATATTGTGCCAGTTCCAAGTCTAGTATCAAGAGGATTTGCACCTTCTGTTCATTCTCCTGGAACCATGCCACTACCATTAAACCAGCTTGGACTTTTTCTGATGTTGCTGGGAGCCGTGTGGAAGAAAACCAAGGTGCCCCAGCTTGCTCACAGCCAGTTCTGGAAGCAAAAGTACCTGGCCTGCCTGCAGCAAGCCAAAGACTCACTAGTGAGCCCAGGCAACACAGGCCAAGTCAGAACCACTTGGCTGACCCCTGGAGTAATGAATCATTGCCTTAAGTTTTTGGGTGTTTTTCTACACAGCCATAAAAACTGATAGTTCACCCATAAAAAAGATTCACTCATTAATTGTCAAAGAAATTAAAACTAAACCAGCAAAGTCAGACCATTTATTGTCTAATAGATGGATGAAAATAAACAAGGATGTCCATTCACAGAGTTTGTAATTATATGGAAAGCTGGAAGGTGCAACTTTTTTAGAAGACAATTTGGCAATATGTAGTAAATTTTCAAATGTGCCAGCTATTACTGTTCTTGGATAGTATTCTAAAAAAATTATATAAATATGTGATGATTTATTAACCTCATTTATAATACTAATGTTAGAGAATCAATGTGAATGTTCTTCAACAAGTGATGTGTTTTTAAAAAATATTATGGTATATCCATGCAATGGAGTACTGAGCAGTCATTAAAAATGATATTTATTTATGTTGACATGGAAAGACTGCCACACTATTGTCACTGTTATTAAATAATTATTAGATTAATAGGATATTTCTATTTTTTGACTTTTAACAAAAAAACTATGAATAGAAAGTATTTAGAACAATATGCTTTGAAATATCAGCTATTATTTCTAGGAATGAGATTACAAGTGATTTTCATTTTCTGTTTATACATCTGAATAACTTAATCCTATTGATTGATTAATTGATTGATTGAGACAGGGTCTCACTCTGTCACCCAGGCTGGAGTGCAGTGGCACCATCATGGCTCACTGCAACCTCTGCCACCTGAGTTCAAGTGCTTCTCCCTCCCAAAGAGCCGGGATTACAGGCCTGAGCCACAGCACTGGGCTGAATCATTTAATTTTAAACAAAAGTATTTGTCATGCTTAAATTCTGGAAAATTATGTCTACTTTTTAAATGGTTTTAAACTCCTTTATTAGGTACAACATTAAACTAAATTGACCTGTTTGATTACAGGTTTTTATTCTGAAGAATGCATTTCTTTGTTGTTGACAAAAACAAGGAAATGCTTTTTTCAGAATGAAGAAATGCGTTCTAATTTTAAATGAGTATAAAATTGGGGCTGGACGTGGTGGCTCACGCCTATAATCCTAGTGCTTTGGGAGGCCCAGGCAGACTGATTGCCTGAGCTCAGAAGTTCAAAACCAGCCTGGCCAACAAGGTAAAACCCTATCTCTACTAAAATATAAAAAATTAGCTGGGTGTGGTGGTGGATGCTTGTAGTCCCAGCTACTCGAGCACCTGAGGCATGAGAATCGCTTGAACCCGGGAGGCAGAGGTTGCAGTGAGCCAGATTGTGCCACTGCTCTCCAGCCTGGGCAACAGTGTGAGATTGTCTCAAAAAAAAAAAAAAAAATTAAAGATTCCTTATTTGTTTTTGTATATATAAGAGGGAAAGTTTCCCATACATCAAGAATGGCCTGGAAATAGTATATTAATCAGTAAATTTTGGTGCTTCAAACACAGATGTTTGATCCAGAAAAACTAAAGAACATTCATCATGGTACAGATTTGTTTTTCCATTTAATCAAATCAAGAGGGTCTTTCAATATTTTTGTAAGAGGGCTGGAAATAAAGAGGAAACTTGTACAAATTAATCAGCAACATTAATCATATGACTACTGTGTACAGGAATTATTCTGGTTGCAAGTGAGAGACCTATAAATCTAAAATGGTCTTTTTTTAAAAAATGAATTTACTCGCTAATACTATTTAAGAGTCCAAGAATTAACTCTTTTCAGATGTATGACGTAAGACTCAATGTGACCAGGACTGTTTCTATGTTTTTATTTTTTGGTGTTGGCTCCTCCTCTGGAAGAATCTCTCTTGTGATTGCTTCCAAGATGGGTTCCAACATACTTCATCATTCAGACCCAGTGGGAAAAAGAGAATGTTCCTCCCAGAACAGTTTTAAAACATTTCCTGATGTGAAATCATGTGCCATCCAATTACCTTTCCTGGAAGAGTAAATATGCTTGCTGTTTTAAACTAGAGGTGGGATTAAGCTCATCAAATCACAATGCTCAAGAGAAGTGATTGAGGAGCTTTCCCAGAGGAAAATTACAGTAAACTGTTATAGCTAAAGAAAAGTAAAGGGATTCTAGGTGGTAAAATTAATAGATGTTCACTACAGTCCTCTAGAAGGTTATTTAGAGAATAAAAAGACGTTTTAAATGCATTCCTAGCCACAAAATTATCACATAGAAGCAAGAAATAAACTACAGATACATGAAAAATAATTGCAATTAAAGACTCAGAATTCTAAGTGGTAAGTTAGTTGTGCAAATAACAAATGCATCTCAGAGGAGAAAACATCACTGTGTGTTTCAATGATTAGCCAAATGTTATCCCTTCATTTAATGGTTTTGGTAATAGCATGATGTTTTAAAATGTTCCTGCTCAATCTAGGCTTTTTTTAATTATTGAGTTTTAACCATGCCGTTAAGTGATTTGTCTTTGGGCCTCAGACCCAAGATGTGAGGTTTTGAAATAATTTTCCTGTGATTGCAATAAAGATAATAAATTGATTATCATTTGAAATGCTTTTCCATTGAGTTTTAATGCCTTTCTTTTTTACTTTCTTGAACACATATAATGGAAAACATCTTTATAATTATTCCCAAGTACTGAAACTTTAATCTCCATTGTGTAATTGAAATTTTCTCTGCAGCTAAGTGGTTTTTCTGGATCCTTAACAGGCTAAGAACATCTAAATGTTGATCATTTTCTCAAGGGAAAAGAGGAAAAACATATATAGGGAGAGTAAATCTTTGTTGTTGTTATTGTAAAGAAAATTCTCTCTTCAGTTTCCATTGCCATTTTTTTGTGAACACTTTTTTAAAAAACACTACTTTTTTCTCACTTAAATGCCTAAGTATCTATTCATTAAACAAATATTTATTGAATGCAAAAAATAATGTTATATATTATAACATATTATTGATATTATATGTTGTAATACACTATAAAAGAATTAACAAATGCAATGACAGAAAATAATGTGGTGTGGGCAAGGTGAGATTGAGAAACTTAATTTGATAGGATTTTCATAATGCCTTTCTGAAGAAGTGACATTTAAATAGAAACCTAAAAGATGAGAAGAGCATGTGAAAAGCAGAGTAATAAGTGCTCCATGTAGGAGATCGAGAGTTCCCTGCAAGGGGAACAGCTCAAGCAAAGGCCCTGGGGTGTAAATGAGTTCTCCATGTTTAAGGAACAACAGCGGGGACGGTGTGCCTGGAACATCAGAGGGCAAGTTGGAGTGAGATATGAGGTGCATTTGGAGAGGCAAGTAGAGATCCGACCATATGGGGGCTTGTAAGCCTATGATCAAGAATATGGATTTTACTGAAAATCCAAAAGAACTAAAAGAAAGAACTAAAAGAACTAAAATACTAAAAGAATGCCATTCATGTGTTTTAAGCAGTGAAGAATTAACAGCCTGATAGATATTTTTAAAGATAACTCTGTCTGCCATGCAGTGAATAGATTGAATGAGGCAAAGCTGAAAATGGGAAGAACAGTAAAGAGGCTGCGTAACACTTAGCCATGGCTTATTTCAAGGTGTGGGTAGGAAGCAGTGCCACCAGGATGGGTTGATGGATTGGATGTGGAAGGTGAATAGAAGGGACAATGATGCCAGTTTTCTGGCTAAAGTCATCAGAGAGGTGGTGGCTCTCCAAAACTGGGAAGATGCATCAGTCAGGATCTTGGCAGGAAACAGATGGTACACTCAGACAAGATCACTGATGAAAGTTTAATAGCAGGCGCTATTTACAAAGCAGTGGACAGAGTTAAGAGAAACAAACAAGGGATGGCGAAGGACTCCAGAACTACCAATGCAAGAAGCCATTATCCTTCCTAGGTCTGAAAGGGCAAGTGGAGTAGTCGCTTCCTGAAACTGAGAGTTGTAGTTGTAGCCACAGCTAAAAAAAAAAGTTCCATGAAACTTATGACTTATATGTAGAAATGCAGCCACTACCAACTCAAGGCTGGCAAGAAGGGAGGCAGAGAACTCAATACCCCAACTTTTCTCTCCTCCTGCCCTCCAATCTCCTGCCCGACCCCACCACCAACAAACCCGAAATAGAAGCCGAAATCCAAAGTTGACCACTAATGCAGCCTATACAGGTAGCAGCATCCTGGGCTCAAAGCAGGGTGGAGAAAGGTACAGAGAAAATAGAGGGTGTAAATGGAGAATGCTCAGTACCGATAACTAGTAGAGGAACTATTTTGGGGAGTGGGAATCAAAAGTCACATTTTGTACTCATTAAGTTTGAGACACCTGTGAAATATAAATTGATATTTCAGGGAGAAATGTGAGTCTACAACTCAGAAAGGAGATTTGTGTTGAAAATTAAAATAGGGAAGTTATCAGCATCTAGGTTGTTTTTAAAGCAATAGGAGAGATGAGATAACTGAGACCGTTTAGAGAGAGATTTAAAAGAGCAGGAGTAAGAGCTAGAATCCAGTATTTGGATGTAGAGTGAGAGTCTAGAAAGGTAGGGATTAGAAGAGCGGGATGCCAAGAAATGCAGGAACAGAAAGTGGAAGAAGATATAGTAAGTAGGTAAGTATGTTGAATGCAACTGAGAGGTCAGTAAAATAAATACAGAAATGTGTTCATTGGAGTCAGTGAAAGTAATAGACAATCTTTGACTCCTTTTAACTTTTCAAAATCATATTTTAAAAAATCTTTAGGCCAGGTACGGTGGCTCACGCCTGTAATCCCAGCAGTTTGGGAGGCCAAGGTGGGTCAATCACAAGGTCAGAAGTTCGAGACCAGTCTGGCCAACGTGGTGAAACCCTGTCTCTACTAAAGATACAACAAGTTAGCCAGGCATGGTGGCACATGCCTGTAATCCCAGCTACTCGGGAGGCTGAGGCAGGAGAATCACTTGAACCTAGGAGGAAGAGGTTACAGTGAGCCAAGATCACGCCACTGCACTGCAGCATGGGTGACAGAGTGAGATCCCTTCTCAAAAAAAAAAAAAAAAAACTTTAAACAACTGTACATGTTTTACAAAAGTATATAAAGTACACTACATTTTAAAACTTTAGGAAACAACAGCAGTCCAATTGACATTTTTAATCATATATTAATAAAATCAAGTCCCCAAACAATGTGAGCAGCAAGTTCTACCACAAAGAATCACAAGGCCCAGACATGTTTATAGGCAAGTTTTACCAACCCTTAAAGGACAAATCACTTCAATAGGTTAAGAAATCTATTTCCTTGATCTTTATAAAGTGACCCCATAATTCACATGGAAGAAAAAGGGCCAAAAAGAGTCTAGAAAAGCACTTTTCAAAGTGTGATTAGAAATTCTTAGGGGTTCCCAAGAACCTTCTGGGAAGGGTCAGGATGGGGTCCATGAGGTCAAAACCATTTTCATAATAATGCTGAAACGTTATTTGCCATATTCACTCTCATTCTCTCATTAGTGTACTGTGGAGTCTTCCAGAGGCTACATAATATGTGATATCATGATAGATTGAATGCAGAAGCAGGTAGGAGGCTCTAGCTATCTTCAATTAAACAGATACGATAATCTACCTATCTTCTATTAAGCCAGGCATTTTTTAAAATGGCAAAACTGTAAAATAATGCCATTCTTCTAAATCTTTGCTTTGGAAAATTTATTACCTTTATTTTAAAAATGTTATATTAACATGCAATGGGTTTGCTAATATTACTTTTAAATGAATTCATAAATAAGCATTAAATATCTTAAACTTTTAATTTCTAATAGAGCAAATATTGATGGATATAATCCACATTTTAAAAACTCTTTGGAATTTTCAGTAGTTTCTAAAAATGTAAGGGGTTCCTGAGACCAAAAGTTTGAGAACTGCTGGCTTAGCATAAAAAAGGAAGAAAAATAGAGGGTAGGCTTTTCTCTCTGAATATCAAGACTGACTGTAAAGCTAGGGTAGTTAAATATATAGTTGTAAAAATGAAAACATCTATCCTTTGCCAGTTTTGGGCTAGGAGGTGAAGAAACAAGAACTCTCACATGCTGCTAGTGGCATGGTAAATGGTTCAACTGCTTTGGAGAGTAATTTGGCAATGTTGAAGATATGCATAACTTAGGGCCTGGTATTCCAGTTCTACATATAAAACCCTAAGGAAATTCGAGCACATGTGAACAGAGAGACAAGAGTATGAATTGCAGCACTCTTTCCATTAAGGGAAATCTGGAAACAACCTATGCATCCCCCAGTAGAAATGGGAAGGAAATACAGCAAGCCTAGAGCAAGAGTTACTCCTTGGAAGGGAGGCCAAAGCAATGGGGAGGGGAAACAAGAGACTTTCAGTTGTGACTGTTTATTTATGAGAAAATAAGGGAGGGAGGGAGAAAGAGAAAGACTGAAAACACAGCACAGTATCATCACTGAGTTAAATCTTGGTGATGTGTACACAGGAGTTCGTTGTGTTATTTATTCGTCTGAATGTTTGAAATACTACATAATAAAAACAAGCTACTGGGACCACATTCATTTGCATTCTCGTTCTGTATAGTGCACACAGTGAAACTGGTTGCCTACAAAGAGATGTTAAAATTTAAATTCAGGTACAAAGTGGTCTAAATATACACCACAGTCTAGCTCTTCCTAACACTCTGATAGTGTTAAAGGAAGTTTTATTTGTTATGGGTTTTATAACCAAGCTATTTGAAGGAACGCAGTTGAAGCATGGAGATCAGAGCGTTTCAATCTTCTGGTGTCTCCTAGGAGGTGCCATATGTTGGAATCATTGTCAGCCAGAAAAACATCCACTACAAAAGTGCATCTTTCTGGGGGAAGTCAGTTTGCATAACTTATCCCAAGAGTAAATTCAGACAATGGGGCAGCATCAAGAATGGGCAGTGATATCACCCTGGTCTGTGGTCATCTCCATTCTTAAGCCAGGTGGATCCAAACGTTATCAGCCAAGTGGATTGGTTTGAGGGATTATCAAAATAGTTTTGTCTTGGTTTACACCTTGAGATAGCAAGGGACTAAGCAAGCTAGTTTAATGGATCATTATTCCCAGTGTCCAACCTCCAAATTTCTGGATAGCAGAGTAACTCTTAGCTAAGCAGTGAGGTAGACAAAGTATGAAACACCCTAATTTGTAAGATAAGAATTTATGCTACTATTGATTATTGTTTCTATTCAATTCCACCTACATTCATGAAGCATATATGCTATGGTTTGAATGTTTTCGTCTGCTCCAAAATTCATGTTAAAACTTAATCTCCAATGCAACATATGAAGAGATGTGGCCTTTAGGAGGTGATTGAGTCATGTCATAAATGGAATTAGGTGCCCTTATGAAAGGGCCTGATGAAGGGAGTTCATCTCTCTTGCTCTTCTGTCCCTTCTTCCATGTAACGACACAGTATTCATCCCCTCCAGAGGATACAGAAACATGGTACCATCTTGGAATTGGAGATTGGGTCCTCACCAGACACTGAACCTGCTGGTGCCAGGATACTAGACTCTCAGCCTTCAGAACTGTAAGAAATAAATTTCTGTTTTTTAAATAAATTACCCAGTCTGTGGTATTTTATTATACCAGCACAAATGGACTGAGACAATATATTTTGTGAAGGCACTATGCTAGCCTCCTTGCTAGTGATTAGGGAGAAAAAAATTAAATAAGACATTCTCAACATACACATCTGTACAGGTAGTTGGCACAGGTAAACCTAATTTTATTTATTTAAGTTAGCACTGCCAAACGCTTTTCTATAAGGGGACACAGAAAACTCTGCAAGGAAAGTTATTGGACTCTTCCCATAACACTATAAAGGTCACTCTTGGTTATGTAAATAGAAGTAGAATAACATATGTTATGGGTTGAACATTTGTCACCTTCCAAACTCATGCTGAAATTAATTGCCGTTGGAATGGTATTAGGAAGAAGGACGGTTAAGAGGTGGTTAGGCCATGAGGGCTCTGTCCTCATGAATAGATTCATGTCATTATCATGGGAATGGATTCCTTATAAAAAAATGAGTTTGTCCCCCTTTGACTCTCTTTTGGTCACTCACCTTTGGCCATGCTATGATGCAGCAGAAGTCCCTCTCCAAGTGCCAGCCCCTCAATCTTGTACTTCTTAGCCTCCAGAACTGTGAGCCAATAAACTTCAGTTCATCTAAATTCCCAGTCTGTGGCATGCAGTTATAGCAG
Organism: Pongo abelii; assembly: GCF_028885655.2. Lineage (NCBI taxonomy): Eukaryota > Metazoa > Chordata > Mammalia > Primates > Hominidae > Pongo > Pongo abelii. The sequence continues at coordinate 16,494,269 of NC_071985.2, forward strand.
CATAAATGAACTAAGACAACATCTATTGGCCTACAAATCTCAGATTCTTTTTGTGATTCAGTGGAAATGGAGAGAGGGAAAGTAAATTTGCATGGAGTTAAGTAGGAGTTAAGTAGGCTTCAGTGAGGAATAAGATAAAGCCCATGACCCTTTGTCTTTAGATGATTAAAATTATTAGGAACTCTGAGGTTTTAGGATAATGTCAGTCAAAGTTCTCTTGTAGGAAAGGACCTTAAAAACCCAAAGAAAACAAGGAAAGTAAGAACCTGTACTAGCGATCCTTGTTCCACACAGAATATATAGATCATGATGACGAAGGCCTTTAAGACAACTTCAGACCCAACCACCCCATAAATGTTAGCTTGTGAGTAAAAACCATAATCACTTGTACCTTGGAGATCTGTGTGGCAATCAGAACCAGGGAGGCAACTGGTCTTTAGATGCAACACTGTGTCACAGCAATAGAAGCCACAGCAGTTGAAAACCGAGCCTAGTTGGTGGGCAACATGGCCTGGCATTTGTAAGCAAGAGCAACCATGCAAATAAGGCCAAGTAAGCTTCTCAGGATCTTGGACCATTTAGGATGATGGAGTTCATAAAAGCTTGGTGCTGGATTTCCTGCTAACATAAATATATGGAGCTAGAATAATCCACGGGAATGTAAAAGGGGGATTGTTATATTTATACCCCACACTGTGCAGGGGGCCATACTGGTTACACTTACATATCCCAAGAACATCAGCAAAACAACCCGTTTGAAGGGCATAGCACTACTATAGAAGTCTGCAACTAGTGCTAAAGAAATATTATTAAGAAAGTCCTTTGGGAGGCCAAGGCGGGTGGATCACAAGGTCAGGAGATCGAGACCATCCTGGTTAACACGGTGAAACCTCATCTCGACTAAAAATACAAAAAATTAGCCGGGTGTGGTGGCGGGCGCCTGTAGTCCCAGGTACTCGGGAGGCTGAGGCAGGAGAATGGTGTGAATCCGGGAGGCGGAGCTTGCAGCGAGCCGAGATTGTGCCACTGCACTCCAGCCTGGGCAACAGAGCGAGACTGCATCTCAAAAAAAAAAAAAAAAAAAAGCCAATCTTTATAAAAATCCTTGGAAATCACCGTAACTGACAAGAATAGAGACAGTTAATGATTATGTATTGTTCAATAATTTCATGTTATGTACTGAAAATACTGTATGCAGAATCACATTAGCTCTACCTCCCGAGAGTTGCTATGAGTAATCCTGTATACAAGTGTTAGAAGCCAAATTTGTCAGTAGTGTGAAATGTAGGCATTTTAATTCAGACTGTAAAATTAAAATTTTAAAGATAATGTTCTAGATTCTGAAGAGAAAATGTGTAGCCCCCAACAGAGAATGCTCCAGTATGATACACATAACTACGTCCACAAAGGTAGTGCCAAATACTATATGTACTTGGATAACACAATGGAAAACCTGTAAGCAATTGGATTTGCCTCTACCAGCTTGGAGTAACAACCAGGGCCAGCTATACAATTTGTGGCACTCCGTCAAAAATGAAAATGTAGGTCTTATTGCTCAAAAAAGGAATAAAAAGAGATCTTTCTTAAAGTACCTAAAATATAAAGCTTTTTCCTTTCTTTCAAAGTCTCCCCCTCTTGATTTGCCATGGTGTTTTTCATTGGCCACTTGCATTATTTTTCCATTGCTGCATAACAAATTAGCAGCTTAAAACAACAGCCATGTTTTCTGATAGTGTTCATGAGTCATAAGTCCAGGCATTGCTTAGGTGGGTCCTCTGCTCAAGGTATCTAAAATAGTCAGATGTGTAAAATCAAAGGATGGAATGGTGGTTGTCAGGGGCTGAGATGAGGGGGATATGGGAAATTTTTAATCATTGGGCATAAAGTGTCAGTCAAAGCAAGGTTAATAAGCTCTGGAGAGCTGCTGTGCAACACTGTGCCTACAGTCAACAAGAATGAATTGTATGCTTAAAAATTTGCTAGAAGTGTAGATCTCATATTAAGTGTTCTTACCACAACAAAATAAAATAAACTGGAATTTAATCTAATGACAGACTCTGATTCTGGAAATGATATTATAAGGATTGAAGAAACACTATTTTTCTGAGATTTATGCTGAAAGTCTTTCAGTTTCTCTATGAAAGTGAGAAAGGCAATGAATATGGAAAACAGCCTGTTTCCTCATCTATATTAATACTTAGCTCACAAGGTTCTGGTAAAGATGAAGTGAAATAGTGGAAGTCCTTCATAAGCTGTAAAGTGCTATTCAGTATAAGAAGACATTAGTGTTAAAATTAATGACAACAACACATCAACAAATTATTAGCAATCCTGTTTGCCAATGAAAAATGAAGCCATAATTGTAGTAAGATCCTGCCTCTCACACTGGTTTTTAGAGGTTGACAGTAGGAACTCACACTGTGATCGGTGAGGTAGGAAGAGGGCACCAAGAAATCACTGTAGAAAAGAAGCACTAGAATGGAAGGAAGTTTCCCCTGAAAATGTAAGTTCTGCCCTCTGACATACTCGGCTTCTGGCCATTACAGAGAATATCAGGGATACAGAGTACTTTGCTAACAAGAAGCATGCATGTTCATACTCAGGACTATTTTTTTTTCTTTTTTTTGAGATGGAGTCTCGCTTTTGTCGCCCATGCTGGACTTTCTCAGGAGATTACAAAGATCTTTTCCCTCAGGTTAATAAACACTATCCAAAAGTACTTGGAAATAGTCTTAAAAATGTTGGATATGCAAGAAACAATTTTCAGGCCAACTCTTTTGACAATAGACTCTTCTGTATCTAAACCAATCCACTATTTGTTATGTCATTCTGAGTCCAGAATTCAGTCCCAATTCACTCCACAAGGTTGACACTGAAATTGTAAGTAATGAGATACAGTACTCAAGGCAGCTGATGGGTGTGAGACTCTCTGTGACTGAACAGCTTCCCTTAATAAAACAAAATATGAAGTGCTCCAAGGTCTTCAGTAAAGAAAAGCTGAACGAGAAATCTTTGGGTAAAAAGAAGGGACTTTCTAAAAGCCCCTATATGTTTTTTCTCAGTCTTTTGATAATGTAGACTCTAGGGATATGCTGCTCTCCCTTTAGGGTTTCTGCTCAATTATAGCTACAACCAAAGTCATTTCCTACTGCTTGTATGGATCAACTAGAAGATCCTTCAAAAAGAATGATATTAAAAACAAGAAGCACATACAAAGGGACACAACATAGAGTATCCTAAATAGTCAAGCTACAAGTATAGGTTTCTGATCCTGCAGTAACCAGCTGACTTACTGACTCATGGACCTCTTCTCTTCCATGTTCTTTCTGAATATGACCTCTAGCTGTTACCTTGTCTCACTATTGCTCAGGAGCTCATCTAATTTCCTGTGCTGCCCTGTTCCTGGAAAGCACAAACTTCCTTTCAATTTAAAACCCAAATCTTTTCATGGATTTCTGCTACCAAGGGCTCTACTACTCAGTTACAGTATCCGGCCTGAAAGCTAAGTCTCATCCCTTCCCAACTCGTTCTGTAAGTTTCTACCTATTTTATTATGATGCATTATGACAGCTCCTTCCCCACTCACCCCATCCCCACCCCAGACCTCAAGGTATTCAAAGGAAAGAATAAACATTTTTTGTGTACCTACTATGAAAACACATGGAATATATAAACAGGAAAAAAAATTGTTTAGGAGGTTTTAAAACAACCTCCTATAGGAGGGGCTACTTACCTAGATTTGCAGGGAAACATATGCTTCCCAGCACTGATACACCACTTTCTTGCTCTTTTAGAAAATTTTGTCTTTACTGGGGACCTGGATCAGTGTTTCCTTTCTTTCTGTATAGTAAGGACATTTTGTAGTCCCCTCTCCTAAGTACTCTGCACAAAGCTAGAGGCCCCATTTTGCTTAATAGTCTGAGAAGGGCTCCTCCTTCTGCTTGGTTTTGTGGCTGTGCTCTGTGACCTAAAGTCTTCTTGCCTGGCCAGAAGTCTGTGCTGCCTCTTTTATCACCATGGACTTCTTTTGCCTTGCTATGCTATAGGAAAGTTGTTTAAACTTTCTGGAAGAAACACTTGATTTCTTGACTGAAGTTTTAATTGAAAATACATCCCCATAGGCTGGAATACAGATACCACGGTGCATTCTTTGTAATATCATTAAATACATCACCTAATACTCACTCACACTCACTGTCATATATGCTATATATGTTATTTGACTCAATCCTGAAACCAGTTCTATGATGAAGAAAGTCTCCAAGGAGTAAAATAATCAAGGAGGCAAACGCCATTTGTCTGTCTCCAATGACCAGGTTTATACCATTTTAATTTGCCACGAGGGTTAGTAGTCGTTCCAATAACATTGAGACAGTTTGAATGTATGTTTTGGTGTCAAAGGTGAAAAATAGTTTTTCTCCTTGGTCCCAATACTTATTCTAGTAGTTAACCTTGAGCCCACCCCAGCTCCTTCCCTGTACTCAGGGTTCTGCTTTTCCCTCAGTTGTCCCTTAACCTGCTCCTATGCCCAAGCCCTGCCAACCAGCTTGAACTTTATCTGGGGCTCTGTTGGAAAATACCATCTTCTCATTTCTCCAGAAGCACTCTCATGGGGCTGTGTTGAAGAGTGGATTTGTAACCAATTTTTTCATCAACATAATCCCAACTGCTTTGTGTCTTCCAGAAGTTCCTCAAACTGGGTGTCTTGTCCACCACCAGCATTTTCCTTGTTTTCCAAGGCTACTTTGGATGTATTCATATTTTTACGTCGGTCCAAAATTCAGTGGAATTTTGGAAGGAAAACACTATAACCTTTCCTTAGTACACAGTTTTGAAGCAAAACCTCTTACCTAAGTTTTCTAATTTTTTTCTAGAATTATAGTTCAGTATAACAGAGATCTGAGAAGAGTTTTTAAAGACAAGGGAATACTTCTAACACAAAGGCTTGGCACTCCAATCTAATGAAGATCCTCCTGAAGTCTGTTACTTCCAGGCATCACAGTTAGGTCTCCAGAGAAAATCACTTAAGAAAGCCTTGGTCCTTGACCAAGTAAAGTTTTCCTTGTATTGTTTTAGGTTAAAAATAAGAAAAGAATGACTCAGCAAGTTTTGGCCTATGTATTGTCATTCTGTACAACTCCCTAAATATTTAAATCTAAATTAAAACATAAACCGACTGAAAAATGTCTTTCTCTAGGCCCAAGGACAGTTTGATGCAGGAAATTTAAATATTATTTATATGTTGCTTTGTTACGAAATTTATTTGCCTTGCCAACAATACAGTGTGGTAATTTAAAAGCTGGGTTTTTTAATTAACAGTCTTGACCTATATTTTGCTACCAATAAAAGTCTGGTTCCTAACTGTAATTCCATACTAAATTCACTGCTTGTACATGAAGAAAAATCTAAATTAATTGACATGTAAAGGAGTGGCTCTCAGCAGAAGGCCACAATAATTGCATGATAGAAGTTTAATATCATTGTTCTTTGCATCTGAAAATGTCATCAATAGCATGCATATGAGTGAAGGGAAAAAACCCACTGTACTGTATGCATCTGCACAGCCCTCTGCAAATGTTTTTGGGAACAGTTCAGAGGACTTATTACTGGCAGTTGGTTCCTAAGCTGTAAACTTTCAACATTACATAGAGGTAGGTCTTAACATCTTTTCTGTGGCTCACTTTGCATTTTAGACCCTCTCCCACTCGGCTTTGTCCATAGCAGTTTAGATACCCATGATATTCAGGAGACCTTTTGGAAGGTTTGCAATAGCTTGGTTTTACAATGAAATGACAGTCTCCCTTATTTGTGACTTGAAATACTATTTCATGTTTCAATAATTTTAAGCAACTAAGGAGATAAATAAGGCTCCATGAATAGTATCTATTACAAAATTCTTTTAAAATAAGCTTATAGATTGTAGAATTAAAACATGGACTAGAATTTGTAGAATGTAATAGGAAGGACTGAATACATGAAAACAGATATTTTCACTAGAATTTGACTAGAAGAAAAAATTATCACAATTCTAGAAATAAGTATTCATGGATTAACTCAAAGAGAAGCAGATTCAGCTACTCAGTTCCGTAATTTAAAGTGCATTAGTTCTTTGGTCTTGCTGTACCTTAGACATGCTAAATTAATCATTTTACCTATTTTTACCACAGACAATGACTTACTCTCTACCAAATAAAACGTTGGTTTATAAGGAATTATTTCTTTGATGATTCTGATATTGCTTATATTTTTATTGTCTCTTCCATAGTAATGACAAATTGCTATTAAACAATTTACACAGTTGACATCATTAAACATCTAGTTACAATACCTGGCATTACAATATTTTGATTTTGTGAAATGTTATACTACATGTTTTATATTTTAGAAAAATTAAGATCATAGCCACTAGCCACAGAAACCTTTCATATTTCAAAACTTTTACTGATATAATTTGCCTATTATTTTCAATAATTTAAAATTTTCAATGTCATGACTACTTACTAGTGCTCATTTATAACCTAAAATAATGTTATTCCTATTGCTTAGAATTCTATTATTATACTCAGCATTTGAGGCTTTCTGTAATCTGGCATTTTCCTTACTCAACAAGTGTCTTTTCTACCACTCTGTAGCCTGAATCTATCATTCTATTCAAGATAATATTTTAAATTGTCCCATAAATGTATCAGGCTCATTCCCATCATCATTCTTTTATTCACATTGCTCCCCAAAATGTAACATCCTCTTCTCTCTTTTTACCATCTATATTCTAGTATTATGATCATTCAGAATACCTATATAATTAATTACCTCTAAAGAAAGGAAATTAGAATCTCACTTCATACATTCAAAAACGTTAGATATATTAAAAAGTCTAAAAATTAAAGTATAACACAGCTAGAAGAAAATATATGAAAATATTTGAACACAGAATAAAGTCTAAATATAAAACCTATGGAATAAATTATAAATTATCACTGGATTTCATAAAAACAAATTTTCATACACTAAAAATAACCATTGAACAAACTGAAATGACAAGAAACTGAACTCCTATATCAGAAACTGTATAAAAGATACCTTTTTAAGTTTCCCTTTCCAAATATTTCAGAGAACACCTGAAGGATATTTATGTCAAGCAAAACAAAAATATTACAGTCAAACGTATCTCCAGTAAGGATTTTCTGCAGGTTTATTTTTAGGGAATCTGCTTATTTTTGCTGCTTAATTCTAAATCCTCCCATTAGGTATTTTAAATGCCTGGGCTTCATTTTCTTCAACAAATGTTTTTATTGCACTGCAGCCACATGCCAGGAATTGTGCTAGATACAAAAATGTACTGATGTGTAAAACAAATATGATCCCATCACACAACTGAAGCCTAGCGGAAGATAAAGTTTAATCAAGTAATCACACAAATTGTGGCTTACAAAGAAAAGGTGGAGAGCACTATGACAGCATATAAAAGCAACTTCACCTATTGGGGATATGGGATATGTATATGTAAAGGAAGACTTCTTATCTACATACAACGGTAAGCTCTTAAAACAGCAAGGGCTCTATCATAAATAGACAGATTCTGCACCTTTCTGCATCTAACACAGTAAGTCTTCTATATTTGTTAAATAATTCGTTCCAATTAAAATTTGAGGCTGTCCTTACTAACTAGCCTTCTTTTTCAGTGGTGTGCATGAAGTCAGCTTTAGAATGATCAATACTGTAGACTAGACACTTTAAAAGAGACAATTTAGAAAGATACACTTTTATTCTTATGATTAAACAATTTAAAAAGAAATCTGTTTATATGATTTAATAATCAATATTATCAGATTAATGGTAAAATACCATTTAAACATCAAAGGAGTAACATTCATATTTCTTTAAAAAATTATTCACATAATTCATGAACTAAAACAGCTTTAAAATTTTTTTCACTAACAGTACACATAGGTTGTTGAAAGTTTTTTAAAAGCATGTATTTTTACATTGTGTATCCTGGAAGTTTATTTATTACTAATTCACAAATATCTTTGCATTGCTTGGAAATATTTAGTGAACCAACATCATCGTCTTCTTCAAAGTGATCTGATGTACTGCTATCCAGGACATTAAGTTCGGACACATTTGAAAGCAGGTAAGAACTCACTTGGGATGTTCGTGGTGACTGGCTTTTTTCTAAAGATTTCCAACTACTTCTTGTTTTAACAGAGATGTCTTGACCTCTCTTTGTAATTTTAGAATTGTGCATACTATTTTGATCTATCTGGTTTTCTTTTTCTTCAGTCCAATGTGTTGAAGATAAATCACTAGCAGAGATACCAGATGCTTCCTCCAAACTTTTATCCTGAGTCTTTGAAATAGGAAATTTTCTGTGTGAGTGTACAGGTGACCCGGCTGAAAAAGGTGGGCTAAGGATAGAACTCCTGTCACTACTGTTTTTCTTTTTGGACACTCGTGTGTCACTAGACTTGCTTGTATATTGACTACGTTTTGGATTTTCTGTCCTTGAACTGCTATCATGAGCTTTTAAACTTCTGCTGGTGTCCTCAGTGGTACAGAAATCTTCAGAATAGCAAGGGCTAGATAAATCATCTGAATACTTCAGTTCTGAGATGTTTTCATAGCAACTATTTTTACCTGGTCTCTTGTCACTTATATCAGCCATAAGAATGTCATTATCTGTGGTTTTGACCTGTCTAATATCTATTTCCTTATCTATAATTCTGTCAACAACAGCATCCTGTTGGAAAACACATGGACTTTGGATTTTCATTTCCACATTTCCTCCCAGAATATTTGTAGGGGTAAGCCTTTCTGGAATAATGGAATCTGCAGGACTCACTTCTTCCAACGAAACATTATTGATTCTATTTTTACTACAATCAACTGTCTTTTTTTCAGTTGCATATTTCAGTTTAGTTTCTTTACTTGTGCTGGGATCATCAAAAACTCCACTGATTTGTCTTGAGGTATCACTACTTTCAGTAAAAGATGCATCTGAATCTAAATACTTATCTTTAGGCAGTTGTGGCTTCTGACTTTGTTTTGCAGAGCTTAATAGTTTAACTTTGGATGATGGAATTCTGAATTTTGTACCCAACATTTGTGATTGTGTTTTTCTATATAGTTCTCTTTTTTCATGTACCACCAACATATCAGGATTTGTCAGCTTTAAACGTAGTCTTAGTGTATTTGTTAAGCCATAAAGTAGCCTCCTTTTTGGAACTCTTTTATGGAGGGCACCACTGCTCTTTTCAGAATATTTATCTTCGTTACAGTTTTCAATTTGGTTCTTTTTATACTGAAGACTCACTGACTTTTCACATCCCCCCATAGAACGCTTATCCTTCTTGGATTCAGACTGGCATGTGGATTTGGCAGAAGATTCGGGTGACTTCTTATCCTCAGTCCTATATAACCAGGCTAGGTGAGGATGTATATGAGCAGGACTTGTCACAGGTTGGTCATATAACAAGGACAACTCAACTAACAAAGCATTTAACAAAGGCAACTGCCTTATTGTATTAATTCGATTTTGTTCAGTTTGACATGTTTGATTAATTGCTCCTATATTGTGAATATGTGGAGGATTTACAAGCACTGGAGGATGCTCATGTGTTGCAGAACTTGGATGTTTTAGACAACTCCTGTGTGTTGGGGGATTTACACGCTTTTTTTCAGGAGAAGCACCATCCAATTCCTCAGGTACATTCATTTGAGGCTCAATGGTGATTTTAGCCTGCGCAGGGGGCGATTTTTCTTGGGTCAAGTTAGTGTAATACAAAGGAGGAGGGCAAAATATATTGGTCTCCGTGTCCAATTCTGTGACTTCCTCATTTAGGGAGCTAACATTTCTCCCATTGCCAGCACTTGAACATGTAACAACAGAATTGGTTTTGCCATTCTCCACAGAACCCACATTATCACATTCGGTCTTACTCTGGAAAACCATTTCCTTCAAATCCTTCTGTGCCTCTAGGATTTCTAACTCCCCCAGCGGCCTATCAGCCTCTTTTGGGCTTGGCTGTGAGGCTGGCTGCTGTAGCTGCTGTCTTTCCTGCTGGGTTTGGGGACTGACCTCCGCTCCTCCTCCTGTGGGGGTGAAGGTGAGGGGCCGCTCAAGTTGGCCCAGCAGGCGGCTTCCCAGGTCAGTCAGGCGGTAGGCCAGTGCAATGTCCCCAGTCCGCTCACCCACTCGATTATGCAGGGGGAAACGTCCCCGGTGACGGTGGGAGCATCCGGAGGCGGCCGGCCCCACGACCCTGTGCGCTGCGGTGGCCAGCGAAATGTCGCAGGCCCCCAGGAGCTGCGGGGTGGGCGTCGGGCGCCCAGGGGGCAGCTGCAAAATCAAGGTGGCAAGCGGGGTCCGCAGGAGCCGGCGGTGCAGGGTAGCAGGCTGCAGGCGGAAGAGGCAGGACTTGCCGCGACCGAAGCGGATGACACCGGGCCACGGTTCGGGGGCGGGAGCGCCCGGGCCGTCAGGAGGGTAAACCAACAGCGTGGGGAAGTCCAGCAGGCGGAAGGCCACGGCGGGGCACAGACCGCGCGGCGACGAGGCCTCCCCCTGCTCCTTTTCCTCCTCTTCCTTCTCCTGCTCCACTGCGGCAGCGAGGGGAGGCAGCAGCTGGGCTTCTAATCGCACCCAGTCCACCAGCAGCTCCAGCGAGAAGAGCCGCTCGGGCAGGGAGGCCGCCATTGCTGTTGCCCCAGGAAACGCCGCCGCGGACTCCGCAAACGAGAAGCTGAAGCCCCGGGCTCTCACGAGAAAACGGAGCAAAAGGCATCGCTGCCTGGTATCTCGCGAGATTTGCGGAAGCGCTGCAGCGGGTCCCCGGCGGTGTCTGCTTTGGGAGTTTTGCTGCTCAATGTATTTGGCCCCTTTGTATGCGTACTTGTTGTGAATCGTTCTTTTTGCCTCCAAACTTGTATTAAGACAATTGTTGATGATAATGCTGAGGATATAAGCGGTAAAAGACAGTGAGTTTTTTGGGTAATGGTTTTATCACTGCAGATCTTTTGTAATTTGGGGGGTCAGATCAATATACCTGAGGTATATTGAAAGAAAATCAGGACTCTCCTTCCTTTCCCATGCTAAAGAGAGCCAGTTAGTTAACTGTCCACAGTGGGCCGTCTCTGTGTCTGCTCTTCTACCCAAAAGATGGTGACACTGCTCTGATGGCTGGGGAGCCCCTGCCTCATAAATTAGAGTAGTACTGAGACAGACACACCACACACACACACACACACACGGAATGTGAATACACTGGCAAAAACTCTCCTTGGCTGAACTTTGGTCAGGCTCATCTAAGCCTTCTTTCCAACTAGGCTTTGACCTTGGCTTCCAATCCTGTGGAGCCTGAATCACCGAGTTGTAGCAAGAGTCTCGCTACGGCTGTTGAGAGAGAACCCCCAACCCTTCATACCTGATTACCGTCAATACCTGATCAAATTCTTCATTTTCTACCATTGGTATCTGACCACCCTGGCCTGGCTTCAGCAATAATCCTATTAGGCCTGCTTAATCAGAACCCTCCCACCCCTGATGTTTCCTATCGGTAAGTTTCCATCCACTTGACCCGACGCCCCCTTGGCTTTAAATCCCCACTTGTCCATGCTGTATTTGGAATTGAGCCCAGCTCTGTATTGAGATCTCTTTTCTCTTATTGCAGTAGTTCCTGAATACAGTGTTTTTGCCACTCCAACTACTGTCTTGCCCTGTTTTTTATTTGACAACATTTCCAGCTAAGCAATCATGATGCATGAGGGTAATGTTAATGATTCCATCAGTAAAACAAATGTGTATACATAAACGTACACACACCTACGGAGACAGAGAACTTACTGCTCTATCCAGATATTTTAAGAAACATACTCCTAACCTCAATGAGCTAGTCAGCTAGGAATCCAAGGCCAGTATATGGAGATCCTTGAATGCCATGGTAAAGAATTTGGACTACATTCTGTACAAATTATTTTGATTGAATAAGTACATCATAGCAATATTTGGAAATGTATCATGGGGAGGAATACAAAGGATGGATTCTACTAATTAGAAATTGGATTCAGAGCAATCTATTAGAAGACCACTGCAGTGGTCTGAGAGGCAGATAATTATGACCTGCACATGGTCAGGACTAGTGGAAATTAAAAAGAGGTGGCAGAAGAGGCATTTGTGATGGAGGGATTTTAAAATTTGGTGAATGGGAAAGAAAAGTCATGGGTGAAAAATTTCTGCTACTGAAGGTGAAAATATTGAGGAGGCACAGATTTGATGGAAAAAAATACTTTGAGTTTTGAGATATGTAGAGTTTGAGGTACCTGCTGCTGGGCATTATATATGTACAGCTTTATTCAGCTTTATAAATTATAGTTAAATTATATTGCTTCAATGCTCAGAAGAACATTGTGAAGCTCAAGAGAAATTCAGAACTGGAGGGATATGATGCTTTAGTGTGAAGACGTGAGAGAGAAGTCTCATTGCAATATATAAATACAAGATACTTCTCGGGCCAGATGCGGTGGCTCACGCCTGTAATCCCAGCACTTTGGGAGGCTGAGGCAGGCGGAACACGAGGTCAGGAGATGGAGGCCATCCTGCCCAACATGATGAAACCCTGTCTCTACTAAAAACACAAAAATTAGCTGGGTGTGGTGGTGCATGCCTGTAATCCCAGGTACTTGGGAGGCTGAGGCAAGAGAATTGCTTGAACCAGGGAGTTGGAGGTTGCAGTGAGTGAGCCGAGATTGCACCACTGCCCTCTAGCCTGGTGACAAAGCAAGACTCCATCTAAAAAAAAAAAAAAAAAAAAAAAAATTGCAAGATACTTCTCTTGGCTTTGAGAATCTTGCTATATACTTGCAGAGGACACATATCAAGCAACATCCTCAATGGATAGATGATGTAGAGCAATTAAAAAAAGACATCATCACAAGTGAAAAGCAATGAGGTATTGAGTCCATGTGTGCCAGAGAAATACAGTAGACAAAATTCCTCTTAGAAGATATCCTGTAGTTAGCCTTTTGAGTAAGGTTAATAGTGTGCACTAGTAGCACTTCTATGTCTCTTACATATGAATAGAAAAAGCAAAGTCCCTCTTCTATAAAGACATTATTTCTGCAATATGTAGTTTCTGCAATGATAATAACTTCTCCACCCAGCTACTCTACGTGACTGGTATTATATGAATAATATTTTATACTTGTAAATAATGCTAAAGGTAACAAATAAAATTTTGCCATGACAAATATTTTCCCCATGTTTCTACACCACACATGGAGAAGTAGCACAGTGCAGTAGCTGAGCACCTGAGTTCTGGAAGCAAACTACCTGGCTCAAATCCTGGTTCTGTGACCTTATACTAGTTTCTGAACTCTCTGTGAATCATTATCTTCATTTGAAAAATATAGTTACAGTAACTACCTCATAAAAATATTATGTGTGTTAAGTGAATTAATACTTTAAAAATTCTTAGAACAGTGCCTAGCAGATAGTAAATATTTGTTAAAATAAATATTGTTTTATTTATTATTTGCCACATGGCAGACTTTTTAGCTGAGTGTTTAAAACACTGCTATTGTAGTTAGCAAAAACATAATTTATCCAACATGGGCCCATTATTTTCAATCTGTAAAAGGTTTTATGCTCCGTATTTTATTTTTCATGCAGAAGCTAGCTGTTTTTTTCACAGGTCAAGGTCAGGCTAGGCAAGAGACTATGGATTATTGAACTATAAAAAACTACTGTCATTGGAGAAAGAAGTAGGGAAGGACACAAGTGAAAAGTATGAGTTTCAGTGTGTGATATGCTGAGTTTGATACATGATATACATCCAGGTAGATACATCTAAGTTAGATATATGGATATGAAACTTACAAGAGAGATCTGGGCTGAAAGGTTACATCAAAAGTTGGATGTCAACCTAATTTCTTCATGTAAGACCTGAATTAGTATAGTAATGAGACATTATTTTCTTCTTTTATGTAAATTACTTTGAAACAGTGTATATTGCAAGAATTTTGGGTTGATCTCTGATGATCAGATATGATGTTAACTACTTTTTATAGGGGAAATAACTTTGGGGTGAAAAGGGGCAAAGGAAGTCAGCATCATTAACTAAGGTAGTACAGCTTCAAGACATGATAGGACTAATAATTTGGGCTGGAAGCAGAAACTGAATTAGTAAAACTCACTGAGCTGTGTGAGTCTGGCTCTTTAGAGGCAAACCTGTTGTCATAGGGCTGTGGACCCCAAGGAATAGATTCAGCAGATGGATCATTGTAGCAAGAGTTGTAACAAAATGGCAGTCGTTGGAGTTAAGTAGGAGAGCAGTTGGTCTAGTTTGGAACAGAAGCCCGGATAAATGGGAAATGTCATGGGGGCTGGAAAACCCAAGTGCATGTCATGGATGCAATCTAATCTACTTAGCTTCAGAAAATGGAAAGGAGCTCCTGGGCTGTCGAGGGAAGTGACGTGGCTATCCAGTTGTGTGCACTGAACAAACACTGATTAGGAGAAATGTGTGTCTAGTCGACATGAAAATGTCCAAGGCTTACTCTAGAAGCACCAAATACTAATTCCAGGTCTCACTATAGGGGACATCCTGCTGCCTACAGACTTCCTTGCTTAATCAGGATTAGCTCTAGAACCAAGTATAACCACCATAATTGGCAGAGACAGAGGGGACTGAAGACATCCTGTCCCGCCAGGTGGAAGACACAGAGCTGAGGGAAGAAGAATCTGTGTAGTTCTAACTAGGAAGAAATGAAATTCAACATCCCTTATTTCAGAATAATTCTTTACACCAGTGTTTCCTTTCCCCAACAAAAAGAACATAACACAAATACCGCACGATCTTACTTATAAGTGGGAGCTAAACATTGAGTACACTTGGACATAAAGATGGGGATAATAGACACTGGGGACTACTAGAGGGGAGAGGGTGGAGAAGGAGGGTTGAAAAACTACCTACAGGAGACTATGCTCATTACCTGGGTGAAGGGATCATTTGTACATCAAACTTCAGTCACCTGCAATTTAATAAAACAATGAAAGACCTAATAAGAAATAATTCTACAGGAAAATGTCTTTTAAAAAAAAAACCAGAAAATGTAATCTGCAATCTTGAAAATAGAAATGTGAAAAGACCAAGTGAAAGCCTTTTTCCCTTGACCATGGTTTAAAACCCCTAGCATATGCTCATTTGCATGGCAAGCCTGGGGTCCTTAGCTCTTAGAATTCTTTGAGAGACAGACTGGGAAGTTGGCAGTTCTTGTTGCAGCTCTCTTTCCTTCAGGTCCTCTCCTGTTGTCTCCCAAGGACTTGCATTTCAGGATTCTAGATACATATTGTATTTCTGGAGCAAGACAATTTCAATCAGGAGAAGCCTATTTCTAGTCATTCATTCAGGACTTCAGATAAAAGCCTGTTTTATGCAGAAAGCTGCCCTGCCTCTAGACCTGATTATAGGCTCCTGAAATCTAAGCCAGATATCTCCCTCTTTGCTAACTGGGTTACAAATGGACCTCACACAACTTAAACACCACAAATGACCAGAACTTTAATAACATTCACCTTGACATGTTTCATTATTGGTAAAGATCATATGACTCTGTCTTCAGAATAAATCTCCAGTGTTTGAATGTGGATCTTTTTCTTTGTTTCCAGTCTTTTCATTCCCTTCTATTTCTAAATTTCTGGAAAGGGGGAATCGTAGCTTTTCCATGTGTTGTCATTAAATCAGGGGCAGAGTTATGATCAGAACATGATTACCATTTCCAATATCACAGATACAAAATAGCTGTGGTAAATGAATGCAAATAATCTAAAAATATTCTGCAAAATGGTATCAAGGCTCTGCATTGCATTTTCAGTTTTTATTTTAAACTTGCTAGAACTTGATATTGGAAATTCATTCACTTGAGAAGAAGGACAAGGAGAAAGATTAAAGGGTGGAAGGGAGGGAGGGGCTGGGGGTTGGAAGTAAACAAAGGAACTACTAGAGATTAAAGGGAAAGAATGGCCTATACCCCACTCCAATAAATCTCTCTACCAGAAAGGAAGGGGAAAAACAAATTATGAAGCATCCTAAGGTATTGGAAATATATGAGTTCATTAATAAGCTAAATCGTATGTACAATTGGTAGGAGTGGTTTAGTGAAAATTATTTGACTGTCATTGGCAATTAGAAATGTATCATAGTGGAGGCCAGGTGCGGTGGCTCACCCCTGTAATCCCAGCACCTTGGGAGGCCAAGGTGGGCGGATCACAGGGTCAAGAGATTGAGACCAACCTGGCCAATATGGTGAAATCCCGTCTCTACTAAAAATACAAAAATTAGCTGGGCATGGTGGTGCGTGTCTGTCGTCCCAGCTACTCGAGAGGCTGAGGCAGGAGAATCGCTTGAACCTGGAAGGTGGCGGCTGCAGTGAGCTGAGATGGCTCCACTGCACTCCAGCCTGGGCGACAAGAATGAAACTCTATCTCAAAAAAAAAAGAAAGAAAAAGAAAGAAAAGAAATGTAGCTTAGTGGAATCAACATAGTCTTTGAAGTTGAGCAGTCCTGGATTAAAATATCAACTTCTGCATTTTATACCCATGTAACTCTAGGACAACTTCTTCAACTCGGGGAATTTTCCTCCCATATTATCTCACAGATTTTCAAACTATGCCATGAATGTTAAAATGCAGAATCTTAAGTCCATCTTCCAGAGATTTTGATTTCCTAGGTCTCAGGCAAGGCCCAGAAATATACATTTCTAACTATCATTCCAGATGATTTTGATACAGGGAGTTACTGGACTTTTCTTTGAGAACCACCATCCTAGTTTCTGGCACATTGCAGATAGCCATATTTCTGTCTTCTGCATTTGTAACAAGTATATACTGATCATATAGTAGTATCATATATAACAAGTAGTATAATCATGCCAATAGAATAGTATGAAAGATTTATGTAATCATAGCTCCTTTCACACTTTCAGTCTGAAATGGAAGAAATGAAGTAGGTAACCTTTAGCAATGAAGCATTACTGCCAACATGCCACCATGCCAAGAGATGCCGATGTAGCAGCAACAACAGCAGCGTTAAGAGAGAGACAGCTTCCCGTCAAGTACTCAGAAGAAGCTTCAGAAAGCCCCCAGAGGAAGGTAGTTTATGAGAAACCCCCTCATAAGCAGAACGCTGCCTGCCAAGACACCAAAACCACTGTTCTGCCCCAGGAAAGACTGACGACGGGTCCTTGGACAGAGTACCCTCCTGCCTTCAGTAAGCAGGGAGGGCTGAAAGATAAAATCTTGCTCATAAATTCTTTCCTTCCCATGCATATACACACTGTTAGGTATTTTGGCCTAGACCACCTTGTCAAGACTCTGTAAATAGTTGCCCCATGTAATAGAATTAGGTTTAAATTGGGTTTATTTTAAATTACTTGTTAAAAATTATAGGAGGCCGTTGTTTTGGACTAAGCTCCTGCACTAGGCCCTAACAGACTAGACTAAAAATCAAAATGCTGTCATTCGTGCCGTAGTTACAGGTCGCCAAACTGAAACTAAGTTATGTGACTCTATCAGGAGAAAGGGATAACTGCTTTAATCCTTACAATAAAAAGTAACGTGATGTTAACCAATTGGTTATTTCTCTATTGTTCCATTTCCCTGCTCCTGCCTTACAAGGAAAGTCACTTTGAAATGAACAATTCACTTTGTGTTCTTGGGTTCTGCTTTCTTGGGCTGCTCTCTGTCTATAAAGCTGACCTCTTTGGCTCAGCTCCATGAAACACTGATTCTATTTTGTGGAATGAAGTGTTTTCTGGTTCTAGAATAGCAAATAAAGCCAACTGAGATCTTTAAACTAAATTTGTTGCGATTTTGTCTTTTGACACTACTCACTCATAATTTAGATTCTTCTAAAAGATAGCCAGCTGTTCTTTTCATAATCTGTAAGATATGGGAAATAAATCAAAAGTCTTGATAATTGTAGCAAGCAGATTTGTCCTTTAGGAGACCCTTATCAAAAATGGGAGCTTGGGGTACACTGAAATAACTCTATAAATAGCTGCCAGTTTTATCGAGCTTATCATATGTGCTTGGCATTGCATTTGGTCTCTTACAGACCGTATTTAATCTTCATAGCAACTCCATGAAATTATTGGCATACTCATAAGGAAACCAATGAAACTAACTTGGAGAGGTTAAATAATATATTCAAAGTTATATAGCAAGAAAGTGGTAAAGTATCATTAAAATACACTTCTGCCTGTCTTTTAAAAAATAGCTTGTGTTCATCCCACTAGATTCCTTCATCTTATTTGTTTATGCTCAAGGAAAGTATTAATGTACAGGAAACTGACACTATCCAATTGGAACATGTATTTGGGGGTACAAAGAAGCAATTTAATAATACCACAAGGAAACAAAGAAGCAAATGTTGAACATCTTATGTTCTGTAAGAAAACAGAACCAGCTTAAGTAACAAATTAGGAGCATGTAAAAAGGGGAGGTAGAGAAGGAGGTTGCTCCAGATGAAGTTTTTTTTTGTTTTTTGTTTTTTGTTTTTGAGATGGAATCTTGCTCCTGTTACACAGGCTGGAGTGCAGTGGCACGATCTCGGCTCGCTGCAACCTCCACCTCCCCGGTTCAAGCAATTCTCCTTCCTCAGCCTCCCAAGTAACTGGGATTACAGGCGTGCACCACCACGCCTGGCTAATTTTTGTATATTTAGTACAGATGGGGTTTCGGCATGTTGGCTAGGCTGGTCTTGAACTCCTGACCTCAGGTGATCCACCAGCCTCAGCCTCCCAAAGTGTTAGGGTTACAGGCATTAGCCACCATGCCCAGTCCAGATTAAGTTTTAACAGACACAACCGTCAAATGTAACCTGTGCACCTTCTTTGAATTCTTAAATAAACCATCTGAACAAAACGACGTGTTTGAGACAACAGGGGTGATTTCATTACTGACTGCTTTTAGATGATACAAAATAATTATAGTTTAAGGTTAGGTGTGTTAAACTCATGAAGGTTAGCTATGTTGATGGAAAAACCAAACTCTGTAAAATATTTAAAGAGGTTTATTCTGGGCCAATATGAGTGACCATGGCCAGGGGTGGGGGGACAGTCTCAAGAGGTCCTGAGAAAAGTGTGCCCGACACATATGTTTATTGTGGCACTATTCACAATAGCAAAGACTTGGAACCAACCCAAATGTCCAACAATCATAGACTGGATTAAGAAAATGTGGCACATATACACCATGGAATACTATGCAGCCATAAAAAATGATGAGTTCATGTCCTTTGTAGGGACATGGATGAAATTGGAAATCATCATTCTCAGTAAACTATCGCAAGAATGAAAAACCAAACACCGCATATTCTCACTCATAGGTGGGAATTGAACAATGAGAACACATGGACGCAGGAAGGGGAACATCACACTCTGGGGACTGTTGTGGGGTAGGGGGAGGGGGGAGGGATAGCTTTAGGAGATATACCTAATGCTAAATGACGAGTTAATGGGTGCAGCACACCAACATGGCACATGTATACATATGTAACTAACCTGCACATTGTGCACATGTACCCTAAAACTTAAAGTATAATAATAATAAAATTTTAAAAAAAAAGTGTGCCCGAGGCAGTCAGGTTACAGGTTGGTTTCATACATTCAAGGCAAACTGGAATTGTAGGGAAAATCGTAAGTCAATACATGAACGGTGTACATTGGTTCAGCCTAAAGAGGCAGGATATATCTTGGAATGGGACCTTACAGGTGGATTCAAAGATTTTCTGATTGGCAATTGGTTGAAAGAGTTATGCTTTGTCTCAGGACTTGAAGTCAGTGGAAAGAGATGCTTGAATTATGATAAGGGGGTTTGTGAAGACGAAGGTTCTTGTTATGTAGATGAAGCCTCCAGGTAACATCCTTTAAAGAAAATAGGTAGTAAATGTCACTTTTCAGACCTTAAAATGTATCAGACTCTTAGTTCATCTCCCCTAGATCCAGCAATGACCTGGCTGCATTAATGGAGATTGCCTACAGACACAAATTTCCCCCAGCAAAGACAGCTTTCAGGGCCATTTCAAAAGATGTCAAAGAAATATATTTTGGGGTAAAATATTTTTACGTCCTTCAGGGTTTTCTGTCATGTGATGCTATGCCAGAGTCAGGTTGGAATTTGGTATCTTAGTGCCACAAAAAGTCAGTTTTTCAGTCTTATGATCTCCGTTTTAATCTTAATGCTGGTCAGGGGTGCCTAAACTCCAAAAAGAAGGGGTGTAATGAGGCATGTCCAGCCTCCCTTCCCATCATGGCTGGGGCTTCAGTTTTTTAGGTTACTCTGGGGTCCCCTTGGCCCAGTGGGGAGGCTTTCATTCAGTTGGTTGCTGGAGGGCTTAGGATTTTATTTTTAGTTTACAGCTATGAGAATACTCATGCAGATAAGAGCTGCAAACTGAAGTAGTAGGACTGAAATGACAATGCCTGGAATTTGCTTTATGATGCCTCAGGGAAAAAGAAAAATGACATAAGAAAAGCCAATGTGGCAAAGTCTTGACAATTATGGAATCTGTGGGGTAGGTATATGGAATATATGGAGTTACTTATGGTTTTTCTGTACTTTAGTGGATGTTTTAACCTTTTTATAAACTAATAGCGGATTTTTCTTTCACAAGTTTCAGATTAGCCGTGAAAGACTGTGAACTTGAGTATAGCACCAGATATCAGTACTGTAGAAACTAACCACAATGTATAATCATGTTTCCAGGGGAAACGACTTTTTACTGCTGGAGCTGTGAGAATCTAGAATATCCAGAATTAAGTTCTGATGGCTGTCCTGAGCAGTTACTTAAAATGAGGGGTATTTGTAAGTAGGTCATATATAAATAGCATGCCTCCTTTTTATAGGTCTTAAAGGCCAAGTATGTTTGGAATTCCTTCTGCCCTTGCTTCATTTCTCAATGCCAGCCACTTCAAGGTGGGGGGACAGGGTGGCAGGAATGGGACCCTCATCCTCTCTTCTTTTGTATGTATATATTATCATTTAATTTACTTCCCGGTCAACCAGCTATTTTAGGATGACGGCCACAATTTACATTGACAAGTTTATTTTTCTTTAAAACATACATGTGTTTATCATGTTTTGAACTGGAAATTCAAAAAGCAAATTCAGATCAGTAGGTACCACGCTTTTTTTCTTTTTTTTTTTTTTGAGATGGAGTCTTGTCTGTCGCCCGAGCTGGAGTGCAGTGGCTCGATCTTGGCTCACTGCAACCTCCACCTCCCGGGTTCAAGCAATTCTCCTCTCTCAGCCTCTCAAGTAGCTGGGATTAGAGGCATGTGCCACCATGTCTGGCTAATTTATGTATTTTCACTAGAGACGGGGTTTTGCCATGTTGGTCAGGCTGGTCTCAGACTCCTGACCTTGGGTGATGCACTCGCCTCAGCCTCCCAAAGTGCTGCCGGGCTTACAGGCATAAGCCACCATGCCTGGCCGGTACCATGCTTTATATGTATCATAAAATGCCGGAAAAATGCTGTTACCATGCTTTATATGTATCATAAAATACTAAGATATAGGTAGCATAAAATGCTAGCATAAAAAAACTCACATAAAATGCATAAAATACATAGTAACGTATTTTCAAATTTTAAATAACAAGAACATGAAATAATTTACCTCCTTATCAATACAGGGACCTTTAAGACCAGATCCCAAGCAACTTACCCACTTTTATTTCTACCATTTGCTGTTCCTTGTTTATAGACTCCAGTTTTCCTATTTTCAGTGCTAGTATCTATGGTTTATATTCCCTTGACCTTAAATGCCCTCCTCTACTTCTCCACAGATCTTAAACATCATCTTCCTTTAAAGTCTAAATCAAATGCGATGTCTTTTTAAAATTCTTTCCTGGTTGTCCTTGCTGTAAGTGATCTTTTCTTTTCTCTGCTGCACTTAATCTCCTTTGTGAACTATTCCTTCTGTCTTGTATTATTACTCTTACACACATGAGTTTATTGCCTGTAGTTCTCTATAAGCTCCTCGACAATGTTATTTTTAAATTTTTGCATGCCTACAGCAATGAACACAGTGCCTTGTTTCTAGACATAGTATTTGTATATACAATACTTGATAAATTAATACATGAAGAATATAGTTCCTTATGGGACTTGCTTGTGTAGAACACAAAGTTCAGAAAATATAATGAGCTAAAAACTTACAAATATTTAAAACAAAGCTATGATGCTTCCCAGTTTGCAGTGTTCTTTGTGTAGAATGTATTTTATCGAAACCACAGAGAAGCTCATAGAGTGTTCAGGACTTTTCAAAGAGGCCCTACTGTGTTCAATTTGCCTTAGTTTTTGAAGTTATGGTTGACTGAATCCAAGGCCTTAGGTAGTTAGATTAAAGTAAACAGGATTAAGTGTTCTCTCCATACTGATTTTATGACATGCAGGACTTCTCTGCAGGTTTCCTTTCTGTGCAAGCACCGGAAGTGAACATTCTCTGAAGATTGCTCAGTGCCCACAAGACAGCAGGAGGCATGAGACCCCTATTGCAACCACGGCTGAGGTTGTAAATGACACCGTGCAATTGGAAGCTCTGCCTCCTTTTAAATGATTACTCTTAAAAGATGCAACCTCCAAATGAAACTGTAATCCAGTCTAGCTAAAAATGACTCCCTGTTCACTCAGCTTAGATTTTCTTAAATCGTTCCTCCCTTTCTTTGAAATGTCAGTCTTCTCTTTTTTTTCTCTACTTCCCACCTGCATAGCCTGGCATATTAGGGCAGTGCTAATTGTCATAAATAGAAAGAAGTAATATACGAGGTGAGCTATTCAACTCACATGTCCCAGGCCCCACATGAAGGGCTATGGTCATACCTCCTGTCCATTAGGATGGCTACAAGCAAAAAAACAGAAGATAAGAACTGTTTCCAAGCATATGGGGAAATTGGAAGCCTTCTATACCATTGGTGGAATTATAAAACAGTGAAACTGCTGTGGAAATGAGTTTGGTGCTGACATGCATGGAATTGTGTCCCCAAAAATTCATACATTAAAGCCCTAACACCTAATATGACTGTACCATATTTAGCTATGAAGCCTTCCAAAGATAACAGGATGTTGAATTCCAACCCCACACTATAGGTCCTTTTCAGCTTATATTCTTATACGGATGCCCAATAGGACGGGTTTCCGTATAAGAAGAGGAAGAGCTACTAGAAGTGTGGGTCCACCACCCACCACATAACTCCATGCTGATAGATCACCCTCCACCCGCACTGCACCTCCATCCTGATAGATCACCCTTACACACACTGCACCTCTATGTTGAGAGATCACCCTCCACCCACGCTGCACCTCCATCCTAATAGACCACCCTCCACCCACACTGCACCTCCATGCTGATAGATCACCCTCCACCCACACTGCACCTCCATCCTAATAGATCACCCTCCACCCACACTGCACCTCCATCCTGATAGATCACCCTCCACCCACACTGCACCTCCATCCTAATAGACCACCCTCCACCCACACTGCACCTCCATCCTGATAGATCACCCTCCACCCACACTGCACCTCCATCCTAATAGACCACCCTCCACCCACACTGCACCTCCATCCTGATAGATCACCCTCCATCCACACTGCATCTCCATCCTGATGGATCACCCTCCACCCACACTGCACCTCCATGTTGATAGATCACCCTCCACCCACACTGCACCTCCATGTTGATAGATCACCCTCCACCCACACTGCACCTCCATGTTGATGGATCACCCTCCACCCACACTACACCTCTATATTGATAGATCACCCTCACACACACTGCACCTCCATGTTGATAGATCACCCTCCACACACACTGCACCTCCATGTTGATAGATCACCCTCCACCCACACTGCTCCTCTATGCTGATAGATCACCCTCCACCCACACTGCACCTCCATCCTAACAGATCACCCTCCACCCACACTGCACCTCCATGCTGATAGATCACCCTCCACACACACTGCACCTCCATGTTTATAGATCACCCTCACCCATGCTGCTCCTCTATGTTGATAGATCACCCTTCACCCACACTGCACCTCCATGCTGATACATCACTCTCCACCCACATGGCACCTCCATGTTGATAGATCACCCTCCACCCACACTGCACCTCCATGCTGATACATCACTCTCCACCCACACGGCACCTCCATGTTGATAGATCACCCTCCACCCACACTGCACCTCCATCCTGATAGATCACCCTCACACACACTGCACCTCCACCCAGAACATACTTTCATGCTGAAAGAGCACCATTCCTTATCTCACCTTTATCTTCCCTCTACTTTTTCTTGTTTCTTTACTATACTCATAGATCCTTTGATCTATCAATGTCTTGAGATTATTTTAGTTAGCTTGTAATTCTTATAATTTGTGGGTGTTTGTGAATGACTATTATTGCTGTCAAATAACAATTAAAATATACTGTAATATGTTTTCTTAAAATGCCTCTTCTATAAAATGAAATTAATATTATATTTCATTTACTCTAGCAGGCATTGAAAGAAGTATTCTTTTTTTTTTCTTTTTTTCTTTTTTTGAGACGGAGTTTTGCTCTGTCGCCCAGGCTGGAGTTCAATGGCGCAATCTTGTCTCACTGCAGCCTCTGCCTCCCGGGTTCAAGTGATTCTCCTGCCTCAGCACCCCCGAGTAGCTGGGACTATAGGTGTGCACCACCACGCCTGGCTAGTTTTTGTTTTTTTTTTAGTAGAGACAGGGTTTTGGCCAGGCTGGTCTTGAACTCCTGACCTCAGGTGATTCACCTGCCTGGGCCTCCCAAAGTGCTGGGATTACAGGTGTGAGCCACTGCACCCAGCCTAAAGAAGTATTCTTGTCTTCTCCTTGAATTACATTGTTTATGAATGTTTATTTTATCCTCCAAACCTAGATGTTTTTGTTTTGTTTTGTTTTGTTTTGTTTTTTTGAGACAGAGTTTCACTCTTGTTGCCCCAGGATTCAGTGCAATGGCATGATCTTGACTCACCACAACCTCCACCTCCCAGGTTCAAGCAATGATTCTCCTGCCTCAGCCTCCTGAATAGCTGGGACTATAGGCACCCGCTGCCACACTCGGCTAATTTTTGTATTTTTAGTAGAGATGGGGTTTCACAATGTTGGCCAGGCTGGTCTTGAACTCCTGACCTCGTGATCCACCCGCCTCAGCCTCCCAAAGTGCTGGGATTACAGGTGTGAGCCACCGCACCCGACCTGTTTTGATTTTTGAGTTCATGATTTTTCCTAGGGAAAATTGTATGACTCATTTTGGGTGTTTTTTTCCAATGGTGTACATGTTAATATGAACGCATTTGTTGTAAATTTATTTTGTAATTTAGATTTTCCATGATTTTAGATTTTAGATGACAACTGATTGATGTATAAAATCTTACTGCCTAAAAATCACTAATTTAATGAATTTGTACTAAGCAGGGTAGGGAGAGAGATAATTTAGGATTTTATGTTATTTAATTTTATCAGCTTAACTAATAATTTCAATGCTGGATACCTAATTGAATAAAAACCGTGTAGCCTTGGTCCCTTTATATTGTAGCTTCTCTGAATTCCATAAGCATGTTCTAAAAATTTATTGTATATTAATGTACTGGACTGTCCCAAAGACTTTTCACAAAGCAGTAGCTCTCTATTAGATTTTTATATTTAAATGATAATCAGTGCAAAAATCACTTAACTTGGCACTCACTACAAATTAAAGAAAACAAGTATTAAGTATATTGAAAATGTACCCAGACAAAATTTAAAAGTGTATCATGGGCATACTTGTAAAACTTGAGAATTGCAGACACTCATAAAGATTTTAACATTTTAGCATTGAATTGTTCTCCAGTTCCTGGTTTCTTTTGTACCATCTTCTGTTGATCAGGAACTGAATTTCTGACCTATGCAACATCAGAGTCAATGCAACTTTTTAATTTGACACCTTCCTAATTAAAATGAGATCAGGATATATCATTTCATATGAAGGATCATTGTCTTTTAAAAAGCCAGTTATAATTTCGTTCAGTTTCTCTGCACTCTAAGTAAAAAGAATAATAATATTACAATCCCACAAATAAATGTGACTCCCCCTTTCAGTTCCTTCACAATTCTCCTAACCTGGAATATTATTTTCCAAGGGTTATAAATTACAGATTCTTTAGAGGGCAAAGTGCAGTTCCTTGGCTTCAGGCTTCAAGTACAAGGAGTAGATTTCCTGTCTGGAATCACTGGAAAGTCAAAACAAATCTTAATTTTTAACTTCCTTATAGAATTATTTTCTTTTTTAAAAAAGTAAAATGATAGGTAAGTATTTTGCCATAGAAGCCTAGGAAAGAAAATTCCCCAGAGATAGAAAATTGTTTGGCAGGTTTATGCCTGAAAGTCCAGCTCTGTAAGTTCCACCTGTGGTTCCACCAAGAGTCGACCTGGAGGTAGCCCCAGTCCTCAGGACCTTAGCTTTCTAGCGTACACATGGGACAAAATAACATAATAGGTGATCCTACTTCACAGAGATGATGTGAAAACCAACAACCTCAGGTTGGAAAAGATTTCAAGTACCTGAGAAAGTGAGGACAATAAAAACACTAGTGATTGTTACTATAATAATTATAATAACATATGATTCTGCAAGTGCAATGCTGTGGCCCAGTGGGTGCTTACTAAATATTAATCAAATGAATTAATGCACAAATAAAAGAGTCGTGATTTTACAATAATTCAACAAATCACCTTAATGTTTCCAAGACTGAGAAGTATTACAAATATTTTAATTTTTTTATTTTATTTAAAAAAAATTTTTTTTTTGTCCCTAACTTTAACCCTAATGTTGTTGTTTTTTAAATGTGTGTGCTTTCACACAATCTATTTCCCAAAATTTCTAAAATACTGTATGAGGGGCCCGTCGCAGTGGCTCATGCCTGTAATCCCAGCACTTTGGGAGGCCGAGGCAGGAGGATTGCTTGAGCCCGGGAGTTTGAGACCAGACTGAGCAACAAAGTGAGATTCTGTCTCTATAAAATTACCCAGGTGTGGTAGTGTGCACCTGTATTCCCAGCTACTCAGGAGGCTGAAGCGGGAGAATCCCTTGAGTCCAGGAGTTCGAGACTGTAGTGAACCGTGATTGCACCACTGCAGTCCCATCTAGGTGACAGAGTGAGACCCTGTCTCAAAAACAACAACAAAAACAAACAAACAAAAAAACTGTATGAGGTTATGTTGTGCATTTTCTGGCCTTACCATTGACAGAGCTAATAATGGCAACTCTATTTTAAAAGTCTCATTCATGGTGCCTAACTATGCATCTCAAGTATGTTAGCCTTTATTAATCAATTCCATGTTTCTGTTGATATCTAAGGAAAGCAACACTGGATTTTGTAATCAGGATGCTCTTGCCAGATGTCCTTGGATACATGTGGGCAACAGAGAAAGACTTAGCACTAGGAAGATGAGGATAGCCTGAAACTGGAGAGTCAATGACAAGATTGTATAATTAGTGGTTTCCAAATTTATTGCACTTGGAAACTCTTATTTATCATGAGGAAAACTATAATGCATTTTCACATGATGTCAGTTGAAATTGCACTTGAGAGGCTGTATCATGTACAGTGGTTCCCAAAATGTTGTCCTTGAAACAGCAGCATCAGCCTCACCTGGGAACTTGTTAGAAATGCAAATATTCAGACTCCACCTCAGACCTACTGCATTAGAAATTCTAAGAGTGAGATCCAGCAATTTGTGTTTTAATAAGCCCTCCAGGTGATTCTAGTGCAGGGCAAAACTGGGGAACCACTGGTATAGTGGCTAATATGGTGCTATGGTTTGAATATTTCCTCCAAAACTGATGTGGAAACCTAATCTCCACTATGTTAGTATCGAGAGGTGGGGTCTTTAAGAGGTGATGAGATCTCAAGAGCTCTGTCTTCGTAAATGGATTAAGCCATTCACGGATTAATGGGTTAATGGATTAATGGATTATCATAGGAGGGGAACTGGTGTCTTTAGAAGAGGAGAATGGGAAACCTGAGCTAGCACATTTGCACACCTTCAACATGTGATACCCTGCACTGCCTTGGGACCTTGTAAAGTCCCCACCAGGAAGAAGGCTCTCACCAGATGTGGTTCCTTGGCCTTGGACTTCTCAGCCTCCAGAACTATAAGAAACTTGAGCTTAAGCTCAATCTGAGTAAGAGAAAATTGAGTAAGACACATGGGCTGTGAAGATGCCTAAATTTAAATCCCAGCTCTACCAACTCACCAACTGGTGACTGAAGCATGCCTCAGTTTCCTCACCTAAAAAACTTTAATAGTATGGATGATACAGTTGTGATTAATTCACATTAAACAGTGCCTGCCACGTGATAAATATCCAGTAAATATAGGTCACTATGAATCTTTCAGTATTAGAACAATGCTTGCAAGCCTACTGGTTTGAAAATACTTTTTGCTATCCCTGTATCTTGGGATCTGCTCCAGGAATCCTCAAGGTGAGTGTCACAGCAGAGTACATTGAGTTGCCAAGAAAGTGGCAGGACTGTCTAGACTGTCAGGCAAGATTAGCATGCTGTAGGGCAGCCAGGAAAGCACAGCCAATATTGGGTCAAAGTTGGTGTTGCAGCTGGGCTCTCCGGGAGCAGATGTTGAAGTGGAGTTACAGGTGCAAGATGTTTATTAGAGACCAACACCTGTGAAGAGAAGGGGGAGGAAGCAGGAATGAATAGAAGAAGATGTTGAACTGTGATACAGACCCATTGAATCTTTGGCCTACTTGGAGGGAAGCTCTGGAGCTGTGATTGCTCATCAGAATGTGCCCTGGCTGGCCAAATAGTCCCGCTGGAAGGTTATGGAACTTGGACCAGGTGGCCTCTGTGACAGAGGCAGATCCTGAAGAAGCTGGCAGCAGAGCAGCTCGTTCTTCCTTTAAGGAGGATCAGGGCAGCCCACTCCCTGCTTACCACAGTCAGTAGCAGGAGATTCAAAGTAAAGGGAGAGACAAACTTGAGAACTAGATACGCAATTCATTGAACTGTAGATCTCATTGAAGAACTTCACTCTGCTTTTTAGCCACTGTAACATACACAGACCATTATAGTTCTGGGTACTACACTTAAGGGAGTCGATAATTCTAAAACCACGACATTTGCCTTATTTTACACCTGGGACTCTTGAGACAAATGAGACGTTGCATTGTTAAAGTGGGTTTCTATGGCAGTGATTCTCAACAATGGGGCACGCACACATACAGAAGAGCATTTCAGAAGGTGAGGGGCATCTGTGCTGTTTGCTCAGGCGATCCTAATATGCCTCCCAAAGAATACCACTCCCCGAGAGAATTCCAAGTCTAAAGGAACTTAAAACTATACCATATAAGTTGAGGAAATTCTAATGTTTAGCCTGCAAAAGAAAAGAAAGTGGATTTCGGATGAAATAGATATGTTAGTGAGGCTTCTCAGAATTAAGTAATATATGGATGCTTTATGAAGGAAGAACAGTCAAGGCTGGTATTGCCTGAGATTAATTTCACCATAATGTTAGCAAAATACATAAAACATAAAGCCAAGCATACATTTGAAAAGCAAAAATAAAATATTTATTAATTAAATACAAAAAAGTCAACAAAAATGCTTAACATTAATTTAACGTGGTGGCTGATTCTGCTTTGATGGAACTAAATAACCCTACAGTATGAATGTGGTACTGATGCTATAAAACTATTGTTTTTAGAGTTGGCGTGCCACCATGTGCCATGAGATCACTTAATTTTGCCACCACTTCCTTCTATTCAAACTACTACTTAAATTATAGGCTGGTATATAGTTAAATCATTTAATTATATAGCATGAGGCAATGCCATCTGGCATTTATTCAGCTCAAATGCATCACTTCTGAATTAAGCCTGCTTTGTTCTCTTCTCCTTTCCCCAAGTATAAGACATCGATGGATTCTTTTCTCACAAACATCCTTTTTTTTTTTTTTTTTGGATAGCTGTTCTTTCCCAACTCCTGTGTGCCAATGAGCAGCAAAGCATAGTATCTTACCCTCCAAAGGAGTCCTCACATGATCTAGAATTGACAAGCAGAACACTCATTCCCTCTGGCTATGTAAATGGGCAAGTGACTCCAGCAGGTGCAATTAGATCCCTTCCCTGGTATTATATACTTGGCTACTGAAAGAATGTAGCTCTTTCTTTCCTCTAAGGTTGCTTCACATGAGTGTTATAAACCTTGTGCTCTAATATGGCCATCCCCACCACACCTCACCCTCAACCCACTCCCACCTCCGGAAGAGGAAGCCTGTTAGTGTGATCCACACACAGCAAGCAATGTAACTGAAAGATGAACTGTCTCAGTGACATCAACTGGGTCTCAAGGTGAGTGCCACCCTTGGGCTGGGAAGACAGGAGAGCCAATAAATATTCTCATTTAGCTTCAGCTAGTGAGCACAGACAAGTCCCGGTCGCCTTGTAAGCTCATTTTCTACCCCTTTTCAGTAGCTTCACAAGAGTTGGCTTTGCAGGCCCATGTGAGCTCAATAGAAGAACTGGTTGACACTGGCTGCTGCGCCCCGGAGGCTCTCTCTTCCCAGAAATGCCAAGTTCTTGACAAAGGAGCTGCCACCATTACAGCACCACATAGATGTCTCCTATGAAAATATAGCGCACTGCCGGGCACAGTGTCTCACGCCTGTAATCCCAACACTTTGGGAGGCTGAGGTGGGCGGGTCACCTGAGGTCGGGAGCTCAAGACCAGCCTGACCAGCATGCTGAAACCCTGTCTCTACTAAAAATTAAAAAAAAAAAATTAGCTGGCCGTGGTGGCGCATGCCTGCAATGCCAGCTATTTGGGAGGCTGACGCAGGAAAATAGCTTGAACCTGGGAGGCAGAGGTTGCGGTGAGCCGAGATCATGCCATTGCATTCCAGCCTGGGCAACAAGAGCGAAACTCCATCTCAAAAAAACCTAAAGAGCTTCTGCACAGCAAAAGAAACTACCATCAGAGTGAATAGGCAACCTACGGAATGGGAGAAAATTTTTACAATCTATCCATCTGACAAAGGGCTAGTATCCAGAATCTACAAAGAACTTAAACAAATTTACAAGAAAAAATCAAACAACCCCATCAAAAAGTGGGCAAAGGATATGAACAGACACTTCTCAAAAGAAGACATTTATGCAGCCAACAGACACATGAAAAAATGCTCATCATCACTGGTCATCAGAGAAATGCAAATCAAAACCACAATGAGATACCATCTCACACCAGTTAGAATGGCAATCATTAAAAAGTCAGGAAAAAACATGTGCTGGAGAGGATGTGGAGAAATAGGAACACTTTTACATTGCTGGTGGGACTGTAAACTAGTTCAACCATTGTGGAAGACAGTGTGGTGATTCCTCAACAATCTAGAACTAGAAATACCATTTGACCCAGCCATCCCATTACTGGGTATATACCCAAAGGATTATAAATCATGCTGCTATAAAGACACATGCACATGTATGTTTATTGCAGCACTATTCACAATAGCAAAGACTTGGTACCAACCCAAATGTCCATCAATGATAGACTGGATTAAGAAAATATGGCACATATACACCATGGAATACTATGCAGCCATAAAAAATGATGAGTTCATGTCCTTTGTAAGGACATGGATGAAGCTGGAAACCATCATTCTCAGCAAACTATCGCAAGGACAAAAAACCAAACACCGCATGTTCTCACTCATAGGTGGGAATTGAACAATGAGAACACTTGGACACAGGGTAGGGAACATCACACTCTGGGGCCTGTCGTGGGGTGGGCGGAGGGGGGAGGGATAGCATTAGGAGATACACCTAATGTAAATGACAAGTTAATGGGTGCAGCACACCAACATGGCACATGTATACGTATGTAACAAACCTGCACGTTGTGCATGCACATGTACCCTAGAACCTAAAGTATAAAAAAAAAATGTAGCACATTATAGGTGTGGAGTCCCTGCATACTGCGTGCATTCTCGCACTGCCTGGCCCTGGCACATCTCTCACCAGGATAAGGAAAGTCTGGGAGACTGGTGTACTCTGCTACTTCTGGCTTGAAAGGTTTTTCCTCAATTAACCGTATTTGATCTTTGCAGGACACAGGGCTTGTGGTGTAGGTGTCCCTGTCTCTTTTGCAAAGCAGCTAGTTTGGATTCGGTTTTTATGATCGGTAACGGAGTCCTGACAAATTTAGCCCACAGTAATAAGACCAGCCCTGCTTAGCACCACTGCAGTCACAGACCCAAGTGCAAAGCCAAGCCCTGAAAACTGAATGGCAGCACTTGAGGTTATCAGGACCATTCAGACTGTCCAGATATGCATCCCACACAAGTATAGGTCAGATTACCATGCTTTGAAAGTGCATGCACAAGCAGGCACATGCAGATGCACACACAATCCTTCAAGAGAACTCAGAGCCCTACAACTATAAATGTGAGCCCGGTTTGAGAAACGCTTCAGCTAAGTAACTAAGAATATGCTGTGCCCGGAGTTGTAATGATGATCCTTTCGTGTTCATCCCAATGACAAAGTCAGGACTTTCCATGAAGCTATACCTTGTAGCTTTTCTGTTTTTCTTAGCTTTTTCTGAAGTATAAAAGCTCCAGTTTTAGTTAATAACTTAGTTAAGGAGAATTCTGGTCATCTCAAACTAGACATTTTTCAGAAATTCAGTTGATGAAGTTTTAAAGTTATTTGCAACTGTGAGGATATTTGGATTGAGAAAAATATGACCTCTGTTTTTTTTTTTCTTCAGGAGCAAGAGGACACACTTATGTTCCTAAAGAAATCTCTTTGTGTTATAATTTTAGAATTTTTAAAGATGGCTCAGGAAGTGTATTGTGGTAGGGGTGGAGGAGCTTTCCAAGAATATACCACAGGTTTAAGTTAGGGTTATGCTAGACAGGCAGAAAATTAATAATTTGGAGCTTTTCCTCAGATATAACCTTAAAGTCAATGTGGGGGATTCTAAGTTAGCACAAGTGTGCCTTTAATAGTAGCCTTAAATCTAAAGTTCAGTTATTTGTGGTTATAAGATATTTCAAAGTATAGACTTTACAAGAGTGAAAACTATTATCCCAGTTCACCTTGGCCCAGTTCTAACTTGGGTATATATTTGATAGGAAGCAGGACAATGTAGTAGCAATAAATACAAGTTGGGGCTAGAAGACCACAATTCTAGTTCTGTTCTGCCCCTCATACGGCCATGGACGAGTTAGTTAACTCTAAGTAGGTGATTTCAAAGTGGGATGACCCACTGGGTAAGGATGGGGAATACCAGAATTTCTAGTTATGTCTATTTTCATTAAATCATTTTTAAAATTTGAGCACGTGGGCCGGGCGCGGTGGCTCACGCCTGTAATCCCAGCACTTTGGGAGGCCGAGGCGGGTGGATCACGAGGTCAGGAGATCGAGACCATCCTAACTAACATGGTGAAACCCCGTCTCCACTAAAAAATACAAAAAAATTAGCCGGGCATGGTGGCAGGCGCCTGTAGTCCCAGCTACTTGGGAGGCTGAGGCAGGAGAATGGCGTGAACCTAGGAGGTGGAGCTTGCAGTGAGCTGAGATCACGCCACTGCACTCCAGCCTGGGAGACAGAGGGAGACTCCGTCTCAAAAAAATAAAACAAAACAAAACAAAAAAATTTGAGCATGTGCTATTTTACAAGGTACATTAAACTTTAATAAATAGTACATAAGTACAATTCATAAACAGATATACATACATTTGTATTAAGATTATAAACTAAAACATATTTAAAGACTATAGTCCTACACTTTGGTTTCTTTATAAATTAAAGGTGTTGTACTGGGGTTCTCAATGTTTGAAAAATACACACACACACACACACACACACACATACATTTATGTATATTATATTTACAGGTTCTATTTATATATTCTACTCCTTTAATTAGCAAGAGCATTCTCTGGCTTCCCTAAGGGTTCCATGGCTATAATAAAGTAATGTACTCCGTAATTGAGGTTACTTTATGGTTTACTCTCAACAAGGTTCTTTCCAGTGAAAGGTGATTTAGTTGCTGATTTTGTAGCTTAGAAACTGGGTAACTTTGAGATGAAGCTGTCAACACTGAAATTTAAAAAATGAATGAAACATCGTTACATTTGATCTGTGTTTGCTCACCTGAGAGGCT
Source organism: Pongo abelii (assembly GCF_028885655.2). Classification (NCBI taxonomy): domain Eukaryota; kingdom Metazoa; phylum Chordata; class Mammalia; order Primates; family Hominidae; genus Pongo; species Pongo abelii. The sequence continues at coordinate 16,528,503 of NC_071985.2, forward strand.
AGAACCCTGTGCTGCTTTCCATATGTCTGGCCTTTAAGGATTTGAGTAGCTTGAAAAAGTGGTTTACAAATTATAAAAGTTGCTGTCCTGTGGTTTTAGCTAAGTCTAGGCTTAAGAGAGTATGTTCACTCTTTTTTTGATCAATTCTGGCTAATGACTGAATTCTATGACCTCCTGTGCCTAGAAGACTTTAAAACTTAACGGAAAACCCTAATGATCCAGGTTTGTATCTCCACCCGATAAGAGAGGCCTTATGCAATAGACTACTTAGAAAAAATAAAATTCGCTTAGCCAAACACTCAATAAACTCCGATGGGGTGAAGGTTTCAGTGAAAGAATAAAAGTACTAATCTTTGGCTGTGTAAAAAAATTTTCAAACTCAAAAAAAAATACTCTGACAAATCCAATAGGAAAATGGGCAAAACACAAATAATTCTCAAAAATGTACTAGTAAGTAGTATTTATAGGAAATATGAGCAACTTCAATCTTTTTAGTCATTAAATAAGTTAAAATGAGGTGCTGTGTTTGTCTATGTAAGTGGTTAATTAAAAAATAAAACGGGTTGGGCACAGTGGCTCACACCTGTAATCCCAGCACTTTGGGAGGCCGAGGCAGGCAGATCACAAGGTCAGAAGATCGAGACCATCCTGGCTAACACGATGAAACCCCGTCTCTACTGAAAATACAAAAAATCAGCTGGGTGTGGTGGCGGGAGCCCATGGTCCCAGCTACTCGGGAGGCTGAGGCAGGAGAATGGCATGAACCCAGGAGGTGGAGCTTGCAGTGAGCCGAGATCATGCCACTGCACTCCAGCCTGGCTGACAGAGCGAGACTCCGTCTCAAAAAAATAAAATAAATAAAAAATAAAAATAAAAATAAATTTAAAAAATAAAATAAAACTTGGCCGGGTGCTGTGGTTCACGCCTGTAATACCACCACTTTGGGAGGCCAAGGCACGTGGATTATGAGGTCAAGAGTTCAAGACCAGCCTGGCCAACATGGTGAAACCCCATCTCTACTAAAAATACAAAACAATTAGCCAGGCATGGTGGCAGTTGCCTGTAATCCCAGCTACTCGGGAGCCTGAGGCAGAGAATTGCTTGAACCCGGGAGGTGGAGGTTGCAGTGAGCTGAGATCGTACCACTGCACTCCAGCCTGGGCGACAGAGCAAGACTCCATCTCAAAATAACAAATAAATAAACAAATTTTAAATTAACCAATTAATACAAGCTGATAAAGAAAGGAAGTGAAAGCTACCTACAACTACTGTATTTCAGGCAAAAGAATCTTTGATATATTGTTAATGTTCCCCAGTGACAGCTTAGCCATACCTATCAAAACTTTTATGAATACATCTTTGATTCAGCTATTTTACCTGTAAGATTTCATCTAAACAAATGATAATGTGCACAAAAATTTATCTACAAATATGTTTATGCCAATACTTTGAATAAAATCAGTTGTCATTCATTCCGTGCTTACCATGTACCGAGTGTTATGCTAAAGTTGTAATATACATTATCTCATTTCAGCCTTGTAAAAACCTCATGAGGCACTCTTTTTATAATTTTCATTAGCGAAGAAGACTTGGCCAGGTGCAGTGGCTCATGCCTGTAATACCAGCACTTTGGGAGGCCGAGGTGGACAAATCACCTGAGGTCAGGGGTTCGAGACCAGCCTGGCCAATATGGTGAAACCCCATCTCTACTAAAAATACAAAAATTAGCCAGACGTGGTGGTGGGCGCCTGTAATCCCAGCTACTTGGGAGACAGGAGAATCACTTCAACCTGGGAGGCGGAGGTTGCAGTGAGCTAAGATCATGCCACTGCACTCCAGCCTGACATGTGTTCTAAAGTGGTATGTACATATTTTACATATGAATGTAAATATGTAGAATGCTGAAGTCCAGTATCTTCATACCCATCTTTTCTCCATATTTTCCTGTACCTCTTTTATTAATATTCAAACATGTATATATTTTTAAAATCTATTATAAATGTTTTATCATTTAAGAAGAAATATATAAACACATTAAAATGCAAAATTCAACAGAAGGGTGCAAAATAAGAAATAAACTGTCCCTTGAATCTCACTCCAGAATACCCATCCCAAAAGGCCACCATCCCTGACCCTTTCTGTTTTGGCTCTCCTGGTGATTACCTCCAAAGCTCAGATAATATGCTTATGTGTCTCTTAAGCAATTTGCCACCTTCAGACAGCTGATAATTCTTTTGATTCTCCAGTGTGATGGATAAGGAAAATAGCTGATACAAAGTACTGTATTCTTTGTAATCTTAGTTTTCATAAAATATACAACCAAAATGTTAATAAGACCTGTCTCTGGATGAGGGATTATAGGGAATTTTTATGGTTTTCTTTGTTTATTTCTCTATATTTCAAGTTTTCTACAATCATCCAGTGCAGACAGTTTTATAAGTAATTTCCAATTAAAAAAATGGGTAATGAAAATGTGAATGTCTTCATCTAAACTTTATAAGCTGAATTGTGAAAAAAAATCTATCTCTATCTGGAGACAAAACTGCTACAAATCAAATTAGCAATAGACAGAAACACAATTCTTGTAGGAGAATTCAACATATCAATGACATCAAGTAGACTTTTTAAAGAAAAATGCTGATCACTTTGACATATTATTATGACATTGATTAGACATGTTTGGGTAAGAGCCAACATATTTAACAACAGACAAGCACCGGCTATTCAGGACAGAAGCCAGTCCAATTAGCATGATGCCCACTTTAAACAAACAGGACATACGCACCAGATGGGTCAGTCTGAGTTCTGGCTTGAGTCTGCTCATAGGGCTAGACATGGTGAAAGGAGGTGGGGATACTGCTTACGGGGATCATCACCCCTCTCTGGGGAGGCCATTATGGGCTCTCCAGGTCAGGGGAGACTCACCTCCTCAGAGAGGGGATGGAAAGCTGCTCCAATTCATAAAGAGGAGTTGGCCGAATTGAGAATTTCACAAAGTGTAGAGACTAGAGTGAAGTAATCAGAATAAATACCATTTAAATGCAATGTTGTAAAAACTCAAAGTTAGTGCAAAAAGATCCATAATGAAGAAAATATCAACATTTTAAATAAAGACATGAAACCACAGGCCAAGTTTACTTATAGAGGATATGATGTAAGAATCCTAAATAAGATACTATGGACTTCTATTGGGAGTAGGATGGGATGGAAGTGTAGTTTTGAGGCTTTCTCCCATCCTTTTTTACCCTTACCTCTTAAAAGAACTGTAGATTCTTGAGGAAAAGCTAAAGGGTTGAATCCTAGGCAGTCTTATCTCCCTCAGTCTCCCATTCCTATGGAAACCAATACCAAGGGCTCCTGTGGTCTGTGATGTAGGTACCACAATCACACTCAGGTGACCTGCCCCTGCACCCAAGGAGTGATCTCCTAACCTCGGCTGGGCCATTCCAGAAGCCTTAACTAGAATGAACAGAATTTGTCCTGTACTGGGGACTGAGGGTGAAAATGCAGGTGACATTAACTAAATAAATGTCATGACGTATGGCTATAAGGAACAGGCTTTATTGGGGAATGTCCACACCAAAGATCAACAAGAGAAGGCACAAGATCTTCCCTTCTGTCATCATTCCACGGCGAGGTGTGCAGGGTCCACAGCACTAAATGACCGAGATGCTGTGTCCAGGGGAAGACTTCCTCTCCCCACCAGCTACTCTATCTTTTTATAGTGCAGCCGTGAGAGTGGTCTTGTATGGGAGATATGTTTACTACCAGAGTTAGACACAAAGCTGTCTGCGTTTTGAAGCGAGGTCTTCAGGGAGTGGTCAACTGCAGGCACCTTGTGGTTTCAAGCTATGGGGAAAGACAGTACCCAGACCTTGAGAGCTCGAGTTCTGGCCACAGTCCCTCCCAGGATGGAAGAGGTGTCTTCAGCTCTGACTGGCTCACAGCCTGACAATCTGGGATTTCAATCATCATTCACTGGATAATCTTGCTGGTTTCTAATAATTAGTTTTCTTTCCTAAAATCATCTTACATGTATTTACCTGTTTATCTTTTCTGATAAGACTGCTATGGTCTGAATGTTTGTGTCCCACCCCCCACTTCTGCAAAATTCCTATGCTGAAACAAGGTGGTGGTGTTAGAAGACAGGGCCTCTGGGAGATGATGAAGTCATGAGGGGCCCACTTTCATGAATGGGATTCGCGCCCTCATGAAAGAGGCCCAGAGAGTTGCCTTGCCCTTTCTACCTTGTGAGATTAAAATGAGAAGATCATCATTTATGAGGAAGTGGACTTCTCCAGACACTCAATCTGCCAGTGCCTTGATCTTGGACTTTCAGCCTCTGGAACTATAAGAGGTAAATTCTAGGGATTTTTGTTTTGGTTTGTTTGGGTTTGGTTTGTTTTTAGGTTTTTTTTTTTTTTGAGATGGAGTTTCGCTCTTGTCGCCCAGGCTGGAGTGCAGTGGCGCGATCTCGGCTCACTGCAACCTCCTCCTCCTGGGTTCAAGCGATTCTCCTACCTCAGCCTCCTGAGTAGCTGAGATTACAGGCACCTGCCACCATGCCCGGCTAATTTTTTGTAATTTTAGTAGAGACGGCGTTTCGCCATGTTGGCCAGGGTGGTCCTGAACTCCTGACCTCAGGTGATCCTCCCACCTGAGCCTCCCAAAGTGCTGGGATTACTGGCGTGAGCCACTGTGCCCGGCCTTGTTTTGGTTTTGTAGAGATGGAATCTTGCTGAATTGCCCAGGCTGGTCTCAAACTCCTGGCCTCAAGCAATCCTCCCGCATCAGTCTCTGAAAGTGTTGGGATTAAAGGTGTGAGTCTCTACACCAGACCTGTTCTTTATAAACTACCCAGTCCAAGATATTTTACTATAACAGCTTGAATGGACTAAGACAGACTTTAAACAGCATAGCTTTATACCTGGGAAAGGCTGAGTATTGTCTGAAAATATTGATATCTTTGTATTATTACAATTCTAATAATAATGTCTTATTTCTATCAGGTTTTATTGCATTGACTAGAAATTCCAGAACAATGTTAAAGAATAATGGTGAAAAAGAATATCACCGTTTTGTTTCCAATTTAAACTGGAAAGCTCCAGCTTTTACTTTTGTTTTTATTTATTATTATTATTTTTTTAAATGGAGTCTCGGCTCTGTCGCCCAGGATGAAATGCAGTGGTGCGATCTCAGCTCACTGCAACCTCCGCCTCCCAGGTTCAAGCAATTCTCCTGCCTCAGCCTCCTGAGTAGCTGGGATTACAGGCATGTGCCACCACCCAGCTAATTTTTGTATTTTTAGTGGAGACGGGGTTTCACCATGTTGGCCAGGCTAGTCTTGAACTCCTGACCTCAGGTGATCTACATGCCTCGGCCTCCCAAAGTGCTGGGATTATAGGCGTGAGCCACCTCTCCCGGCCTTGTTTTGTTTTTTAGCAGTTTAATGTGAGACTAGCTATTGTTTTTAAATATTCTTTATGTCTAGGGACTATCTGTTAGTTGATTAAAGAATTTTCTTTAAATAAAAGAAAGTTTAAAATTGATTGGCTTTTTGCAACATATATTAAATTGATTATATATTGTGTGATTTTCTGTTGATATAAGGGTAGAGAAGGAGAAAGTGAATGTCAGTGTACAGGGCACATGCATATGTAAAGCAGATATTATGCTTGCACTATAACCAGGTAGAGTAGGGAAGGCAGAGTCCCTTTTAGGTCACAGCCCCACTCACTGTGTGCCCAGCAGTGCCCTGGACTGGAACACTTCTCTGTGGAATGACAAGAGAACAGGGAACCATGTGCTTCCTCTGCTAATCCTTGATTTATATGGTTTCTCCATAAAATGCTTTCTTTAAATTTTACGACATTGTGGCAACTGCCCTGACTTACCTTGCCACAGTAATAAAAAGAGATTTGCCCAACTTTATGCTACAATTATTAAAGCAATGTAGAACCGGTGCTAGAAGAGGCTGATGAGTGATTCAGAATATAAAATTCTGAAACAGATCCTAAAATAGATAACTGATATATAGAGTAAGATGACGATAGCATCATAATCATCAGGAAAAGGAGGCGTTGTTTTATAAGTGGTGCTGAGAAGTGAGAATAAACTAATTATTTGGGAAAATGATGTAGAAATATTTTATCCATTCATTCAATATAATAAGAACAGCTAGATCAATGAATTAAATGAGAAATCTGAAAATCATAAAAAGGGAATAAATATAATGTCTATATAGGAAAGAGGTTTTTTGTTTGTTTGATTTCTGAGATGGAGTCTGGCACTATGCTGACAAGGGGCAGATGTGGCACTGATAGGTTGCCTATGGGGGATGCAGATGTAAATTGGTATAGAATTCCTTGAAAGCAATTTGGCAATATAGCCAAGACCCTTTAAATATGCGTATCTTGGAGTAATAGGCAAACGTATCCACATAAGTGGGTGATATAGAAAATGCAAGACCAGAACACAGTATATATGGGAATTATATTAATAAATGCGAACTTTTATTGAAGGTTTACTATGAAGCAGACTTATTGCTGAGTACCCTATGTGTATTACCTAATTTATCCTAGAACTGGGCTTATGAGATACTGTATTATCCCATTTTACAGATGTGGATATAGCTTCAGACAGGTCAAGTCACTTGCATAAGATCACAGAGCCAAGCAGTGGTTGAATTGGTGATTCAAATCCAGGTATTCCTGACATCAGAGCTCTAGCTGTTTATAAAGATAACATTTTAAATTACAAGGGAAAATGATGGTTTTTAATACACAGTATTAGGAAAACTGGGCTTTCCATTTAGAACAAAATCATCTCTTCGACCGATGATTTACAATCATTTTCAGGTTATGAACCATTTAAAGAATCTGATGAGAGATATTGATCCTCTTCACACATTCTCTCTCTCTCTGCATATAGGCAAGTGTGCGTGTGTGTGTGTGTTTGTGTGTGTGTGTGTGTGTGTAGTCTTCCATGCAGTTCTGATGGATTTTGGAGCCAAAAAGCCATGAACTTGAAAATAACCCCTACAAGATAGGCTATATTCATATCAACATAAATTTATGGTGGATTAAAACTTTAAATCTAAAATTTAAATATAAATGTCATCTTTGTGTGAATATAGATAAGGTATCTAAATCTCCAGCCTTTGCTTCTTAGTCTGGAAAAAAAATTGGGAGTAATGATATTTGGCACAAAGTTTTGTCATGATTAGACAATCATGAAGATAGCCGGGCGCACTGGCTCATGCCTGTAATCCCAGCACTTTGGGAGGCCGAGGCTGGCTGGAGGATCATGAGGTCAGGAGATCGAGACCACCCTGGCTAACACGGTGAAACCCCATCTCTACTAAAATTAGAAAAAATTAGCCGGATGTGGTGGCAGGCACCTGTAGTCCCAGCTACTTGGGAGTCTGAGGCAGGAGAATGGCGCGAACCTGGGTGGCGGAGCTTGCAGTGAGCCAAGATTGTGCCACTGCACTCCAGCCTGGGCTACAGAGCGAGACTCCATCTCAAAAAAAAAAAAAAAAAGAAAGAAAAGAAAGAAAAGAAAAGAAAAGAAAATCATGAAGATTAAATGGGAAAATACACACACAGTATTTCACAGGATCTGGTACATTAAAAAATACTTGGTGAAATTGAATTCTCTCTCTCTCTCTCTTTCTCTTTCTTATTCTCCCCATCTCTGTATATGGTTGACCCTAAAACAATGTGGAGGTTAAGGGTGCCGACCTCCTGCCCAGTGGCTAATTTGCATGTAATTTTTGACTCTTCAAAAACTTAACTACTAATAGCCTACTATTAGTAGTAGTTGACCAGAAGCCTTGCAGATAACATAAATTGTCAACTAATATATATTGTGTATCTTATATGTATCATATACTGCATTCTTACAATAAAGTAAGCTAGAAAAAGGAAAGTGTTATTAAGAAAATAAGGAAGAGAAAATAGATTTACTTTTGTTAAGCGGAAGTGGATCATCATCAAGGTCTTCATCCTGGGTGTCTTCACATTGAGTAGGCTGAGGAGGAGGAGGTGGTCTTGCTATCCAGGGGTGGCAGAAGTGGAAGAAAATCTGTGTATAAGTGAACCAGTGCAGTTAAAACCCTTCAAGAGTCAGCTGTATACACACACACACACACACCCCTATATATACACACACACACACACACACCCCTATATATACACACACACATATGTGTGTAGATATATTACATACAGATTTTAAGTAGATATATGCATTTGTGAAAAAATAGTTTCATAAATTTGGAGGTGTTAATAATTTTCTCATCATGTCACCAAAACAGGCACCTGAGGGAAAAAATAGATTTAATTAATTTTAAATGTAAAATTTTTATTTCTTAAGAACTTACTACATTAATACATTCACTTTTTCATTCAACAAATATTTATTGAACATCAACTGTCTTCCAAGTACTGTTCTAGATACTTGGGACACCACTGTCAACCAAACAAACCCAAATCCCTGCCTGTGTGGAGCTGATACTTTGGTGGATGGCTAAGACTCACCTGGAACTTACTGAAATGGGAGTTCCCCGCACCCACCTTGCAGGACATGTGACAGGGGTGTGGCTGTCAGTTTGGCTGCCTGGAGCTCAATCCCCTTACAGGAGGGGATGCATGCAGACAGGCAGGTGCAAGAAATGGGCAAGTGCTTTTGGGCTCCGGTGCCAAGGCAGCATCCAGGGGTGGCTGTCTGCGACCCCCAAAGCCCAAGTTGGTGTATGTTGCAGTGCACTCTTTTAGTTTTGCCGTCCCCGGGTGGCTTAATGGTGAACCAGTTCAGTGGACCCTTTGCCTTTTTGCAGGGACAGGGGGCCAGTGTGATACCTTTCTGTACCCTGAGCTCTTGTACAGAGTCCCAGTCACACAGGGACTTGGAGGATGAATGTGGGGGTTTTATTGATTGGTGGAGGTGGTTCACAGTGGGATGGAATGGGACCTGGACAGGGGATGGAGTGGGAAGATGATCTTCCCCTGGAGTTTGGCCGTCCTGCAGCCAATTCTCCAACTATCCCCAGCCAAACTCCTCCAGATGTTCCTTCTTTTCTCTCCTTCTCTGCTGTGCTGTTCTGCCATTTGTCTTGTTTGTCTCCTCATCTCCTCGTCTGCTTCTGGAGCCTGGGGTTCAGGGTTTATATGGGTACAGGATAGGGGGGATGGTGGGACAAAAGGCAACTTTTGGAGTGCAAAAATAGGAATGCCTGTTCTCGCTTAGGGCTGGGGGTATCCAGGCTTGAGGGTAGGGCCTTTGCCAGGGAACCGCCCTCTTCTACCATGTATTTCCCTGTCTCCTGTCCATATCATTTCCATGAGCACAGCAGAGTTGCTCACTGATTTAACCCTGGAAGAAGCATCTTACTGGTGAGGAAACTGGCGAGGTAACAGTACCCAGGGAAGGGGACGAAGGGCAAATTGTTGTGTTTCGTCTTTCGAGCCTACTGAGGAAGAAATTCTCAAGCACCAGAGCAAGGGCTTAAATGATGGGAAAGGTGGCAGAGAGAATTGTAAGCCAGGGGAGGGGACACAGTGGGAAGCTGGCTAGAGATGCCAAACAGGGCACAAATGGGACAGGCAGAGCCAATGAGAGGGTGCAGAGCTGATTACCGGGTCTGAGCTGCATGTGCAGGAACAGCCAAGTCCCTGTATGTTGGGGCCAGGTGCAAATCAATTTGCAAGGACTATTTCCCATGTATTATTTCTGGAAGCATGTTTTGGGGCAGTACCGCTGGGATGGAGAAAGGGTGATGCCATCATCCAGGATGATGCCATCCACTCCTGGATAATAAACTTGGATCTCAGAGAGTTTCATGTACTTTGGGGATGTATAAACTACCTACTTGTTATTGGAATTGTGTCTGTAGAAGATGGAAAAAACATTATGTGAGCCTTAATGAGTTTGGTTATATAGGAGTGTGATTTCTATCTCATAAATAATAAACAATCCCCTCAATATGCTAATTCCAACTCTCTTTCAATTACTCATGTTAATCTTGCAAAGAAAATAATCAAGAAAAATATGGAAAATGCCATCTCCCTGTTGGAATGAAACATCTCCTAGATGAGACAGCATCTCTCCTCCAAGGTTTGGAAGCTTATTAGCTGTATCTGACTCATTGGTTCTTCTATGTAGACAATCTCTTCTTCAAAATCTAATCAATGTTAAAATGAAACCTGAATTTAATTCAATAACACATGTCTGTTCTAATAAGATTTGTTGAATTTGAAGTGGAATAAAAAAACAAGTTTGAAACTAAGAAAAAAACTGAAAAATTATTCCCATCTCCAATAGTTATTTATTTATTTATTTTTTGAGATGGAGTTTCACTCTTGTTTCCCAGGTTGGAGTGCAGTGGTGCTATCTCAGCTCACTGCAACCTCTGCCTCCCAGGTTCAAGAGATTCTTCTGCCTCAGCCTCTTGAGTAGCTGGGACTACAGGCGCCTGCCACCATGCCTGGCTAATTTTTTGTATTATTAGTAGAGACGGGGTTTCATCATGTTGGTCATGCTGGTCAGTCACATATCTTTATTGATATTTTTTTACTGTGACATCTTTTAAAAGAAAAACTACCAATGTGTATAGGGAGTAGGTCACCTTTTTCATATCACATAGAAGGCGATTTAGACGATGAATAGGAAATCAGTAGGTCCTATGTAACTTTATTTCCCAAATATTTTACTAGATCTTCTTTTCTTCATCCCTGATGCTTCTGCCTGAGATAAAATCTAACTCCCATGCATTGCTGTCATGATCAGACTCCCTTCCTCCTTTCCAAACTAGGCCTCAGCCATTGGATTCACTGCGCTCACCCTGGGCTGTGGGCACACTGAATCCCTGCAGTTCCTTGAACAGCATTTGCTCTCATATCCTGTACATCTTTGCATACACTGTTTTTCCCCTTGAAATTTCCACCTACCTTCCCCTCCCTGTCTATCTCATTACCCTGTCTTCTCAGTTAGGAAGATGCTAACTTTGGAGCTGGATGGTCTCTGTTCAAGTCCCTGCTTTGTTACTTCCTAGGTATATAAGCTTAGGCAAGTTCACCTCTGTGTAGGCCTCATTTTTCTTATCTGGAAATGAGGATAATAAGAGTATTTAATTTCATGAAGTTGCTATGAGAGTTAAATGAGACAATGCATGTGATTGGCATTATATATAATATGTTCTAAATACTCAATATTGTTGTAGCCATAATTATGGTTACAAGTATTATTATCATTTACTCATAACAATTCTATTTATTTATCATCTCCATGTGGCAATCCTGTTTGCTGGCGGTGCAGGGTCAGAGATCCATGGGGAAGGGTTGTTGGTAACAACAATGATCAGTGCCACTGCCTAGTTCCTGTGGGTAGCTCAGAAATCCTAGAGATGTGGAGATAATTTTGGTGATGAGATGGCAGCTGATGACAGGCTTTTCTGTCTTTCACTGCATTTCTTTATAAGACCAAGCCAGAACGTTGGTTCCCATGCTCCTTGGGAGCAATGAACACCAAAGAAGCAATGAATGTATGGCACTGAGTGGAATATGTCTGGACTGAGAGTAAGCAACCTGGGTCTCTAGCTTTAACTCTGCCATTAATCAGTTATCTTTGGGCAAGTGACATCAACTCCCTAGGCCCAGATCTTATTTAAAAAACAAAACAAAACAAAACAAAAGAGGACTGCATTCTGCCATCTCTAAGTACCTTTCCAACTCTGGCATTCTGGGATTCTACGCCAGGAAACTCACTCTGTATTTGCTGTTTGTAGGCTTATGAAGTATCATGGTGTGTGCCAAGTCAGGACCCTGCTCCATCTGGTATATGGAGAGGCCAGGCAGTGCCACAGTATCCAATATCATAACTAGAAATAGGCCTGAAAATTCTGAGGCATATGGTTTCCCTGCCATGTTTCTGAATCTTATTGCTATGTTTTCTTTTGTTTCGTTTTGAGTATTACTTACTATGTAAGATAGAAAATCTTTTTCAATGCACATGCTTAAATAAATAAGACCTTTTAAAATCATGCTAATCGGAGATCAATAGCGTATTATCCCCTCATGAAGTTGCTAAAGTCTAACAAAGAGTCTACAGGAGAGTGTCAGTATCTTTGTTATTTAAATCAGTCTCTTTTACTTTTTATCCACTTGGCAGTGCATTCTCAGAAAGGGCAATACAAATGTTTTATTGTGTTGTTTAAGATGCAATGGGCCAAACAAACAAATAACAACAAACAACCTATACGAACATTCCTGACAAGCCATTAAACTACGTTTCTTGATGCGTACAGAAGGTTTAGGAAACATTAATTTGTGTCTGAGATCCCTGATGTACGTCTTGGCTCTAACACAGATGAGCGAGAAGTCAAAAATAGAAACCACTTTGAAGAAACTCTGGGGACCTAAATGCAAGTCCCCTTGTAAGATGTCTTTATTAACACAAAAAATCCTCCAAGGTTCCTCCCCTACAGTCATGACAGATGCCTTTGAAAGTCTCCCCACAGTGGGAAGACTTCTGAAAATTTCTTCCTGCACTTTGTGGAGTTTACAAAAACTATGCGAGTAGCCTCCACTGCATTTGTCAAGCAAGAAGTAATTGAAAACAGCAGGTAGTTGTGCCTTAGTCACTAAAAGAAGTCTGTTTGCCAATTGATGCATGGGGTGCTGAGGCTGGGAGCTCCCATTAGAGCTCCTGGGTGGTATTTAGGTTCAGTAAATCCCCTGTGTGTCTGGGTAACTGGATCCCTAAATCTTGAGACTATTTTCATCCACTAAGAAGAGAATTGGAGTAGTATGGAATCTACTAAAAAAAAACTTGCTTTGTTTCTAGATATTTGTTAAATGAAACATTGTAAGTATGATTTTGAAACATCTTATGTAGCCATGTACATTGAAAAAACATCCTTTCTGTGGTAGGTAGTGAGATTAAAAACAAAACAAAAGAAAATATAGCAGTAAGATTCAGAAACATGGCAGGGAAACCATATGTCTCAGAATTTCCAGGACAGTCCTATTTCCAATTACGATATTATACTGTGGTCCCCAAATTCTTATAATATTCAAGAAATCCTAATAGCATCTAGACTGTATAATTTAGACTGCCTCTTATGTACAAAAAAGATATACAAAATCCTTGTTCAACCTGATCTGTGATTCAGAAAATATAAAGTATCTTAACACTATAGTGTTAAGCGTCAGATAGTCTCCTAAAGGTGTTGGTCAGAAGAATTGAACCTTAACCTGGATGGATCTATTTAAAGATAGATCAGATGAGAGGCAAGAGGTGACTAAAGAAATTAAAATTTAATTATTAGCAGAAAAGTTGAAAGTCTTTGTGATAATCTACAGTAGAAAATATTAAGATACGTAATAATTTCCACGAGAAATATTATTGACAATGAAACCTGTAATATATATTATTTACTTGACATTTGGTGAGAGTTGGCATACCACACCCAATAATGGATTTGTGCAAATTCATTCACATGCTCTTGAGCTGCGTGCTTTGTGTGTCCAGCTGTACATAAGTGCTCCCACGGTGAATGGAGAGAAGAGCACAAGCAAAGGCAGGGAAGCTGGACACATCCTGTGCCTTCTGAGAGTCTCGAGAGTGCTGGCTGGCATTGTCAGGGCATGGCGGGGATAAGAAGCATACAGTAGATGCTGAGGCTGGAATGGCTGATAAAGTTCAGGTCATGTAGAGATCTCTGCCCTTTGTGACCAACTGTATACCATGAGGTGGTAGCTGAGGGATAGATTCTCTGACTCTGGAACAGATATAGATGTGCTGGCTTCCAGATGCTGCTCACTTCAGCTTTACAGATATATTATATTGGTGGTGAGTCTCCGTTCACATCTAAGTGTAGAAAAGGAATTATGGAATTGACCACCACAGAAAAAAATAGGCTAAGTGTTAGGAAGACATTCTTGGCTAGAGCAATAGCAAAATGCAATTTTAAATAAGATGGTTTTTTTTTTTATAGAGAGTACAATTGTCCATCAAGCAGGAGGATGAAGAAAACAATTTTGTGGATGACTTTCTCACCCTGTGCTGTTGTGCTATTTTGAAGCAGAATAATTACAACCGAGAACAAAGTTCGCTTAACAAACGGCAGTTATTGAAACATTGCCTCTTTTTCCGTGGCTTCTTTTGTAGAGAAAGTTCAGCCAGAATCAAACTCAAGAGGGAAGGATTCTGGAAGATATGTGGATCCAAGCACTGATGGAGTTGAAGAACTAATAACATATTATGGGCTTCTGCTAGACTAGAGGGTGTTTGTTTGTTTGTTTGTTTGTTTGAAACAGAGTCTCCCTCTGTCGCCCAGGCTGGAGTGCAGTGGTGCGATCTCAGCTCACTGCAACCTCTGCCTCCCGGATTCAAGTGATTCTCCTGCCTCAGCCTCCTGAGTAGCTGGGATTACAGATGCCCACCACTTTGCCCAGCTAATTTTTGTATTTTCAGTAGAGATGGGGTTTCGCCATGTTGGCCCGGCTGGTCTCGAACTCCTGGCCTCAGGTGATCTGCCTGCCTGGGCCTCCCAAAGTGCTGAGATTACAGGCGTAAGCCACCACACCCAGCCTAGACTAGAGTTATTTAAGAAACAAACGCTCCTATGAACCTAGTCCAATAGGAAGATCACGTCTTATTCTGGCTGTGGGCCAACGTTGTCAATATGGTGCTAGAAATGCTTATGAGAGCACATTTCAGTCAACTCCTCATGTCGAACATAAACAACGCTTTAGGCCAAGGTCGCTAACCTTCTCAAATGGGGTATGCATTTTCCTAAAAATACAATATTCAAAGTTGTAACTATCATTTCTGACTTTTTTTCTTAAAACTAGCTTTTTTCTTTCAGATTTTAGAATAGCTCTCTCCAACGTCTCGTTTGTCCCAAAGCCTGTTGCATAATTCTAATAACTTATGACTTTCAGAAGTCTTCCAAAACTTATGACTCAGAGGTGTGCCTGGGGTTGGTGGTGCAGAGTTCTTACTTCCTGTAGGCTGGCAGCAAGTGCTCCCGGCAGATCTACCTTTACAAAGAAGCAGATGCCACGACCTTGCCCCTCTTGCCCCTCAGGCTGTGCCTGATCACTCAGTGCCATCTGGCCACATTGCTGTGGAGGGAATGCTCTTGGTAACTGTTATTGCTGTCTGGTTATGCGTTGGCACTTTACAACAGTACAGGGAGCTGAGCAAAACAACAAGCAGTCTCAAAAAAACTAATTTCACTAAACCTCCTTACAATACACATATAAAAACTTTTAGAGCTTTTTGGAAGGAAAAATAGATTCAAACTTCATTACAAGTGTCAGGAAAAAGCAAAAGTGATGTCTATATTGAAGAAAATGAGCTGTGGTCACTGTTTTTTGCCATTTAGGACCTGTGTTACTGATAGAAGAAATGAAAACCCTCTGGACCCAATAAGATGTTGGGTCTTTCATTTCTATTCTCCTCTTGCTCCTCTGCCCAGACCCTCTGACATCTTGCCCAAGGTGACAAACACAAATAGGACTGGCCTTCCAGAACCCTCAAAGTGGCCACCTCTTCCCACCTCTTCTTGAACTCTCCAAGTTACAAGTCACTGCTCCTTCTCTTGAACTCCAGGATCTCTCTGTCTGAACTTTCTGTCTGGCTTTAGAATTAGCATTTGTAACTCCTCTTTTAGATAATTTGCTCATTGACGCTGTGGTCTGGACTGTGTTTGATTCACTTGTACTTTCTCAGTTCCCAAGTACTCAGTGAAATACTGGTGAAACAATTCCCCAGGACTGTGACATTCTATTTGTGGGTGTCCTTTAAGTAAACTGTTGGAGAAAAGCAAAAGGAAAAATACATGATCTCACACAAACAGGGTCCTCACCTGCCAAGAAGCCGTTTTGTGTTCTCTTGTTAGAATAATTTATCTGAGTTTAAGAGCAAGGATTTTTTTTTTCTCTTGGGCAAAGTATGCACATGGCTGCTGCAGCAACAGCTCAAATAGACCCTGGCTTCCTGCTGAGGGCCAGAGGGGAAGACAGGGAGAGCACATCTGGAGGAATCACCCAGCTGGGTGCCCAGACGCAGCCACCTGCCTCCTGCCCCATGTCGAGGTGATGTGTCACCACACTGGAGAGGGCTGATTTGGGTCACATCACAGTGCAGGCCCCAGATTGGAAACTCTAACCAGAAAAGCATGACATTTTAAAATATCCTTGCGATAGTTTACTGAGAATGATGTTTTCCAATTTCATCCATGTCCCTACAAAGGACATGAACTCATAGGTGGGAATTGAACAATGAGAACACATGGACACAGGAACGGGAACATCACACTCTGGGGACTGTTGTGGGGTGGTAGGACGGGGGAGGGATAGCTTTAGGAGATATACCTAATGCTAAATGAGGAGTTAATGGGTGCAGCACACCAGCATGGCACATGTATACATATGTAACTAAGCTGCACATTGTGCACACGTACCCTAAAACTTAAAGTGTAATAATAATAAAATAAAAAAATAAAATAAAATAAAATATCAGTAGCACATCGGGTAAATGATTAAACCTCCCAAACAAGGAGTGTTTTTCTCCACGTCTACTCCAACACAGACTCATCTTCAGACCACTTCATATTAAGCAGTAAGTAGAAAAAAACTTGTCATGGGTAAGAAGACAGAATAAAACCTTACAAAGAGAAAGAGAGAGGGGGAAAACGATAATTTAAAAAGGAATTTTAAGGGGATGGCTGGAGCTGATAGCCGCCCTTCCACCTTAGACACTCCTCTGACCCCATCAGTCCTCAATTCTTGTTTGTTTTCCAAAACCGTGCTTCATGAGAACAAGATTCCTTTTTCATTCATTATTATTATTTTTTTTTTGTAGAGATAGGATCTCGCTATATTGCCTAGGCTGGTCTCAAACTCCTGGTCTCAAGTGATCCTCCTGCCTCAGTCTCCCAAAGTACTGGGATTACAAGCGTAAGCCGTTGTGCCCGCCTAGATTAGTTTTTATTATAACGTAATTTTTGGTGTGAATTTCACCATTTCCTATGTTCAGAATGTAGTTTCCCCATCTAGGAAGTGGGATAGTAAAAAATTCCTTTTACCAATGTCACAGACGTGGCTCTAGCTCAGTGCAAAAGGGATGTTAACTCTTCCAGGCTTCAGGGTGCCAGTAAGTGAGTTACTTAAGAGTACTTAAGGGCATCCTGACAGCCTGATAGTTTTCCAAAATAGCTACTGCATTCTCAGAAAACCCTTCTTATTCCGTTTTAGTTAACAGAAACATTTTTATGGAAAGATCAATTTCACCTGGAGATTTAGAAGAGTGCTCCCCATGACTACAGAAGGCAGCTCTCCCAGGTATTCATAGGGCCCTTAAGTTAACGTGTTACTTGGGTAGCAAATGACGCACAATGGCTGAGGTCACAATGTCCTGTTTCCGTTAGTTAATTTACTAGAGGTTTGTAGTAAAGTCATTAGTTAATTGGTGCTCATTAAGTGACCTAAAAGAGTAGGTGCTGCTTCTGCAAAGGTCAACTTAACTCTCACGGTGCAAATTGCACACAGGATAAAATCTGAGGCAAACTGATATCCCCAGTCTTGGAGAAATGGGAAATACTGTGGACTTGATATTTTCTGCCTCAGCAGGCTTTACGACAGGTGTTCCGGCACTCAGGAATTCACTAGTGATGTTGTTTAAGATATTTGAAAGCAAAGTGTTTCTTCCCCCAGTTGGCCTATTGGATGGTGCTCAGGCTGGGTGGTGCTAAAGCAGATTGAATACCCATGTGCAATATGTTATTGCTGCAACAATTACAACAAACCATTTGTCTGTAAAAGTGCCTTCTGTTGTTATTAGGTCATTAACCTTAACTGTATCAATGTGTTCCCAGTTATGTAACTATACTAGCAGGTCTGAATATCCCACTATGGAAGAAAATGCTCACAGTTCATGCCTTGTCGGCACCTAAGAAAAGCTCCAATCCTAATAACCCAGTCCCAGTGCTTAGAACTACCCAAGGTGCTATAAAAAGGGTGGAGGGAAAGCTGTAAAACCCACAATCAATAAAACAGAAATTTAACAAGGAAGTGCAAATACAGATCTTGCCAGAATAAGCCCCAAAGTTCAATTGCTTTGTCTGAAGACTTAAAAAGCAAAAATAAACCTAAAAATTGAACCAGATGAAACCACCAAATAGGGACCTCAAACACACTCAGTCTTATTCCATTCCAGTTCCAAATTGGCCATTGTCCCCAGATTACTTTTTCGAAACTTTAACCAAGATCAATGACTGTAAGCCAAGCTCTTGACAAAGGTGCTTTTCTCCTGGTTTTGGTTGACACTGTTGTAAAAACAGACCAATAATGCTATTTGGCAAATTGGCAACAACATTTAAGAATCAGTTTAACAAGGAGCAGTCTGGTAAATTGTTAAATACCTCATTACCTAAAATGAGAAGGGAGAAGCCTTAGGTTGTAAATGTATCTTTGCCTTCTTGGATAAAGTAACTAGATATTTACAGTTATGGAGCAGGTAGGCAGATTAAATGACGGTGTATCACATTTTAAGATTATGTAACAATGTAAAGCATTCTGAAGTCAGTGATTCTTTTGTTCTTGAACTTTCTATGTTTCAACTTCCTGAAACAGAAAAATAGAGATTGAAGAGGAAAGGCATGCTATTGATCACATAGCCTCTCTGAACTTCGGTGTTTCCAACATAATAAAAGGACGTAATCCCAAATCTTTTCTAGTCTTTTATTTTTAAAGTTCTCCAAGCATTGTCTTTAAAGGCAATGACAGAAGCAAACAGGCAAATTTTCAAATAAACCAAATCCTTATCCTAAATTCCTTTTTCTCGAATCTAAAGTCACTCATCTGCCTTGATATTTGACTCACAACAGAGGTCCCCACTTGCTGATTTCAGGGTCACCTAAGAATTTTTGAAGGAATATTGCTACAGAAACAGCAGGGGTTTGATCTAGGTCCTGCTGCTTGCTGCACAGAAAGCCTATGACTGAGACAATGATTTTGCCAAGGAAGAAGGCTTTAATCGGGTGCTGCACGCAAGAGATCAGAGCTCAGTCTCAAATCCATCTCCCTGAGCAGCTAAACCGAGTGATTTATATAGCAGAGAAGAATGTATCAATGTGTAAGAAAACAAGAACTAGGGAGGGGCAAGGAAGCAGTCATGATGAGTCAGGGGTCTGGCATCTCATTGTCTGGATGTGGTGATGTGGTGAGTTTCAATTCTTTGATACTTTTTTCTTTCTTTCTTTCTTTTTTTTTTTTTTTTTTGAGAGGACTGAAGATCATTTCCTGAGGAAGGAACTCAAATAAATCAAATATTAAGTTTCAAGCTTTAAGAACAGAAGGGTCAATTTCTATGTTTATCCAAAAAAAAAAAAAAACATCTATGGGACTATTGGGTCAGTTTCAATACGAGAGGTAAAAAGATATAAGAAGCTATATGAGCTGAGGAGGAGACCTCACCTTAAGAGATAGTGGATTAAAGCAAGGTACCTCTCTTTTGAAGAGTATTGCAAGTGTTTTAATTTTTTTCCTCTGGAAATATCTCATCAGCTTGATGGCAGAACAGGAAAAGTTACTAGAGCTTATACAGAAAAAAGAAGGGGAGAGGAAAGCTTGTTGGGGAAGATAGCTTTAAGATTGAGGGTTGTTTTTGAAGCCACTCACTGGCTTAATGACAATTGTCAGAAACATGTAAGAACAGTAAGACTTCTAGCCTAGGGTATTCAGGAAGTTAATAGTTTTGCTTTTTAATCTCATCTCTCCCAGCAAGATGGGAAGTATAGTTCCAGACCTGGAAACCTCGGCAGAACAGAGCTGTTTGATTCTGAGATGAACATAATCTATGTTGTTATCTCCACCTTTTATCTTCATCACAATACATTTGACCCTTGAACAAGTTGGGGGTTATAGACACAGCCCACCCCACCCCCTGTAATAGAAAGTCCACATATAAATTTTGAATCCCCCAAAATTTAAGTACTAATAGCCTACAGTTGACTGGAAGCTTTATCGATAACATAAATAGTCAGTTAACACGTATTTTGTATGATATATGTATTACATACTACATTCTTTTTTTTTTTTTTTTTTTTTTTGAGACGGAGTCTCCCTGTATTGCCCAGGCTGGAGTGCAGTGGCACCATCTCAGCTCACTGCAAGCTCTGCCTCCCGGGTTCACACCATTTTCCTGCCTCAGCCTCCTGAGTAGCTGGGACTACAGGTGCGTGCCACCATGCTCGGCTAATTTTTGAATTTTTAGTAGAGACAGGGTTTCACCATGTTAGCCAGGATGGTTTCGACCTCCTGACCTCGTGATCCACCAGCCTAGGCCTCCCAAAGTGCTGGGATTACAGCTGTGAGCCACTGCACCCGGCCACATACTACATTCTTATAATAAAGTAAGTTAGAGAAAAGAAAATCATAAGGAAGAGAAAACATATTTAATATTCATCGAGAATAAGTAGATCATTATTAAGGTCTTCATCTTCATTGTCTTCACGTTGAGTAGGCTGAGGAAGAGGAAGAAGGATGGGTTGGTCTTGTGGTCTCAGGGGTGACAGAGATGGAAGAAAGTCTGCATATAGGTGAACCCGTATAGTTCAAGTCCTTGTTGTTCAAGGGTCGACTGTATATTATCTTATTTCTTCTTAAACTTATCTTTATCTCTACTTTACTTCTTGATGTTATATGTTTATTTTTTCTCTCCTTTTGTTAATAAATCTTTAAAACTTAAGAATGTTCTATTTTTAACATAGTAATGGAAAGATAATTTTTTTCACATATAAAAAAATTAGAAATTTATTCTTTTGTGATAATCCTTGATTTTCTTGCTAACCAACATATACAGTGATACCCTTGACTGTAGTCTGCATTGATCTAAATCTGATTTATAGAGGGAACTGGATAGAGAAGAGTTCTAGAATTTCTGCACACTTTCTTTGGCAGCTGGCTGGGATAGCAAATAGTAGGGTAAAGAAGGTAAAGAAACAGGTATGTCAGACTTAAGCCAACAGAGCCAGTAGGGCCAAATGCCCATTTATAGGTGAAGACCCAGCTGTCACGAAGTTTCCAACTGCTCCATTGCACAATGACGGTAAGGATAACAGTGTGTGTTTCTGATACATTTAAATGTATTCAAGTTAAAGAATTGCTTTTTGTAAATACCTATCATGTTAAAATGTCCTTCCATTTATGAACCAATGACAGTAGATGATTTTTATTCTTCCATGTGATTTTAGGATAAAAAAATTGGACAATCCAATGTTAGTTGCCAGAATTATCATTTGAAATCTTACTCTTCTAGAATCTAAAATATTAGAAGCACTGTGATAGTGAGATATGGGGAGTAACATAGCCAGAGACAGGGAGTAACATAGCCAGATATGGGGAGAGTAACATAGCCAGATATGGGAAGAGTAACATAGCCAGATATGGGGGAGTAACATAGCCAGAGATGAAGAGTAACATAGCCAAATATAGAGAGTAACATAGCCAGAGATGGGGAATAACAAAGCCAGATATGGCAGGAGTCACATAACTACATATGGGGGAGTAACATAGCCAGGTATAAGGAAACTAGCATAGCCAAAGATAGGAAATAACATAGCTAGATATGAGGAAAGTAACATAGCCATATATGAGGGGAGTAACACAGCCAAATATATCGGGAATAACAACCAGAGACAGGGGGTAACATAACCAGAGATGGGGAGAGGAACATAGCCATGTATGGGGGAGTAACATAGCGAGATAGGGGAGAGTAACATAATCACATATGGAGGAGTAACAAAGCCAGGTGTAGGGAAAGTAACATAGCTATAGACTGGGGTTAACATAGCCAGATATAGGGGGAATAACATAGTCAGATATACAGAAAGTAACATAGCCAACGACAGAGAGTAACATAGCCAGAGACGGGGAGTAACATAGCCAGATATGGGGGTAGTAACATAATCACTTATGGGCAAGTAACATAGCCAGACATAGAGAAAGTAAAATTGTCAGTGATGGGGAATAACATAGCCAGAGACAGGGGAAGAAACATAGCCAGATATGAGGGGAGTAACACAGTCAGATATAAGGAAAGTAACATAGCCAGAGATGGGGAGTAACATAGCCAAATATCAAGGGAGTAACATAGCGAGAGATTGAGAGTAACGTAGCAAGATATGGAGAGCGTAATATAGCCACATATAGGAAAGTAACATAGCTAGAGATGGGAAGTAAGATAGCCAGATACGAGGGGAGAAACAGCCTAATATACAGAGAGTAACATAGCCAGATATAGAGGGAGTCACATAACCACATACGGGAGACTGACATAGCCAAATATATGGAAATTAACAGAGCCAGAGATGGGGGAGAAACATAGCCAGTAATGAGGAAGCAGCATAGCCATATATGATGGAGTAACATAGCCAAATAGAGAGGAAGTAAAATAACCAGAAATGAAGCGTAACATAGCCAGATGTAGGGAGAGTATCATAGCCACATATGGAAAAGTAGCATAGCCAGAGATGGGGAGTAGCATAGCCAGATATGGGAAGAGTAACATAGCCACATATGGAGGAGTAACATAGCCACATTTGGATAAGTTACATGGCCAGATATGGGGAGAGTAACATAACCATATATGGGAGGAGTAACATAGCTATAGTAGCCAGATTTAGGGGGAGTAATGTAGCCAGACATAGGAAAAGTAACATAGCCAGAGAAGGGGAGTGACACAGCAAGATACGAGAAGACTAACATAGCCACATATGAGGGAGTAACATAGCTATGTAAGAGGGGAGTAACCTTGCCAGATATGGGGAGAGCAACAGCCACATATGGGAAAGTAGCATAGCCATATACGAGGGGAGTAAAAGCACCAGATATGGGGAGAGTAACATAGGCACGTATGAAAGAGTAACATAGCTGGATATGAGGGGAGTAACATAGCCAGATATGGGGAGAGTAATATAGCCACATATGGGGGAGTAACGTAGCCAGATATAGGTAAACCAACATAGCTAGGGATGGAGAGTAATATAGCCAGATAAGAGGGGAGTAACATAGCTACATACAGAGGGAGTAACATAGCCAGAGATTGGGAGTAAAACAGCCAGAGATGGGGAGAGTAGCACAGCCATATATTGGGGAGTAAAATAGCTAGATATGAGGGGAGTAACATAGCCAGAAATGGGGAGAGTAACATAGCCTCATATGAAGGAGTAACATAGCCATACATGAGGGGAGTTACATAGCCAGATATGGGGAGACTAACAGTCACATACTGGGGAGTAACATAGCCAGAGATGGGAAGTAACTCAGCCAGATATGGTAAGAGTGTCATAGCCTCATATGGGGGAGTAACATAGCTATATATGAGGGGAGTAACATACACAGATATGAGGGGAATAAAATAGCCAGATATGGGTAGGGTAACACAGTCACATATGGGTGGGTAACATAGCCAGATATGGGGAAAGTAACATAACCACATATGGGGGAGTAACGTAGACAGATATAGGGAAAGTAACATAGCTAGAAATGGAAAGTAACATAGCCAGATAAGAGGGGAGTAACATAGCCAAGTATAGAGGAAGTAACATAGCCAGAGATTGGGAGTAACATAGCCAGACAGAGGGAGGGTAACATAGCTATATAAGGGGGAATTACATAGCTAGATATGAGGGGAGAAACACAGCTAGAGATGGGGAATAACATTACCAGATATAGGTGGAGAAACATAGATATGGGGGGAGTAACATAGCCAGATATAGGTGAAGTAACATAGCCACATATGGGCTAGTAACATAGCCAGATATGGGGATACTAACATAGCCACATGTGGGGCAATAACATAGCCAGAGATGGTGAGTAACTTTGCCAGATATGTGGAGAGTGCAGTTGCTTCATGTGGGGGCGTAGCATAGCCAGATAAGAGGGGAATAACATAGCCACATATGGGGGAGTAACATAGCCAGGTATGAGGGGAGTAACATAGCCAGATATGGGGAGTGTAACATAGCCACATATGGGGAACTATCATAGCCAGAAACAAGGGATTTAACAGCCAAACATGGGGAGAGTAACAGGGCCACATATTGGGAGAGTAACATAGTCAGATATGAAGGGAATAACATAGCCAGAGATGGGGAGAGCAACATAGCCTCATACAGGGGGGGAGTAACATAGCCAGATATGAGGGGAATAACATAGCCAGATATGGGGAGAGTAACACAACATCATATGTGGGAGTAACGTAGCCATATGGAGAGCAGTAACCTAGCCAGATAGGAGGGGAATAGTAGAGCCAATTATAGAGGGAGTAACATGGCCAGAGATTGGTAAGTAACATATCCAGATATGGGGAGAATAGCATAGCCACATATGGGGGAGATACATAGCCAGATATGAAGGGAGTAAGATAGCTAGAGATGGGGAATAACATAGCCAAAGGTACAAAAACATAGTCAGAAATGGGGGAGTAACACAGCCAGATATAGGGGAGTCACATAGCCAGATATGGGGGGAATAACATAGCCAAATATACAGGGAGTAACATAACCAAGGATGATGAGAAACATAGCCAGATATGAGAGGAGTAACATTGCCAGATATGGGCAGAGTACCATAGCCACATATGGGGAAGTACCATAGCTAGATATGATGGGAGTAACATAGGCAAAGATGGGTAGAGTAACATAGCCACATATGGGGGAGTAACATAGCCATATATGAAGGGAGCAACATAGCCACATATGGGGAGAGTAACATAGTCACATATGGGGGAATAACAGCCAAATACAGAGAGGGTAACATAAACAGAGATGGGGAGTAACATAGGCACATAACGGGGAGTAACATAACCAGATATTGGGAGACTAACATAGCCACATATGGGGGAGTAACATAGCCAGAGATGGGGAGTACTTAGCCAGATATGGAGAGAGTGGCATAGCTTCATATGGGGGAGTAACATAGGCACATATGAGGAGAGTAACATAGCCAGATGTGGGGCGAGTAACATAGCCTCATATGGGGGATTAACATAGCCATATATGAGGGAAGTAACATAGCCAGTTATGGGGAGAGTAACATAGCCTCCTATGGTGTAGTAACATAGCCATATATGAGGTGATAACATAGGCAGATATGGGGATATTAACATAGCCACATATGGGGGAGTAACATAGCCAGATCTGGGGAGAGTAACACAGTCATCTATGGGGGAGTAACATAGCCTCATATGGAAAAGTAACGTAGCCATATATGGGGGAATAACATAGCCAGATATTGGGAGACTAACATAGCCACATATGGGGGGTAACATAGTCTGACATGGGGACAGTAACACAGCCCCCTGTGGGGGAGTAACAAATCCACATGTGGGAGAATAACATAGCCAGATATGGGGATACTCACATAGCCACATTAGGGGGATTAACGTAGCCAGAAGTGGGAAGTAACATAGATATGGGGGGGATAACATAGTCAGATATGGGGAGAGTAACATAATAACATATGGGGGAGTAACACAGCCAGATATAGGGGAAGTAACATATCTAGAGATGGAGAGTAACATAGCCAGATATGAGGGGAGTAAAAGACCCAAGTATAGAGGGAGTAACATATCCAGAGACTGGTAAGTAACATAGCCAGATATGGGGAGAGTAACAGAGCCATATGGGGGAGTTACATGCAGATATGAGGGGAGTACCATAGCTAGAGATAGGGAATAACATAGCCAGATATAGGTGGAGAAACATAGTCAGATATGGGTGAATCACATAGCCAGATATGGGGGGAGTAACATAGTCAGAATTGAGGCGCATAACATAGCCAAAAATAGAGGGAGTAACATAACCAGAGACGGAAAGTAACATAGCTAGATATGGAGGAGTAACATAGCCAGATATGGGGGGAGTAACATAGCGAGATATGGGGCAGGAACATGGCAACATGTGGGGAAGTAACATAGCTAGATATTAGGAGAGGAGAGTAACATAGCCAGAGATGGGGAGAGTAACATACCCGGAGATGGGTAGACTAACATAGCCACATATGGGGGAGTAACATAGCCATATATGAGGGGAGTAACACAGTCAGATATGGATTGAAAAACATAGCCACATGTGTGGAATTACCATTGCCATATATGAAGGGAGTAACATAGACATGGATGGGAAAAGTAACATAGCCACATATGGGAGAGTAACATAGCCGTATATGAGGGGAGTAAACTAGCCACATATGGGGAAGTAACATAGCCAGAGATGTGGAGTAACTTAGCCAAATATGGTGAGAGTGACATAGCCAAATATGGGGAGACTAACATAGGTATATATGGGGGAGTAACATAGCCAGAGATGTGGAGATTGTCATAGCCTCATATGGGGGAGTAACATAGCCACATATGAGGGAGTAACATAGCCAGTTATGGAGAGAGTAACATAGTCACATTTGAGGGAGTAACACAGCCAGATACGGTGAGACTAACATAGCCACATTTGGGAGAGTAACATGGCCAGAGATGGGGATTAACTTAGCCAAATATGGGGAAAGTGACATAGCTTCATATGGGGAATAACATAGCCAGATATGGGGAGAGTAACATAGCCATCTATGAAGGGAACAACATAGCCAGATATGAGGGGAGTAACATAGCCAGATATGGGGAGAGTAATATTGCCACAAATAGTGGAGTAACATAGCCAGATGTGGGGAGAGTAACACAGCCACATATGGGGAGAGTAGCCATATATGAGGGGAGTAACATAGGCAGACATGAGGACAGCCATCTATGTATGGAGCAACATAGCCAGATATGAGGGGAGTGACATAGCCAGATACAGAGAATAACATAGCCATATATGAGGGGAGAAACATAGCCATAGATGGGGAGAGTATCATAGCCACATATGGAGTAGTAATTTAGCCAGGTATGTGGGAAGTAACATAACCAGATATGGGGAGACCCTGACACATATGGGGGAGTAACATCCAGAGATGATGAGTAACATACTCAGATATGACGAGAGTAACATAGCTAAATATAGAGGTAGTAACGTGGTCAGAGATGGGGAGTAACATAGCCAGACATGGAGAGAGTAACATAACCACATATGGGGAAGTAACATAGCCAGATATTGGGGAGTAAGATAGCCATTGGTGGCAAGTAACTTAGCTAAATATGGGAGGAGTAACACAGCCAGATATGGGGAGTAACATAGCCACATATGGGGGAGTAACATATCCAGATATGGGGGAGTAACATAGCTAGATATGGGGCAGTAACATAGCCAGAGATGGTTGGAATAACATAGGCAGATATGAGGAGTAACATAGCCAGAGATGGGGGGAGTAACATAGCCAGAGATGGGCAGTAACATAGCCAAGTACAGGCATAACAAAGCCGGAGATGGGGAGTAACACAGTTCTGTAGAGAGTGTGTATTTATGTGTGGTGTCAGTTAAAGGGTATTGTATTTGTTTCCTGTGGCTGTGAAGACAAATTACTACATATTTGGTTAAGTTAACAAAAATTTTCCTCTCAGAGTGCTGGAGGCCAGGTCTGAGATTAGCGTGCCAGCAGGGCCAGGCTCCCTCCTGAGGGTCTAAGGGAGTTCTCTGTTCACCATGTCCAGCTTGTGGTGTTGCCAACATTGCTGCACCTCCTCAGCCTTCCTTAGCACTTCCTTCTCTGCCTCCATCTTCACATCTCCTTCTCCTCTGTTTGCGTCTGTCTCTCCCTTATAAAGATGCTTGTGAAGACTGTCTTACCTAAAGATCTTTAATTTAGGCATATCTGCACAGACCCTATTTCCAAATGAGGTCACATTTACAGGCTTCCAGAATTAAGATGTGAACATACCTTTGAAGTCGTTCTCAGCCCACCTCAGGCATCAAACCTTATTCAGGCCAGAATCACCTCCATATCACCTGGGGGATCCAGGACAGAGAGATGCTGATTTAAGTGCTAGCATGTGTGTAATATATCTGACAGTGACTTATTAGTGGATTTAATGGCGCAATGTCTACACACGACATAAAACTGTTGGGGGGTGGGGTAGAGAGGCAAATTGCAACCTGAACTTAAGAAAAAGTTGAAGGTTTGACAGCATCACCGTGTATTTTATTGAACTTACCTATAAACTATCCTGGATACTTTACACACCATTATTTAAACTATATTTTATGTAATTTTTTTCTTAGATCTAATTGTCTTTTGGTAGTAAATAATCTTTGAACAAATCTTAATTCTAGAGAAGGTCTGTTTCTGAGTTCTTGAATGTTTACAAATACTTTTATATCATTGCCCTACCATTTGAATGCTCTTTGGTTGGGTATGAAACAATTGGTTTAAAAATAATTTTTCCTCGGAACATCTCAGAATTTTTTTCTTTTGAGATAGGGTCCAAATCTGTTGCCTAGGCTGGAGTGCAGTGGTGCAGTCATAGCTCACTGCAGCCTCAACCTACTGAGCTCAAGTGATCCTACCACCTTGGCCTCAAAAGTGCCGGAATTACAGGCAGAAGCAACCACGCCTGACTGTTTTTTTTTCTTGAGATGGAATCTCACTCTGTCATCAGGCTGGAGTACAGTGGCACGATCTTGGCTCACTGCAACCTCTGGTCCCAGGTTCAAGCAGTTCTCCTGCCTCAGCCTCCCGAGTAGCTGGGACTATAGGTGCCTGCCACCATGCCCAGGTAATTTTTGTATTTTTAGTAGAGACAGGGTTTCACCATGTTGGCCAGGCTGGTCTCGATCTCTTGACCTTGTGATCCACCCGCCTCAGCCTCCCAAAGTGCTGGGATTACAGGTGTGAGCCACTGCACCCGGCCCAGATTTTTTTTTAACATACAGTTTTGCCAATAAGAATTTCGATGACAACATAATTCTAATTTCTACATAGGTAATCTATTTTTCCTCTAGGAGTTTTTCGAAATCGCTGTATTCTCTATAGCTCTAAGACTTCATAAAGATACATTCTAGCCTGGGTGTGGTAGCTCATGCCTGTAATTCCAGTAGTTTGGGAGGCCATGATGGGAAGATTGTGGGAGCCTAGAAGTATGAGACCAGCATGGATAACATAGTGAGACTGTCTCTACAAAAAATACAAAAATTAGTCATGCATGGTGGCATGCACCTGTGTTCCCAGCTATTCAGGAGGATGAGGTGGGAGAATGCTGTGAGCCATGATGGCACCACTGCACTCCGGCCTGGACGACAAAGTGAGAATGTCTCAAAAAAAAAAAAAAAAAAAGATACATTCTAGATGCATCTTATCAATTTATATTGCTTAGGGATTATTATTTCTCTTACAATATAGGTGGGTGGCTCTTTTTATGTAAAAAAAAAAATCTATGTTTCTCTTCAGCTATGATAAATGTTTATTTTTCTTTATAATTTTCTCCATTTAATTTTTTTCTATTTCTGAAACCATATTAGATATGTTGGAACTCTTGAAATGAGCTTTCCTGTCTTTTAACTCTTTCCCCATCTTTTTATCTTTTTGCTCTATGTTTTGGAATATTTCCTTAACTTTATCTTTTAGGTCACAGGTCACTAAACTACACTAAACTACAGTCCATGGGCCGAATCCAGTCCACCACCTATTTTTGTAAATAAAGGTGAATTTTGCAAATAAACCCTTTCTTGTTTGTATAGTATTTTGTAAATAAAACCTTTCTCCTTTGTATATTGTCAGTGACTACTTGCCTACTACCCTGGCAGATTGAGTAGTTGTGACAGAGACAACATAGCCTGGAAAACCAAAAATATTTAAAATTTGGCCTTTCACAGAAAAAAAATGTTCTGACCTCTGTTTTAGATCACTGATTTGTCCTTTATTGTGCCTGTTCTTCTATTCATTCCTTCCAGTAAGTGCTCTATTTTTGTAATTCCATAATCCTAAGAACTATTGCTTGTCCTCTGTTTCTTTTCCATAGAAGCCTATTCGTTTTAGGGGGCAACGTCATCTTGAAACCTCTGGAGGATATTAAATAGAAAGCTTGGCAGTTCATTTCTCTATTGTGGATTTTCTGTTTTCTCTAGTGTCAATGTTCTGTCTCTTTCTTTTAATTCCTTTTTAATTTAATGGTTTCCTTCCTTAAGCATGTCCGTTTATGCCTAAGGATGAAGAACTGGATGAGTTAATACCAGATAGGTGGCCAGTGTGAGTTTCCTCTTCAGTTGAGGAGGGAGTCACTGGCAGTGGAGCCCTGCGTTCTGCAGACGGCTCTTTAATTGCCCTGATCATTGCCAAAGGGCCTCCTTCTGCTCTCTGTAATTGTTAATACTAAGCTTGGAGTTTCTCTACAACTGCTCTTGTCTTCCTAGTAGGTTTTTTTTTTTTTTTCTGTGCACATGTTGGGCTGTGGTTTTCCCAGTTTTTGTCAATTTAATCCCATCTGCTTTCCATCTTCCAAATTCATTTTAATTTCAGGATCTCTCAATGTCACCTCTATTCTTCCTGTGCCGTCATGAATGTAGTCTTAACAGATGCCCTTTTCCTGTCACTGGAAAGGATTCAGGGTGAAATGGGAAGTACAGGGTGGCAACCTGTGTGTTCTGACCTACCTACTTAGCGTCTTAGATGAGAAACATTATCTGTAGCAATCTCCTATTTGCTTTAGGAAAGAAGTTCTTTCCCACCAGCCGATTTTCTAACTAAAGCTCATCTATTCAAAAATAAAGCTTTAAACAACTTAACCATTATGATGTAAATAGCATTTCAAATATGTTATTCACTTTTCTGGCTTCTTAAATAGAGGATACTCAACATCATTAACCACATATTTACACAGGATCATCATCACAATATGTTCCCCTTTCTGGGTGGTAATGGAGTGAACTTGGTCCTTGATTTTACCTGGCCACATCAAGCAGCTCCTGTGCTCTTCATTTATGACTTCTAATGCTCCCCTGTGTTCTTGCTGAACTTTCTACTTCTAATTTTCTGTGGAACAGGAAACCACAGGGCTATGCATATTACAAAAATATATACTGTGGATAATTGCCACTAAGACTGGGGGCTAAAAGAAGAAGAATGTGGCTTGGTGAAGTGTCTTTCTGTAAACTATTTCAGGTACATGGAGGCTTTTTGCATGCTTCTAGACCCTGAGGTTTTATTCAAGTAGATGAACGTTTACTAGGAGGCTGACTCTGACCAACAGGGATATTTCTGTGCTAATGTTTTGTCATTAAGTAAAAAAAGTATACACATTATATATAAACTATTATACATAAACAAATTATTATATATACATATAATACGTATTACATATACATACAAACTATTATGTGTGTGTATATATATATATTTACACGTACAAACACACATAGGTACTTTCACTCACATAGTCAGTCATGTGTGGCTTAATGACAGAAAATGTGTCATTAGGCATTTCCATCTTTGTGCGAACATCAGACTGTACTTACACAAACCTAGATGGTCTAGCCTACTACACATCTACGCTACATGGCACTCACTATTGCTCCAGGCTACAAATCTGTATGGCATGTTACTGAACTGTATACTGTAAGCAATTGTAGCACAATGGTAAGTGTTTGTGTATCTCAACATTTATAAACATAGAAAAGGTACAGTAATAATACCACATTGACGACAAAATAAAAAGATATTTCTTTGGAGGGCACTTACCATGAATAAAGCTTATAGAACTGGATGTTTGCTCCAGTGAATCAGTGAGTGAGTGTGAAAGTCTAGGACATTACTGTAAACTCTCGTAGACTTTATCAGCACCATACACTTAGGCTGCACTACATTTATTTAAAAATTTTCTTTCTTCAATAATGAATTAACCTTAGCTTACTGTAACTGTTTTACTTTATAAACTTTTTAATTTTTTTAACTTTTGACTCTTTTCTAAAAAGACTTAGCTTAAAACACAAACACATTGTACAGCTGTTCAAAAATATTTTCTTTCTTTATATCCTTATCCTATAAGGTTTTTTCTGTTTTAAACATTTTTAATTTTTAAACTGTTTTGTTAAAAACTGAGACACAAAAACACACATTAGCCTGGGCCTACCCAAGGTCAGGATCATTAATATCACTGTCTTCTACCTCCACATCTTGTCCCACTGGAAGGTCTTCAGGGACAATAACATGCATGGAGCTGTAATAACAATGCCTTCTTCTAGATTCCTCCTGAAGGACCTGCCTGAGGCTTTTACCGTTAACAGTTAAGTTACAGTTACAGTTAACGGTAAACAGTTAACAGTTAAGTAATGTTTACAGTTAACTTTTTTAATAAGTAGAAGTACATTCTAAAATAATGATGAAAAGTATAGCCTAATAAATACATAAACCAGTAACGTAATTGTTTACTATCATTATCAACTATTATGTATAATAAATAATTATATGTGCTAGATTTTTTTATGATGGCAGTACAGTAGGTTTCTTTACACCAGCATCATCACAAACACACGAGTAACATGTTGTGCTACAACATAACAATGGCTATGACATCTCTAGGTGACAGGAATTTTTCAGGTCCATTATAATCCCACAAGACCATCATTGTACATGTGACTCATTGTTGATTGAAACATCATTATGCACAACTGTGCTCTCAAATGCATGTAAAGTTCTCATATATACTCTCACACACATATACTTTCTCTCTCAAACAAAAAACAGTGTGTCTCTTGCTGAAGTAAGCACCTACAGAGGGAAAAAAAAATATTTTCTGCATATGAGTATAAATCTCAATATAAATCCCCACTTATTTATAAAATGTGAATGAGTGACAGGCACATTCAACCACCAGAGTTATGTTAGAAACAAGAGCTCAGAGTCACAAGGAAAATGAGCACTCAAATGAAGGATTTCTCAGTAAGGCAAATTTACTTCTGCAGAAGGATGCTGCTTGCACTTCTGGCCACTGCGAGAGCACACCGAACAAAGGAGGGAAGGGGTTTTTATCCCCAGTGTGGTTAGTCCCTGCTTCTGTGTCCTGTCCACATTGGCTGGAGTAGGACCGCACAAGCTAAACTGACCCGACTGGCTACTGTTTAAAATTGAATATGGCTAATTAGGCGGGAAGGGAGTGGCTGTCTATTACGGTACAAGGCATGTTTGGGCATGTCAGGGTGCAGCAGCAAAGGGGGAAGGGTAGTTTTGGCAGGAAGGGTAGTTTCGGCGGGAGGAGCAGTTTACAGAATGGTAGCCAGGAGTAAAGAGGACTCTTTCCAAATAAGGAAGCGATGTGAGTTACAGAGTGGGACTGGCAGGAGAAGTTGTTTACAGAGCAGGTAGCTTAGGAGAAGGGACAAAGAAGTTGATCTCAAGGACAAAGAACAACGAAGTCAGAAATTAAAACTTTGGAAAGGAACTTACTGTATCTGACAGTTAAAAGCTAATGTTAATAGAAAATTTTGGAGCTGCTTCTAGTGGTGTTTCTATTTCTTTCTGCAAATTAACTTCTTTCAACAAAATCTGCAGAAGAGGCCGGGCGCTGTGGCTCACGCCTGTAATCCCAGCACTTTGGGAGACCAAGGCAGGCAGATCACCTGAGGTCAGGAGTTCAAGATCAGCCTGGCCAACATGGTGAAACCCCATCTCTACTAAAAATACAAAAATTAGCCGGGCATGGTGGCACAGACCTATAATCCCAGCTACTCAGGAGGCTGAGGCAGGAGAATTGCCTGAGCCCGGTAAGCAAAGGTTGCAGTGAGCTGAGATCGTGCCACTGCGCTCCAGCCTGACTGACAGAGCGAGACTCTGTCTCAAAAAAAAAAAAAAAATCTGCAGAAGAATAGTTCATAATGACCACAGCAGATTGCATGAAAGAATAGTTCATAATGACCATAGCACACTGCATATGCACATCTACTCTCATCCAGACCAAGACACTTCACAGGAGCCCCAAGGCAAGTGGAGGTCTTTCCCAGCAGGGACCACTTCAGGATATGTTTCCTGCCTCTACTTTCTCTCTCTTTGAATCCTGCCTGTTTTCCACAGCCAGAATTATGTTAATAAGGGAGCTTTTTAATAAGTATTCATCCCCTTCTAACCTACTTAAGTAGGCAGTGTGGTAAAGTGGAAAAAAGCATTGCTTATGAACCAAATAGACCTTGCTTCGGATTCCAACCCACCACATGTGAATTTCATAAACTTTAAGTTACTTGACCTCTGTCAACCTATTTTCTCAAGTATAAATTTAGGAAGATAATGCTCGCTGTGATATACTGTACTCCGTAATATCTAAAGAGTATAGGGCAGTCTTTTTGGTCTGACATTCAAGGTCTATACAGTCTGGCACCAATATATCTACTGCTACAGCTGATGTAAACTCATACTGCCAAGCTACCCCATGCATAACTTTTATCTACATCTATGTCCATCTGTCTTAGTTTGTGTGTTGGGTAGAATAATCTCCCCTCCCCTACCCCACCACAGCCCCCCAGAGAGCAAGTCTAATCCCCAGGACCTGTAAATGTTACCTTATTTGAACAAAAGGGTCTTTGCAAATATGATTAAGTTAAAGATTTTAAGATAAGGAGATCATCCTGTATTATCACAGTGGGCCCTGCATGTCCTCACAAGTTTCCTTATAAGGTAGAGAGAGATTTGACACTCAGACACAGAGAAGGGAACCATGTGATGAATGCAAAGACTGGAATGATGCAACCACAAGCCAAGAAATGCCAGCAGCCAGCACTGTAGTAACTCCATTAGTGGCTACAGTGCTAATTTAGTGCTAATGGTTTGTCTCCTTAAGAGATGGTGCTGTACCTAGGGCTTGCTGCAGATCTCTCATTTTTGGCACTGACAGCATCCAGGCAGATCTGGTGAATTGGAACCACGCTGTTGACCCACATACCTATTGTATCCATGTTTGCCACTGTTACTACCACGCTAGCTGGAAGAGGCAAGGAGCAGAATCTCCCTAGAGCCTCTGGAGGGAGCGTGGCTCTGCCAACGTCTTGCTTTCAGCCCAGACTGATTGCAAACTCTCCAAAACTGTAAAATAACCTATTTCTATTGTTTCAAACCACCCAGGTTGTGTAATTTATTACAGTAGCCCCAGGAAATGAATAAAATGTGGGCTTGCCCAGAAGCTAATTCCAATATAAGGCTTTGAGTGCAAGTTTTCTATGGGAGGTGACACCAAGAGTCACTGTGATGGCCTGGAGAAGCAAGGGTGAGAAGAAAGGAAAGCGAGCAAAGGGAGCATTAGAGGCCGCTGTGCTGTGGGCTACTGGGCAGTCCTGTAAGAGACTGTGTGGACCATGCTTCCCAATCCCCCCACTGAGCAGTGAGATAGTTGGGGTATTGATCCATAGTTCCCATTTTTCATTGGTCAGGGGTCATTCCTGGGGACATTAATTCTCCATCACTGCAGGCCTCTCCTGTATGCAAGTGGAGCATATTCTGCAGCCAGACTATGTTCTCAGGCAGAGAGAGGCAAGAAACCATCAGACAGGAAGAAACATGGTGAGGGCCCTGGACTTTGTTGGAGTCCACCGTGCAGCCTTCTGATCCACTTGTGCCCCAGAATAATTCCTTTCTGTTCTGTCACTGAGTCTTCAAACTGGTGGCCACTTGCAAACCCAAGAAGACCTATAACAGGGAGGTTAGTGGGATGGGCCAATATCCTGATGCTGCAGTTGGATCTGAGGCCATAATTAATACTCGTCGACTGCCTCTTCTGCCACCTGTGTTTGACTCTTCTCACTTTTGGTGACTTTTTGCTGGTCTTAGTTGGTGTATCAGGTGTGACCCAGACTTTGATCCCTGAAGGGTATGAGCTTCTAGAGAGTTTCCCCTGTTGTCAGGCCTGGTTGGTACAATTGTTCTTTCATTGTCATCAGCAGACATGGAAACAACTAGAAGTATCCCCACAGAATCTATCTCTTGAGTTCCAAGTATAGTCATCCCTGTGCCTTTATGCATCAGCCTCTCTGGATTTTCATAACCAACATCAGTTACTCATGCCAGTAGAGTAAATGCTTTCTTTGCTGCTGGTCTATCAGCATGGAGGCTCAAATTAACCAGGCTACAGTGTAACTTTAGGTTCAGTGGAACCCTTACTGTTTCTCCTACTGGAAGCATTCCATCCCTGAAGGCCACATCTTCTAATACAATAGACCTTAAA
Source organism: Pongo abelii (assembly GCF_028885655.2). Lineage (NCBI taxonomy): Eukaryota > Metazoa > Chordata > Mammalia > Primates > Hominidae > Pongo > Pongo abelii. The sequence continues at coordinate 16,564,641 of NC_071985.2, forward strand.
ATTTTAGAAATGGATGCACAAAAACCCCAAGTAAGTTCTGGAAGTGAAAATGATGAGATTACTTCTACTCCTTGATTTCTGGATTGTATATTCTTGCTACTGGGGACACAGCACCCTGTAATTGCTCTTGGTTCAATGTATACCACATCTTGCCCCAACCACATGGGATGGCACACCGTTGGCATCTTTACTGAGCCTCTCAGGGGCCATTCCAATGTTCTGTCAGGCTGACAACTTATTGGGATAATATGGTTTTTGATAGGACCAGTGGATCTCATGGCAACATGCCCATTGTCAAACCTCATTCCATGTGTAAAAAGTAGAGATTCCTCTTCAAAGACTTTCCTCCCCAACTAATTAGGAATAAATAGTAACTTCTGTTAGAAGCAAAATTTATTCAAAGACCTGTGCTAACATTCTTAAATATCTGCTAGCCGTGATAAAGAAATCAATGTACTTTATGTTCTTAACTCCCACAGTTTAGCCTAAATATTTGCCCTGGCATGCTTATACTGGTCCATGCAAGCATTAGGTCATAGCCTGTTCCTCTTCCTTATTTGAAGGTGTTTTTACCTTTCTCAGCATTCCACAAGTTACTTCCTCCTTCCTTTGTTCTCCTCTGCCTTTGCCTCTTTTAAAAAGTTCTAAGTTGCTAGCCAATCAGGACAAATACAGAATGTGAGGTCCCATTCCAGCCAATGGAAACCGGACACAGCAGTAAGGTGGACACGTCAGGTTATAAATGACCCTGTCTCCTTTGTTCGGTGTCCTCACGTGGCAAAACTGCTGGTGAGTGTACCAGAAAGTAAAGTAAAAATGGCCTTGCTGAGGAAATTAAATTTATGTTCAAGTGCTATTTCTTTATGGCACCAGGGAACAAGCATTTCTAACACATGTGAAGTGGATCCTGTGGTTCATGGAGATTTAATGTGAGACCCTATGTTGGAAAATGACTCTTTAAACCTTCAGTTAATGATACTGAGTGAAGCAGTGCAGGCAGGGATGGCGACCCCATACCCAGAATATATATCAGAATAAAGACAAATTACTGCTCTCTTCAAGGTGGAAGGCGTCCCATGGAATTAACTTAGCACTAATGGTTTGTCTCCTTAAGGGATGGTGCCGTACCTAGGGCTTGCTGCAGGTCTCTCTCATTTTTGGCACTGAGAGCATCTAGGCAGATCTGGCAAACTGGAGCCCATGCTCTTGGCCCATGTATCTGTCACATCCATCTTTGCCACTGTAACTACCATGCTCAGGGACCCCTTGTGCAAGTCCTCGGGGGACCAAAGAGAGCTGGATGGAGCAAAAACGGTATCTGCTACACTGACCTTACCTTCTTTTGTCCAGTTTCCAAATGGGAAGAGCCCTAGCTTTTGGTTTTGTTTTCACTTTTCAGATTCAGTTGTCAACACATAGCCCTATCTTCATGACCTTTTGTGTTCTTGAGAATCTCCAGCAGCTAACTTATATTTTCTTTTTTTCTTTTTTCTTTTTTTTTTTTTTTTTGAGACATAGTCTTGTGTCATCCAGGCTGGAGTGCAGCGGCGCAGTCTCTGCTCACTGCAACCTCTGCCTCCCGGCTTCAAGCAATCATCCTGCCGCAGCCTCCTGAGTAGCTGGGATTATAGGCGCGTGCCACCACTTCCTGCTGATTTTTGTATTTTTAGTAGAAACGGGGTTTCACCATGTTGGCCAGGCTGGTCTCGAACTACTGACCTCATGATCCGCCCGCCTCGGCCTCCCAAAGTGATGGGGATTACAGGCGTGAGCTACCGCACCCGGCCCTAACTTATATTTTCACCTGTCCACTTTCAAGGTTTCCCCTTGCTTTATGAACATGCGCAAACCTCTCCCATTCCTCCTTAGAAACAGTTCCCTTCGCTAGTTAACATCAATTGCTTTCATTAATTTATTCATCAAGGATTTTTTAAACAAGTATCATATGTCAGCCATCTTCTAACTGTTGTGGATACAGTGAATAATAAAACAGATACTGTTTTGATTCTCGTGTAGGTTATATTTTAGCAAGAGGATTGGGAGGTGTCATACAATTAACAAGTAAACAAATAGAAGATAATAAGAACCAGTGCTTAGTGTTGTGAAAGAGGTCAGCAGATAGTGTGGTTAGTAAACTTCTCCAGCACAGTGAAATTTCAGCTGAATCTTTAAGAATTAGAAGGGGCCAATTACACAAAAAGACAGGGAAAAACTGGGCTGACATAGGGAAAAGTCAAGTGCAGAAGTTCTGAAGTGAGAAGAGGCCTGAAATATTCCAGGAACTGAAAAGTTACCACATTGAGTGTGTATTCATTGAGCAACCATTTCCGGGGTGCCTCCAGGCACCAGGCTGGAGATACAATAGTGAAGAAGATGCAGCACCTTCCTTCAAGGAACGGGAAACACTAGTGGGAGAGGCAGATGATGGAGGACTCAATTTAGACGTAGGTATTGCTTTACTGAGAGGCTGCGAGGGTGCACAGAAGAGCTGCATAGGCTCAGCAGAGTCCCAGAAAGACAGCATCTGTGCTGAGTTCAGAAGGACCAGAGACATTATGAGGCCAACGGGGAAGAGACTGGGCAGGGAAAATAACTTACAAGAAAGCAAGAGTCAGTGGGGCGTGGTGGCTCACGCCTGTAATCCCAGCACTTTGGGAGGCCAAGGAGGGCGGATCACGAGGTCAGGGATTCAAGACCAGCCTGGCCAAGATGGTGAAACCCCGTCTCTACTAATATATAAAAATTAGCTGGGCGCGGTGGCAGGTGCCTGTAATCCCAGCTACTTGGGAGGCTGAGACAGGAGAATCGCTTGAATCCCGGGGGCAGAGGTTGCAGTGAGCCGAGATCGCGCCACTGCACTCCAGCCTGGGGGACCGAGTAAGACTCCGTCAAAAGAAAGAAAAGAGAAGAGAAGAGAAGACAAGAGAAGAAAGGAAGGGTGACAAAAGAGTGTAAAATATGGGGTCACTGCAAATAGTTGAGTGTGACTGAAATAGGGAGTATGGGGGTAAGGAAAGATATGAATAAAATGCTGGGCAGTCACAAAGTAGCCCCATGATGAGGGCGCCAAATGCCATGCTAAGGAGTTTGAATATCAGACATCGGGTGATGGGAGCACTGAAAAGGCTGAAAGCAGGGGAGTATGTGAGTGAACTTGCGTTTTAATAGGATCACTTAAATGCAGAGAACTGACTGGAAAGGGGCAAACCTGAAAGCAAGATGACTAGGGAGGGCAGGTGCAGTGATCCAGCCAGTGATGAGGTGGCCCCATGTATTAGTCCATTTTCACGTTGCTGATAAAGACACACCCAAGACTGGGAAGAAAAATAGGTTTAGTGGACTCACAGTTCCATGTGGCTGGGGAGGCCTCAGTCCTGGTGGAAGGTGAAAGGCACTTCTTACCTGGCCATGGCAAGAGAGACTGAGATTGTGCAGGGAAATTGCCGTTTTCAAAACCATCAGAGCTCATGAGACTTATGCACTATCATGAGAACAGCACGGAGAACAGAACGTCTCCATGATTCAATTACTTCCAACCAGGTTCCTCCCATGACACGTAGGAATTGTGGGAGTTACAATTCAAGATGAGATTTGGGTGGGGACACAGCCAAACCATATCACCCCAGGAGGGTGGAGATCAGTCATGAGATTCCACAGTTGCTGTGGAAGCAGAATCTATAGAACACAGCAACTCAACAATCAACAGGGCTTTGAAGTGGAAAAGGAGTGGGTAGTGGGGGTGTGTGTGGCTTTAGGGTCTCTGGCTTAGGAAGCTGAGTCTCCGTAGTGCCATTCATACGGATGGAATGAGGGAAGAAGCAGTTTCATGGGAAAGTAGTAAATTTGATTGAGTAACAAGAGCTTGGGGGATCCAGAAGAGAGCTAGGTTTGCAGTTCGGGAGTCCAGGAGAGAGTCAGACTGAAAACATAAGCCCATGGATAGTCAGTCATTGAAGCCATGGGAATGAAGATCACCTATGGGAAACACAGATGGAAGAGAATGTTACAACAATGAAGTGTGGTCTATACAATTAATTGCTGCAAAGAGCTCAGGTAAGATAAGGACTGAAAAATAGCCATCGGGTTTAGTAACAACAATGCCTTTGGTGACATTGGAAGTACAACCTTAAAAGTGACACAGTAGGCCAGGTGCAGTGGCTCAAGCCTGTAATGCCAGCACTTTGGGAGGCTGAGGCAGGTGCATCACGTGGTCAAGAGATCAAGACCATCCTGGCCAACATGATGAAATCCCATCTCTACTAAAAATACAAAAAATTAGCTGGGTGTTGTGGCATACCAGTAGTCCCAGCTACTCAGGAGGCTGAGGGAGGAGGATTGCTTGGACTCTGGAGGTGGAGGTTACAATGAGCCGAGATCGCACCACTGCACTCTAGCCTGGCAACAGAGCGAGACTCCATCTCAAAAAAAAAAAAAAAAAAGTGGCACAGTAGGTGCAGAACACTGTGTACAGAATGCAAGAAGTAGCCACGAGGCAATGAAGACAGTGCAGACAAGGCTCAGAATGCATGATTCTGAAGGAAAGGGGAGAGATAATGAGGCTGTCTAGTGAGGAAAGTGGAGTGATTGAAAAAAATTCTTTTTAAAGACAGATGTGTCTGGAACACATTTAAATACTGATAAAAATAGACTAGAGCATTGATGGAAATCAAATACGGTTATTTTAAATTTGGGAATATAAGAGCTCTAAGGTAATATGTTAGCCAGATATAATTTTTTTCACTTTAGAAAAAATCAGTTTGATAATAATAGGTATGATTTACCATACCTGCTATGTGCCAAGCACTTTACTGGGCATTTTATATCTCCAGTGATTTTATGTTTAAACAACATTAGGAAGTAGGCATTGCTATCATTGCTATCATTATTTTTCAGATGAGAAAATGAAGATGTTATGTGTCTTTCTCAGCCCATGAGTAGTAGATTTTCAGTTCAAATTCCAACCTTTCTCCAAATCCATATTCCTTACACAGCACCACCTCTCAGCGTATATTTGCTATGTGGTAGCAGAATCCTTGGTGAATGAGCATCAAAAGGCATGTTTTGATCAGGCTAGGAAATGAGGAGAGAATGCAAAGATCTGAAAGGATCCCCTGTCTGGAATAAATCTTGGTAAAAGATGCTACGAAAGCTGGACCTAGGACAGGAGGATATGAAGAGCAAAGGGAGACAGGCAGAATGAGAATATGGTAATAGCAGGGGTACCAAAGCATTGTGTAGGGGAATAAAGTCCAGCAAAGTGGGGAGGAGTAGAAAAGAAGAACCCATGTCCTAGGCCAGCCTACACAGCACTCCTGAACAGGGGAGATCTGGTAATTACTCTATTGATTTTACACATCTGGATAAAGGAAATGCCAGTGATAGGCTGCTGACAACCACCTTTCTCTACTACACTCCTTATGTGCATATCCAACCACTTATTTGAAACCTCTACTCTTGATTTCTCAAGAGTAGAATTCTTCCCCAAGCCTCCCCATTTCAGTAAATTACTCTACCTCCTATCCAGTTGTTCAAGAAGTCATTCTTGATTTCTCATTCCTGTTTATTCCATATAATCATTATCTGTTGCTGTGTAGCAATATTACTAGAAACTTAGTGGCTTGAAGCATACTTCTGATCTCAGTTTCTATGAGCAGGAATACAGACATAGCTTCCTCTGCTTCAGGGTCTCTCACAAGGCTGCAATCAAGGCGTTGCCCAGGCTGCAGTCTCATCTGAGGCTCAAGTGGGGAATTATCTAATTCCTCATAGTTATTGGCAAGATTCAGTTCTTTGTGGGTTACTGGACTGAAGGCCTGAGGTCCTTACTGGCTATTGGCCAGACATCTTTCATTGCCATAAAGGCCTCTCCATACAGAAACTTGCTTCATCAATGCCAGCAAGGGTGAGAGCTAATAAAGAGTCTGCTATCAAAACAGACATTTAGATCTCATGTACTGCATTCACAGAAGTGCCATGCAATCACTGTTTCTATATTTTGTTGGTTAGAAACAAGTCATAGGCTCACCCCATATTCAAACACAGGAGACTTCACAAGGGCATGAATATCAGGAGGTGAGGATAAACAGAGGTCATCCTAATGTCTGCCTACTACATCCCATCACCCAGTTCATTGCTAAGTCTTGTGAATGCTATTCCCAAAATTCCCCTTGCATTTGTTCATATTCGTCCATTTCCAGGGCCACCATCACCAATTCAGGGACCATCTCTCACTGGACAATTCTTTGGCCGCCTTGGTTTCATTCTTTCCTCTCTGAAGTCTATTCTACACACTTAGATCATATAATTTCTCTTCCATACTTTAAAAATCCTCCAAAAAGTTCCCACTGATGACAAAATAAAATTGAAACTCCAACAAGACCCTACATTTCCTGGCCTGCTGGCCTCTGACTTAATCTGATTTCATATTCCACAACTCAGTATACTCGGAGTGCCAGCTGCTTATGCTTCTCCAACTCCCTGAGTTTATTCCTGCTTTTCAGAATTTATTCTTCATATTTTCTCTGCCTGAAATGTTCTTTCCCCCAGGTCTTTTGCAAAGCTGTGCCTCCCTTGTCATTCAGCCCCAGCCCAAGTGACACGTCCTTGGAGAGGCTTGCCCTGCTGTATTAGTCTGTTTTCACACTGCTATAAAGAATACTACCCAAGACTGGGAAATTTATAAAGGAAAGAGCTTTAATTGACTCAAAAGTTCCACATGGCTGGGGAGGCCTCGGGAAACTTAAAATCATGGCAGAAGGGGAAGCAGGCACGTCTTACATGGTAGCAGGCAAGAGGAGAGTGAGCAAAGGAGGAACTTGCCAAGCACTTACAAAACCATCAGATCTTGTGAGAACTCACTCACTACCATGAGAATAGCATGGGGGAAATTGCTCCTATGATCCAATCACCTCCTACCAGGTTCCTCCCTGAACACCCAGGGACTGCAATTTAAGATGAGATTTGGGTGGGGACACGAAGCCAAACCATATCACCTGCCCAAAGAGAAAAGGAGGAACCAGGATGATTTCCAGGCAATCACCCAAGCTATCTCTATCACATTGCCTCTTTTAATTTTATTAAAGCCCTTATCATTCACTGTCATTTTCTTATTTACTTATTAACTGTCTTTTCTTTTATTAGAGTTTAAGATCTGTGAGAGCAAAATCCCTGACTTTCTCATTTTCCACTATATATTCCCATTATCTAGAGTCAGGCTTCAAATATAACAGGCACTGGGTAAACATTGCTGAATGAATGAATGAATGGATGGTCAATTAATTAATGAATCAAATTACCCATTCTGGGCTATCTTTAGTTGTCTGCACAACATTAATAATTTTAAAACTGGGCTGGGAATGGTGGCTCACTCCTGTAATTCCAGCACTTTGGGAGGCTGAAGGTGAGAGGATCACTTGAGGCCAGGAGTTCAAGAACAGCCTGAGCAGCAAAGTGAGACTCCATCTCTACGAAACAACAACAAAATAGTCAGATGGCCAGATGTGGTGGCACACCCTCACAGTCACAGCTACTTGGGAGGCTGAGGTGGGAAGATCACTCGAGCCCAGGAATTCAAGGTTGCAGTGAGCTATGATCATACTACTGCACTCCAGCCTGGGTGACAGAGTGAGACCGTGTCTCTAAATAGATTAGAAATAAATTTAAAAAACTGAAGTGCTTTTGTATGCCCTTATTTTATTGCCACTGAGATCCAGCCTTAGAAAGTTTCCCTCACCATTCTTTAGGAAGATTTTATAGCCCATTCATTGAACACCACTTATTTCTCATGCACCCCAAGACGTATTTTATAGCACAAAATTAACAAAATGCTTTCCTGGAACAAAAATGCCACCACAGAAGGCATTTTGTCGAGGTCTTCAGGGAGCCAAATTAACCCAGTGGACCTAAAGAGAGAGCATCTCCATCACGCCTGCAGGGACTGACAGAGAAGATAATCTCAGTATTCCTTGGCCACAGCTGTTCTGTGGGCATCATAGCTGGTTTCTACTATGATGTCTCTTTCACAGGTATGAACATTTCTGTAGGAAAATAAAGGGTTGCACCAAATGAAAATGAAAGCAACTCACTGAGAAATAATGCCATGTGGGAGATATAGAGGAGTCCAAGAAAATTAAAAACATTCCAAGTTGCTGTTTTGGTTTGTTCTATTTCTCATTCTGATGAGGCCAAATGATTGACATCTGTTAGACACTCTTTTGTGTTTCAGAGCTGATGTCGTACCCATTCAGAATTTAAAAAGAAAAGTTAATCATGATTATTGCCTCATGGTGTATATCAGTCTGCTGAAGGATTTTTCTGAAGTGAATACATGTTTTTGGCAGCTCTTGTCTGGGGGAGAGAGCCACCTGCTCTAATTCTTCAGCTCGTGGGAAGGTTTGGCACTATCCTCTGTTGCTCTTTAAACCAATACTAACTAGGGAATAATAGGAATATGAAACAAAAGAAACAAACAAGGAGAAACATCTCTTCTATTGGTGTAGCCATCAAGGTCTACTCAGAAAAATAAAGCCCAGATGAAAGAGTTCAATGGTAAGAATTTAATTAGAGGAACTAGTTAGGAAGGTGCTGGAAGAGCTGAAATGGCCAACAAGGGGCAGTGAAAGACGACATCAGTTCTTTGCATCTCAGAGGAGATTCAACTAAGTGCCTTGCCCCAAACAACCTGATACATCAGGTTAGCAATAGCGGCAAGCTGCGACCACACAGGAAGGCGGTGTTATGGGTTAAATTGTATCCCCTCAAAAAGGTATATTGAAATTAGATCATCACAAATGTAAGGAGTTAAGTTAGAATTAGGTTGGACTGGAATAGTGGGCCCCTAATCTAATAGGACTAGTGTCCTTATAAAAAGAGAAGAGACACAGAGACATAGGGGCAAGATGGCCTTCTGATAACAGAGACAGACTAGAATAACGCAGCTGCAAACTAGGGAATGCCAGGGATTGTGGCCACCACCAGAAGCTTGCAAAAGGTGAGGACAGATTCTATGCAGTGTCCCAGAGGGAGCACGGCCCTGCTGACTCCCTGATTTTGAACTTTCAGCCTCCAGAGCTGTGAGACAAAACGTCTCTGTTGTTTTAAAATACCCAGTCTACAGTACATTGTTAGAGCAGCCCTGAGAAACTAATATGAAGAGTGTATTCAGAATCCAAGCCCAGGACCACCTGGGGGAGGTGGATTTATGAGGCGGCCTGGGAAGAGGCTAGGGTCACGGAGGAAGGGCCTAGCTGGCAGGATCTGGGACTGCAGAGGAGACTCAGTCATTGCTGGAGAAGCCACCAAAGCAGGTGAGTGTCAGGGAAGGACGGAGAAATACTCTGGTCTCTCTATTCCTCTCATCCTCCCAGCTCCTGCCAGTGCCTCTCTGTTTCTGAATCTAGTTAGAAACCAGTTGGCACAAGAGACTGCAAAATTGTTGTTTTTGGGGGCAGGGTGAGGAATAAATCTGAGTAAAAAAAGGCAATGCCTGTCACTCTAAGGGGCTGTCACGTTAGGCTGGCATGTGCACTGTATGTTCTGTTCTCTGCAGCCAAGTCGGGAAATACAGGATATCGATTACTGCACATACCCTAACAGTAGGATTGTGGAGGTTGTTTGAAGTGAAAAAGATCCTAAACACAAAGGCAAAATATTACAAGCCACTGTGGTTTCATTATTAAAGGCATTTGTCCAATGACCTGGAGTCAAGAAAACTGCCACAAATTGGATTTTTGACAATTTGGATGTTGGATTTTGGACAAAGATGGTTCACTTTTTCTATCATGTTATGAAGAAGAACTGAAACAATGGTATTGGGTATTGCTATGAAGAAACGGAGAAAATTTAGGGCTGAAGACCTGCAAAATTTGTTTTTTAAATAGACAGAAACTTCTCCTTCACCCACTAAAATCTGCCAAAATCAAGAAGGAAGTGAATAGATGCTAGAGTGATATTTATTTCACGACCCTATATGACTCCCCTGGACCTAACGTTCCACAGTAAAAATTAAAACAGTATATATGCAGCGGTCATTTGCAAAAGGATTGGAAACACTTGTGGATCTAAACAAATGCAGATACTTAAAATAAAAATCCCCACCATTCTTTAAAGGAAGAAGCATTTGGTAATGAACTTGAGATAAAGTTTTCTTTCTTTCTCTTTTTTTTTTTTTTTTTTTTTTTGAGATGGAGTCTCGCTCTGTTGCCCGGGCTGGAGTGCAGTGGCGCGATCTCGGCTCACTGCCAACTCCACTTCCTGGGTTCACGCCATTCTCCTGCCTCAGCCTCCCGAGTAGCTGGGACTACAGGCCCCCGCCACCACGCCCGGCTAATTTTTTGTATTTTTAGTAGAGACGGGGTTTCACCGTGTTAGCCGGGATGGTCTCGATCTCCTGACCTTGTGATCCACCTGCCTCGACCTCCCAAAGTGCTGGGATTTGCAAGCGTGAGCCACCGCACCCGGCCTAAGTTTTCTTTCATATAAAACAGAATAATATAATATATGTGCATATATTTTATAATGTATTTTAATATTTATAGATAATATTTTAAAATTTGTGACAAAATAAGGCATACACATTTATTTGCCAGGACAAAACTCTTCTTGGAACACAACATTTATGAAATTAGTCCTTGTATTGGTGACAGTAGGCATTGTCTCTAACCAATATCTTGTTCTGACTGCTAATCTTTTTTTTAAAAAGGGCACCACAATCAATCATTCATCAAAAATAACAGGCAGAAAAGGACTGAGGAAATGTGATTATTGCTTTCCAAAGTTTCAAATTAGCATAGAAATAGAAGGTAAGCTATCACACCACTAAATAATTAATGTGGCCACAGCAAACGTTGGAGCTTACAAGGAGGCCTTTGACATGTGTGGGATGATAGTACGTTCATGGTCATTACACCTAATGTATAACTTTTTGACCTTGCTGATTGAAGTGAACGTTACAAGTTATAAATGTGATATTCTGTTGGAAAAGGTTGAGGTTTTTAAATAGATCCATCAGTGTCATGTTCAAACCACAACAAACACGAAATGATAAACAAAATTGAAACCCACAGGAAGACCTCCAAAGAGCCAACATGCTCACATGCAAGGAATGCTCACTGCAGCACACTGCAACTGGGCGTGGGCCTGGGACACAGCAGGACACAAAAACTCCTCTGGGGCCGGGCGCGGTGGCTCACGCCTGTAATCCCAGCACTTTGGGAGGCCGAGGCGGGCGGATCATGAGGTCAGGAGATCGAGACCATCCTGGCTAACACGGTGAAACCCCGTCCTACTAAAAAATACAAAAAAAAAAATTAGCCGGGCATGGTGGCAGGGGCCTGTAGTCCCAGCTACTCGGGAGGCTGAGGCAGGAGAATGGCGTGAACCCGGGAGGCAGAGCTTGCAGTGAGCCAAGATGACGCCACTGCACTCCAGCCTGGGCAACAGAGCGAGACTCCGTCTCAAAAAAAAAAAAAAACTCCTCTGTAGGGTGATATAAATCCTTCCACATCTATATCGCTTAGTTGTAAAGTAAGGGAAGGGAGAAAAAGACAATCCAAACTGGCAGTGGCACTCAGGAATGGAGTGTCAGAAATAGATTCTTGAGCAGAACCTTCAAATAGATCATGAATCAAAGAGGAGAAGAAAAAAGAAATGTGGGTTGCAAATACAAAATTAGCATAAACCAAGAGAACAGACTTTATGTAGCGTGAGGAAGATAAGTATTTCTCTTGAGTGTCCATAAAAGTGTCCCCTGGGAGTACCATGGACACTTTCTTACCGTGTCCCTGGAGGTTTCATACTAGGCAGCATGCTTTCATAGTAGGTGGGCATAGACAGGCTAAGTGCCTTGTCCAAAACAACCCAATACATCAGAGTAGAGCTAAGATGGGTCTTCTCAGTCCTTGAGTTTAAGGACTTTGATCACTTAATCGAGTCATGCTGCAGCTCTCAAAGATGACTTGGCTTCCTGCAGGTCCAAAGCACATTACCAACTTAATAAGTAATTATACTAAAATGCAAGAAGGCTACATGTGCACAGTGTTTATCCCTCAGGATCCCTGTATGACCATAGTAAGTTTTTATTGCTGAGAGATGGAAAGGAGAAATTTTACACAAAAATCAGGATGGGCAGAGCACTGCCCATGTACCTTACTTTAAAAAAAACAAAAAACAAAAAACAAAAAAACTCTTCCTAGTGTTTAATATCCAAATGACTTAGTATTTGTTTGTCCCCTGAGAAAATATTTTATTGAAAGCTACATAAATACTATTCTGGTGATTCTTATATAAAACACCGAATCCCAGTTACCATCTCTTAAAGAACACAGATGCGGATGAAGTTCACCTGGGTGGCATGCTCACCATTTAACCAGAAAGCTAGTACACCTTGTTTACGATTCCCAAAGGGAATAGAGCAAAACTTGCTCTATACTAAAGGCAAAATAATGAAATCTGATGACAAAACACCATCATAAAATAAAGATAATATTAACCATTTATTAGGTTCTAGGTGAACTAAAATTTGAGCAAAAGGGTGAATTTACTCTGGGGGTTGGTAGAAGACAAGAATGTTTGTAGACTGTTTAGAAGGGAATCTAGTGGTAAATGGTCACCCATTTTTCTGTGTACGTCAGGGAGTTTCATTAGAAAAATCTCTGCTAGTGCATTGATATTCTCCCACAGCTGTGGCCAGTAAGTGTGTCATAGTTACTGATGCCAATTTGACAAGAAGGCTGAAGTGAGTCCAAGTGTGGGAGTCTTACTTTCTTAGCAGGCTCCATCGTCTCCACTGTGTAATCTGACCAACTATTCCACTTCAATGTACTTTTTTCGCTATAAACACAGAAGTGTTTCCTCTCATCTACACTCCTCTAAGAATATTACTCTTATAATGCTAAGAAAATCTTTGTAGTTATTTGAAAACAGAACAACGTGAGCAAAAACAATTCTTTTTCAGAGGGTTAAAAATAAATAGCCACTTAACCACACAAGGGTTAAAGTATTTCAGGTTATTTAAAATACAGTAACTTGACTGACTGTCCCAAGTGGGATATAACCTAATGGTAAAAAGAAACTCTAGAGAATTTTTTTTTTTTTTTTTTTTTTTTGAGACAGAGTCTCATTCTGTCGCCAGGCTGGAGTGCAGTGGCGTGATCTCAGCTCACTGCAACCTCCGCCTCCCAGGTTCAAGCGATTCTCTGCCTCAGCCTCCTGAGTAGCTGGGACTACAGGCGCACGCCACCATGCCCAGCTGATTCTTGTATTTTTAGTAGAGACCAGGCTTCATCATGTTGGCCAGGATGGTCTTGATCTTTTGACCTCAGGTGATCCGCCTGCCTTGGCCTCCCAAAGTGCTGGTATTACAGGCGTGAGCCACTGCGCCTGGTCCTACTCTGGAGAAATTTTAAACTGTATTCAATATTTATATTGAATGATTTGGGCATCATTTTTCTGAAACTAAGACATGTAAGGTAAAAACAAGTAATTATGTTAACTTTGCCAGAACCAAGAATTTCAGGTTAAGTGATTAGAGTCACAAATATAAAATCAAAAAGTAAAATTTATCTGTCTTCTATTTCAGTTGACTGTGTCACTATGCTTGTAAGGTATTCTTTTCTTTTAAAAGTGCATATTTTATATAGCCTTGTCCACTGAAAGGGGCAAAGAAATATGGAGCAAGGAACACGTCTAGGGCTCAGACTGTGATCTCGCAACATCGTTTCGCACGTCAAGTCTCTTTGGAGAAATGACTGTGTCAGATCTGGTTCAGGAAATAGATAAGATGAGCTAGAGTATCTTATTATACTAGAACATAAGATAAATCTTTTAAAGATCACTAGGATCATGTCAAAAGGGTTTAGAAGCCAAATTAAAGAGACACCCTCACTCACTAAAGATGGGACAGTTGGGTTCTCAAAAAGGATAGTAACTGCAAATAATTTTTAGGCATCTAATATTGTATCATTCATGAGTTCAAAATGATACTGAAAATGAGCCACCATTGGTCTTTGGTCACATTTAGCAGATGTTAGGGAACTAACTATTCTAAAACTGAGAAAACAGTCAAGCATTTATTCTGCTTTTGCTTTACAAACTATGCTTAGGGATTATCATATAGCTCATGAAGAAAAGTCTTTCTTTATAGCAGCACTCCAGCTACTAAATGAAGGATTAATATAATGACATCATTTCAGAACTCCTAGTAAAATAATGGATGTAGGCAGTGATCATCAATGACTGCTAAAACTGTTAAATGAGAAACTGATGGGGAACTTTAAAATGATGGAAAGACTAACAAGATTTGACCCAGCAATCAATCTTAACATCCCATAAAGGAAGATAATCAGACATTATGTGCCTCCTGTTGAAAGTACACAACTATGAGTCATTCCTGCCAAAAAACAGAAATTTAATCTGATAAATCTTCCAAATCGAATTGCCAGCTTTTAAGAAAACAGAATGTGTTAAATGATACCATGAAGATGCAATTAGTAAAATTCATAGGAAAAATGACCTGGTTTCTTTAATCTCTTCAACAAACACATGAAAAGAAAAATACAGAGAGAGAAATCTATAGATTAAAATAAACAAGAGGGGCCTGGCTTGGTGGCTCCCAGCACTTTGGGAGGCCGAGGCGGACAGATCACTTGAGCCCAGGGGTTCAAGACCAACCTGGGCAACATGGAAAAACCCTGTCTCTACAAAAAAATACAAAAATCAGCCAGGCATGGTGGCATGCAACTGTGGTCTCAGCTGCTTGGGGGCCTGAGGCTGGAGGATTGCTTGATCCCAGGAGGTCTAGGCTGCAGTGAGTCAAGATCACACCACTGCACTCCAGCCTGGTTAACAAAGTGACATCCTGTCAAAAAAATTTAAAAAAGAAAGAAACTTAAGAGTTATGTCAACCAAATGCAATGTGTATCTATTGATCCTGATTCAAATAAACCAACTGCTGTAAAATATTTTGAGATAATCTTAGAAATTTGAATAGACTGAATATTTTATGATATTAAGAAATTATTAATAATTTTATGTGCAATATTTATGTTTTGATCATGTTTTAAAAGAGCCCTTGGCCGGATGTGGTGGCTCACACCTGTAATCCCAGCACTTTGGGAGGCCGAGATGGGAATCACTTAAGGTCAGGAGTTTGAGACCAGCCTGGCCAACATAATGAAACCCTGTCTCTACTAAAAATACAAAAATTAGCTGGGCGTGGTGGCGCACCTGTAGTCCAAGCTACTCAGGAGGCTGAGGCAGGAGAATTGCTTGAACCTGGGAGGCAGAGGTTGCTGTGAGCTGAGATTGTGTCACTGCACTCCAGCCTGGGCGACAAAGCGAGACTCTGTTTCAACTAATAATAATAAGCCCGTAACTTGCAGAAATACATAGTAAAATATTTTCAGATGAAATGATGTGTCAAGGATTTGCTTGAAAAGAACCGAGTTTGGGAGGGAAACAATGGAACATTGGAGGAGGTATTTGTGCAACAGTATCAACCACAGGTTAATAATTATTGAACTAAGTAACAAATACATGAGAGTTTATTATAGTATTCTCTACTTTTGTATGTGCTTAATAATTTTATAGCAAAGAATGGAAAATACGAAAGCTCTAAAAACCAATGTTATTCAAATGCTTACATTACCAAAAGTTAAAATTATACACACATTATTCTGTTCATGTTTCTCTCCCATTGTCTAAGATCATTTTATTTATTCTAAATATTATGGGAGAAAATTTGATAACATCTCCTTGGCCTCTTTAATGATTAAAAGTAGAATTGAGGTCTCAGTGGACCTAGTGTAGCCACAGATTGGACCCTAAAGGAAAAGATAGGTTGGTGCTGCCTTCCATTTGTGAACATGGCTCTTTAAATAAGTAGTAGCTTAAAATAATTTGCCTTTGGGTATCATACTCAGTGAATATAAAATGATGAAACAACAATCCTTAAGCTGCTAGAGCTGGGGTGGGAAGGGGTATCATAGCATAATAGAGCAAGTGTCATAACATCAATGACTTCCACTGTGTGGTACAGGAGAGAGAATTTTTAGGTCTTTCTCAAGCTGAAGGATGCTCTTTTTCTGCTCTCCTTACAGAATAGAGTGATCTGTGATATCTTCCCGCTACTCCCAAGTCGGGAGAGAGAGAGAATGAAGACCCATTGCTGTACAGGAACAAACTGAACGTGTTGAAGGTCCCGCAAGGCGAGGGTGGCTGGAATGCAGACACAACACCAGGAGGAACAGGAGATGGGGCTGACAAGAGAGGCAGGAGTCAGATCTCATGGGAACTGTCACCTGCAGGTAAGAGGTTTGGACTTCATCCCACATGCGATAAGAAGTCATTGTTGGGATTTTAAGCTGGCAAGGGCAGTGGCTATATTTGCCTTTTTAAAAGTTCACTCTGGCTGCATGAGGTAAAAAGGATCAGAGAGGGACAAGCATGGAATCATGTCAGAAATGTAACCCTCTCACCAGGCACAATGGTAACATGGTGGAGGTGGTGGAAATGGAGAGAAGTAGGCAGATATGAGATATAATTTGGAGATAGAATAGACAGGACTGGGTTTTTTTGTTGTTTTTTGTTTGTTTTTGTTTTTTTTGAGACAGAGTCTCCCTCTGTCACCAGGCTGGAGTGCAGTGGCACCATCTCAGCTCACTGCAACCTCTGCCTCCCAGGTTCAAGCGATTCTCCTGCCTCAGCCTCCTGAGTAGCTGGGACTACAGGCATGTGCCACCGTGCTCCGTTAATTTTTGTATTTTAATAGAGATGGGGTTTCACCCTGTTGGTCAAGATGGTCTCAATCTCATGACCTCATGATCCGCCCACCTCGGCCTCCCAAAGTGCTGGGATTACAGGCATGAGCCACCACGCCCAGCCAGGACTTGTTGATGTATTGGTTAAGGAGGATCACGGACAGAAGTTTCAAAGGTAACACACAAATTTTTTCGTATGATCACCCAGAAGAAGAGATGCATTTATAACTAAATGAAGAACACAGGAAAAGAGGCATATTTGTGACCAGAGATCAAGAATAAAGTTTTGAGCATATTAAGTTTGAGATGCTGATTAATCTATCCAAGGGACATCCCAGTGATGATAAACAGAAGTTAGAATGTACATCTGGAGTAAAGAAATATCATCAGGCATTTAAGCCAGGCATGGTGGCATGCACCTGTAATCCCCGCATTTTGGGAGCCCGAGGTGGGTGGATCACCTGAGGTCAGGAGTCCGAGACCAGCCTGGCCAACATGGCCAAATGCCAACTCTACTAAAAATACAATTAGCTGGGAGTAGTGGCCCATGCCTGTAATCCCAGCTAGTCGGGAGGCTGAGGTAGGAGAATTACTGGAATCTTGTTGCAGTGAGCACAGATCGTGCTATTGCACTCCAGCCTGGGCAATAGAGCAAGACTCCATCTCAAAAAAGGTGGGGGTGGGGAGAATGGGTGGGGGAAAGAAACATCATCAGACATTTGCCCAAGGTGGAAAAGTGATAGCCCCTAATGTTGATCAGAGCAGGAAGTATTAAAAGACTGGGTGGGGTCATAGAGAGAGAGGCAACTGAAGTTAGAAGCCCCCGGAACTGATAAGACCCATCATATTGACCATCTTAGGCTGTGGCCCTCCAAGTCCCAGCCACACTAGCAAATACAATGCTCCTCTAGTGAGTTCTGTTGTTCCCCAAACATGGGACAACTTCTCAGCTTTCTGAGGAAGCTTTCCTAGGATGAAGTGATTCTTCTGCCATCCTGTAAGTATGACTCTGAGCTTTGAAGACAGGGCTGACCCAGGGGAAGCCCAGGATTGGGACAGAATTGACTAAAATCTTAGGATAGTGTCCAGGGACCAGATAAATTTTTTTTGTCTTTCTTAAGGAAGCCTCTTATCAAGGTAATTATTGTGAAAAGTAGGAAATGATTTGTGGTACTGCCCAGTAAGCCTCAAATATTGCTGGAAATCATTAATCATATCAAGGTAGGGACATGCCGTGCCCTCTTTAGAAGTACAAGTGCCTTCTTCAGCAGGCAGGGATTTTACCCAGAAATTTTACTCTGACACTCTCAGATAAATATTTTTTAGGTTTGGGTTTGGAGTTAAAGCTGCAAACATCATCAGAGTCTCATGGGATACCAGAATGAGAAAAGTAGTCCAAGCAAACATCTGTTTTCAATCTTTTCAGTGTTGCAGACCTCTTTGAATACACCATGAGCATTGTGGATTCTCGCCTCTGGAAAATAAAAATCACATACAGAAAAATTCAGACAACTTTAAGGAGTTTGAAGAATCCCTGCTAGTCGTGGACCCATTTGGGGTTGATGGATTCCTGACCATGACTCCTTGGATTCAGAAGTTATGTAAGATGCAGTTTAACAAACACTGGAAATCAAACGAGCATTCTGAGGACAAACAGCATCTTCCATACATCATCTTCTGGAATATCCCAGATCTGGATGAGGTCACAGGAATGTCCATTCATAGGGAGCTCTACCTGGTGCTCAGAGATCATTGAGAGAGGGTAATCATCATGGATGTGTCCAAGTGAAGGTAGTTTGGAAAGAAACAAAGTTACCCTTTTTTCTCACTAAACGTCTTAGGGTCCCCATTAGCAGGAAGGAAGGAAGAGGAAAGGTGAGCTCCCTGGTATTGATGTATTTACAGAGAACCTAGACATCAGCCATACATACAGAGGACACTCATTTGGCCAGAATTTGGGCTTTGACTTTAATTAAATTCCCTTGCTCCCAATAAAACCTCTCTTAATCTGAAAACAATTTGTCATAAGTGATGTACCTGCCAAGACCTCATGGCAAAGAGGCAGGGGGTACCTAGTAAATGTTGCTGGTGAAGTCCAGCATGACTCTAAAGGGACAGTGGCTTCCTTTGGATGGTCATGTGCTGGTGCTGGACATAGCAATCAGAAGGACAGTTGTGAACACTCAGGAGTGAACCAAGATGCAAAATTCAAGTCCGAGGGAAGAAGGGTGCAGTGTAGAGGGAAGAAGGATGCAGTGTGGAAGGAGGGAAGAAAGATGCAGTGTGGAAGAAGGGAAGGCAGATGCTGCAGCCCTGCCTACAAACAAGGAGGGAGCCATTAAGAGCCCCAAGCTGGCCAGGCGCGGTGGCTCACGCCTGTAATCCTAATCCCGGCACTTTGGGAAGCCAAGGTGGACAGATCACCTGAGGTCAGGAGTTTGAGACCAGCTTGACCAACATGGAGAAACTTTGTCTTTACTAAAAATACAAAATTAGCCAGGAGGCTGAGGCAGAAAAATTGCTTGAATCCAGGAGATAGAGGTTGCAGTGAGCCGAGATCATGCCATTGCACTCTAGCCTGGGCAACAAGAGCGAAACTCCATCTCAAAAAAACAAAAAAGCCCCAAGCCTACTTTATCAGACAGAGGAATCAAGTTGTATTTCCTTCTCACCAAGAGACACTGGAAAGCTGTGATCTTACGCCAGTGGAGAAAGTGAGAGGAAAATAAACTCTTTCTAAGGATGAATCCTGAAAGCCTTTCACAGACAATGCTGGTGCTATAAGAATGACCTGTGATGGTTAAGCCATCACCGTCTTCATTCCAATTGACATTCTAGGTAAACCTGTGCACAACTTTTTCTGTGTATTTTCCAAAAAAGGATCATTTTATAAAGGCTCAAGTTATTTACAAATATTGTGCATATTCTTGCTGTTTCTCAGTTCTTTAAGAACCATACAGACATATTGCCTGGATTTTCACCAGCCAGTATGAATGTGCTCACCTTCCCTTGGGTGAGACCACACAGGCACAACACGCAGCTCAGGATAAGTTTTATTGAACTTTTAGAGAGCTAGTTAATTAATTAATTCATTCATTCATTTTTTGAGATGGAGTCCTTCTCTGTCACCCAGGTTGGGGTGCAGTGGCATGATCTCAGCTCACTCCGCCTCCCAGGTTCAAGTGATTCTCTTGCCTCAGCCTCCCGAGTAGCTGGGATTACTGGCATGTGCCACAATACCCAGCTCTTTTTTGTATTTTTAGTACAGACTGGGTTTCACCATGTTAGGCAGGCTGGCCTCGAACTCCTGACCTCAGGTAATCTGCCCGCCTCGGCCTCCCAAAGTGTTGGGATTACAGGCGTGAGCCACGGTGCCGGGACCAAGAGCTAGTTAATTTAAAAAATAGTTTACAAGTTATTTAATAAATGAGAAAATGGAAACTCAGCCCCAAGGGGAAACGGGATTCTAAGTTTAACTTCCTTAGGCAGGTCCAGTTTTGTGTGGTTTCTGTGGTATGGGTGAGTGGTTATCACACAATTTGATCTCATGAGTAAAACTGATGCAGGAGGACTTTTGTTCACTCTGTTTTATTAATGAAATGAATCCAGAGCTGCTTTTCTATGCTAAACACTTTAGAGTAAAGACATAATAAAGACAGCCCTTCCTCCTCTTGTCTGAGGGAATTTAGGAAGACATTCCTTGAGGAATCTATTTAGGGCTTTGGAGACAGGAAAGGTAGCAGGATATGGTAAGAGCAAAAGCATCAGCTACAGTAGGTAATGCCTGGGGTTGTTGAAACTCAAGGAAAAAAAGGTTTCCTGTACAAAAACCAAGCACCGTTTTATTTTAATGCTCAACCGAGACCCCTTCCTGAGGAAACCAGCCATGTCTGTGATTCTTGAAGAAGGTAGTTCCTCTGAGCCCTGTGTTCGCCAGAGGCCTGGAGGAGTAAGTGAGAAGTAGAGGGTGCTGCCAGCACAAATGCTTTGTCATTTAGAAGTGCCCAGGGAGCAGTTATAAAACACACACCTGCAAATTACAAGAGGATGGCATGGGCTCACAGGTGCAGCAAGACATGAAGTGACATCTGTCCTCAGTGTGCCTTTTCTTGGAATGCTCCCGTGTAGAACCCTACGTCACTTTGAACGAACTTCTTTCTGAAGTGCCTGGGGAGCTCTATCTCCAAGCCCCTACCCTAGGTACTTGTCCCCTGAGGCCACCCAATCCCACCCCAGTACTGATGACTCATCTTAGGAACTGGAGATAGTGAAAGACAAGACCAATTGAGCATTTGGATGGGAGAGAACACGACTTACATGCTCTGCTAATCTGGGATCACATTCTTCCCTACAAGTCTGAAAACTAAGTGACAGCCCAAAGTCTCCCTTTTAGCAGGTTACGAGGGGAAGCACACCAACAGGCCTCACAACTGTGTGTGGAATCACTGTGTTCTCAGTGAGGGAGAGAAAATAGAGAATTTTTAAAGCATTCTCCCCAGATAATAGAAGTTTTGATTCGTTCTTTCCCAAGACAAAACCAAAAGTTTGTTTAAATCTTGTTGTTTCGCACACACATTCAGGAGAGCAACTTTGAGTGTCTACTACATACTAGGCATTGCACTGTGTGTGGGGCAATACAGGGGTGATATGGGGCGGAATAAGGCAACTTGAGTGGCCGCTAGGTGTACTGCAGAGGTAGTTAACCTGCACTTTGACAAGCCTCCCTCCCCTCCCTTCCCCTCTCTTCCCCTCCCTTCCCCTCCCCTCCCTTTCCCTTCCCTTTTTTTTTTGAGGTGGAGTCTCGCTCTGTCGCCCAGGCTGGAGTGCAGTGGTGCGATCTCGGCTCACTGCAAGCTCCGCCTGCCGGGTTCGTGCCATTCTCCTGCCTCAGCCTCCCGAGCAGCTGGGACTACAGGGGCCCGCCACCACGCCCGGCTAATTTTTTGTATTTTTAATAGAGATGGAGTTTCACCGTGTTAGCCAGGATGGTCTCGAATTCCTGACCTCGTGATCCACCCGCCTCGGCCTCCCAAAGTTCTGGGATTACAGGAGTGAGCCACCGTGCCCGGCCCATTACTTTTTTTTTTTTTTTTTTTTTTTTAAGGCAGAGTCTCTATCTCCCAGGCTGGAGTGCAGTAGCGTGATCTCTGCTCACTGCAACCTCCACCTCTCAGGTTCAAGCAATTCTCCTGCCACAGCCTCCCAAGTAGCTGGGATTACAGGTGTATGCCACCATTGCCCAACTAATTTTTGTATTTTTAGTAGAGACGGGGTTTCGCCATGTTGACCAGGCTGGTCACAAACTCCTGACCTCAAGTGATCCACCTGCCTCGGCCTCTCAAAGTGCTGAGAATACAGGCGTGAGCCAATGCACCAGGCCTAATTTTCATTAATTTTAATCTTTCTTTTTTTATAAAAGCATTGAAGTTTCTACGTTGTCTTCTGAGGATTAGTTATGCTAGGTTTCAGTTTTGATTGCCTCTTTGTTCCAAAGTTTGTCTAAGGATATATTTCATAATTTCAAAGTATTAACTTCATCACTTTTTATTATTTATTATAACTCTATTCTAACTCAATTGGATGATGATAGAAATAAACTCTCCTTTCTTTGTTCTGTCAACCTAGAAAATAATTTTTATTAGCTATTTGAGAGATTATACATTCATAAATTTCTTTATGTTTTTAATTTTTGTCTGTTACTTATGACTGATTATGAAAGAGTTATATTAAAATTTCCCAGTAATATTACACTTGTATACAGTTCTTTTATTCCTAATAAGTTTTGCCTCATATATTCAGCTGCTGTTTTTTGTGTGCACAGAGGTTTATGAGTTGTTATAATTGTCTGGGTTGTCTAAGAAGCAGACACCGAGATAGAAATGAATAGGGAAGAATTGTATTAGGGGAAATGCCTAAGAAATAAATCGGAGAAGGAGTTGGGAGAGGCTGGGAGAGCTGTCAGATCATAATGAAGACTGACTCTAAGAAAAAGAGAAAGACAAGAAAAATAGAGTTGAAGTGTTTTCAACTGCTGTGAAGTCTAAACATTCAGCACTGCTGTCTGGAAGTCCTTGAGCCAAATTTGGCTGTCCAAGAGTCTTGTGTCTTCCAGGAATGGGCTAATTTACTATGCTATTGCTCTTGTTTATTGTCTGAGAACAGCCTCTGGGAAAGCTGGCCCACCATGAATGGGGTGATAGGTTTAGAGGGCAGTGGCTGGTGCCCACTGTCAATGATGCTCCCTGTAGTTGGAAGTCAGGTAGGTGTATTCTAATGACAATCATTTTCATGTACCTTCCTCAAAAACAAACACATTCAAATTTTATTAACTGATTATTTTAGCATTTCCCAAACCTACTAGATCATGGAATCTTTTTTATTTTTTTTCTACAGAACTCATGGAGCACATCCTGAGAAGTGCTTTTCTAGTTGCACATGCGTAGGCATTGCCCTTGGTCATGTCTAGAGCATTTTACTAATGATATCTATGACAACAGAGAAAGCAAGTATGTTGAATTTGCAGCGGTAATGTAGAGCAAAAGGGAAAACAAATTCAATAGATTTTCAGAAGTCTGTCTACCTATGCAATTATGTTCCAGTTCTAAAAGGCTCTTTGAAAAGCCTTTCATAAATCCAAAGTAAAACAGCCTGTTTTTAGTCTGCAGCCTCTGGGTACATTCCTACCAAAATGGACATGGGTCATGACTTTGAAGCGTTAAAACCAGACACACATTTTCCTAGCTGATGTTTGTTCTGTAAGCATCTAAAGTTTTTGAGACAGTTAATCCCGACCCGAAGCTCAAGATCTCTGAAATTAGTTTCTGGTAACTCCTTAGATGTCATGCCATGCCATGTATATTTGTCTCTTCTCACTTTGATTTTGTGCAGATTCAAATGGCCATGAACCCATTCAACCATACAAAGCTTGAGACAGAAGTTTCCTTGGCAGTAGCATCACCTTGTTCTGTCTTCAAGTTCTCTAACTAACTCTTGGCTTTAGAATACTTAGTCTAATAAACTAAAGCCTAAAAAGTCTACCTCATCTAACAATAGGGTTGATCTTTCAACCACATACATCTCTTTTCCTTGTCTTGCCTACTATTGTCAGTTGCATAGACTTTTTTGTTCACTGATGTTTCACTGTTTATCCTTGAGAATCATTCCTACTGTCAAATGACTCATCTCAGCTGCATATGTTGCATTTGTCATTTCGTCACCACTTTCAATTTTTACAAGTCAACTTCCTTTGTTTTCCTTATAATCTTAAGTCTCTAGGTATGAATGCTTTCAATATTTTCTTAATAGTACTTTTCAAATAGTATGCATTTAATAATGTCCTTAAAACAGCTCAATAATAAGCACAGACCAATAAAGAGTGTGACAGCTGGCCAGGCGTGGATGCTCATGCCTGTAATCCCAGAACTTTGGGAGGCCGAGGCGGGTGGATCACCTGAGGGCAGGAGTTCGAGACCAGCCTGGCCACTACTGGTGAAACCCCATCTCTACTAAAATAGAAAAATTAGCTGGGCGTGGTGGCGCATGCCTATAATCCCAGCTACTCTGGAGACTGAGGCAGGAGAATCACTTGAATCTGGGAGGCAAATGTTGCAGTGAGCCAAGATCACGCCACTGCACTCCAGCCTGGGCAACAAGAGTGAGACCCTGTCTCAAAAAAAAAAAAGAGTGTGACAGCTGAGTATGCAACCACTGATGTCATCTGTTGGTGGCAGTGGGACCTGAAACAATTTGCTCTGATGGAAAGCTTTGCTTATATCTACAAAAGTTTATTGGTGGAAAACTCATAAAGAAAGATGATTCTATATTAATCTCTATAGCTAGAGGGGGTTTATAAGTAATGCCACATATGGTTTTCTGGTCCCGCTGGAGACAGATTCTTTAAACACAAATGGGGAAAGAATGGTAGTTATGACTTCAGATACCAAACCAATTTACCTTAAAGTCTCCTGTAAATTAAACCAGCTTTGATCCACCAGTCCTGGCTCATTGGTGACCTGGGTTTTATTCCTAATTTGATTCAGGTAGCTTTAGTTTTATCTGAATGGTACCAATCTTTCACTGATAATCTGGCATTGACACATACAATTCCTGGCTTCATCTTTGTGTATAAATAATAAGCCCTAACCTCAATCAAGCTGGTGATGTCTTTGCCTGAGGTCCCAAGTGTCCTTTTAGTAAAAGGCTAGAATTACATTAATTGATAATAAACTTCACCTGGATACAAGGTTCTTCCAGGACCTGCATTTGGTTGGACGGTTCTTAGTTGTTTCCTTGAGTTTCTTTCCTTCTTTTTTTTTTTTTTTTTTCTTTTTAGAGACAGAGTTTCACTCTGTTGCCCTGGCTGCTGTGCAGTGGTGTGGTACAAGAACAGCTCACTGCAACTTTGAACTCCTGGGCTCAAGTGATCCTCCCATCTCAGCCTCCCAGGTGGCTGGGACTACAGCTGAGCACCACTATGCCTTGCTAATTTTTAGATTTTCTGTAGAGACAGAGTCTCACTGTGTTTCCCAGGCTGATCTCAAACTCATGGCCTCAAGCACTCCTCCTGCCTCAGGCTCCCAAAGTGCTGGGATTTCAGGCATAAGCTACCATACCTGGCCTGGCATCCCCTCTTTTACCACTGCTGGGATCACTTGGCTCCCATCTATTGGCCTAGGCCTATCTTAGTCCCTATGATAAATCTTGATGTTAGACAGGATGAAAGCACATCCCTCCAGCCCACAACATTCCCATACTTTGGGGCTTGGGGTCTATCCCCTCCCTGCTGCTCTTTGACCTTGTGCACCTAGTCTGATAACAAGAGTGGAGTCCTATTGCTATCACTCCATGTATGCCTTCTACCACCTCTGTAACTAAACAGAGACAGTGTAATGTCAAGAGTACCAGATTGGCTCAAAGGACACAATCAACACAGTGAAAACACTATGGAATGGGAGAAAATATTTGTGAATATTGTGGGATTGTGGGCCCTTATTCCATGAGAGCTTAATATCCAGAAAACATAGCTACAATTCAATAACGAAAAAGCAAACAAATCCCATTGAAAAATGGACAAAGGACTTAGAGATTTCTCCAAAGAAGAAATACAAGTGGTCAATAAGCACATAAAAAATGCTCAACATCACTAATCATTAGGGAAATGTCAATTAAAACCATCTTTCACCCATTAGAATGGCTACCATAAGAAAAGATAAAATAATAAGTGTTGGCAAGGATATGGAGAAATTGGAACGATGGTACACTGTTGGTAGGAATGTAAAACAGTGTAGCTGCCATGAAAAACAGTACAGCAGTTCCTCAAAAAATTAAAAATAGAATTACCACATGATACAACAATTCTACTTCAGGTATATACTGAAAAGAATTGAAAGGATGAATTTGAAGAGATATTTGTACACTCATGTTCATAGCAGCATTATTCACAATAGCTAAAAGGTGAAAACATCCCAAGTGTTGGATGAATAGATAAGCAAAATGCAGTATATACATACAATGGAAAATTATTCAGTGGTAAAATAGAAGAAAATTCTTACACATGCTACAACATGGATGACACTTATAGAAAATATTATGCTGTGAAATGAGCCACTCACAAAAAAGAAAAAGACTGTATGATTCTTCCACTTATAGGAAATATCTAGAATGGGGAACTTCATAGAGACAGAAAATAGAATGATGGTTGCCAGGAGCTGAGGGGAGGAGGGAAAGGGAAGTTGTTTGATTAATGTCATTTCAGTGTGACAATATGAAGAGTTCTGGAGATTGGTTGCACAACAATGTTAATGTACTTAACACTACTAAAATGTACACTTAAAAATAGTTAAGATTGGCCAGGTGTGGTGGCTCAAGCCTGTAATCCCAGCACTTTGGGAGGCCAAGGCAGGCAGATCACAAGGTCAGGAGTTCAAGACCAACCTGGCCAACATAGTGAAACCCCGTCTCTACTAAAAATACAAAAAAATTAGCCAGGCGTGGTGGCGGGCACCTGTAATCCCCACTACTCGGTAGGCTGAGGCAAGGACAATCGCTTGAACCCAGGAGGTGGAGGTTCCAGTGAGCCAAGATCGCACCACTGCACTCCAGTCCGGGCAATAGTGCAAGACTCCATCTCAAAAAAAAAAAAAAAAAAAAAAAAAAAACAAAAAACTTAAGATGGTACATTTATGTTATGTATATTTTACCAAAAAACTTTTTTTGAGAATGAGCACAGCAGAGGACCTGAATAGATGTCTCAACTCTGATCTTGTTATGCATATCACTAACTTCTTTGGAATTCAGTTCTCTCACTGTATCACTAGAAGCCTAATTATTCGTATTTACATCCCAGGAACACAGAAAATTCAATGAGCTCATCCATGGAAAATTACTTTGTAAACAATACAGAATTCTTCTGTAAATGTAGATATTGTAGAAAGTGAAGTAGAGTTCCTCTTCAAAGGGACTTTCCTCCCTGTCTAATTAGTAATAAATAGTAACTTCTCTTAGAAACAAAATTTATTCAAAGATCTGTGCTAACATTCTTAGATATCTGCTAGCCATAATAAAGAAATCAATGTACTTTGTGTTCTTAGCTCCCACATTTTAGCCTGGATATTTGCCCTGGCATGCTTATACTGGTCCAAGCAAGCATTAGGTCATAGCCTGTTCCTCTTCTTCATTTGGAGGTGTTTTTACCTTTCTCAGCATTCCACAGGTTTCTTCCTCCTTCCTTTGTTCTCCTCTGCCTTTGCCTCTTTTAAAAAGTTCTAAGTTGCTAGCCAATAGGGACAAGTACAGAATGTGAGGTCACATTCCAGCCAATGGAAACTGGACACAGCAGTAGGGTGGACACATCAGGTTATAAATGACCCTGCCTCCTTTGTTCGAGTGTGCTGTCATGGCAAAACTGCTAGTGAGTGGCACTCTTTCTGCAGAAGGTAAACTAGTCTTGCTGGGAGGTCCTTTGTCTCAGTGTTGATTTTTGCGACACTGAGCGCCCATTCCCAACTATATCAACAATAAAGTGTACAACTAGAAATATTTTAGTTGTCTCTAAGAAGACAATTAGTAGATAAATTTGAGAGAAATTTGTAGAGTTAAAATAATCCCAGGAACCTGCAGTACAGCATGGATATGCAATTCAAGTCAAAGCATTTTAGTGAGAACTTACCGTACATCAGGCACATCCTAGGCACAGGAAACAAGAATAGTCTCTCTCTGTTGCTGAGCATAATATGATCACAGAATTTTTTAAAAAGCTATAAAACACGGTATTGAGGAAGGAACACAGAAGGCTGTGAGAGATCATGGACGTCCTGAATGAGGTGGGCTTCTCATAGGAAATGACATCTAACCTGAGGTCTGAAGGCTGAGTACAATTTCACCAGGCCAAGAGGAAGGGAAAATCAAAACACACATAACCACTCATAAGAGATGACACAAAATGTGTATACAAGAGAATGAATAAGAAATAGTAGAAATATTAGAAAGGTTCGGTAAAATTTCTGAAGGTTGACTTAAATTTCACCAGACCAAGAGGAAGGGAAAATGTGTTCTAGGAAGATGAAACAACTGTGAGAAAGTGTGACGGTAAGAGGAAATCCTGATATGTTTGAGGGGCTGAAGAAATTTCTCTACGAAGTTTGGGAGACGAAAAGCTGAGAGTTAACAGGAACCTCAGCTCACACCCAGACCTTTAAGCTATATAAAGCTGTTAACATTTAACCTGTAAAAAGTAAAGTAGAGGTTCCTCTTCAAAGACTTTCCTCCCATCTAATTAGGAATAAATAGTAACTTCTGTGCTAACATTCTTAGATATCTGCTAGCCGTAATAAAGAAATCAATGTACTTTATGTTCTTAACTCCCACAGTTTAGCCTAAATATTTGCCCTGGCATGCTTATACTGGTCCAAGCAAGCATTAGGTCGTAGCCTGTTCCTCTTCCTTATTTGAAGGCGTTTTTACCTTTCTCAGCATACCACAGGTTACTTCTTTCTTTGTTCTCCTCTGCCTTTTCCTCTTTTAAAAAGTTCTAGGTTGCTAGCCAGTTGGGACAAACACAGAATGTGAGGTCCCGTTCCAGCCAATGGAAACCGGATGCAGCAATAGGGTGGACACGTCAGGTTATTAATGACCCTGTTTCCTTTGTTCGGTGTACTCTCTTGGCAAAACTGCTGGTGAGTGTACCCTTTCTGCAGAAAGTAAAAAAATGGGCTTGCTGAGGAAATTAAATTTATGTTAAAGCGCTATTTCTTTACAGCACCAGGGAACAAGCATTTCTAACCCAAAGTGCAATATGATGCCATCAAAGAGTATTAAGTGGGTAATGCTATCATCAGAATTTTGTTTTGTGAAGATCATTCAGTTTCTAGGGTAGAAGAGTGTATTGGGGTAGGCAGGGGAGAAGTCCAGGCATAGAAATGTCATACTGAAGGTTGTTACAGTAATCTAGACCCATGATGATGGAGGGAAAATAGCATATACATTCAAGCCAGATTTACGAATAAAAATTGATAGGATCTGGTAATGTATTAGACATAGAGTAAGAAGGAGAGAGGGGGTCAAAGTGATGGCTTGGGCAACTGTGAACATGGCATTACCATTTTCGGAGAAAGGGAACACAGAGCAAGCAACATGTTCAGTTTTGGATGTTTTGAGTATGAAATGTTTGAGGGCCAAGCAAATGGGATGCCCAGGTCAGGTGAATGCACTGGTTTAAGATGATTGGGATAGAAATTTGAGCCAGAGATATAGATGTGCAAGTCATTAACGGGTAAAGGGAGTCAAAACCATGGACGTGTAAAGGCACTGTGTAGTAGTGCAGGTGATAGAAGAAGGCAAACAAAGAGGATTTGTTATGAGAATGAGAATCAAAACATACATAACCACTCCTAAGACAGGACACAAAATGTGTATACCAGAGAATGAATAAGAAATAATAGAAATACTAGGAAAAGAGAAGGACATATTTTCTCAAAAAGTTAATAGTTTATGTTTTAAGCTGGGAGAAAAACATCATCTATCCAATGAAAAATAAGAAATGAAGGAAAAAATTCAAAAGGTACAGTAAATGGAAAATGTTAAATAAGATGTCAGAAGTATTTTTTATTATAATAAAAGTAATCAGAGTAAATGTAAATGGATTTTAAAACACCCACTGGATTTAAAGAATAGAAGAACCTAATATGTTATTACAAGAGACAAACTTGAAACAAAAGAAAACAGAAAGATTTGAAATGAAGATTTTATTTTTTTATAGCTACTAACTTCTGTAGCACTTACTATGTGCCAGGCATTGTTCTAAGCCTGTTCCAAGTATTAATTCATTTAATCCTCATAACAATACTATAATGTAGTTCCTATTAATATCCCCATTTACTAGATAAGGAAATTGAAGCATAAAGGTTACATAATCATTCCAAGATAAAAAAACTAGTAGTAAGTGGCAGAGCTGAGATTCAAACCCAAGTGGTCGACCCAGATTAAGAAAGATATACAAATGTGGATCAAAACAGACACGGTATTCAAATTTTAATATCTGACAAAATAGAACTTGAGACAAAAAAAATATATCATACCGGTCACAACGGGACATTAGATACTGGTGAAAAGAGCACTAATTGTTTTGGGGGATTTCTAATATACTATTTCAAACCAACAGGTCAAGCAAAGGAAAATAAATACGTCTATAAAAGATCTGTTTAATTATCATTTTTTTCAGAGAGGTTTTTCTAACCTACCCTTCATGAATTAACTCTGACCACATATGCCCTGAATTGTCTATCACCCTTATTCTGCTTTATTGTTCTCCAACGCAGTTATCACTATCATATATATGTGTGTAAGATGTAATGTGTTGTTTACTAATTTATTATCAGCACCAGCAAAATATTGCTTCCATGAAAGGCAGGAATTTTGTTTTGCTTACCACTGTATCTCACATGCCTAGAACAGTGTGTAGCAAAAAAGTAGGCATTGAACATTCTTTGAAAAAATTAACAAATAGATGAATCTAAATAATACAATCAATAAGATTAATGTACTATGTGTACATACTCACCCTCAATAGATGTAGAAAACATTCTCTTTTGAGTGAAAATGGAATAGTCAGAAAAATTGGCCACGTGTGAAGCCATAAAATAAGCATCAAGAAATTCCAAATGAAAATATCATAAGATAATAATAAAATATAATAAACATCATACTAGTAACAATAATTATAAATCAATACTAAAGGTATCTAAAAAATGTCAGTAACATACTAAATATTACACTAAATAATAAGCTAAATGTTTAAATAGTGGATCAAAATAATTTAAAAGACTGAAATGTTAAAAATTAGTAACTGACCAGTAAGTACTAATTTAACTATGCTAACAAACTAAACTAAATTAAAAGGAACTAAACAAATAAAACTAAATGACTTAGCTAATAAGTAAACTAAATTAAATACCGAAACTAAATTGTACAAACTAAACTAAAAAAAAATACTATCCCAAATACTTGAGATAAAGATAAATCATAAGAAATGCTATAACATATAGAACTGAATTACTGTGAGTTATTAACTTGTCAAAATTAAAGAGACATAATAAAAGCATACCTAGAGAGAATTTTATAGTTTTATTCATTTATCAGGGAAAAAAATGAACTCAGTAAGAGCAAATGAACTCAGCTGAGCACCATTGCCCGCACCTACAGTCCCAGCTACTTGAGAGGCTGAGCCAGGAGGCTCACTTGAGCATAGGAGTTTGAGGCCACAGTGCACAGTGACCACATCTGTGAATAACTACAGCACTGCAGCCTGGGTAATATAACAAGACTCCATCTCTTTAAAAAAATGAAATAGAAAGAAAATAATGTTAAAGATAAGAAGAGAACAAAATTCTGCTTAGGAAGTTGTCTAATATTACTTGAAGATAGACTGTAATAAATCAGAGATGTATATTTTAAGCCCTAAAGCAACTTATAGAAAAGTAAAACAAGAAGTATACTCCTTGAGCCAACATTTGAGCAATCATAGTGGAATCATAACATATATGTAATCAATCCAAAAGAAGGCAGGAAAGAAAAGAAGCAAAGAAAGATGGTCAAATAGAAAACAATCTATATATGGACATTTTGGTGTCTTCCAGTGAAAAAGTTGGCTTTCTGACAGTAAAACCCATCTGCCAACAGATCCTCCCTCCATATACAGAGTTTGCTTTCAGCTTTTTAATTCCTTTCTCTTAAATATAAAAAGACAGACAAGGTTTACTGGACATTTGATCAAGGTCTCTATTATGAAAGATAACAATAAATAGACACATACAATGGAATGGAACTACTTGGAAGGCTGAGGCAGATTGCTTGAGCCCAGAAGTTTGAGACCAACCTGGGCAACATAGCAACAGACACCATCTAAAACATGAAACAGAGAAACACAAGGAGAAGAAATGTTCAAAATGTGTATAATTTTTATCCTCAAAGAAAGCAGAGAATATATTGCAACCATAGAGCAAGAAAATATGTTTTCAGATTCAAAAAACAAGACTGAACTTTGATAAGTAAAATATGTTAACATAGGTTTTTATAAATTAATAAGTGGATTAGAAAATAAAGTAAGAAATTCTCTCCGAATGTGAGAACTAAAAGACAAATACAAGGAAAGTGAGAGAGAATAAATAAAATGGAGGATTCATCCAGGAGATCTAATATCTGACTAGTAGACATTCCAGAAAGAGAAAACATGGAAAGTGAAGGAGAAGAAAGTATCACAGAAATAATACAAGAAAAGTTCTCAAATAGAAGCAAATGAGTTTCCAGATTGAAAAGTAATTCTCCAGGATAATGGATGAAATTAGAAAGGACCCACCCTAAGTGGGACCTTGCCCACTAGTAAGGCATACCTGTAGAATTTAGGGATAAACGGGATCCTAAAATCTTCCAAAAACAAAACAAAACATAAACCTCAAGTCACATTTAATTATTGAGAATCAGAATGGCCTGGGTTTCTCAAAAAGAACACAGGGAATTTGAAGAAAATTGAGTAATGTCTTCAAAATTCTAAGAGAAATATTTTCTAACTTATAATTCTATATTCAGCCAAACCATCAAGCAAGTGTTGGGATATAATAAAGATATTTTCTGACATTCAGACCTTCAAAAAAGTTATCTCTATTTGTTCCTGTTACAGCTCTGGAAATTAAAAATTACTTCCACCAAAATGAGAGAGTAAACTAAAAAAGGAGATTTGTTGTTTAGGAATCAGGGATGTAACACAGGAGAGGGGCAAAGGGAATTCACAGGATGATGGATAAGGAGAGTCTCTGGATGTCAGCTGAGTATCTGGCCAAGAGAACAACCAGGGCAGACTGAAGCTGAAAGACAGCTCCAGGAGACAGATGTTGAATAATAATAATAATAAACTAATAAATGGAAAGGAAAATGAAAAAAAAATCACTTGATGGCTTTAATACCTTGAGAAGAAATTTAGATTTCTGTGGGAAATTTTAAGGATGATTTAGCATAATACAGAAAAACGAGCAAAAAAGACAAGAATTAATTTCACTAATTACAAGAAAGAAAATGTAACAATATTGCTTTACATGATTCAACTGTAAATAATAATTATGCAATCAAAGTAATATGAACTCCCACAATTGATTTTAACAACATAACGGGGTTCAGGGACAGTGGGGGTGTGGGAGTGTGTATATGTGTTTTGGGAGCATGGGGAAGAGCCAAATTCCATCTTTTATGATAGAAAGTTAAAGACAATGTCTAAATTTGAAATATGAAAAACTATTTGTTTAAATCTGTCATGTTTTGAACGTTTGTGTCCCCCACAAAATTCATATGTTGAAATCCTAACCCCCAAGGTGATTAGGAGGTGGAATCATTGGGATGTGGTTAGGTCATGAGGGTGAGGCCTTCATGAATGGAATTAGTGCCCTTATAAAGGAGGCCTTAGAGAGCCAGCTAGCTCCTTCAGCCATGTGAGTCTGGAGTAAGATGACAGCCATCTTAGGTAGCCTTGATCTTGGACTTTCAGCTCCAGAACAGTGGACAATAAATGTCTGTTGTTTATAAGTCAGCCAGTCTATGGCATTTTGTTAGAGCATTCGGAACAAAGACCGGGTGCTATCTGTCTTTGACAAAGTATAAATCACAAGACATAGCTGAGAGAGTGAAAAGTGATGCCATTTGAGATGTGGGAATTGGGAAATAGAAAATTGTGGTGAGGGAACTGCTCTTTTATTATAAGTCCTATAATAAAACAGTGTTTTTGTTCAACAGTTTCTGTATTACTTTGATAAAAAATTAAAATCACAATTAGATGAAATTGTGGGACGGATGGTAATGAATCCAGATCGTGAGCCTAAGATCTATCCAAAATGATTCTAATTTCTAGAGTGAAGAAGCAAAAGCAGGTTTTGGCTGGGAAGTAATAATGGCATATCCTGGGAGAGCTCTGGAGCCAGTTTTCTAGAGAGTAGCTGGGAAATGCTGCAGCATCTCACACCCACACAGCCTGCTAACCCGTCGCTACCTAGATCATGTTTTCCAGTGAAATATTGGCAGGGGAAACCTTGATTTATCACTATTTTATAAGGAGAGAATTTGGCAAGGGCTATGGATTAAAATGTACACAGAATATAGGTCTTGAAACTGGAAAATGTCCACCTGGATTTGAAGAGAATTGCAGCTAAGTGGGATAACTACTCCTTCAATAAAGACATACTGAGCATCTAAGTGTAAAACATTGTGTTAGACTTTGGGTGGGAGGTGCTTATAAAGATTAATAGGCTGCAGGCTCAAGAAAGTTACAATCTACTGGGGAAGATATGAGCACATGGAAATTAAATAATAAGATGTCACAGTCAGTATATCAAATCATTTAAGCGGGGTCTCATGAGCAGTTCAGCTTGCCCTGATATTCTCAGACATTTTGAATGAGGAGAGGTACACAGTGATGCATTTTAGAATCTGAATTGTGTATGTCCCAAGAGAAAGAAAAATGGGAAATAATGACAATATATTCTGTGAAGCCAAGCTGATCTTTTCCAGAACTGTGTTTGCACCGAAGGAAAAAGACAGAAAGTCTAAGCCTGAAAAACAGAAGAGGAAGAGAGAAAGAGACAGGGGAAAAAGAGAGAGAACAGTAAGTTAGGAACACTGCAATAAGGGACGTAATGTAACTAAATCATTGGTTACAACCCACAGAACCAGTTTTAAGAAATAAGCGAATGAAGGGGGTCATGCCTTGTGTATGTTAATATTTATTTCCATAAAGAATTATAATTAATGTGATATGAATCAAGTCTTACCACAGTGGGTTGCCACATGGGGTGCTGGCCCGTATCTTAAAATTTTCACGTACTAACTTTTTGCTTAAAATAAATAGGGTGTAAGCTGGTGGTTGCCATTTTGATGTAACTTCTGTATTTTTGTGGCAATAGATATTTTTACCTGAATTTTAACTAATACTTGAGTTATATTTGACAAACAATCCTTTCACTGCCTTTTACTTAAGTAAAAATACCAGTGAAATGTGGCTTTCAGAAAAGCAGAGAAGACCATTAAAATGGTAAATTCTGAAGATAAAAAATGTTTAATAACTAGTAAATCAAGATGATTAGTTTTTTAAAAGAATAAAATATACGCATATCATGGAGTGGGAGGAAGTAGTTTGGGAACACCATGAGAACTTGGGAAAACATTTGTTTGCCCAAGAGGGTGCTCTGGTTTTGGGATGGGAGAGATTAAAACACTCACTGATGGCTCAAAGAAGGGTAACAGAATGCGGCTCCAGGAATGTGAGATATGATGAAAATACCAGGACATTTCAAACATAGATGCATGATTAGAGAAAGAAATTTGACAACAATTCCTTAGCTAAGAAATTTATCAAGCGATAATAATAAAAGCACAGTATATGGAATCTTCAAAAACAGAAATTTAGATAACTTAAAAATATCTACGAATCATTGCACCCAAATCTCTTAAGAATAGCCAAAATTATTGAGCTATTGAAAGGCAAGGCCATGATTGCCATCAATTTAGCCAAAGGAGACAATTCTGAAGCGAAATAAGAAAAACAATGAGCATTTCAATGAGGACAAATAATACAGCAGTGGTTGAAGTAAGAAAAATATTTGGAAAGTTCTTCATGTAATTTGTCTGTTTGCATTGTTTGTTGTTTTGTTTTTCTGTTGCACTTTGACTTTTCTCTGTGATATATAAAAATTTAGGAATAGAAATATGTGGTCACTTGAGTCAATGAAAAATTCCATATTGTAGGCCAGGCACAGTGGCTCATGCCTGTAATCCCAGCACTTTGGGAGGCTGAGGCAGGCGGATCACCAGAGGTCAGGAGTTCGAGACCAGCCTGGCCAACAGGGTGAAACCCCGTCTCTACTAAAAATACAAAAATTAGCTGGGCATGGTGACGGGGGCCTGTAATCCCAGCTACTCGGGAGGCTAAGGCAGGAGAATCACTTGAACCTGGGAGGCAGAAGTTGCAGTGAGCCAAGATCGTGCCACTGCACTCCAATCTGGGTGACAGGAGCCAAACTCCATCTCAAAAAACAAAAACGAAAACAAAAACAAAAAACCTCATATTGTACTAATGTATACAGAATAAGAAGCACTGTGTAGGCTTGCTATTCACCTGGTCTGAACCACCATTTTATGACTATATTTATGGCCCTGACGGGTTAATGAGCGTCTGTCCAGTCCCATGGGCTCCTCTGTTGAAGCATCTGAGTGAGCAGGGGATGGACAGTAGGCTGGACCAGCAGGTTCCATTTCAGCTCAGGGCCCCAGACATCAGATGCACAGTTAAACTGCGGGTGCAGACAGCTCCATGAAGAGCCTAAAGTAACCATCTCTGATGAGCTGAGAATAGGGAATTTATTTCCCAGTTTCCCAACATCCTTGTTAAACTTCCAGGGAGGGCCACCACCTTCTGTCACCAACCCAGATGCCTGTCTGGGAGCCCCTGATCCTCATCAAGTAACACTGCACTAATGCAGGACCTAACCATTCCACCCAGGGCGGCTGTCGCCGTGGGATGCACCTGGTCATAGTTACTCAATAGTCTTCCTGGAAGAGGTCCCTGATGTTTCTTCCACTCCCCAAACTGTAAACTTTGCCAGGAAGCAAGGAAATGCCCTGTGGAACGTTTAACTGAACAGTCAGCAAAAGACAATCACACAGGTCAGGTGATGACTCATGCTTTGCAGCTCATTTCATCCCTTTGGGAAAATCCATGCTCTTTTCCTGAATCCCCTGAAATAAATTGCAAAGATTTAGAAAGCCTAAAAATAAGTGCTTCTCCAGTCCAGAGCTGTCACTAGAAGCTAACTCCCACGTTGGTTTTAATTTCCTGTCTTGTAATGTTTTCTAAATATATGCTACTCTTTGCCACCTCTTCGGAAACTGCCATTAAACTGTGATTTGTGTCTAGTCAAGAAACGGAGGCACAAAATGGTCAAGTAACATTTTAACATTTCTAAGGTCACACATGTAGTCAGGATGGGGCTGGAATCCTAGCACAGGCGGGTCTGCCTCTGCCCCTATTTCTTCACACCACTTTCTTAATAACTTTTAAGCCTGGCGCAGTGGCTCACGCCTGTAATCCCAGCACTTTGGGAGGCTGAGGCGGGCGGATCACCTGAGGTCGGGCGTTTGAGACCAGCTTGACCAACACGGAGAAACCCTGTCTCTATTAAAAATACAGAATTAGCCGGGCATGGTGGCGCATGCCTGTAATCCCAGCTACTCAGGAGGCTGAGGCAGGAGAATCGCTTGAACCTGGGAAGCAGAGGTTGCAGTGAGCCGAGATCACGCCATTGTACTCCAGCCTGGGCAACAAGAACGAAACTCTCTCTCAAAATTAATTAATTAATTAAATAAATAACATAACTTTTATTGGTCTCATCCCCTAGTTCTCTAAATTCCTAGAGCACGCCCCTCACTGATGGCCCATGCCACTCAATTCAGCTTCTAATACTCTTCTGATTTCGATTCAAATAAATTCCAATAATACTCTAATTTCAAAAAAGAACTTTATTGACTATTTCGAAAATGTTATTTTATTTCCCAATGAGCTTCTGGGCTTTTTGAGGAGCTGTATTTCAGAATGATCACTGTGGTCCTGTGGGTAGTGTTAGGGCCCACTTCTCCATGGACAGACAAGACTTGGGCATGGTGGCAGGGTTTGAAGCTGGTCTGGAGTACTGGGTGCATGATTACCCTGCTACACAACTGGTTCCCAGGTTACAGGGAGTTAAAGAGCTTCCCAAGGGAGCTTGGTCTGCCTGTAGACATGGTTAGTAGATACATTTCTTCATCCAATAAGACTAGGGAGAGAATGCCCAAAGAAAGATAAAGGTTTTCCACCAAACTATGAATATCTTTGTCCCCAATATTGGCAGTAATGTTTTCTTCTAGATACCAATGGAAACATCCCTTTCATGGCACTGCCAACAATTTTCTCAACAAAATATCGTGTTGATGGATCATGGATGCAGCTTACATTCTCCACTTTCTTTTTTGTTTCTTTTTGTTTTCTTTATGTTTATTTTTTTGAGACGGAGTCTTGCTTCATTGCCAACGCTGGAGTGCAGTGGCACGATCTCGGCTCACTGCAACCTCCTTCTCCCAGGTTCGAGTGATTCTCCTGCCTCAGCCTCCTGAGTAGCTGGGATTACAGGTATGCGCCACCACACCCGGCTAATTTTTGTATTTTTAGTAGAAACAGGGTTTCACCGTGTTGGCTAAGCTGGTCTTGAACTCCTGACCTGAAGTGATCCGCCTGCCTCGGCCTCCCAAAGTGCTGGGATTACAGGCATAAGCCACCACGTCTGGCTTCTACTTCACTTTCATTCAGAGCGGATTGTGAGGAATTGCATCTTTGGTAGTCTTTTCATTGCTTTTTTTTTTTTTTTTTTCCTTTTTTTGGTTAGCCTTTTCATTGCTTTTTTATATTCTAAAATTGAATATAAAATTGATTGAATGCAAACACCAATAGTGACAAGGGGTTACAAACTTGTGGTAATAAATGGCCTGAATTTATGATGGCCCTAAGTTGTTACTCTTCATAGAGTCCTCAGACCCTCAGCCTCACTCTGGCATATCTCAGTTTCTCTGTTATTCTGCTCCATGAATGATCTCTATAGGGTTCATTAGTTCTTACATAGAGTACTTGATTTTGAAAAAAACATGAGGTATCCGTCTTAGTTTCTCACCCAATAACTGATTACTTCCTCTCTCCCGGATGGCTGGTATCACCCCCACTGCACAGGTTCAGTAATGTTCTTGTTCTCCACATCTCTTAGTCTTTAACACAAATACAAACTTTATACAAAGTTTGTTCTTCCAGCAGGTAGAGCACAACATATTCAAACAGGAAAACTGGGTTTCAGTGGCAGCTTGCCAGATTAACCAGCTAGTCAACTTGTCCAAGTCACTTCACATCTCTGAGTCTTAATTTTCTTTTTTGTAAAATAAAGATCAAAAATATATTCCTAAGAATGCTTAGCCCCAATGATGTAAAGATCTTTACAATTATAAAGTGATATACAAATAAAATGGATCAATATTTTGATTTTGTGTTTCTTCCACAGATTCCCTAGAAGCAACAAAAAAGTAGTGAGTTCCTGGATTAGATACTGTATAGGGTGCTAGGGATGTGAAAACATGTCTCCTTTTCTTGTTTTCTCTTTCACATGAACTACCTTGACTGCTAATTTTATCTTCTCAGATTATATCATTTTTGTACGATATCTCACATCTTTGGTAGATTGGAATAATACATTATTTAATAAATTAATAATTAATAAAAGAAAAGAAAATAATTAATGGTACAAGGCACAATACCTGCTCAAAAGGACTGTATATCCTAACAAGAGGACACGACAATATTTTTAAAGACGATTTCACAACATCAGGGACATTCTGAAAGCCCTCAATGAGTGATGGAGATGGTACAGCTGCAGGAGAGATGGGAGAGGTCACCAAAAGACATGAAGTGGGAAAAGGCTTCGGAGAGCAGGTAGTGCTCCTGTGAGGTCTTGAAGCCAATGAAGATTGAAGAGAGCCTTTCATCCCAGAGAGGGAGGTGAACAAAGATTCAAGCACAGAGACGGGTCAGGGGTATTCAGGGGGAAGTAAGGCAGCCTGGAGTTGAGAGAAAGGACACTGAAGTACAAGACAGAAAAATGACTTTTCAGAGGCTGAAAATGTAACAGAATGTGCAGGCTACTGGCTCTTGTCCACCACCACTTCCGCATTTGCACAATCTGAGAATCCTGTACAATCCGTGAGGCTCAGGAACAAGCCACTTGGATGGGGGTCAGCAGGCCTGGGTGTCCTTACCAGCTCTGCAAGTCACAAACATCTCTGAGCTTCAGTGTTTTTTCCAGAAGAGCAGTTCTCCACATCCATATTGCAACACATTGGAATGTTTAACAAGTCATTTGTTACTATTATGAAATTATTAAAGTAGGTGAATATTTTAATTACAAATCACTTGTTTCAAAATTTCTTGAGTGGAATGAAAGGAATGGAAAAGGGAGTGTGTAAGTCCATAAGAGGGGGTGATCTATGTCACAGCACCAATAGTGCTGTTCCAACATAGAGGGAATGGGGAGAGACCAGTGTCCTAGAACATAGAGGCGTGGTTCTATATTTCAAAGTGCCCCATAACAAAGAAGTAATAACACGACTAGGTCTGGACTGTGCCTATGAAGGTGGAAAGTCTGAAGACACACTTGCCTCTGGAGAGTATGTAGCCAGTACTCAGGCACTGGGTAGCTCCTCATGGAAGAAGGAAGGAGCAAGAGGCTCTTACTGGTTCAGAGGCAGCTTGTCTCGGGATCTCAGACGTGGAAGGCTGGTGCAGTTCTGATGCACGCACAGCCAGGAATGACTGGGTTTGCAGCTTTCCTTTCTCTTTTCTGTTCTTATTCTGGAGGTAGAACTTGATGCCTCCTTTGAGTCCTCTGCTCCTGTTTCCTCTGTTCCCATTTCCTGTTCCCGATGGATCATGAGAAATATGTGAATCACACTTCAAATGATGTTTGACATTATTGAAAAGGGCCCTCTCTAGAGAATACCTTTTATTATGTGAAACATCTTATTTGTGATACGTAGAGCACTTGTGTTTAAGCTGTTGCCAATTTATATTTGTGTATGCGGTATTAGTTTTCTTTGAGAGGTGGCCAGTTAGGACACTTATGTTGCTGAGTACCCATTACATTGTGAAAGATCCCCCAAGGCTAGCTGATTGTTCAGTTTTTCCAGATTTTCTGTCTTACTGCTAGTGCCAACTGTGCATCTGGGCATAAACCAGACCCTGATTCACCAAAGGCTGGCCATTGTCTCTTCCTCTTACCCATCTATTCTAACACACCTTCAGTCACCCAGAGCCCATAGAGTGCCATCAACAATAGTACACCTTACACGAGAAGAAAGATGAGACTTTCTAGTTTACTAGAAAGAGTGCAAGTGTGAACATTCTGCAGTGAGGAAAACAAAAACCAAAATAGAAAAACACCAAAAACTTGGACTATTCCTCTTGGTTTTCATTGAGTTGATAGAGTGGGCTCTTTAAGGATGGGACGCTTTACACAATACATCAGGTCATGAGTTCTCCGTAGGGGCCAAAAGGAACATATTGACAAAGGAAGACATCATTTTCCTCCAGCAGATTCAGGGATGAAGGGATCTGTTTTATTGAGGCAGTGCTGAGTCACTTAGCAGCTGACTCATTAGCAGCCATTAGCCGGCCCACAGTCAACAGAAAATGAGCACAATTGTGCAATCTTTACAGAAGAGAATTTACAAATTAGGGTTGGCAACCGAACTGACAGATCTGGGACTGTTATCAAACAGAGGAGACTTTCTGCCTGCTGACTATTTTGGAGACTTGAACCCAGCAACATGAACACCCAGGAAGCTGTTGCACACTATATACAGGTCAAACAAGACTCCTTTAAACTGATGTTTTTCTGTCTGTCTCTGTTTGCTCCTTGTATGAGATTATGCCATTACATTTATGCACTAAGCAGACAGATAACACTATTAGTTCTGATTTCACTTGGCTCCTTAAACACCATACAGGTTACTAACAGAGCTGTTTTAATACATACTGGCTCTTTGTGTCATGCCAACACACAGGTGTCACTAGGGGACACAGGGCTGGAAACTTAGCCGAGCATGAATGGCCCAGAAGGATAAGACTGGGATGTCTTCTGAATAGGGAGAGGAAAATGACTACCATAAAGCCAGATAAGGAAACAGGAAGTGTTAGCCAGGCTTTCAGCAGTGGGAAGTGCTACCATGGAATCCGTCTCACTCTGGTGGCCAAATTTACTTGATTTCTACCTTTCATCCAACCTGGTGCCCCTGTGGTGGGCTTCACTATGAATTATTCAGTGAGACCTCTGGCTAGTCCTGCCTTTACCTTGGTACCCCCACTCTCTCAAGGTCAGGTTTCCCTGACTGATCACTAGCTCTCTGAAGCTCCAGCCTGGTAGGTAATTGGGCACCTGTCTGAACCTCAGATCTATTTTTTTTGTGAGACAGAGTTTTGCTCCTGTCGCCCAGGCTAGAGTGCAATGGTATGATCTCGGCTCACCACAACCTCTGCCTCCCAGGTTCAAGCGATTCTACTGCCTCAGCCTCCTGAGTAGCTGGGATTATAGCCATGCGTCACCATGCCCAGCTAATTTTGTATTTTTCGTAGAGATGGGGTTTCTCCATGTTGGTCAGGCTGGTCTCAAACTCCTGACCTCAGGTGATTCGCCTGCCTTGGCCTCCCAACCTGCTGAGATTACAGGCGTGAGCCAGCATGCCCAGCGAAAACCTCAGGTCTTTAAGGTCAGATGCTCCTGACAAGTTAGCCTTACCAAGAGAAGACGTTCTGCCAGGTATCACTGGCTCCCAGCTATGAACCCTAGCTTCTTCTACCATTTACTGGCTGCATACCTTTGGGCAAATGACTTAAATCCCTAAGTGTCTATTCCTCCATCAGTTACATGGGAATACCACTGCAGTTCCATTTAGCTCCACAAGAGTCCATTTACGCAACAAATATTCATTGATCACCTCTGACAAGCCTGGCTCTGTGCTAGGCACTAGGGACACAGTGGCAAACTGTAAACTATGCAGATAAGGTTCTTTCTCACATGGAAGGAAATTTACATGTTACCTGGGGTGGGAGTGGACAGGAGGAGACAAAATAACAAAGCAAACAAATTTACCTGGTAATTTTTGATAGTAACACATGCTAAAAAACTAAGAAACAAAGATGCAGAATACAATGATTTGATAAAGAATGAACAGGGTGGAGGTGACAGGATTTAGCCAGGGAGGTCGCATTTGATATGAAACAATTCGAAGGTGCATTGTGAAGATATGACGCATGGATATGAAGACCACCTTGTGAAGATGTGGAAACGCAGCAGTCCAGGTAGCGGAAAGAGCAGGAGCCAAGGTCCTTAAGCAGGAATGAGCTTGACTTGCTCTGAGGACACGTCGGGGAGTGTTGGACTCAGGAAGGTAGGTGATCCAGTGTGTGGTAGCAGATGAGCTTATCTGACAGGCAGATCCAGTCATGTGGGACATCGGAAACCACAAAAGGAGCCTAAATCTTAGTCTATATTCAGTGGTGACTCTGGGAGGAATTTTCCACAGGTAAGTGACATCGTCTGCTTTGCATTTTAAAAGACTATCCTGTCTGCTTTATAGGGTGGGGATTATAGGAAGAAGTGAGTGTAAAAAGAATAGTTAATAGAGTATGCATAACCCAGGTAGGAAATTCTGGTGGCTTGGCTTGGACTGGAATAGTTTCTGGAGATAAGGAGAAGCTGACACAGCAGGGATTCATCTTGGAGATAAAGCCAACAGGTTTGCTGATGGATTGGATGTGAGTAGATGGGAAGGAAAGAAATTAAGGATGATGCCTAGATTTTTGGTGAGGTGTCTGGATGGATAATGGTAACTTTAAATAAGATGAGGGAGACCAAGTCAGGGCTATTAGGGGAGGAAGGTCAGTGGCAGTCAGAGTTTCCCTGGAGCCAGGTTAGTTTGTCATTCTTCTTAGCCAAGTGAGGTTGTCAGATTGGCAGTTAAATCTACTCTACATTTGCAGCTCAGTGGAAAAATTAGGGATGGAATTTTTTTTTTTTTTTTTTTGAGACAGCATTTCACTCCTGTTGCCAGGCTGGGTGCAATGGCATGATCTCAGCTCACTGCAACCTCCGCCTCCCGGGTTCAAGCAATTCTCTTGCCTCAGCCTCCCGAGTAGCTGGGATTACAGGCACGCACCACCACACCCAGCTAATTTTGTATTTTTAGTAGAGACAGGGTTTCTCCATGTTGGTCAGGCTGGTCTCGAACTCCCTACCTCAGGTGATCCACCTGCCTCGGCCTCCCAAAATGCTGGGATTACTGGCGTGAGCCATAGCGCCTGGCCGGATGGAGTATTTAAGTACGTAGATTGTTTAAGGCTCAGCTCTGTGCTAAACAATGCATATCATCATTCATTCATTCAACAGGCCCTATTCTAGGCACTGGGGTTACAGTAGTAAACATAACAGACAAAAAGCCCTGCCCTCATGGAGCTGACATTCTATCGGGAGGAGAGGGGCAACAAACAAATATGTGAATGAAATGTATGTTAGGGAAAAAAAGAGCAGGAATTACAGAGACAGGGATGCAGGTTGAAGACAGAGGATCAAATTTAAAATCAGTGGTTAGGGAAGGCATGTTTAAAAAGAAAAAGACCTGAGTGAGCTGAGGGAGTGAGTATGTGGTTACCTGGGGAACTACATTTCAGGAGGAGCGCAGGCTGGTGTGGAGAGGAAGCAGGTGCAGGAGTGCAGGCAGGTGTGAGTTCTCTCAATCCCAGCCCTTCCCAGTCCTGTGTGGGTTGTCCATCAAAGCTATTATTGCTTTCACC
Source organism: Pongo abelii (assembly GCF_028885655.2). Classification (NCBI taxonomy): domain Eukaryota; kingdom Metazoa; phylum Chordata; class Mammalia; order Primates; family Hominidae; genus Pongo; species Pongo abelii. The sequence goes on from NC_071985.2 coordinate 16,609,341, forward strand.
ACCTCTATCAGCCAGTGGTTGAAGGGGTAGCCTGTGAGTGTCACCAAGTCCACTGGCTCCTCTGCATTGAATGGACTCACTCGTTGACTGATGGTGGGCTGCAACACCCGGGACACTTACCCTCAGCAGGTGGCTTCTCCACCAAGCCTGCAGGCATGAAGAGGAAATCCCACAGGCTCAGGAATGAGCACCACCTGGAACTCACAGGAAAGGGCACTGCTCTGTGCTCACCGATACTGCAGCCCCATAGGGTAGGATTCCTCCAGAAAAGAAGTAAACAAACAAACAACATGTTCCCTAAATCTTTGACTTGGGCTTAAGCTTTTCCCTGCTCTTTGTATCTGTCCTCCATTCCTGACAATATAGCTGGGATGCCTGCCTTTGTAACCAAGCCTGGCTCAGGCAGATGCACATCTTCTGGGACTTCAGCTTTGTCACACCCTGGCTGATCCAGCCACCATACTAGCCCCTGCCCAAGGCCCTGAATTCATGGCTGCCATTTCCTCCTGTTTCTATGGGCAGCCTCGACTTACCCGGCAGGTTTTGGAGCCAACTGGCCTGGGTTTGTTTCCTGGCCCTTATCAGCCATGTGACCTTGAATCAGTCAATTTCTTTCTTTTTTTTTTGAGATGGAGTCTCACTCTGTCGCCCAGGCTGGAGTGCAGTGGTGTGATCTTTGTTCACTGCAACCTCCGCCTCCTGAGCTCAAGCAATTCTCTTGCCTCAGCCTCCCGAGTAGCTGGGATTACAGATGTTCACCACCATGCCTGGCTAATTTTTGTATTTTTACTAGAGACAGAGTTTCACCATGTTGGTCAGGCTGATTTCAAACTCCTGACCTCAAATGATCTGCCCGCCTCGGCCTCCCAAAGTGCTGGGATTACATGTGTGAGCCACCATGCCTGGCCAGTCAACTTCATAAGGGCTGTGTTTCTTCATCTGTGAAATGGAGATAATAACCCTGTCAATGTTTTTGTAAGACATAAATGTGTTACTACATCTGCAATTATTAGTCCTGTGCTTGCCATGCATTTGGTGTTCAAAATAAAATGTATTATTATTGGCTAGTTATCATCTGCCTTTTAAATAGATATAAATATTGTAAAGTACAGCCGGTGACAGCAACAGTAGATGTCTGCCCCAGTTGTGTTTAGGCAACATGCTGGCTTTTAAAAATGCCAATAATGTATTTTATTTAATGAACATATCCAAAATATTTTCAGTTCAATGTGAACAATATAAAAATGTATGAGATATTTTACATTTTTTATTATGGTAAAATATATAAAACTAAAATTTACTATCTTAACCATTTTTATGTGTACAGTTAAGTGGGATTAAGTTGATTCTCACTGATGTGCAACCATCACCACCACCCATCCATAGAGCATTTTTTATCTTGCCCCAAAATATTAAACGCTTTGCAAGTTTGTGTGTTATCCTTGCACAGGGCCCATGCTAATTTCCTCTGTGTCATCCCAGTTTTCAGTATCACTTCCAATATTACTTGTTATCCACACAAACACCACACCTTGGCCTTTTAAAGGGGTTCGCCGATGGTCTGAAAGTAAGCAACAAGTGTTAAAGTACCTGTCTTACAGAGTAAGTTAGCTTTAAACCTCATGCAAGTTTGCATGCTAAAAATGCCTCAGAAACTCCGACTGCGGGTTCTGTGGACACACATCTTACTGTAACAACTATAGCTTGAACATTTTCATTTTTCACTCGACCAGAACTAACTTAAGGTGTGTTGTCACCAATGTGCTTTCTCATAGGGTCTATTCCTGACTAATTGGAGGCATTGTGTTAGTAAATTCTTCTCAAACAAATATATTCTTTCCACGGATCTTAGACCTGAGTCCTTTATGGAGGCAGTGTTAACTTTCTATTGTAAACGTTTGTAATTCAACTCCAGATCAGATACGGAACGGTTATTGAGATGAAGTGCAGAAATACTTTTTTTTTTTCTTTCTATTCCACATGACTTTTTAAAACTTGATTCAGGATAGAAAAGGATGCCTGAGTGAAGATTCAGGGATTAACTACCACCCACAGGCTCACTTCCAGGTACATGGAGAAGTGCATATCCTCACGTCCCCTTGAGGCTAGGTGTGGCCATGTGGCTTGCTTGGCCAGTGGAATATGGGCAGCAGTTACCTTGCCCCAGTCAAGTCTGAAACTGTATGTGAAGCTAGCGGTGTCATAAAATGATGGATCCCCCATCAGCCTGGGACCCTTAACAATTACAAAGAGCAGAGGCCCCTCCTGCCCAACGGTAGGCGTGTAATACAGCAGCAATAAAGTTTTGAGTATTTAAACCCCTGAGATTTGGGGATTATTCATTACAACAGCATAATCAATCTTAACCTGGCTAATACAGGAGCTAAGTAATAAATACAAAAAATTCACTAAATCATGGAAGGCCTTCCTCCTTTTCCCTGCCCATCAACACTCTTCTCTGACAAGCATTATAAACAATAAAACAAATTCTGAAAGAAAACCTCCCTTGTCATAATTTTAACATGCCTAGGTTTTTTGTTTTGTTTTGTTTTTGTTTTTGTTTATGGAGCCTCGCCCTGTTGCCCAGGCTGGACTGCAATGGCATGATTTCAGCTCACCACAACCTCTACCTCCCGGGTTCAAGCGATTCTCCTGCCTCAGCCTCCCAAGTAGCTGGGATTACAGGCACATGCCACCATGCCCGGCTAATTTTTAGAAGAGATGGGGTTTCACCAAGTTGGCCAGGCTGGTCTCGATCTCCTGACCTCGTGATCTGCCCTCAGCCTCCCAAAGTGCTGAGATTACAGGCGTGAGCCACCATGCCTGGCCTGATTTTTTTATTTTTAGTACAGATGGTGTTTCACCATGTTGGTCAGGCTGGTCTCGATCTCCTGACCTCGTGATCCACCCGCCTCAGCCTCCCATAGTGCTGGAATTACAGGCGTGAGCCACTGCACCCGGCTGGCTAGCTCTTTTATGTTGTTTTTCCAGCTCAGGTTTGGTGATGTAATGGAGCCTTAAAATCTGACAATTTTTGGGCCGGGCGTGGTGGCTCACTCCTGTAATCCCAGCACTTTGGGAGGCCGAGGAGGGCGGATCATGAGGTCAGGAGATCGAAATCATCCTGGCTAACATGGTGAAACCCTGTTTTTACTAAAAATACAAAAAATTAGCTGGGCGTGGTGGTAGGTGCCTGTAGTCCCAGCTATTCGGGAGGCGGAGGCAGGAGAATGGCGTGAACCCCGGAGGTGGAGCTTGCAGTGAGCCGAGACCACGCCACTGCACTCCAGCTTGGGCGACAGAGTGAGACTCCATCTCAGAAAACAAAAAAAGTCTGACCATTTTGAAGTTTCAATCCTCTAAGGTAACATGGTTATCATGGTTGGTGTCTGGGTGTATCTGTCTCTCAATCATCGTCGTGACATTTTCATCGATTTTTCACCTGACAGATACATTGGGGCTGAAAGTGATGTTCTTTATTTTTTTTTCAAGTTAGAGAAAATATGCTCCCATGTGAGTCAATTCTCTTTCTAATTTGAAACTCCAAGCTAGACACCTTTCAAAGGTGAAGATGTGACAGAGGGTGATCACTGGATTCCATCCATTTGCTGCTGCCTCACTTTCAGAAAAGTGGTAAGGAGGCTGATCCTAATTTAGTGCCTACAGCACTCAGGCACTATGCATATTATTTAGAGTAGCTTCCAATGCAATCTCCTGAAAGATTGGTTCTTAACTTTTCCTTAGGTCGCAAACTTCTTTGAGAATGTGTTGAAAACCACTGAGCCTCTCTTCAGAAATCAACACACAAAAAGTTTGCATTCAAAGTAAGAATGTTTGCAGGCGTCATGAACCCCAGCTGGGCTCCCTTTGGATGCATTTCTGCCTGTTCTAGAGAGACGTCGTATGGCAGAGAAGCATAATGTAAGGAAATCACACAATTTAAAAACCCGAGTCCCACTTATCAGACACTTGCTAGCTGCAGAATCTGAGCAAGTCACCTGACATCTCTGAGCCCCATCTCCTTTTAATACGGAGTAATCTCTCCTGAGCCTGCTCTGTGCTGCGTGGTGTGTTAGAAGGGGGAATGGAGCTACAGCGATGCTTAAGATCCACTGCCTGCCCTGAGAAAGCTCACAGGCTAGTACACTAAGGGAGACGGGATAATACACATCTATAGAGGAGAAGCAACCCCCTACCTCTCGCCTATACTAACCCCCCCACCTACCCACCCCGTGACAGCCAGCTTCCAGGACACAGACTGGGTCCTATCTGCCATGGGATGGGGCTGCAGGTTTTGCAAGGTTTCATTTGGGCATGGCTGTCTGATTCCTCCCGCTTCCGTACTTCAGCTGTGGACACACCCAATTCTGCTCTCTCCCTTGGGCTGGCTTCAGAGAAAGGCAGAGCCTGTCCCTCTAGAATGGAGCCTCTGGCTCTCTTTTCTCTGTTTCACAAATGAACAGGCTTTTCATTTGGGGTTCAACACTACATTTACGTTTGGGGATCCACAGAGTCCCCATTTAGGCCCAGAGGCTCATCCCAGTGCTTCAGTCTATAAGGAACTTGGCTGAAAATAAAGTGAGCATTTGGTATCTCACCCATTATCACTCATTTCATTTGTACATCTCCCTCAGGGAATCAGGCGGGAGGGAGTGTGCTTGGCAGATGAAAGCTCAGGTCTTCCTGAGTCCTCTGAAATAGGGGCAATGCCCAAACCCCACACGAACACTGTAGAAAGAGTAACCAGGACACAATCTGATCAGTGCTCTGGGGGCAACATGGGCTGTGTGCTCTGGAGGCAGAGAGGAGGAGCAGCTCAGTGTGGGGTAATGATGCCGCCTGGCTGACCTCTCAGCTGTGAAGAGGGCATGAAATGAATTGCACACGGTCGCTTTGCAGATAGTCTGGATGAAAGCAAGATGCTATAGTCATTCGCCAACGTTGACATCAGCCCCTCAGTTTATCTCAAGGGGAATGGGGCTGGCTGGAGTATCTACTCCCTTCCTTTCCTGACTCCCCCTTCCCCAGGCCCGCCCCCACCCCCGCCAAGATGATTGTTCTTTAGTCAAGGGGAATGAATATCTATCTTCCAACATGATATGCTTTCCAAACCCTTTGAGCTTGTGCTTCTCTTCTTTCTTTTCCTTTGGGAAATAAGATTCTGGGTCAGAAAGTCTTCTAAATTTAAAGAAATTACTTAGAGAAGAACATCATCTTTCTCTGCTAAGGCTAAAAGCAACCCTGAACCCCCATGCTAATGAATTTGCAATGCTGGGGCACATTCAGAAGCTACCCAGAAGAAGTGGATGGAAAAGACAGTCTGATTTAACTGAGAGTAAATTGTGCTTAAGTGATATGCAATCTCTCCAAGGCAATGTATAACTCAACTGCAAGCTTTCCTCATTTTTCCCCCTACTTCATCTGCTCTCCTACTTAGATTCTATGGACTAAGTCACATGGCATTGAAGAAAGTCACATTACATCAAAAGTGTGGACACATCTTCTCCCCAGCTGGGGCAATCTGGCTGTCCCTACTTAGTCCATAGAGATGAAGACACAAACAAGCTCCTCCTCTCTTCCGTTTATCTTCAAAATGGCTCCTGTAGCTGTGCAAGCCTGTACTTTCTCAAATCTGGGGACTCATCATTTACATGCTTTGCTTTCAACTCTATAAAGTTTTCCTGTGCCCTAAGGAACAGGAGCCCTGTTTGTTCATGTGCCAGTTTGGAGAGCCAGGACCTAACTGCAAATAATTGAGCACATGTGCAGGAGTTTCAGGAGCCTGTATGTGGAGCCTTGAGCCTTCCCAGCTGAGCTTCCAACTGACTCCCACAGCACCTCTCAGTCTTGCTTCTGGCAGGGAAGCCCCAGGCTTGAGATCCAGCTATGTGGCATTGGACCCAGCCCAAAGCTATAGCCCAGAGTGGAAGGGAAACAGTTTGATGTTTTCATCTCATTCTGCAAAACAAGACGAAGCCTTCTATCCTTTTACAATGAGATAAGAAGACTAGAATTTATACCAATTTGCAAGTTAATTGTCCAGAATGTAAAGCGATGCAATCTGCGTAATTAATTTGCATTTCTGATGGCAGAACAGAAATTCAGTGACTACCAGTGTAACTTAGGAGAGTGAGAATTATTTCATGTGAAAAATGATTAGGACCAAGTGCCATCTTGGCTTAGCTAAGACCTGATGACAAGCCAAGACCCTACTACCTCTGTTACATTAACATATTATTTATTCATTCATTCAGTCAAAATCTTAGCACCTACTTGTATATGCCAAGCTGGGCACAAGATATCGAACAAGAGATAATTCCTGCCCTAGTGAAATTCAGTCTAGCGCAAGGTATAGACAGGTGAATAGAAATAAAAGTATAGTGTAACAAAAGTTGAATGTTGGCCAGTTAAAAAAAGAACAGCAATTTTTAGCCATAGGAAATGACACAACCTTTTTTTCAAAATATAAGGAACTAAGGCTGGGTGCGGTGGCTCAGCCTGTAATCCCAGCACTTTGTGAGGCCAAGGCGGGCAGATCACGAGGTCAAGAGATCGAGACCATCCTAGCCAACATGGTGAAACCCCATCTCTACTAAAAAACACAAAAATTAGCTGGGCGTGTGGCGTGGGTCTGTAATCCCAACTACTTGGGAGGCTGAGGCAGGAGGATCACTTGAACCTGGGAGGTGGAGGTTGCAGTGAGCCAAGATCATGCCACTGCACTCCAGCCTGGCAACAGAGCGAGACTCTGTCTCAAAAAAAAAAAAAAGTAAGGAACTCCAAGGCAAAGAATCCATAGACTATCTTTAAACTTCATGAGGTTAAATGTCGATTGCTATACACATGTGACTTATGGTTATCTACTTTTATGAATTATTTACGTATTTGTTAAGAAAGTTGTAAAAACAATTAAACAACTTTTAAAAAAACAGATGCCCGAACAGGTTTTGGAGGCTCAAAGTGGTACTCTGTTTTATGCTAGTGAAGCAGGAAACTGCCCCTGATCCCTTTGCGGGTGGAAACTGGAGTGTGGGCGTGGGAACTAGCCAGGTGCTTCGGCAGAGGTGAAGTCCACTCACTTGAACCCACTGTGCCCAACCCCCCACAGGAGGGACCACGCAGGGGAACAGGTACAGGAGCCGGGGTGAGTGCTTTTGGGCGCTGGTAGAAACAAACTCTATACCAGCCCCAAGGCAGCGTCTAGGGGGGGTGTCTGCGACCCCTTAAGCCCCAGAGGGAGTGTTACAGTCAGTGCTCTTTTAGCTTTGCCATCTGCAGACGGCTTAAGTATTAACAGCTCAGTGGAGGGTCAATGTGACAGCCTTTTGCACCCACACTTGTGGCTCTGAGCTCTTGTCCAGCATCCCAGAAAAACAAGGTTGCATGAATGAGTTGAAGATGATAAATGTGGGGGATTTTATTGCCGATGAAAGTGGCTCTCAGCAGGATAGGGAGTTGAAAAGGGGACACAGCAGGAAGGTAATCTTCCCCCAGAGTCCAGCTGTCCTTGTCTGGACTCCTCTCTGAAGCTGCACCATCAAGCTGTCCCTCTGAAGTCAAGCTGCTTCTCTCCAACGTTCAACATAGTCTCCAATGTCCAGTTGCTCTCCTCTACTCCCTCTGCTTGGGGTTTTTATGGGCACAGGATGGGGGGCGGGGTGGGGTGGGCCGTGGGTGGTTTTGGAAAAGGCAGCATTCAAGCAGAAGAACAGGGATGTATGTTCTCACTTTGGGCTGAGGTTCCAGGCTTGAGGGTGGGGCCCTTGCCCGGGACCTGCTCTCTTCTGCCTAGAATTTCCCTGCCTCCCGTCCCTATCACTAGTGACATCATCTCCCTTTTATTCGACACTATCAACAATCCCACCCAATCTAGGCATCATCAGTCAAGGTTCTATAAGGACATGCTGTAGACTTGTGTGAGGAGTAGCAGAAGTGGAGCCATAATTTGAGGAAGCTGACTACCAAGTAGAGTCATCCAGACACCCCGAGTTGATTTGCGTTGTCATATCTTTGCATACTCTTTGCTTTGTGGTGGAACCAGGTGAATGCCTCCCAGGCAAAGTGCTCTTCTCTCTCTCTTAATGGTGCCATGAGCAAAGCTCTGCCTGGGTATCCTAGTGCCTTGACGGTCAGAAATTGTAATCACCGGCAATGTGAACCAAGCCTCCTCAGCCTTCTTTAGCCAGGGGCAAGGCTTCCTTCTGCAGTCCATTTCCCCGTGTTTTCCTCAAGGCTCCCTGGTCACTGGGTGATGTGGCCATTGCCTCATGTGGATTTTCATATTTTGTCAGACAAAAGATGCTTCCGTGATCTGCAAGCTGTTCTGCAGGTCTTGCTCTCTCTCCTGCATTCTTTTTTCCCTTCGTTAGGTCACGGTGAAGTGTTTCTGCAGCTCTCTTAAACTTTCTACTAACAAAACACTTTGGCCTCATTTCTATTAGCTTGTCCTTAGGGCACCTCTGCGAGGCATCTCAGTTGTTCCTTATGTAACACAAGCAACCTGCCTCACAACTCAAAGCTTGGCTGTAGGGAGATGACTCTACTAAATGCTAACATGGGGCAAGAGCGAACAAAAAATTGATTTTTTTTTCTCTTCAAGGACTTTGAATCTGGTTAAGGACACCAAACATTTATGGATTTAAAAAGAAACAACTTTGTCTCTTAAACAAGGAATAGTCTTCTCTGTTTCTAGAGCCCTTTGTCCATGAGGGCCTGGTAGCAATATTTTTATTCCATTGGATGCTTTGCCCCTTTGTTTTTCTATGAAGATGGGCCCCATGAGGGTAGACGCACATCTTTTCAACTTCTCATTCCCAGTGCTGTGAAAGAAAATAGAATCTCAGGACCCCACACTCACTATGCCAGAGGGAAAGTTAAGGTTGGGAACTGAGTCACAAATCCTGCCTTCCTTTTGTTCTGGAGTAGATAGCTGTAATTTCAAAACCCCATGTCATAGCCTCATTTCCTCTACTCCCTCTTTTCTCATGTCTATAATACTTTATCTTAAACAAAATGTAGATTTACTGAGCATGAGACCAGGCATCATTGACTTTTTCATCAACACTCTCTTTTCACATGTAAAATGTAGTTTACTAAGGCTCATCAGAGCCTCACTAGAATGTAACAATCTACCTCACTGCCTACCCTCTTTTTTCCCCTCCTGCTTCCTCTTTCCTCTTTAAATACAGAAGTTCCTAAACCCTTTTGGAAAAATCGCAGGTCACAGATGTCCCTGCAACTGGTGTTTTTTCCCAGCCATGTCCTCGACCTTGACAAAATAAACCTCTATGGATTGACAACTGCCTCAATCACTTTTTGGTTGACAGTGCCCTTCATGGTGCCTCTTACATGGGTATTCTATAAGAATTTGTTGGATGCTAAATTTGTCGAGAGGTAAAGTGGCTGAATCAACTTCTTTACATTGACTGCCCTTGGGCAGAAATAGTTTTCACCCAGTTACTTAACTGTTCAGAAATCGGTTGCACACTGTTGATGAGAAACAGAAGCTTGGGATGTTCATGTCAGCCAACATTTCCTCATTCGCCAAGAAGTATCACTTGAATGAGGTTCAAGGTAGCAGAATGGCAAGGACAGTTCTATTCAGCAACCATTACGTGGCATATATAATATATTGTGTGCATGTGTATTTATAGACATATATACAGATTTATATTTATTATATATATATATTTATTCACACATTTATACATGTATAATTTGATTTCAGGAAACACCGAGACAACCTCTAATAAAAATATATGTTCCTATTACATCCCCCTAGTCAAGGGATGAATGTGGCAGAAGGGGCTTATGAGGAAAAGAAGGGCTCATATAATGTGTTAGGAAGTGGGTGTTCAGAAGCAGGAATGTCAATCTAGGAAAGGGGACCAGGGATGAAGGGATTCCAGGGTAGAGCGCAGCGATGAGGGTTGCTAGTGATCCTGTATATTTAGAAGACCTGGGAAGAAGAGGGTCTGAGAGGCTTACCCATGGGCAGCTGAGAGGGATTGGGGCCTGCAGTCATTCACCACTCGCTGCAGCTGTGGGGTGAGAACCGCTGATCGCCATCCAGGCGGAGCTTCTGGCAGAAAGTGTGCAGAGTCATCAGGTGCACGTGCTTAGGATTTGAAACATCTCGATTCAAATTCTAGCTCTGTCATCAGTCAACTTGGGAAAAAAGTATTTCACTTCTCTCAGGGCTTTTTCTTCATTTCTAAAATGAAGCTGCTATTCAACCTTGTAAGTTGTTGAGGAAATTAAATAACAGAAAACACTCAATATGGTGCCTGCCACATAGAAAGAAAGTAATATACGGCAACTCTTATTAGAAGTTATTTTTGGCTGGGCATGGTAGCACACGCCTGTATTCTCATCACTTTAGGAAGCCAAGGTGGGAGGACCGCATGAAGTCAGGAGTTCAATATCAGCCTGGGCAACATGGCAAGACCCCGATCTCTAAAAAAAAATTAAAAATAGCAAGGCATGATGACTCATCCCTATAATCTCAGCTACTTGGGAGGCTGAGGCAGGAAGATCACTTGAGCCCAGGAGGTCGAGCCTGTAGTGGACTGTGATCACACCACTGCACTCCAGCCTGGGCAACAGAGAGAAACCCTGATTCAAAAAAAAAAAAAAAAAAAAGAAAGAAAGAAAGAAAGAAAAAAGAAAGAAAAGAAAAGAAAAGAAAAAAAAGCCAATATTGCAGGGAGTGGCAGGTCATCTGAAGATGGCTGGGTTCTCATGGTAAACTGCTGGGATGGGACTAGACTTTGACCAGACAAGAAATTACAGGAGACATTTTATCCTTACTAGTATTCAAAGACTTCTGGGAAGGAAAACATTGTCAACATCATTAGACAGTTATGCCTTGGTTAGAAATAACTTTTTCTGAAAGCTGGTTTTGATTAAGAAAGGGAGAAGTGAGAAAGGACATGGACAACTGACTGGGGGGAGAGAGATTGTGGGAGGAATTTCTGAGTTACCAGACATAGAAGGGTTGTCCGAGAAAAGCATGCTGAAAAGAAACTCTTTTTGCTTCCCCACTTTGCTGCTGTGTAGACGGGGGCCGGCCCTCCTTTGGTAGCTGAGTGCGACTTCCTCACCTTCCCCACCCCATTCTGCCCTGAGTGGAAGTGACCAAAATGCGCCATTTCCTGCAGCAGGGCGTGCTGCATCAATTCCTCATCGGGTAGTTAAATCCTACCTCCTCTTTGTTTTTCCAATACCCAGATGTTATTCAGAACTTCTGTTCTCCTCAATTCTCTTTTCCCATGTTGGAATTAGGACTGAACAGATGGATTTAAGCCAACTTGATTCTGTCAATTTGGGAGTCAAATCTCGCGAGTTTTTTTAAGAGACTGCGGTGAAAAAAACCCAAAATACTCAAAAGAGCATTATTCTCAGGATACTTCTGATTTATTTGGAGCCAGAAAATTAAAGACATTTATAAAAGGCAGATTTCTGCAGAAAGAAAACAATTTTATCTTCCTCTTACCTGAAAGCCAGATTGTGTTTAAAATGTGCAAATTGGAAGCAGATTGAATAAGTGCTGCTGCTCAGGGTTTGGGCCTTTTGAATTTGAAAAAAAAAAGCCAAACTATGAACCAATCGATTTGTCTGCTCTTGGGAGCTTATCAATCATGAGCTATTATCTTCTACTGTAGTAATAAACACGCCTTGCCTACTGAAGAGAGGTGTGGAGTTCCATTAACTTCTAAGAGGATATTCTCAAGGGCAACAGTTGCCAACATATGTCCTAAGATGAACTAGTTCCCTGGGATGGTAATGCACTATCTGTGCTAACCAAGCTTGGAAAATACCAGATTATACAAAATAAACTCAATTTCTTTTCCTCAGGAATGTTCAGCCTTCAATATAAACCTAATATACATATTTAATATCCATTCATTGAGATTTTTCTAGAGTGAAGAGTCAATATTCAGCATTTTCCAAACGAATTCGACAATAGAGTCCTGTTCTCTGAGAATGGTTTTGAGAGACTCGCGTTCCATGGACCAGATGTTGAGAAATACTGCACAAAAGTCATTAATCTATTGATGGTTAGTGTGTGGTTAGCTATTTAAAATAATAACACATTTGCTGGCATTCTAGATTTTTGAGCCTTTTACCACCTGAGAGACAAAATCTCACCACTATTTGTAGCAAAATTAATCACCACTTTTTGGAGCTAATTGAGTATTAAATTGGCATAATTCCTACATCGAAGATATACAAAATGCATATATAAAATATCACTCGTTTTGTTCTGTGGATGAGGTGAGTAGAACCTGGCAATTATCAACTGAGCAGATTTTTCTTTGTAGAAGATTCTAGCCTGCAGAGACATATGGTGGACAACTTGAAATCAACCAATATAATAATTTCCTTTATATTGATTAACATTCATTTCCATCCAGAGAGATGTGCAGAGGAATATATATTCCTGCCTGAAGAGAGGAGTGCAGAGTTCTGTGAGCTTCCATGTTGACAGTCAGTAGGGTGATACTGCCTGAAGATTTAAAGATTCTCAGATCACCATTATATATTGGGAAACAATGAATACACACACACAAACACACACACGCACACACTGCTCCAGGCTGTTAAAAGATGAGAAAAGTAAAACCTAAATATGCTTGCCGTTAGAGTAGCAAGAGCTGGGATTTTAAACTCAGTACTTCCGACCCTCATTCCAAATGAAAATAGAGTTTTTGCAGATAGCCATATTACAAAACATTAGAAACTTGTTAAAAATGAGAAAATCCAAGTATATTTCTCAATCTCCTGCTCAGAGATTCCTCTGCTCGATCTCCATGGTCATTTTCCAAGACAAGCCCTCAGATCCCAGGCATAGTAAAGGCTGCTAGCAAGAAAAAAAGCAAATAAAAGTCTCCCCTCAAAGAGATTCAAATCTAGAGTAAATTTTATGGAGCCAATTATACTGTTTACACAAGGATAAATTATGTAATAGAAACATAAACAAACTGCTGAAATGGAGAAGGAAGATTCGGTTATGCATAGAAGCTGAATTTGTCTTTGAAAGATGGATAGAATTTTAAGATATGAAAGAAAATGTTGGTTTACCAGTTGCCCAAAAGAGCATAATAAGTCAGAAAATGAGGTGTGCTGGCATTTAGTAACAGGTCATTACTGGTGACTAACAAAACCAGTCTGAGAGGCAAAGAGGACTCTGCGTCAATTCCAAGACATCTACATGGAAGTAAGAGCTAGTGAGAGAGGTAACGAACTTCAAGTAATGAGACTGAATCCCAAATTACAAACTGCTCAGGAAAAACAAAGCATAGGAGATAAGTATGTAGGGAGGAAGTTGAGTGGATAAGGAGAGAGGGCAGCCGGACCCAATTCTGATGGATAATTTGGGGTTTCTGGTTTGGTCTTGATTTTCAGAAACTGGCTGGATTTCCTCCTGTCTCTGTAAGGCAGCTTAAAAACATACTGGGGAAGTGACAGAGCCAAGGAATAATGAGCAAAGGCATAGAGGTGAGAAAGTGCCAAAGGCCTGGAAGCAGCTGGTGTGTTCAGGAATCAATGAGTGACATGCAGTTCCCCCTTGGTATCCATGGGGATTGGACCTGTGATTCCCCGAGGATATTAGAATCCATAGACACTCAAGTCCCTTATGTAAAATGATGCAGGATTTGCATATAACCTACACACATCCTCCCATAAACTTTAAATCATCTCTAGATTAGTTATAATACCCAGTACAATCTAAATGCTATGTAAATAGTTATTATACTGTGATGTTTAGGGAATGATGACAAGAAAAATTCCTAAGAGTCTGTGTATGCTCAGCATCCTTTTTTATTTCAAAATTTTTTTTTTTTTTGGCCTTTCTTTTTTGTAGACACAGGGTCTTGCTATGTCACCAGGGCTGGTCTTGAACTCTGAGCCTCAAGTGATCCTCCTGTCTCAGCCTCCCAAAGTGCTAGGATTACAGGAGGGAGTACCACACCCAGTCTATTGAATATTTTTAATCTGAGGTTTGCTGAATCCACGGGTGAAGAACCCACAGATATGGAACAGAGCTCTAACTGTAGTGGACTCTGCCCTCTTTTGCTCAAGAGAAAATGAAACAAAACAAAACTGGATGTTCATCTAAGAGAAAAGAGTGAAAGTGCAGACAAGAACCCCATCTCTGCTAAGGGAATGACCATCTCAGAGGTCAGATCTCTCCAACTGTGAGTCAATGCTTTCTTCCGAATGAGCCTTGGCCCGAAGAAGCCGTGCAGTGAATGACCTTCACACATTAACTCAGAGTCTTTCTGGAAAAGTGAACGCCGTTTTTAACCATAAGAAGGGCTTGTTCTGACAGGTTTGAAATTAAGAAGGCCTCATTGTGTGTGAAGGGCTTTGAAGTACCACCCGACGTTGCTCTTGATCTTTTCTGTTCAAGTAGAAATATACTATGAATTCACCCTGGAATCATAAGCTCCTATTGGCGTTTAGTCTGGAAAGAGGGTAGGGAAGAATTCAAAGAATGAATTATAGTGAAGGAATGTTAGGCATATGATATCTGGGTAGGGGAGGTCTCACAGGGCCCAGCAACTTTCCTCTGATGGCTCATACCTGTATTCCCAGCCCTTTGGGAGGCCAAGGTGGGAGGACTGCTTGAGGCCAGGAGTTTAATAACCTGGGCAACATAGTGAAACCCTGTTTCAACAAAAGAGAAAAAACATAGCTGGGAGTGATGGCCTCAGGAGTCTGTGGCAGGAAGATCACTTGAGCCCAGGAGTTCAAGTGTCAAACAGTGACGCTGTGACTGTGCCACTATATTCCAGCCTGGGCAGCAGACTGAGATTTTGTCTCAAAAAAAAAAAAAAAAGTGGCCCATGGGCACTATCAGCTTCAGGACAGGTGCTACTCTCCTGCAGCACTCAGGGTGTTGGTGCCATTTACACAGGGCTTGGGCATGGGCTCAGAGGAAGGGTAAGCTGGTGGTAGTCAGAGTTGAGCTAATGCTGCCCTTGAGCCATGGCTGCTGCTGCTGAGTTGAGTCACAGCCCTGGAAGAAGTGTGGGGTTTACATGTACTGTCGTCAGAACTAGCTTCTGCCCAGCACTGCATTCTCAGTCAGCCCTGGCTCTGGGACAGGTGGTCCCCAGGGAAGCCTGGAACATCAGGACTGCAGTTCTCTCTTTGTTCTGAATTAGTTCAGATGCATTTTACTGAGTGTGTGTTTCAGGGATGATGGAATATCATCAGCAAGCCCACCAGAGAGGGTATGGATGGGCTCCACCAGGCTTCCTAAGGAAGGAAGTCAGGACTAGCAGAGAACATGGGCCCCAGGAGTTGGCACTCAACTTGCCAGCCAAGAGAAGTATTCCGTATCTCTGGGGTCAGCTTTTCCTGAGGGTTTGTATTCTATTTAGAAATGTGTTTTAGTCGTGTCCCAACCAAGAGATATGATCATCAAAAAGCCTTGCAGTCTGGCCATCTGGATACTTGGTTTCTTTGGGGTTTGTTAATAAAGGAAGGACAGAAAAGTCAGCATGTGGCTGGGACATCTGGCTGCCACCATAGAGTCTGGAAAAAGACAGACAATGATGACTAGCTGTCCTCTACAACTAGAGTCACATCTCTGCCAAGGAAAAGCTTTCTCTTCTTGAAAGTATCATGTCCAAAGCTGTTTCTCAAGTGAGTTGAGTTCTTCTTTATGAATGCCCACCAGGCATTCATCAGAATAGTGTCCAGCATTGGGAACCTGAGCTTTTATGTTCCCGTTGGAGTGCTTCAGTGGTGCGCTGCTGACCTCATGTAGAGGTCTGATGAGAAGCTATTGCACTCAAATCCACCTATTGATTCCAGTTCATGGAACTGACTGAGGCCTTATAAGCTCCTTGCCACCAGCATGACAGGGAGCCCTCCCTCAGAGGGAGCCATGGAAATCCTATAGAGGGCTTACTTCTCTGGCACAGGTGTATTCAATTTCTTCATTCACTCACTTAACACATATTTAGCAAGCACCTATTGTGTGCCAGGCACTGTTCTGGGTGGCAGGAACCCAAAAATAAGTAGATCCTAGTCTGTACAAACTTTTAAAAGGGAGAAAGCCCTTTATAATGGGAAAGGTATTTGATCATCTGAACCGGGGCTGGATTTGGAATATAGGAAATTGTGGAATTGATTCACTCTGTTACCAGGATAAACAATATGTTTTGCACCCCAGTATTTTCTTTTTTCAGAATGAGGGGAGTGGACAAGACAGCACTCTTCAGGGAGGCAGTTGTCAAGGCTGACCTTTGCCTCTAGAACTCCCTCAAGATAAATTGCCAACACCTGGAGCGACAATGACCATGGGCCTGGAGCTGCATGTCATCTCAGCTGCCCTCCCTTTCTACACAGGATGAAGGAGAAAGACTGGATTCCCAGCAGGCCTGAGACACATGAAGGACCAGCTACCTAGGACATGAAAGGAGAATGCCAGTATTTATGGAGCACCTTCTATGGAGCAGAGCCCATCCACCTACTCCTTCAGGGTGTTACTTGCTTCATCTTTAAAGATGAGGAAACTGAGGCTCAGAGAGGCTAAGCAGTCTGATAGAAAATGGCAGAGCCAGGAGTCAGAGTCAGGCCTATGAGGCTCCAGAGCTCAGGATGACCTCAAATACCACAAGTGAATAAATGAATGAATAAGTCATGGAAGAATGGAAGACAGCTTTTGACGGTGGTGCAACTGCTGCTGCTAGGGTCTAGTAATGCATTTAGTCTAGATTGGGCACAAATCGTGGGCATTAGAACAGCAGGTGAGAGAAGCAGATGAAGCTTGGTCTTTATGTGCTCAGTGCATCCTGTTGGTTTTGCCTTTCTGCAGAAATGAGTGGAAGCTGAAGACTGAGTGGCAGTGGATGGGAGAGGGAGAAAGCCAGGCTCTGGGAAGGTCAGCTGGCAGCACTGAGACTCAGGGAATGGGAGGGACTGAAGAGAAATTTTCTGAAGTTAGCAAAGAGGTTTTAAGGGAGGAAGGAGTGCAAAAGGAAGGGGCAACTAATGCTAGAAATATTGCAGGAAAATTCATAAGACTTCTTGACTGAGTGGGTAGGAAATGAAAGTAGAGGCAGGGATCACAGCTTGCTCTGTAGTTATTTATTGGAGCTTATGCTTATTAGTGTTGGCTATGAGCCAGAACTTACCTAGCTTGTCCTATCTGGTCCTCTCAATAACCCCATGAGATATATTCTATTAACATCATCTCCTTTTAATAGACGAGAATGCAAAGAGGCACATAGAGATCATATAAGATTTCTCAGTACAAGGGACATCTCCACCTGGATAGCTTCACCTCAAACTCAACATTTTATAAACTAAATCCACCATTGCTGCCCCCAACTTGCTCCTCCTTTTAGCTTCCCTGTTTTAATCGGTGCCTTCATCATTCTTAGTGGCTCAGGGCCAAAGCTTGGAAGAAATGTGTCATGTTTATTCATTCATTATATGTGCTTCCTACAAGCCAGGCACTGCGCAAGATGCTGGGATTACAGGTAGACAATATTGGTCCTGGCCCTTAAGGTGCTTAGAGTATGCTGAGGGCCAACACAGAAGAATGACTGGGTCCCACTGTAGAAGAGAAGCAGGACATCTCCAAATATGGCAAGCTGCTCTCTTCACATTTCTGCTCAATCTCATTTATTATGTAATAAATATGCTTTAAAACATTGTCTCAGCATTCTCCACCTGACCAGCTCCACTCTTAATTCCAACTTATAAGGCTAATACCACTAGAAATTTCCAAAAAAAAAAAAAAAAAAAAAAAAAACCTATGGATTTAAAAAAAATTCTGAGCAGCTCAGTTTCCTGCAAGAGTTTTCCTAGCAGAGCCACAAACTTGATAAATAAGGATCCTGGGCTCTATCTAATGCCTTTATTGCTCTTATGCTTCTGGGAGGTATTCATTTATTTTCCACTATGTCCTGGCTATTTCTGAAAATGTTAAAAGCATAGGTATAATAAAACTATTAAAATGGCACATGTAGGATCAGCTCTGAGTAATGGGGTAGAAAGAATGGGATTCTCAGAAATCTAGAACAAAGAGGAGACTACTAGCCATAAAACTTAACCCCAAATTCCCTGACAGCCAAGCGAAAAAGAAAAAAGAGAAGTTTTTATTGTAAAAATGGAAGCAAAATTTAGCATTAAAAATGGAAAAAGCACATCTCTTTCCAGCTCTGATCCTTAGAGTGCCCTATGCCTCATCTCCCTCATTGGCTTCTCACTGTCTGAAATAGGTCTGTTCCTATGCTATCCCCTACCAGGCGGGGAGCCTCTTGAGAACAAGGACTGTGTCTTAGTCAGTTTTTCTCCAGATGTTGGCCTATAACAGACATTTGATAAATATTCTTTAGTGCAGAACTGAGCCAATGTCTGTATAAAGGTAAGAGGAAGGAAGGAAGGAAGCAAGGAAGGGAGGGAGGGAGGGAGGGAGGGAGGGAGGGAGGGAGGCAGGCAGGCAGAGAGAGAGAGTTACCAATATCCAAAGCAGCTTTTTTTTTTTTTTTTTTTGGAGACAGGATCTCCCTCTGTCACCCAGGCTGGAGTGTGGTAGCATGATCACGGCTCACTGCAGCCTCCACCTCTCAGGCTCAAGTGATTCTCCCACCTCAGCCTCCTAAGTAGCTGGGACTACAGGCTCATGCCATCACACCAGGCTAATTTTTGTATTTTTGGAGAGACAGGGTCTTGCCATGTTGCCATGTTGCCCAGGCTGGTCTCGAACTCCTGAGCTCAAGCAATATGCCCGCCTCAGCCTCCCAAAGTGCTGGGATTACAGATGTGTGCCACCGCACCCAGTCCAAAGCATTTTTCAGATGGAAACGCATAAAAACTTCTCTGACAACTCCATCCAGAATTAATTCTTTACCTCCTTCTATGTTATCTTGGTGTGTGTGTGTGTGTTTTTTTTTTTTTTAACCTTTGATTATAGCACATCTTGGCACTGATCACAGTGCCTTATCTCCTCTTGCTGCAGCTCTAGTGCCTGTGGCTAGATAAGCACTGGCCCAGCCTGTGTTTACCACCTACAGCACCGTTGCGATTTATCAACCTGGGGTCAGAGTCTGACTTCATTAAGGGCAGTCAAAAGAAGGTACCATAGGTTTTTGTGTCCATTCCACATGAGGAGTTTCAAAGTATGTTTTGAAGAAGGTCCACATTTGGGGATTAACTGGAGACCTCCTTGAAGTGACTCTTCTAGGAGACCCAATATTTGTCGAATATATGAGTTTTTGGTGTTTGTCTGAAAAGAAAGAGGTCTTTGTACCTAAGTTTCTTTTTTTTTTTGAGATGGAGTCTCACTCTGTCACCCAGGCTGGAGTACAGTGGCGCGATCTAGGCTCACTGCAAGCTCTGCCTCCCAGGTTCAAGCCATTCTCCTGCCTCAGCCTCCAGAGTAGCTGGGACTACAGGCGCCCGCCACAATGCCCAGCTAATTTTTTGTATTTTTAGTAGAGATGGGGTATCACCATGTTAGCCAGGATGGTCTCGATCTCCTGACCTTGTGATCCGCCCGCCTTGGCCTCCCAAAGTGCTGGGATTACAGACATGAGCCACCGCGCCCAGCCCCTAAGGTTCTTATTATCTTTAGTCTCCATCCAACTGAAAGCATGATGGGGATGAAAACCCTGGCTTTCCTGTCCCAGCAGGGGCACTGTGTATGACTGGCCCCTCCATCCTGTCTCCTCTCCACTCCCCAGAAGATTCCAAGGTGCTCAGGCTTTCTCCAGCTTCCCCTGTCAAAGCCACTCCAAAGGAAGGGCGACCTGTACTGGCCACATATGCACTGAGATTTCAAGTGACTCACCTACCTCAGTGGGCTCCCCTTCCCTTGAGCAGGGGTAAGGGGAAGACCACCCTAGAGTCTTTGTTTCTACTTTCATCAGAGGTAGGAATTATTTTTAGGTAAGGCC
Organism: Pongo abelii; assembly: GCF_028885655.2. Lineage (NCBI taxonomy): Eukaryota > Metazoa > Chordata > Mammalia > Primates > Hominidae > Pongo > Pongo abelii. The sequence continues at coordinate 16,629,263 of NC_071985.2, forward strand.
AGATGAACGGGTGGGCTGGCTGGGCAGCTCCCTTGGGGAAAATTTGAACAAGACATTAAACTATCACTGAGATAAATTCAAATGATGGTGCTTGTTAACTTCAGCTTCCATACACAGCTTCTTTCACAGCTGGTGAAATATAAGTTGATCATTTTTCATTGAAGTTTGACAGAGCCTTAGGAAAGAAACATTTTTAAACAGACTTTCCCTGAGCTACCATGACTACTAAGAATTTTGAGATGAACACGGGGTAAATGCAATTAGCTGAAGTTCAGCAGTTCACTGAAGTCCAGAGACCATGTAACACATGGCATAGCTAGAAGGAAGAAGTGATGTATTTTGTTATCTGTATGTTCAAATCATTCAATGTGCCTCCCAAGGAGTACTCCAGATCAAAAGAAATCTGAGAGTAGATTTCCAGAAAAGTGAGAGAAGTCTTGCCAACTGTTTTAAGATTGTTGATTCAGTTTTGGTCAGTGCTGATTACTGAACTAACATGTTTCTACGTAAAATATGTACTCAGAGAAAATCAGTTTCTGTCTCTCATTAATAGTATTGAACATGAAGTTTCAAATGTCATGCTCCAAAATCACGTGTCCTAACTAGCGTCTTGGTACATTTTCATGCCCTAGTTCACAGCTATAGGCCAGGACTATGCACACACAGGCAAGCTGAAAACACCACCTGTGACATGACTACAGAACTCCATTTGTCTGGTGATACCATTCCTGTGTCCCATTGAAAGCCTGTGGCCTGCTTGTTCCGATATCCATGAACCTGCCTCCTCCCAGCAGTGGGTGCTTGCTGTGAATCAGTCGCTCTTACCTCTAACACCTCCAACAGCATGCTGTCACTCCCTTGTATACAGATCTGCCTATTTTTACCTGTCTATAGGCTCCTTAACTAAGTACAAGGACCACTTATTATTTTATTTACATTTCCTAAGAGCTAACACAATGCTAAACACATAGTCGACAATAAATACATGTCTATTGAATTAAAAAGCAAGTAGATGAATTAACTATATAGATTTGAACTGTTGCCTGCTTACACTTGTAACTTCCACCAAACCCACCTACATGTTAGTACTTCCAGTTCTGGCTCCAACACTCTCTCTGCCTTGTCTTGCCTTATTGCGTCTACACCCTGTATGAATAAACAACAGTCTTCAACCAAAGGAGATAGTGGCATTTCAATCATCACATCAAAGGTGGGGAAGGTTTGAATGGAATGGGAAACGAGGAAGGGAGGAAAAGCAAGGAAAACCTTCCACAGGGCCCTTAACGTGCCTCCTGTACCTACTGTTTTCTCTGCCTTGAATGCATTTTATTCTTCCTCCTGTTACTCCCCATCCTGGCAAAACAAAAATAAATACTAACTAAACCAAAAAGAAAACTATTAACGTCCTTCAAAGCTTTCACCAAAGGACACAAAACCTTCCATGATGACCCCAGCCAAATTAGTTACTAACCACCTTCCTTGGTAATCTTAGTATCTTTTTTGAGCCTTTGATTGTAACATCTCCTGGCACTTACTCCAGGGTCTTAGTTGTTAGTGTTCATTTCTCAGCTTCATAGCTAGATTGCAGCTTACCCGAAAATGAGTTTTTCTTTTCATATTTTTATTCCCTTAAGTGCCTAGCACAGTTGGTGTTCCATAAATACTTATTGTATTAAATTGAAGAATGCTACAAAGTTACCATTAGAAAGGAGGCATAAGTTCTGGTGATCTATCGTACAGTAGGGAGCCATAGGTTACAAAAGAGCTAGAAGAGAGGCTTTGAATGTTCTTACTACGAATAAATGTTAAATGCATGAGGTGATGGATATTTGATCATTATTTAACATATATATGTATGGAAACATCACATTGTACCCCATAAATATGTACAATTAAAATGTGTCGATAAAAATAAAAATAAAAAATAAAATACAAAACGGAAGGATAGCAAGGCGTTCCAGAGTGAAGACTTTGGAAGGACAATGTTGAATTGAACCTGAGTTGCGTGGCCTTTGTTTAAATCTATCCTCATCTCTATAACCGTGGGTGCTATTACCATATTGCTGACTTATCAATGCACCTCTGGCTTCTGGTTATCCCATGCCTATTTCAAAGAGTCTTTAGTATTGTAATGATTTCACATACTGGATTAAATTAACAGAGATATGGAGCCACTTCCTTTAAAACGCCTAAATGAGGCCGGGTGCGGTGGCTCATGCCTGTAATCCCAGCACTTTGAGAGGCCGAGGCTGACAGATCACGAGGTCAGGAGATTGACCATCCTGGCTAACATGGTGAAACTCTGTCCGTACTAAAAATACAAGAATTTACCCAGTGTGGTGGCGCGGGCCAGTAGTCCCAGCTACTGGGGAGGCTGTGGCAGGAATATCGCTTGAACCCAGGAGGCAGAAGTTGCAGTGAGTTGAGATTGCACCATTGCACTCCAGCCTGGGTGACAGAGCGAGACTCTGTCCCCGCAAAAGGAAGAAAAAAAAATACTAAATGAGAGGCTGGCAGAACCGGAAACCCAGGGCCCCCGACTCTGAGCTCTCTGAGCTCCCCATCTCTAACCCAGCCTCTAACAACTGCAGCCACTACAGCAACAATAACGCCCTACACTTCCATGGCACCTTCTTCCCTAGGCTTTCATGGAATTCTATAAGCAGTAATTAATGTGGTTTAGACTTTACACTCCATTGTTTACCCCGGCCGTCAATTAATTAGTCCATTGCCAAGCTAGGAAGGCATGCTTTGTGTATAATTTTATGAGGGCACGTACCAGGGTGAGTCATATTTGCAGATCTGCTCAGAGGTACACACATGCTGTGGCAACAGAAACCATCCCACAGCCGGCAAGGCTTCCAGGGACCTCTGAGGCAGGTGCTGTTTATTATAAACTTCCCACTTTACAGTGGGCGGAATGAATCACCAAAAGGCCGAGGAGCTTTTCCAAGGTGTGAGGAGATTGGTCTCTAACTTTGTTTGAAGGCTGTTCTGTTTGTTCAAATGTGTTTCAAAGTGTTCAGAGGAAAGGGTTTGTCCTCTTAAAACAACCTGTGTTAACAGAAAACTAAACTGTAAAGTCCTACTAGAACTTTACACTGAACACTGACATGGGAGGTGGAGAGGGCAGGGGTTTGAGAGGCCGCCTGTGTCCCAGTTGAGTCCGGTCTGCAGAAAGGAAGTTAGCTGGTGACTCCATGTTCTGAGGAAGTTTTGATTGAGGGGTGTGGAGAGTAAGCTCTGAATTTTTTAAAAAAAGATCTTTTGGTTTTGCTTTTAATGGGCAGATAAATATTAGATATATTAACTGTGTACAATGTGATGTTTTGATACGTGTATACATTGTAAAATGATTACCACAAACCAACAAATTAACCTATCCATCACCTCACACAGTTTTTGTTTTGTTTGGAAATGAGAAAACTTAAGGTCTGCTCTCTTACCAGATTTCAAGTATGCAATAAAGAAATGTTAACTATGGTCCTGTAGTCACCCGTTAGCTCCCTAGAATTTATTAATTAATACATTAGATCCCTAGAATTTATTAATCACAACCGAAAGTTTGTATCCTTTCACCAATATCTTATCCCACCCACCCAGCAACTAGCATTCTAATTTTACTCTTGCTTCTGTTAATTGAATTTTTAAATATTTCACACACAAATGAGATCGTGTGGCATTTGTCTTTCTGTGTCTGGCTTATTTTAATTAATATAACAACCTCCAGCTTCATCCATGTTGTGGCAAATGGCAGGATTTCCTTTTTTATGGCTGAATAATGTTCCTTTATATACACACACCATTTATCCATTCATTCATTTATCCATTCATTCATCAACAGACACTCAGGTTGTTTGCATGTCTTTGCTATTGTGAATAATGTTTCAATAAACATGAGAGTGTACATATCTCTTCAAGATACTGATTTCATCTCATTGATTCATTTCATTCATTGATATCTCTTTAAGATACTGATTTCATTTCCTTCAGATACATACCCAGAAGTGGGTTTGCTGGATTTAAAAATGGGCAAAGGACTTTAATAGACATTTCTCTAAAGAAGACATACTCATGGCCGACAGGTGAGTGAAAAGCTGCTCAGCTTCACTAATCATCAGGAAAATGCAAATATAAACCACAATGAGATATCACCTCACATCTGTTGGGATGGCTCTTATCAAAAAGATAAGAGAGAACAAGTGTTAGTGAGGGTGTGGACACATGGGAACCTTTGCACAATGTTGGTGGGAATGTAAATTGGTACAGCCATTCTGGAACAGTATGTGGGTTCCTCAAAAAATTACAAAGAGAACTACCATATGATTCTAGTCTGCCTTTAACAGAACGTAAACCAAGAGTGTCTGGTGGGCTCCAGAACTAACTAGCAAGGCCAAGAGGCAAAGCTTTGCCTGCAGGTGCCTTTCAGTGCAGGATTGTGTTAAATGCAGTAAGCACACTGGGGAAGGCTCTTACGGGCAGGTTGTGCCAATGGGAACCTGGAGTCTTTGGAGTGAAAATCGGGGTGAGGGTGGGGTGAATGGAAATCTCAGTAGGGCATTTGTGCACATTTATGTATTTATCCTGCACTCACAGGAGCGGGTACTGCATCAAGATTTTAATGTGTTTCATATTGAGTGTTTTCGTGCTAAATATTAAGAGAAACAGTTTACATTTTAAAATGTCATAAGATGTGATTACAAATGCCCTAAGATCTTACTGAGTTCTCAGTTATTGTCTCTAGTTCTTGAAGGCCTACTGCCTACAGTCCTTATTCAATTAACTTTATTTTACTTCATTTTTTAACCACACAGAAACTTTCTAAACTCTTTACTCTTTTGGGTCACATTTCTGAACCAAAGGGGGACATCACTATGGTGAAGACAGTGTACTCTATCCTCCTAAACTCAGTACATCCTATATCTCATGGTATTAATATCTTACCATATCAGAGCATATAAAGTATCAGACTCCTACCCAGGTTGTGGCTGCCATGGTTAGCAGGCCTGGGCTAAGCATCGTGGCCATCACTAAGAACTTCTTCCATGTTGACCCTGAGCCATCAACCAATGCTTTCTGGAGATGACTGTTGAATATTCAGCCAGCTGTGACTCTGCCTAAGATAACTCATGTGGCTTATATGTCACCATTTTATCTATAAAAACACCAAGAGGGGCTTAAGTTGGCGTGATACATTCTTAGTAAATCTGAGCTGTCATCAATAATTTTATAAATGTTGACAAACCATCTGCCTAATAACCTGTTGTGTCATTTTCCAATATATTTTCATAGCTTGAGCAAGCTTGGCTTCAGGGCTGTAACCAAGAACCCCATTTTCTTTTAAAAAAATGAATTATTTTTTCCTTTTCCCCTGAAGACCACCTACTTAGCTCTTCAGAAATGTAATTATAACATTTACCGTCTCTCCAGCAGACACTCTTACCTAACTATGTGTTTGCTTAGAAGTTCCAGGGACAACTGAACCTTGAAACACACCAGGCACTTCTGGAACTCTCACCCACCAGGAGATTGCCTCGAAACAACATTCAATTTACAACTCAACCCTGCCCATGATGATGCCAGCCAGACCACTAGATGGATAAGACATCAAAGTAAGTCATGCAGACCCCCACACCTCCTCATTCTGTCCCCTGTGTTCCATTCAGGCCAAGTCCCTTTTCAAAGCCTCTGCTTTCTTCCCCAAAAGCTCAAGCCATTTCCTTAAGTCAGGAGCCTGTACTGTTTCCCCTCAGCTAAGCTCTGGAATAAAAGTCACTTTCTTTTTACCACCCTTGTGCTTGTTATCTGAATTTGCAAGTGGTAAGCAGCCATACCTTCACGAAACTTCAAAGGCCTGAGTAGGTAGGGATGCTGAAGCAGATAGAACCTGGATATAGCTGTAAGACTGGCCTCTGATTTGACAGATGATAGGCAGCCAGTCTAATATATAGTACTGAAAAAGGCATGGGAAAATTGGGGTTTGCTTTGAGCTGGCATCCACATTTAAGGCAGCTCAAGTTAGAGGGTTAATCAGAGCAACACAAGCCAGGAGAGCATGGTTTCTCATCTCAGGCAGGCAGCATTCCCAGGGTTCTGAGTGAGCGGTCCACTGAATGCGGGAACTTAGCCAGAGGCTATCGGTTCGGGAAACTAAAGTAAGCTGCTAGAGAGGTGGAGCTGGCAAGAGAGTTAGGAAAACTATCAGAGTCTCAAACAAACAGATTCTAGGGTAGAGTGGGATTCCAGTTGCACCAGAAAACTGGAGTTACTAATCAAAAGACCAAAGGCAGAAACCAGGTAAACAGGGTCAACAAGTCAGAAATCTGGGTAACGATGCAACATGTGCCCTAGCTCCTGCTTCGTACCCAAGATGCTAAGGTCCCAGGTTCGTGGTCTCCACCCAGTCAATCCTGGTGTCCTGGTAGATGGGTGAGCAATGGCAGGTACTCTTGGAAGCAGAGGTGGTCGATTCTGCAAGTCGAGTTGAGCAGCTCTGGAGGAGTAGAAGCCAACAGTGATCCCTATCAAGGTGAAATGTTCTGCCTTTTCTCCATCTTGAAAATCAAGACAATACTTACCTTGCTTGGATCTAATTTCAAATTGTGTATTTCTTCAAGCACTGTTAAAGATAACAATTAGTGTTGAGTTAAAATTATGTTGTGATCTTAATGAAGGGTCATGTTTTTATAAAGTAATAAGGCTTGAATCAGGGACTATTTTTGCTTATCTCAATGAACCATGGGTGAAAAAAACTGATCTGCTAGATCTGTGCAAGCATTAACAATCCTCACTGGCTGTTCACCTGGTGGTGTTACCATTATGGGAGACATAGCAGGAAATTATTACCTTCTTTAGAACTCACCTGCAAAATTAAACCTATTTAGAGACAACATGTCAGAGTGTTCAGCATGCCCTTCTGTCTTTTCTCTCTCTCTTTCTTTACAATTTTCTGCTTTCCTTCCATTTTTTCCCTCCCTCTCCCTCCCTCCCTCCCTTCCTTACCTCCCTCCCTCCCTCCCTCTTTCCTTCCTTCCTTTTGTCCTTTTTTCTTTCTCTTTCTCTCTCCCTTCCTTTTTCCCTTTTTTTTTTCTTTTCTCTCTCTCTCTCCCCACTCCTCTCCCTTTGACTCCCATATGCCAGACTGTTGGGGCACAGGGAAAATGACCTGCCTGAGAAGAGGGACCGAGGCAGCTGCTCACTGGGTATGACAGGAAAAAGACCAGGGGTGTCTGTCTCAAACCAGGGGATCAGAGGAGGCTTCCCAAAGGAGTCAAGTCCTTAAGGAATATAAGATTTGACCAGATGGAAAAGAGCCTTTGAGGTAGAGGGCATCACAAACGTGAAGACCTACAAGTGTAAAAGAGTGTGGCTCATTTGAGGAACAGTCGAGTGTGACAAGGCCTGGCACAAAAAGACAGTGCAGGTGAGGCACGGTGGCTCAAGCCTATAATCCCAGCACTTTGAGAAGCCAAGAGAGGAGGATTGCTTGAGCTCAGGAGTTTGAGGTTGCAGTGAGCTATGATCACACCACTGCATTCCAGCCTAGACCCTGTTCCAAAAAAAAAAAAAAAAAACCCACAATGAGAGGAAGCTGTACTACATTGGGTGTCCAGCTTGTGGGGCAGCCAATTTTAAAACCAGCCCTGGCCGAAGCCTTCTCTGCTCATTTATATTAATAGTTTCTGAGTGTAAACGTTTATAATAAATAATGCCTTTTCTAATGTCACATTTTTTTTTTCTTAAAAGACAGTAAAGAGTGTCCATGATGGAGAAATAACTTCTTTCACATCATGAGCTTTCCTTATCTAAACAGAGGGCTCTCTGGAGGAACTTGGCCTGTCCTCTCGGCTTCATATATGATTAGGGCACAGCTAGACAGTAGCTCCTTTCCCACCACATGCTGAGAGGGATTTAGGTAGCCTGGGCACATGCTTTTATTTTGATGTATGGATAGTTCATGTTGGGAAGAATAGGCACAAACTTAAGGAGCGTACTTGGCTCCTGGGAGTCAGGAGAGCCTGCTGAGGTGTGTTCTGCATCTCTAGATGCCAAAGGCCCCAGACAGCGCAGTATGAGTACCAGAGGGAGCTCTGGAAATGAATACCAAAGACTCCGTCTTCTTCCTCTCTTGATAATGGCGCCAACTCTCTAATTGGGTGTGAGATGTGTTGTTGACAGGAAGAATATGGAATAGGATGGAACTGGAGATAATAGAACCGTGTGTACAGGAATGCCATCTGTAAACTCCGGGAAAGGCGCCTACCTTCAGCTGGGCTCGGCTGTCTGCTCTTTTGTGGTTATCTAGCTCTGCAAGAAAATAAAACTTAAGTTCCTTTAAATTTCCCTTAAGTTACCTCCAAAACCTAACAGAGGCCAGGGACACCAAACAGGAGGGTGATTAACACCAGTAACATAACGGTTTTGGAGCAAGGATTAGAGCAGGAAAGTGATAGAAGACATAGCTAAAGTCAGGGCAAGGGCCAGACCTGGAAGATACACCATGAAGAAAGGCTCAGGAAGTTGTTTTTGTCTTTTTTTTCTCCTTTCTTTCTTTAGTATCATCACAGTTCCAGACTTCCGTTTTTTTTTTTGAGATGGAGTCTCGCTCTGTTGCCCAGGCTGGAGTGCTGTGGCGCGATCTCGGCTCACTGCAACCCCCGCCTCCCGGGTTCAAGCAATTATTCTGCCTCAGCCTCCCAAGTAGCTGGGACTACATGCGCCTGCCACCACGCCTGGCTAATTTTTGTATTTTTTAGTAGAGATGGGGTGTCACCATATTGGCCAGGCTGGTCTCGAACTCCAGACCTTGTGATCTGCCAGCCTCGGCTTCTCAAAGTGCTGGGATTACAGGCATGAGCCACCACGCCAGGCCTTCAGACATCTTATAATGAAAAATGGAATTTGAGGTGGAGACAAAGAGCTCATTTCTGGGATAACATAGCAGGGACAAAGAGATAAGAGCAGTTAACTGCCGTGCACTAATGTAAACTTTCCTCAACACTACAGGCCCATTACTTTTGCTTAATATTTCTTCAACTTGTTATTTTTTTTAACTATTGGCAATATTTTATTTGAGAAACAATGGGTTTTGAGAATAACTGCTCTACCTTTGGTTATTACATTTTTATGACATTTTAGAGAAATAGAAAAAGAATAATACATGGTGATGTAATTTTTTTTTTTTTTTTTGAGATGGAATTTTGCCCTGTTGCCCAGGCCAGAGTACAATGGTGCAATCTTAGCTCACTGCAACCTCCGCCTCCTGGGTTCACACGATTCTCCTGCCTCAGCCTCCAGAGTAGCTGGGATTACAGGCACCCACCACCACGCCCAGCTAATTTTTGTATTTTAGTAGAGACGGGGTTTCACCATCTTGGCCAGACTGGCCTCAAACCCCTGACCTGGTGATGTAATTTTTAATGATTTGTTATTGCTCTTTGGCTCTGATACCAAGAAAGGGGTATAATTTTTTCATGGTAATCCACATCCTGAATCTTAATACCATTTCAAAAGTTGGGACAGGCAAGAACAAGCTTATCATCATCGGTGGCATATAAGACAAGGCTGTGCCCTGCTCCTTCCACTTCATGTCCTTTTTAATAACAGAAAATCACCCTCAGATGAACTAGACACATGCCTCTGCCATGGAGAGATGGAGCAGTGTCCTCTATGCTCAGGTTAAGCAGAAGCTATTTTAAAAGACATTAGATTCCGGTAAGTCATGTTGTCATAAAGATGGCTTGGAAATAACCATTCTGTGAAAAGATCATTTATTATTCGGGAGATATTTTGAGAAGTTCATTCATTTCATTTTTTAATTTTTGTGGGTATGTAGTAGGTGTATATATGTATAGGGTACATGAGCTATTCTGATATAGGCATACAATGTGTAATAATCACGTCAGGGTAAATGGGGTGTCCATCACCTCAAGCACTTATCCTTTCTTTGCATTACAAACAATCCAATTATACTGTTAGTTATTTTTAAATGTACAATAAATTATTGTTGACTGTGGTCACCCTGTTGTGCTATCAAATACTAGACCTTATTCATTCTTTCTAATTATTTTTTTGTACTCATTAACCATCCGCCCATCCCCACTACCCTTCCCAGTCTCTGGTAACCATCACAGTTGTTTTTGGTTCCACGGCATATTTTGCAGCTAATCCATGCTGATGGATTCACAAGGAAGCCATTCTGCTCAACAGACATTTCACAGACGCAGTTTAAAGATTTTCCCATAGCCCTGGGGGGGACAGATTAGTAAAACTTATTTTGAACCTTTTCCAAGCCAATGTCATCTGAGCCTTGCTTTACACTGTAGCACCTCAGGGACACAATCAAGGTCTTATTCATTTGCTGAAGCAGACCCAGGACTGCTTCCTGAGGAAAACTGTGACTTTACCTGAAGAAAAAAAGAGTAAAGACATTTGGAGTAGAAAATCAGAAGCCCAGAATAAATAAAACCCTGTGTACCAGGGTCGATAAGAAGTTAGACTTTTTGGATATGTTTCTCAGAGGAAAAGGTTCCTATTCCCTACCAGGTGTAGCACCTAGGGAGTTAATCAGTCACAGGTGGTAATGGAATTCTTAATTGTAGATGAGACCACCTGGGACTGGACAGGCTACATAATTTGTGAAGTCCAGTGAACAATGAAAAGGCGTGGAGTCCTTGTCCAAAAATCAGACATTTCAAGATGGGAAAGCAGAACATTAATTTAAGGCTGGGGCCCTTCAAAGCATGGGGCCTTTGCAATTACGCAGATTTCATGCCCGTGAAACAGGGCATGACTGCAGGGAGGAAATGGAATGAAAACAAGAGTTAATTATGGAATTCTAGGAGAAAACTAACCTTTATAGGAAGGTAAGAGAGAAATCAGGAAAGACGGTGAGATAGGGAAGTCTGGGAGGTAGAAAAAGAACCAAGAGTGAGTGGTCTCTCAGAAGCCAAGGGAAGTCATACTTTTAAAGGGAAACCACATGGACGTTCCCATGTATCCTTGCACTTCCCGTACACGGGCAGAAAATACGCATCTAATTGCTGCAGGATAAGGTCACCTGTCTCATGTTACTAAAGGCCAGGTAATGTATGGACTCAAGAATATCCTTGCCTTTCGTAGCTAGGAGGTCATCACTGAGCTGATTGAAAAAAGTCTCAATAATAAAAGAGCAACAGCCAGATGTCAGATTGTGTTGTGCTGAGAATGGACAGGGCATTGAGACAGTGGAGACAGCGACAAAGACCTACCCACCGAGCTTGAGGAGAAAGTATTGAAAAGAGGGGAGTACCCAGAGGCAGATGTTGAGCTGCGAGAGTTGTTACTGTTATTGATGATGGTATTTTGTTGTTTTTTTATTGCTTTTAAGGGGTGGAGAGACTAAAGCATATTCGTATGCAGAAAAAAAAAGTCAACGGTAGAAAGTGAAAAGGCAGAAAAAGAGAGGAGAAAGGAAAGAGGAGAGAAAAGGGAAATGGATAAAAGATTGGAAGAAATAGTTCCTGAGTAGTTGAAAAGCACAGAATCCAGGTGATAAGTCTATAAAAACAGCACAGTTAAGGCATTTGATGAGCTGAATGTTAAATATATTGGTAACTTGCAAGTATTCCTGAGCTTCACGAAAGACGTTATATCAATCAGAAAGTAGTAACAAGAATAATAAAGACTCAATGTGAAATCTTGGCAGGGTAGCCCTCAGGTTGGGGTTTTTACTTTTTGGGTGTGTATACCGGCTTGCGGTGGATGAACTGCCATTTGGACTAAGCCATTCATTTTGAAAGAAAGGGAGAGTATATATTCAAATGTGAGGGAAAAAAGTAGGAATGAAATGAATGATGAATATAGGCACATTTTTTATGAATATGCTTACATTTGGGGGCAAGAGACTTGGAGGTAGGAACTGAAGTATTCCATGCTTTCATTCTTCCCTTATTTCCTATATGAAGTAGGAAACAAGGTCATTTGCTGAGGATAAATACTGAAATACCTAGTAATAAAAAAAACTTACTTTGATTCATATAGTTCCTTTTTTTCTACACACTTCAAAGTTCTTTAGCAACTGCTACTCGCGAACAACCTATTCTGGTATTTTGATAGACCGTTTTATTGTGGTATTAATTTCTGTTCCCACTAATATCAAAGAGAAACTTGAAACATTTCTACAAAGACTTAACTAATATCAGAAATAGGTTTTCTCTCTATAGCATTTTATAGGGCAATCATTTCAGAACACATAGAACTCAGAATTAGATCATGATGTCTGGAAATACAAGACTATTAGAGCAAGCCCCTCACAGCGCTAGTTTCCCTGGTAAAGAATATTGTTCAAAATATAGCTCTGGATGGGAATTCTTCTGTTAATTTTACTTCCATATTATAGTCAATTCCATTTCTTTTCTGAAGAAGGGTCATATCTTAGTCCAAAGGGCAGCTTATCCAGCATGGTTTAAGACTCACAACAACCAAGTAAAGCTCCCCACCTAAAAGGGATATAAAATCCTTCAATATAAAATCCTGCCAGGATTTTATATTCAATCTTTATTATTCTCATTGCTATTATCTCATTGATGTAACCTCCTTCATAAAGCTCAGAAATATTTGCAAGTTAATAACATATTTAATATTCATCCATTCAGTTCTCCTCATGCCTTCCTGGTGCTATTTTATAGATTGAATCACCTTTTAACTTCTATATAGTTTACTTAATTATTATGCTTATTACCCATTTCCCCCAATAGAATGTAAACTCTGTGTCCCCAACACCTAGAACCACTTCCATCTATAATAGGCCATTCATTGAATATTTGTTGGAAGAATAAATGAAAATACATGTTGAATATTTTCTATTTCAGTGTATCACATTAACTCACATACAGTTGTGCAGAATAATTTTCCATTCTGTTCCTATTTCTCTGGGCTTAAATTGGTGATAGCCGATAGTCTTTAAAAAAACATCAACAACAACAAAAAACTTTGTGTTTAGGTCTAGGCCAAGAGGTAGTTACACCCAGCTGATTTGACCATCTCTGAATCACAAATGAAGGGTGGAGTAAATCTACCTAAACAGAGAATCTAGAAGAGCTACAAGAGGGCAGTTTCATATGGTTTGACTTGAAAAAGTGCTAGGTGTTTTACATTTTATTAAGTCATTTATTTCACAAAATAGCTTTAGCATATAATAATTATTGTTCCCATCTTACAGAGGTAGAAACTGAAGTTCTAAGAGGTTACATTGACCAAGTTAGAAAGCTAAAAAGTACAAAGTTTGAATTTGAGCACAAATCTTATTCTCAAACCTGAACTCTTTTCAAAACTGTTTGAGAATTATTCAATGAAGTGTACTGTACTGAGAAAGAAATAAATAGAACAAAGCAAGAAGCAGTTCACTTTTACCAAAAAAAAAAAAAAAAAAAAGGGGAAGGGAAAAGAACTTATGCCTGCAATTTTCATCAGTAATTCCAACATGGAAAACAAATCTATTTCCAATTTGGCAAAGCCCTCTTAGTGAACTGATATCTTGGCTTGGATATGAGAAGCCATGTAAATATAATTCAAAAATTATGAGCCATTGAGAAATAATTTCTAGATACAAAAAAAGTCTGAGGCAACCATCCATTTCTCCACACTACAACAATGAAGGTCGCTTCTCTTTGTTCAGGGCCAAGTTCCAAAATTTATTATCTCTTTAATTCCACCTCCTCAATCGTGATTCACACAGCTTCATCTCCTGCAGACTCTGAGGAGGTGCACGGTATGAGTGGGTAGCTACATCATAAGTCCAGCTCACTCTCTTACCCCTTGTTTCCTTTTTCTCTTTTCTTTTTTTTGGCTTTTATTTATAAACCACCAAAACATCTGGCCAATTTACTTAAACTCCAGATGTTGTAGCCCACTTCACATTGCTACATTTTTTTAACCGAATATATTAGCTTTATGATAAGTATAGCCTGAGTGAAAGTGAGTGAAGGTTGTCAGCTGATGCAAAATGAAACTAACTGGTAATCAACAATCAACATCTGCTCCTCATTTTTCTATTGCTTCCTGGCTCAATCAAAAATAATGTGCCTAATCTTAGAAGAAATTCCTAGAGAAGTAGAAATCACTTAACAATCTTTACCTTATCCGCTTCACAACCTGAAGGAAGCTAGACATGGCCAGAATCAAAACAGGATCTGTATCAGGGAAATGGCCTGAGTTAGACTCACACATTGCACCATGAGGATTAAATTAGGATAAGAATTCAGATCCAAAGTTGTCGAAACCATTTTGTTACACCATCTCCATCATTCATGTTTCCTTTCCAATTTATCCCAGCATGTTCATGATAAACTTCCTTAACTACCTTGGTACAGTGCCATCCTGGGGGAAGTAATATACAAATGCCTCTCAGTGCTCTTGGACTGAGAATTGAAGCACTAATCCAGCCTTCAGTTGCCATGGTGCAACAGGAGTCTAGTCCTATGTTCCATGGTGACTATAGTCCTTGACCTATATCCCTGGTCCAAAGAGACAATATGGTAGCCAGATCGGTATTGGAGAGATTTAAACTAAATCGCACTTTATGCCTTTTCATACGATTTGGAGCTAATATTTTCCTAAAGGTTCTATCCAGTAAAACAAGACAAGGAAAAGAAAAGATACAAGAACTAGAAAGGAAAAAGCAAACCTCATTATTCACAGGTGACCAGATTATTATGTAGAAAATCCAAAAGGATCTACAGACAAAATATTTAAATTAATAAATAAGTTTATTTAGAATCATAAATTTAACACTAACAATTATTTTTCTTATACCAACAATAAGCAGAAAATGAGATTTATAAAATGACACCATTTACATTAGCATTGCAAACCGTCAAACACTTAGTAATAAATATACTAAGGCATAGACAAACTATGTATATGTGCAAGACATATACACAGAAAATGTCAAACATTACTGAGAAAAATTAATTAAGAATTGAATAAATAAAGGAATATATCATGTACACAAGGGTGTTGGGGTCTTCTGAGTCAGGTTGTTTTCTGGGTGTATTAAATTATGATAAGTAAAGCCACAAATGTATGATTTTTGCACTTTCTGCTTGTAAGTTATACTTGCGTACAGTTAATAAAAAGTAAATTGAATAACTTGTCTTGCAATGCTAAACAAATAAATACTGGGTTGAACCATCTGAAATTGCTGTTTTTGTAGTTCAACAATTGTCAAATATAGGCAATAGTTATATAGGAAATGTAGGCAATAGGTAAATAGATAAAATAAATGTTTTATGTTCTATATTACTTGTAAATCATAAAATCATATATTTTTGTTTTCTCTTTGTGACTTTTAGTGGTCACTATTTGCACTATTAAACGTGTTTCTAAGTCTACAGCTACAACTATAGCATTCTATCTGTAAGGAAAAAAGTTTTGACTTTTGACCCGTTAACCAGAAATCAATTAATCTGAGCTTGATAGGAATAGTCACATATATTTCATTATGTGTGTTATTAGCTCTGTCGCCCAGGCTGGAGTGCAGTGGCACGATTTTGGCTCACTGCAAGCTCTGCCTCCCGGGTTCACGCCATTCTCCTGCCTCAGCCTCCCAAGTAGCTGGGACTACAGGCGCCTGCCCCCATGCCCGGCTAATT
Organism: Pongo abelii; assembly: GCF_028885655.2. Taxonomy (NCBI): domain Eukaryota; kingdom Metazoa; phylum Chordata; class Mammalia; order Primates; family Hominidae; genus Pongo; species Pongo abelii. The sequence continues at coordinate 16,644,895 of NC_071985.2, forward strand.
TTTTGCATTTTTAGTAGAGATAGGGTTTCACCATGCTGGCCAGGATGGTCTCGATCTCCTGACCTCATGATCCGCCCGCCTTGGCCTCCCAAAATGCTGGGATTACAGGCGTGAGTCACCGCGCCTGGCCAGGTCCTTATGTTTAATATGTATTTCTTCTAAGCAGAAAATAATTGTTTACCCACTCTGAAAATCTTTTTCTTTTCATTAAATCTATAGTTCATTTAAATGGAATGTAATCATGATTTGTTTTATATTTGTCTCAACTTTTTCTGTTCTTATTTTCTTCTTTCTTACTTTTGGATTGAATGAGAATTTGTATTATATCCATCGCCACTATCATACTCTATCATACTGTTTGACCACTCTTGTAATAGTAGAGGCTACCCAGTGGTTAGAACATCCCTCCTAGACTTACTAAAATAGAATATAAATCAGTACTTTTTCCACTTCTTGTACAACACAAAGGACTTAGTATTCTTTATCATATTTCACTACATCCCATATTATATGCTGTTTTTAAATTCTCCAGATAATGTTTAACCATACAAGACATTATCATTATTGATTTTTATAGTCAATATTCATTTAGATTTGCCCACATATTTACCATTCTGTTACTCTTCATTACTTCCTGAGCTCTGAGTTGCCACATGAAATCATTTTCCTCATTCCAGCATGGCTTCCTCTAATACTTATTTCATTATGAATCTGCCGGTGATGAATTCTCCTGATTTTTAATTTAACTGAAAAAAGTATTTTTACCTTAATTTGGAAGACATTTTTACAGGATATTTTCTTTCAGCACTTTGAAAATATCATCATTTTCTTGCTAAACAACTGACTGCCTGAAGTAAATACTGAGTGAATAAACAAATCAAAGAATGAAGGAATGGAGTTATGTCAATAACAAATCCCATTTCCCTCAGAAGAGGGAAAGGAAGCCAAAAGCATGGGGGAATGTGCACGTGTGCACACACACAAGCACAGGACACATGCACACACACAAGAACAAGGTCACATGTTCAATGCATTCATCAATAAATTCCTTAGTTTATTAAATGATTTATCTTTCTAATTAGAATGTTACTATACTAGATACTATAATACAAAATATATAAACATGTTCTTCTAATTGTGCTTGGAGAGCTTATAATCTAAGCTGTGAGAAGTATATACTTACTTATGTAATAGGTAATTTTAGGCCGAGCTTGGTGACTCAAGCCTGTAATCCCAGCACTTTGGAGGCCAAGGCGGGTGGATCACCTGAGGTTGGAGTTCGAGACCAGCCTGGCCAACATGGTGAAACCCCGTTTCTACTAAAAATACAAAAATTATCCAGGCGTGGTGGCAGGCCCCTGTAATCCCAGCTACTCAGGAGGCTGAGGCAGGAGAATAGCTTGCACCAGGGAGTCAGATGTTGCGGTGAGCTTCGGCGGCAGAGTGAGAGTCCGTCTCGAAAAAATAATTTTTTTAAAAAGTAATTTTTAAAAAACTACTTTGAACCTTTCTCAAGGAACAATCACACTACAATAGCTTTTAAAGAAAAGTTACCAATATACTTACATGGGCCCATACAGCAAACCTACGGACTAAAGCAAAACAAATATTCACTTAACTGTAGAAGGAAAAAGGGAAGCAATTCAGCACTTCTTACATTATACAGATTGATACTTAGAAAAACAACAGTAAATTTTAAAAGCAGGATAGCAATAAAACAATAGAATAAATGAAATACTGTTTAGACATGAAAAACATAATGCACTTTTATTTTTATTTATTTATTTTTTTTTGGACACCGAATCTTACTGGGTCACCCAGGCTGGAATGCAGTGGCATGATCTTGGCTCACTGCAACCTCTGCCTCCCGGGTTCAAGCAATTCTCCTGCCTCAGCCTCCCAAGTAACTGGGATTACAGGCACGTGCCACCATGCCCGGCTAATTTTTTGTATTTTAGTAGAGATGGGGTTTTACTGTGTTGGCCAGGCTGGTTTCGAACTCGTGAGCTCAGGCAATCCACCTGCCTCAGCCTCCCAAAGTTCTAGGATTACAGGCATGAGCCACCACACCCAGCCTTATTTGGTTTTTACTATGCTTTTTTTTTTTAATTTTTTAGAATAATTGTCTTTACAAGTGATTATCTTTGGATAAAGAATATGGAAAAACCTAGAGTGTGCTGAGAATCTTTGTGTTTAGTAGCAGAACAGAGTCTAACCCACACTTGCTCAGATAAACTTTGGGTTTTGGAGGGGTGGCGGGGTGTTGGTTTTAGAAATGAGATCTCTCTGTGTTGCCCAGGCTGATTTTGAATTATTGGTGGAGCCATTCTCTGCCTCAGCCTGTATAGCTGCAATTACAGGTGCGAACCATTACACCCAGCAAGATAAACTTTGAGCTGGGCAAAATGTAGGTGATGCCTCCTGTATATATTCATATTGACAAGACAGAAAATAAACATTCAGGCTAAATGGAAGTGGGGAGAGGGAGTCTGCTGACGAACCAAGTGCTCCTGGAGAGAATGATTCAGAGCAGGCTTTTCTAGAAGAGTGGCCTGTTGCAGGCCTAGAAGAAGGAAAGCATTTTCAATGGAGTGTTCTCTCTGTCCTGTTTTTGACATAGCTCCACCAAATGGATGGCTTGCTGCTGACAGCAATACTCAGTGGTCTTAAGCAGGGCGTAAACGTCCTCTCCACTCCCACTTGTTTAACTCACAGGTGCTCATTGTGGCTTTCCCCGTACCTCCAACCTTTCAGCCGTGGACCTGGCCTCCTCAAGCCAACCCAGGCCCTTGCTTCTCTGTTTCTCATTTGCTGGCACTTCTCCACAGCTGGCCATTGCCATGCGCTCTGGAACATGATCTGGAACTTGTCCTCCGGCTCCATGCATTGTGGCTGCTACACTCCTGCTTCCCCTGAGCCCCACATAGGCTCTCCAAGGCTCCTTTCACAGGGAGATGGATTGGAAACTCGGGGTATGTGTGGACAAAGATTGTCAATGAGTCTATAACTTGGAAATGGGAAAATTTGCACTCTCACTTTCTTCTTTTTTTTTTCCCTTGGTCTGTAAAATTAAAACCCTTTTTCTGGACCTTGCTATCAAAAAGTATTTATATGTTAGCCTGTTATAGTACAACTGTCAAACATCTGAAAACACTGAATACAAAAAGTTCAGTGAAAAAGGCATGAGAGGTGGAGTGTGTTTTCTTTGTAAGTAAAATTTCATAGGAAGAAGAAAACAGGACAACCTTTGAGAGTAATTAACATTGTTTTCTTCTATATTTGGTTGAGGATATTCTATACTCTATGACAAAGTGCTCTTTTTCTTATTTATGCATGCTAGTCTTGTCATCTTCCAACATAAATGCAAGTGCATGAAGCAAAAGGACATGTCATATAGTTTCTTTATAATTCCCAATACGTGTTTCTTTATAACGTATATTAAATATTCACTATTTATTGATTGGGTCTATTTAAGACAAGCTACTTCATTTTTCAACATCTCCATTTTGAACATCCTTCAAAAATAAAGGATGATGATCTGTAAGCTCTACCTCGTGTTTTTTAATAGTCTGGATTCATCTGTTTCCTCTTCTCCATGGTTTTATGGCTCTCTCCTGGCCCATCAATTACATGGTAGTAATCGGCTTTTCCGGAAGAAAGGGACCAAATGATATAACTGCCATCTCCCCCAATCTTACAGCACTGGGGTTCAGTCATTCTTCTCTTTAACGGACCTTTACCCCAGTCTCTCTGCCCCTAATATAAATTATATGCCATATGTATTTCCAATGAGCTTCTTTATCTAAATGAGTGAGCAGCAGGAAAGCTGGTTTCTAGTCTGCCATTCACAGCAGACCTTTTGGCATTCATCTACACAGCTCTGTATCCAGCAGCCTCATGTTAGATGTGCTTTTTGTTCAGTCCTTGTGTTGGGAAGGTGACCACTCAGGACAGGTTGTGTGACATCTTTGGCATTGGCCCTTGCTTCTCTTGCCCATGCACTCATGCAATGGCATGCAGAGACATAAAGGACTATTAATTACAAGGGACTCTAATCAATTGTGTTAGGAAATGCAGTCCAATAATAAGCATTCTCCAAATGGCCTGCTAAGTACTACATAGGCTATTTCCAAGTTCAGGTTTCTCCTGAGTCTCTTGTACTGTATGGGGAAAAATATCACTCTTAAGTTATCATTAATGGAATGTTATTTGGCATGTGCCTGTCTTCAGGAAAGTAAAAATCTCTAACTTGAGGCCATTCATCTATTAGGTGGTTCTGTCTATTCCAACTGGTTATAGCTGTTGGCCAGTTTGGTTATTTAGAATATTCTTAAACTCAAGAGTAGCTGCACCTCAGAAGCGTCTTAGGATACTTTAAGGCCAATTGAGTCAGGTAGACAATTCCCTCACAATCACTCACCGACAAGCACCTATCAATGTAATGGTCCAGGGAGATAATGGTTTACAGCCTATAACACTGTTCATTGCTAAACCATGTATGTTCACTCTCTGAAATCTCAGTCTAATAGATGAGATCTCACCATAAATTGTTAGAATTACCTAAAGCAGAGGTCACAAAGTACAAAATGGCAGACAACTCTTAAAAATCATAAGATCTCCCATAAAATGTATGCTTATAACTTATCCTGAAAAATTGGGAGTTCTGGTAGAATTAGCTAGCATGACTTCCATCGACTAAAGGTAAGAAGACACAGTAACCCCTCTTCTCCACAGACAGGGTATGGACTCTCAGGTCACGTGTCTGGCTTCCCTGAATACTTGAGGCTATGAATCCCATAACTCCCTTCGAAGTCAGTTACTAAGTATGAACTTGGCTGCAAAGAGTCAGGAGTCCTGAATGTGTCTAGGAATGGACAGACAGGCATTACATTTAGAAGTAGGAATATTTGAGCTTGGCTTCAAGCTCTACCCATAGGACCTAGCCCATTGTGATCAGTCCTCATAGAATTACAGAGTCATAGAGATTATTTAAATCTTCCCATCTCTCCCCACACGTAACAACCAACTTTTCCTACCTCCAGTATTACTTCCATGCTCAGATATAATATTAGATCCTATGACAATGTGCTCTTTTTCTTATTTACACATGCTAGTCTTGTCATCTTCCAACATAAATGCAAGTGCATGAAGCAAAGGGACATGTCATGCGGTTTCTTTATAATTCCGAATACTTGTTTCTTTATAACACATATTAAATATTCACTATTTATTGAATGAGTCAATTTAAGACAAGCTGCTTCGTTTTTCAACATCTCCATTTTTCACCCAGAAGAAAAAAATTATCCTTTGAAACCTCTTAATATCACTTGAATTCTTGAAACTATGTGGCACACGGTGAGAGATTATTTTGTAGAAATTGCTTTTCTGCCAAGAGCTGCTTCACATATGCAATGCATTGTATTAAAAATAAAATTTTGGTACATTTTAATGAGACACTCTGGTATAAATGCTGTAGAAGGCTCTGGTGGTTAGAATAAATCTTGAAGATGAAAAACCTGTGATTTTTGTGTCCATTTTGAGAAAGTCAATGGGCCTGGAGGAAATAAATTGCAGTAGTGGAGGAAAGTGCCTCTCTAGATATATTGATGATTTTAGTGTGAGTTGCAAGAAGCTTTTTTGAGGGATAAAATACATAAGTACTACACAGAAGGCACCCAAGTTGGGTGAAACAGGGTTTTTGTACACCTTCTCCTTCAGTGTTTTAAAGCATGAGGTCAAGAAATTAGATCTGAGTGGGAAATCTTATGTTATTTAATACTTCTCTTCGAATAAGCTGGTATGTTACCTCTGCTATTATTATTGTCAAGTTGATTTGAAAGCCTGTAAAAGGCATCAGTCAGGCTGTGGAAGCCTGAAAACCTTTAACAGGCATCAGTTCAGCTGTGGAAGGCTGAAAACCTGTAACAGGCATCAGTTCGGCTGTGGAAGGCTAACTTACCAAGACAGCAGCTGATTCACAACATTTCCTGTTTTACCTAAAGCCATTTTGCTTCTTTTCATTCAGAACATGTGGCTTTTGCTGAATTAATACATCAAATTTATTTCATCTGTTAACAAGACTATAGTAGTTAATGGTGGGCAGAGGGTAGGGAAAGGATACATTTCCCCTATTGCTATCATAAAGGACTGTAGTTACCAGCTTGTTGCTGAAAGGTTCTAAGGAGAGAGGTCTGTGTTTACCCAAGTCACTATCTTTTCTTTGTGAAAATGTGTAAATGGTCAGCTCAAAACAAAAGGCTCCCAGCCCTTAAGAGTCAGCGTTGAATCTGCTCTATTCAGTGAAGATTAACTATTTGCTTATATCCCAGAAAAACTCATTTTGAAATTGCCTTAAAGAGGATAAAAATCCTGGTTAGCCACCAATGCAGCTTTATGAAATACAAACCTAGTCAGGCCAATCAAGTCCTTTTCTTTGATGAAAATAAGCCAGGGAGAATCCCAGAAAATCACTGGTATCTTAGCTTCACAGAGATTTTTATTCTGATCTATGTATCATATGAAAATACTAGGGCAACATGAGCTAACTTAGCTCATAGTTATTATACGACCATACACATGATGGGAAATTCATGTGCAAGAGGGGACTTTTAAAAATAGCAATACCAACTTAAAATTTCATGGCAATCATTGCTCACAGGATATTGGTTCTAGACCCAGCACTGCATAACCCCTGGATGATGGAATAAGAGTATCGTTCATTGGTTTTGCAGTTAACACTAAGATATGTGGGGCAGAGATCTTGAAATATAGGAATATAGGAATTTATTGTGTTTTCAATAAACAGGCAACTTGAACTAAGAAAAGTACATCAAGGACAGAGAAAATGCATAAATACAAGACAAAACAATTCTGTATACATAAATGGCAGGAAAACATTGAGGGGGCTACAGTAGATAAGGAGCTGATGCCCTATCAGTAGGATAAAAAGGCTGAGTGCATCCCAAGTAGGAACCATAAAGTACTGCATCAGAATGGGACCTGAATCCATACTAACAGAATTCTGAGTCCCAGAAAAAAATGAGCTAGAGTAATTGGAGAGAGTGTACAACATACCTCCAAACAGTTTTAAGGAACAGTTAAAGTTTTGGCAGTATTCCGTTTCTAAAAGAAATGGCTGAGAAGTGATACTACAGGCTTCATGAAAATAAAAGCCATTAATTATACGGTACATTTTCCATCTTCACTGAGATGCAAAGAAAGCCACAGGGACTGAAGCTATAATATAAGAAGTTATATATTCTGCCTTTGGAATGTTATCAAACACTTTCCATCTTAGTTCCTTGTCTGAACTTGTTTAATTCAGTCCAGGAAAACTGAGATGTGATCCTGCCAAGAGCTAGAGTGGTCAAGATGATTTTCCCTGGTCCTTTCTAGATCAATGTTTGCATACTATTTTCATAGGCCTTAGGACCTTTAATTCTCAAGATATCTCCACTGTGTAGGAATTATTAGTCCCTGGTTACAGATGTGTATGCCAAGTCTCAGAGATGAAATTTCCCCTCTGACCTTGAACTCAGATTTACCAACTGCAATGATCATGCATTTTCAATGATGTCTTGCTGCCTACAATTACAAGAAAATGAATGTGTCTCTTTCTCTTGTTATAAATCCTTGCAAAGAAGAGATGATCTGTGATGTGTTTCATAAGAGAAATTGTCCCCCCAGGCTTCTTTATTTAAGGCAGAGATCAAGATAGCATAAGCAAGTGGACAGCCCTCAGGGTTAGGGGAAGGGCTGGTGGATGAGAGGCTTTGGAAAATTATCTAGTTCATTTCCTTCTTCTTTTCTTCAGCACAATCTACTTCTGGATCAATCATATTATCTATTTATGGAGGACATTTAGGTGTGAGATACATAGTACCTATATCTTCCTGAAGGCTGTCTTCACCTTCTCAATTTGGGCTGCTGTGTGTGTGTGTGTGTGTGTGTTTTTTTCCTTCATGTCTAAAGTTTAAGAGGTCAGATTTTGTCTTACTGTGTAGCATAAAGATGCTGAGTCTGATACCAACTGCCTCCATGTCACATGGCCAAGCAAATGTCACCATGATTTGTTCACTTGGAATCGATCTGAAGATATTGCAATAGGTCTTTTAAAATTGTTTCCATAATTATTTTTGTGTAGAATTCAAAATTGTCTGTTATCTATTTTGAGGAAAAATCAGTTAAAAGGAAGGATTTCATTTTTGGCAGAGAAAGCAATACAACCAGAAGTGCAATTGCATCACATTCCTGGAGAGATTATATGGTGGCCATTTCCCAATCAGCAATACAGAGGGGAATTTATTTTCTATCAAAGCTTTCCTTTCTAATGCATATATTACGAATATTCTAAATTAAGAACAGGATCCTCTTTTGAAACCAAGAGAGTTTAGAACCAATGTCTTGCATCATTTCTCCTGAAACAGAACCTCTTCTGAATGTGTATATTGTACTGCGAGCCTCGATGTCTGCTTGCCCTCATCTGCACCTGGATTGTAGCCACTGTGAATGATCATCCTCTGAACACTGTGAGTCTGGGGAGCCCTTAGAAGTGGGCTCCTGCTTCTAAGTTTGCAGCAGCTTCTTTGCACTAAGAATTTATTCCCTGGGCCATCCTTTATTCTGCATTTGGGCTTAGTCTCTAGTAAGTACATAGTAGTTACCTAGTAATTTAGATTGGCAATTGACTTATCCCAATATGATATGGATCTGTACATTGTGGCTGCAAGTTTATGGGGGAAAAAATGAATCATTGATTTTTTTTAATTTCTCCCAACTCTGAGAATCAACAATGCTTCATAAAATTTTTTAAAAACAGAAAATAAGCATAAATTGATTATCTTTCCCTCAGTCTTTCCTAGTTTGGGGTCAAATAAAAGACTTGCTTTTAATTTTATCTGTAGGATGTTTTTCCGTAATAACATGGATATCTCTTAGAAATGCCATAGTTCATTTGCTTGGTGGAAGCTGGTTCAATAACACCATTATGTATTTATGTGGTTTTGTGGGGAAGTAAAGATCAATAGAGGTCTTTCCAGCCATGTGACTATAATGATGGTTTTCTTTTCCTGCTCTATTTATTATTTATTAAATACCTCGTTGTGAACAACACTCTCCTAGGTCTTGAATGTGATTGAATGAGAGGACTGTAGATGGGCCCAATTCGGTGTACTGATAACATTCTGAAACTGGATTTTATTGAAATGTGTTTAAAATTATAGAAGACATGCTTGTGGCAAACACTTTATCAGTCACTATCACGTTTCAAGATAACATTGAACCACAAATTCAACGCAATGTGTATCTATATTCTTTGGAAATGTACCAAATTTAACTAGAAACATTCAAAATTTTCTGAAGTCATTGTGAAAAAGCACCTAGGCAGAGAAATGCTAAATGAACAAGACTAAGCTAAAGTATATCTATTTCATTGGGTCTACCCTTTCATAAACTGTGAACATTAGATATGTTTAGTGGGGATATTTTCCCAAAAAGCATAAGGGCGGGAACTGCATTTTTACAAAATGTTAAGAGAAGAAATGACATAGGAGTGGGTCTTGAATGTGCAGGTCAGAAAGCTGAGAGTCTTGTCTCAAGCATGGGAACGGTGACATGGATAAATCACTCATGGGGGTTGGGCACAGTGGCTCACCCCTGTAATCCCAGCACTTTGGGAGGCTGAGGCAGGCAGATCACTTGAACCCAGGAGTTGGAGACCAGCCTGGGCAACATGATGAAACCCCATCTCTACAAAAAATACAAAAATTAGCTGGGTGTGGTGGCTCATGCCTGTAGTCACAGCTACTTGCGGGGCTGAGGTGGGGGGATCACCTGAGTCCAGGAGGTCAAGGCTGCAGTGAGCAGTGATCAAGCAACTGTACTCCATCCTGGGCACCAAAATGAGACCCTGTCTCAAAAAAAAAAAAAAAAAAAAATTCACTCTTGGAGTCTGCCGGGATTCAGAGAACTAGACAGAGAATTTCAAAAATGGAAGAATTTCTTGAATTGGCCCTGGGCTCTTTACCACCAGTTAATGTCATCTTCCACCTGGGAAGTGTTTGACCTGGGGAAGGAGAAATGTATAAAGCTGGTTTGAGTTCTAGTTTTCACCAGACACTGCGGAGTCTTTTGCAGCCCTGGCTTCCCTCTGGCTGGTATGTTCTCTCCTGTACCATCCTGCCCTCAGCTTTCTTTTCACCTGTTCTTTGAGAGAAAAGAGGCTGAACTTCTGACTTTGTCCTTGCTGAGATGATAAAGACTAATGAATGCCTTTGAAGCCATTCACAGCATGGTAGCCTGAGGTCTTGAAGGGTTCATTTCCTCTCTGGTGGCTATGTGGTTTCGAAGTTTCATGAAGGACTGTAGTAAATAAAACATGACATATGATCAGACCTCAAAGTGGACAGAAACTAAAGCTGTATTTACACATTGTATCAGTGCTGGGAAAGGAAGGTAAGGAAGGGGAGGGAAGACAGGTTTACGTAGATGATCTCATCAGTCGTTTATTCCCTAAGTGGAGGTGAGCCCTGCTGATTCTGAGATGATTCTTCTCTAGTGACGGCTTTCCTAGTGACAGGGACATGTCCAGCCTGTCGCCGATTACCCGTGGAGATGAGGCAGCGTCCCTCTGGTGCTATCTCTTGTCCCTCTAAGGGGCTCTTCCAGGTGCCTTTGTTGCCATGGTTGCTCCTGAGCACACACAAGATGCTAAAAATAAATTCCAAGTGAAACTTTCCAGCTGCCTGGTAAAAGAGTTTTCTGCTCTCTTTGTATTTACATCCAATTGGCTTACAGTTGATATGCTCTGAGAAGCTGGATCGAATACAGATGCCATGCCCAGAATCAGCAGATGGGCTGGGGGTGGAGGTTAAAGACTGCCAGGGAAGTCAAAAGCCTCCACTCCATGACCTTGCCTAACCACGTGACTTTGAGAAAATGGTGTGATTTCTCAGGGTCTCAGTTTCTTTAGTGGGAACTGCAGTGAGTATCAGAAGAACATTCTCATTTTAAAAGTGCACTTATGAGTTCTGATTTTGAATCTAAAACATTTCTGCATACCAGACCTCACTCCTATATCAACTCTGTAAACTTTGGCAGCCAATCACTATTGTCCCAAATTATCATCTAAGAGAACTTAAAAAGTATGCCTCATGTGACTTGATGCCAGCATTCATATGACAAAAGTCACACACAGACACACAGATGATGGTTGTGTTCATTTTCCTATTCATGCACTATTTTCCTCATTCAGTAAATTATGACTGTTTTTTTAAGTCATCAGATTTTTTTTAATACAGCCAGCATTGAACTGAAAACTATTAAGAAAAGTAAATGCCTGAGAGCATTAGGTATCAAATTAAAAGAATATAGACTTGGAATGAGATGATATTAACATAATAGGAATAAAATATCAACACAAAATGTTTGTGTGTTTTCTGATTACAAAAGATGTCTATGTGAACTCTTAAACTAATTGGAAAAAATCTCTAAAGTTAACATTTGATTTTTTTACTAACAGTACTCCTGACATTGTATAATTTAATTTCTGAGTTATAGTAATTCTGCTAATCTGCGATATAAGAAGACGGGTGAAAAAAAAAAACCCAAGGGATAATGGGAAATATGTCCACGAATTAGATGGATGTCTCCCGGTGACTAAATTATGTAGCTAATTAGTGCCAAAAATATTTAATATGCACCAAATGTGAAGGATTCAAAGATTCAGCTCAAATCTACTTAGTTAATCTTCAGTGGTGCCCACTCAGGGCAGCGGCTACTAGAATTCTCTAGTTACAGAACAGAATCAGAGACTGAAAAAGGTTAGGCAAGATCCTATCATCAGCAGATACTGTTTTCAGCAACGTTTTTGCCGTCTGCTGGTTTTACATGTTCTGTTCCCTTACGTGGAGGAATGATTATCATCCTTTTAGGGAGGGCACAGGGGATGGTTTTTTGTTATTAGCTGTATGGATAGTAATTAAACTTGGTAAGCCTTAAAGCTTTATGTTCCAAAATTAACTCTCCTGGGCTTGGAAAGCCTTCCTAAGTGACAAAAGGATATAAGAATTGCAATGTAGAGCAGTGTAAGGACACAGATCTGAGGAAGGGTGGAGCTTGGGGACCTCGTGGATTTGCAAGCAAACTTAAAAACAGAGGATTCCTTAGGAACTCTGAAAGATATTCAAATGGAAGGACATGCTTTGAAATAGGGAGAGATGGGAGTCTTCCACTAGCTGTTGATAAAAGGCAGAGAAACTGCAGAAGGGAATGAAGGTTGTATCTACAAAGTCTCATAATGCCAAATAGGCCTAAGAGTAAGGCCTCTGCTTTTCCTAGCTGCAAACCAGAGATGAATAAGCAGAATTAATTTGTAGAGTGCATCCACTTTAGTAAGTGCTTTAGTTATTGAATAGGTCAGGGCCAAGACTAGAACGCACGGCAACTCAATGTATAGAGCCTTTCAGGCAGTAGGCAGAATTGAGATCATCTATTACATACATGTTGATATCTCCCTCCAAACTTCCCCTTGCATTTAACTTCTATTGTGATATTAGGACAAGAACTAGAGGAGCTGCAAGAGATACAAGCTAAGTATGAGGTTGTATGTAGTAGGATGTAGTAACGGGGAAATTAGCACATGGAACGACTGTGAGTAGATGATCAATAGTTTATGTCAGGACCATCATGTAACGGGTAATGCAGGACAAATGATGCTGTACAAAGTGGCAGGTGAAGCACCACAGAATACAGAAGACAATTAATTAACCAGGTAATCATTGCAAGACTTTTCTAAATTAGACCTGTCTATTTGGTAAATAGCTGATGGATAAATGACCCTCAATTCATCCTTTCAACAAATATTCACTGAGTGCCAAATTTATATAAGACATTGTGATAAAACCCATACTATAAAGATTAAGTGACCTTGGCTGGGCGCAGTGGCTCATGCCTGTAATCCCAGCACTTTGGGAGGCCAAAGCAGGTGCATCACCTGAGATCGGGAGTTTGAGACCAGCCTGACCAACATGGAGAAACCCTGTCTCTACTAAAAATACAAAATTAGCCGGGCATGGTGGCACATGCCTATAATCCCAGCTACTCGGGAAGCTGAGGCAGGAGAATTGCTTGAACGAGGGAAGTGGAGATTGTGGTGAGCTGAGATCATGCCATTGCACTCCAGCCTGGGCAACAAGAGCGAAACTCTGTCTCAAAAAAAAAAAAAAAAAAAAAAAAAAAGATTAAGTGAGCTCTTTTTTAGTAAGTTACTTAAATAAATGCCTATACCTTCTGTGAAAACTCACATTTTTTAAACTAGATTTTAAGAGAGAAGAGTGTGTTTGAAACAGAATCAGCAGCCTGAGCCAACAGTAGACAGCAGAAAATCACAGGCACACCAGGCTAGAGGCAAGAGGACAATTGGACCAGAATGAGAGATGGGCATGGAAGGTTAAGCACTGGCCCATCATGGAGGGAGGTGTAGAAAATGAAGCTTTCAGGGAAGGAGGTACCAGTAAAGATTTCTGAACAGAGACGTTGCAAGAACAGAGCTGTTATCAAGCTTAATTTGGTAATGTTATATATCAAGCTGAGCTGGCCCAGTTTGTTCAAGTGGTAATTCAGGGGTGGAGGGTAGTGGGAAGAAGTGGTAAAAATGAGTTTACATGCTCACAGAATCACAGAAATATGAGGTTCATTGGACACTTCAGCTGGGAAATGCATATCTAAGCAAGACGCCACCACTAATGGGTTAGAAGACAATTTGAAGAACAGGCACACACAGGAATTCAGGGGTTTGTTTGTTTGTTTGTTTGTTTTGTTTTTTTGAGATGGAGTCTCACTCTGTCGCCCAGGCTGGAGTGCAGTGGCATGATCTCAGCTCCCTGCAACCTCTGCCTCCTGGGTTCAAGTGATTCTTCTGCCTCAGCCTCCTGAGTAGCTGGGATTACAGGCATGCACCACCAGACCCAGCTAATTTTTGTATTTTCAGTAGAGATGGGATTTCACCTTGTTGGCCAGGCTGGTCTCGAACTCCTGACCTCAAGTGATCCACCCGCCTCGGCGTCCCAAAGTGCTGGGATTACAGGTGTGAGCCACCGCACCTGGCCTGAATTGAGGGTTTTTTTTTTTTGTTGTTTTTTTTTAATGTGAAAGATCAAGCTATCTGTACATGTTGGAAACAACAGAATTTCCTTTCTTTTGCTCTTGAAAGTTGGAAAGGCATTTCATTGGTAAGACTTAATCAGCCTCCCTGCCCCTGTGTCTTGGAGGTATTAAAGTTGAGCCCACTGTTGTACCCTTAAGCCCTGGCCCAAGACCCGTTGATGAGCAAATGATGTGTGTATTTACAAAAGGGCAGACAATATTGCTGGAGAAACCTCTCATATAGCCACATTATCTTCCTAGAAAATTACAAAACTATATCAAACCATATAAAAGTCATTCCTAATATCCCAACTGAGTATAGGATGGGTTAGAAGAAAAAGAAAGTGAAGGTGAAAAAGCCAGTAAGGAGTTTGCTACACTAGTATTAGGGAAAGTCAATAGGAGTCTAAACTAAGTTGGTGGTAGGGGAAATGGAAAAGCAGAGAGAGAGGACAAATCTCACAAGCTGGAATACAGATAGATTGGTGAGAGCTAAAAGATGACTGACATTTAGCAAGAATAGGGGAGACAGACAGGGAACTGGTGTAGAGGTCAGGCAAGGTCAGTGTCAGATGCACAGGTCTGGAAGTGATAGGAGGCTATCTGACTTGAGACTATGGCAAATGTGGAGCTAGAATTCGAGGAGGAGCAGGGTGGCAGAGGGAAATTTGGGAACTATCTGCAAAGAGGTATTTGAAGAATTGGAGGAGATGTCTAAGTGAGTCATATATGGAGATGGAGTTTTGCCAGTTTTTGAAAATATGAAATATGTGACAACCAAATCTATGTTGCATTTTTTGTCTTGACTGTTAAGACTGGCCTGACTTCTCATTTATCTTAGTCTTTTTTTTTTTCTGGAGTCCTGTTGCTTCTCACTCAATGACTTCTTATGTCATGGAGGGATCCCAGCCCTTGCAAAGTACTAGGCACTTTGTTTGGCTTCCCCAGAGCCTACCCCAATCCCCTGCTCCCTTGTTACTCTCTGCTACAGCGGGGATATAGGTGAATACTCATTGTTTTTGCCTCTCTTCTGGCTGGAGGTATACCTGTGACTGACAGGCTGGACGAGCTTGAGGGGAGGCCAAAAGAAACAAATGGGCCTGATCCGCCCCTTTCCCTTTCTCTATCCTACCTGCTACACAGACATTGTGCCTGGAGCCAGGGCAGCCCTACCTCTTCCACCGAAGCGACAAGCATGGGGAAATGCCAAGAGAATTTCAGAGGCAATGAACCAGACAGAGTTAAGCCTCCGAAACCATGCCAGCAGCCCTCTGCCCCCAATCTTCCTGCTATGTGAGCAAATGAAATCCCTGTTTGTGCAAGCCACTCTTATGTCAGGTTTTCTGTGACTTCTAGCCAAACATATTCCTAACTGATGTACTCTGCCTGTTTTTTGGAGGTGGGGGGCAGTTTGAGGGATGCCCAAAAGGTGTGTTCCAGTTTTCTATTGCTGTATAACAAACAACCTCAGAGCATAGTGACTTAAAGGAACAATAACCATTTCTTTTACTCACAAATCTGTAATTTGGACAGGGCTCAGTGGAGACAGTTTTTCTGCTCCAAGGGTGTCAGCTGGAGAAGCTCAATAGGGAACAGAAGGATACACTTTCAAGATGTTTTACTCATATCACTAACTAGCTGATTTTGGCTATTGGATGGAGGAAATCAGGGTCTGGAGCCAGAGGCCTCCATTTCCCTCCATGTGGGCCTCTATGTAGCTCTTGGGCTTCCTCACAATATGGAAGCTGGGTTTCAACAGAGAACGTAGCAAGAGAACAGTGAAGGTTTGTGGCATGTTTATAATCTCTCCTTAGATGTTACCAAGCATCACATCTACCATACTCCATCAGTCAAGTCAATTGTAAACACGCACCCAAGTTTAAGGGAAGTATCATTGCCATCTCTTGATAGGGGTGTGGCAAGGCCCTAGAATATACAGGATGAAAAATATACGGGATGCAGACATCTTTGGAAAATATAATCTGCCAGAAGGAATTTTATAAGATTCATGTATAAGCTACATGAATAAAGGTGCACTTTATTCATTCATTTATTTATTGTTGCACTCTAGAGATTATGTGTGACACTTTATTTTTGCACTCTAGAGATTATGTGTGACACTTACAGAAAAGAAGATAGACTTTTGATTTATTGCAATAATTCTGCCAAATTTTTTCAAATAGGAGAAGTCATAATGGACTCACGGGTAACGTGCCTTCTCTTTGTGGTATTAACCAAATATCCCAAGATTTGTCTTGATGATCAAATACATTTTGAAGAGTCACAGTTAATCCCATTCATTTAAAGGTATCCTCTTTGGGGTATAGTTGTAGAGGACCTGGTATGTTTTGCCTGTCCCTGACTAAGTAAGAAAACTCCACTCTGCGGGCAAGAATTGAGAGTGTGTGTGTGTGTGTGTGTGTGTGTGTGTGTGTGTGTGTGTGTGTCTGTGTGCTGGGGGCCCTTTGATGGATTGGAAGGTTGGAATATAGCACAGAGCCACCTCACAACCTCGCAAGAGAACAAACATAATATCCTTCAGTCCTAGAAAGAGCTGCAAATACCATGAAATAGTTCTCTGTAGACAGAATTCCCTTGTGTTGTTTGTGCAGTCATGTCAGAAAATATAAAAGGATACTATGTTGATGAGTAGTCAGTCTGCTCTCAGACCCAACCCTTGCCCTTGCGTTGTTCTGCTGTAGCACATGGAACTACATTTCTGAGGCTACCTGGCCAGTCGGGGGTCCTACTAGAAGATTAGAGTGTGAGAGAAAAGGAGGACCTAGGGTCTTCTACGTCTTTCCATTCCTCTGCTGTCCTTGGCCATGTCTGTGTCTCCCTGCATGGTAGGTGGCTTTGGCAATGGCTCCAGAGAACCCACCCTCCTAGTATTCATGCCCTTGTGTAACACCTTCTCCTTGAATGTGAGCTGGACTTATTTCAATGAATAGAACATGGCAAGGGTAATGGGATGTCACTTCTAAGCTTAGGTGAAAAGGAAATTGTGACTTCTGCATTGCTCCCATGCTCTCTTCCCTTCTCACCTCTTTGCTCTCACGAAGCCAGTTACCATGTTGTGAGCTACCTGATGTGGGAAGAAATTGAGGAAGATCTCTGGCCAACCACCAGAGATGAGCTGAGTCCAGCCAACCATTGCTTGAGTGAGCAGCCCCACCCCCAGTTGGGCCTTCAGATGATTGCAGCCCTGCGTGGCCAATACATTGATTACAGACTTGAGCAACACAGAGACAGGGGACCCAGCTAAGCCATGCTTGGATTCCTCACCCACAGAAACCGTGAGAAAGTACAGGATGTTGTTTTAAGCCACAGGGCTTAGGGTGATGTGTTCCACTGTCAAAGATGACGAATACACAGAGGCTCCAGTTCCTTCCAGAAGCTCCTTGCTCTGTTATCAGCAGATGGGGTGGGGCTGGGCTCTGGTAGATTTATCCACTGTCACTTAGCTGTGGGGGTCGAAGTGGCTGTCTGCTGTTGATAAGTGCCTCACTGTCCCATGTTTGGGTTTTCTGATCCCTTATCACCTGTATAACTTATTCCTAGATGAACTTCCTGCCTTGAGTAGTTTTTGTTTTTCTGCATGAATCCTGTCTGAAAAGATTACAGCTCACAAATTTGGTAAAATGCCTCTCGTTTGTGTCCCTAAAGTTTTTCTTCTTTCTATAAAAGTCAGAGGTCCAAAGGTACAGGGCGAGAGCTGGTAGTGCAGTATGAGTGAATACTATGATGTCCAGCACCAGAAGCATGGAAGGAGTAGCAGAGAAATAACATCTACTTCATATCTAACTTTGTGTTTGTAATTTTGTAATTTTTTTTTAGGCACCAACCTAATTTAATAGCAAATAAGTAATTGAGACACATGTTATTACACAAATGTTGAAGGTGACAGGAATTTTCATCTTTATCATGTTGATACACACGTATTCTTGAAAAGTCCTGGGTTTTACGATATTTGTTTTCAAAATAGTTGCAAAGCATGTTCTTTACACTAATCTAAAATGACCTACATAGGCTGGGTGTGGTGGCTCATGCCTGTAATCCCAGCACTTTGGGAGGCTGAGGTGTGAGGATCACCTGAGGTCAGGAGTTTGAGACCAGCCTGGCCAACAAGGTGAAATACTGTCTCCACTAAAAATCCAAAAATTAGCTAGGCGTGGTGGTGCACACCTGTAGTCCCAGTTACTCGGGAGGCTGAGGCACAAGAATCGCTTGAACATGGGAGACAGAGGTTGCAGGGAGCCAAGATTGCACTACTGCACTCCAGCCTGGACAACAGAGGGAAACTCTCTCTCAAAAATAATAATAATAAATAAATAAAATGACCTGCATAATCTAAAATAACCTATATCAAGAAAAGTTTAAAAATACAACTAAATTCAAACACTTAAATATGAAAGACAAGCTACCAAATAAATAATGCATGCTTACAAAAATTTCAGGGAACTGCCACTTAGCTTTGTAAGTTTAATAGATAAAAAGATTAAAATCATCTAATAATAAATTATTTCTATAACATGAATAGCATCCATTACAAAAGTTTTAGTAATAGTATAGTTTCACAAATACAAATTGCTCTTAAATTACATATACAAATAATTATATGACCAATATTTTTTAAAAACTAGTAAATTATCTACCATATATCTATCACTCATAATCCTATAATTTTTTTTCTTTTTTTGGTAGTGTCTCACTATATTGCCTGGGCTGCACTCCGCATGTCACCTAGGCTGGTATGGAACTCCTGAGCTCAAGCAATCCTCCTGCCTCAGCCTCCCAAAATGCTGGGATTATAGGTATGAGCCACCGTGCCCAGCCCATAATCCTGTAATTTTAGCAATATTTTACACAAACTTAAAGAAGACACACAAATTTATTTAACCTTCACTTTCATCAATCTGTGCCTGCCCCCCCCAGTTCAGACACATTGGATATCAAAACTGTTAAAGGCCTAAAAAAATGCAATTAAAGTAACTTTAAATTAAAATAGTTTTAAAACAACAAAGGTTCCTGTTGATTTTGAATTATCACAGGAGAAACTTGGAAACCTTTGTAGTTTTCCTTTAAACTTTGAAATTCTGTGATCTGTGACTCCATTGCTTAGAAATTATTTCTACTCCACTCAACCAACCTTTAAAATGAAATAAAAATGATAACCTTCTAACTTTAATTACCTTAATTCATAGAAAACAGTAAGGAGGCAAGAAGGTGAACAAGTCTTTGGTCATTAGTTTTAGGAAGAAATATCCTGCCTAAAACAGGCCGTTATCAGAACAAACACAGAAGCACAACGCATTGTATTTAGAAAGTGGCATTGTCTGAAGAATCAGAAATAGTCCCCTTCTATACTTGAGCAGAGGCCTCTCTGAGTATAGTGGCTTCTGCTAACCTTGAAGGATTGCATCCTTCCATCCATTCATTACAGATTCTTACATCCTAAGAGCCAGGAGGGATCTTAGAGGTTATTAATTCCCCTTCAGTAGTTGACAGCCAAACAAATTGAGGCGCTCAGTGATCAAGTGAAGTCCCTAAATCTCATAGTTTGTCTGTTGCAGAGCCAGGCTAGACCTCAGACCACCTGGCTCCCAGTTTAATGAAAGAAATTGCATAACCTGGCAAATACGGTTAACATGTAAGATCAACTTAATGGCTTTATCTTCCCTTAGAGTCAAATTCAAGACTGCATGTAGGAGAGTCTCAATTGTCAACTTTTTGGTGGTAGAACCTGTCTTACCTGAATGAAACATTCTGTCATGAAGAGCAATAGTCATAGGAGTGAAGAAATGGTCACAGGTGAATCATTAGGTTGCAACAAAGATGAATAATATTATCGTATTCTCTGTGTGTCCAAACTGTTCCCAAGCTAGGAGCTGGATTTTAGTCTCTTTCCTTGATGCTTTTTTTTTTTTTTTTTTGAGATGGGGTCTCGCTCTGTCGCCCAGGCTGGAATGCAGTGGCATGATCTCGGCTCACTGCAAGCTCTGCCTCCCGGGTTCACGCCATTCTCCTGACTCAGCCTCCCGAGTAGCTGGGATTACAGGCGCCCGCCACCACATCTGGCTCATTTTTTAATTTTTAGTAGAGACGGGGTTTCACCATGTTGGTCAGGCTGGTCTCAAACTCCTGATCTCATGATCTGCGGGCCTCTGCCCCCCAAAGTGCTGGGATTACAGGCGTGAGCCACCACACCCAGCCTCCTTGATACACTTTACTGTCCTTTTAATTAGCCTTATCTATTTCACTACTTATAAATGGAATAAACTTTTTTTTTTTCATAGCAGCTACAAAAAGTAATGCAGCATCTTATTTTGACACCACGTCTTATTTCCTTTGGCTTTTTGGAAAGAGCCAAAAAGGCTTAGTTAGCTAAGTTTATGTTCTGAAGAAGCATGGAAAAGCGGGTTAAAGTTCTATAGGTACCCAATACTAGATCCGGCACACAAAAGTGGAAATAAAATCTGTATTCTCTCAAGCTAAAATAGAATTTCTCTATTCAGTTCTACAGCTCAATATACATGCTGACTAAACATTTCAAGGATAGAAGATTGTGCTAAGGCTGTTTTTTTCAATATAAAAAATACTCATTTAAATTAAAATTACTGGGTGGATCACACGATATTTAAGAATTTAAGGAGGATGGAAAATTATGCCCATGTCGCATAGGTGGGCTTATGTGGCACTCAGAGATTCAGAATTTTTTTACATTTCCTCATATCTGTTAACTAAATTTGATTTTCTTGCTTACCCTTGCGGCCAGAATGTAAAAATGAAGGAAATGATAAAAAACAAAGAAAAAGAAGAAACTTAGCAAAGCAACAATTTAAGGTAAAAAGTCCAGCTTAAAATCTTAGGTAGTACATGTATACTTAGGTATACATTTATTTTATCAGGAAACCTTATCTTAAAGAATAAATAACCCTTTTTGCATTGTCTCTAAACTGGAAACTATTTCACCATATTTGGTTCAAAAACAACCTTAATACACTATAACTTTGTGCTAAGGCCAATGAAAAAGTTGTTAAGATACAGGAAAATACTGCTTTTATCAGACTTAGCTGCAGAGTGTGAAGAGGTAGGGAATGGGTAAAAATTAGAGAAAAGTAATGGCTACAAAGTACCTGGGAAAGGCATTTTAATCCAATCCAAACTAAACCTCTTTCCCACTGGTCAATGCCTGGCATTCTTTGGGGCTGACCTTAGCATCGTATCCCTTCCTGGCTGCTGGAGTGGATTCAAGTCCTTTTTCCTTTTTTTTTTTTTTTAAATTGTCTTCTTGTTTGTCTCTTCCACTAGAGATTTAGTTCAATACATCTTTGCAACTGCAGTGCCTACCGTGCCTACCACTGTGCTTGGCATATAGTAGCACACGAAGAAAATTTGGTAAGTGGACAGATGGATGGATGAATGGATGGATGGATGGATGGATGGATGGAAGGATAGATGAATGGATAAATGGACAGATGGATGGATGAAGGAATGAAAAAAGTGAATGAATGGGCATTTATCTTCCAGTTGTTTTACATCCTTGTTGATATGGTTTGGCTCTGTGTCTCCACCCAAATCTTATCTTGAATTGTACTCCTATAATTCCCATGTGTTGTGGGAGGGACCTGGTGGGAGATAGTTTGAATCATGGGGGCGATTTCCCACATACTATTCTCAAGGTAGTGAATAAGTCTCACGAGATTGGATGGTTTTATCAGGGGTTTCCATTTTTGCATCTTCCTCATTTTCTCTTGCCTCCACCATGTAAGTGCCTTTTACCTCCTGCCATGATTCTGAGGCCTCCCCAGCCATGTGGAACTGTAAGTCCAATTAAACCTCTTTTTCTTCCAAGTCTCTTTATGTCTTTATCAGCAGCTTGAAAATGGACTAACACACTTGACACCTGCCCTACACTCTTTGGGTCTTTTTAGACTTAAACTGGATATAAACCAATTTCACCTATGAGATAGACCTAAGCCATTGAAGCCTCTCTCCCCAGGAGGGTGCTAAATATACACGTTTGTTAAGTGACAATGCTAAAGAGAGATTCTCTGATCTCCAAATAACATGTACGAAATCAAGATTACTAACATTTCTTTACAGGAAATAAGGAAAACAATGTTTGGAATGAATGAGCTCAGTCCTTTAACTATATGTTTACAATCAATACAGATGTACTTCCTCTTTGGTGTCTTTCCCCAGTGCACAGTGACCTGCTCCCTCCACTAGATCCTTTTCTTATGCCCATGAATTGGGAATAAAGTGCCAGCAAATTTGATTTTATTGTTCCACATGAATGCTAGTCAATTTTCCTAGTGGGAATACTAAAGATGATAATTGCATGTTGTCTCATCTTGTCTGTATAGGTCCCCTCTAGTGGTAAGCCACTGAAAGCATGAAAGGATCAGAACAAGAGCAAATGAAATGTAATGTGGTGCATTCTTTGAACTAATAGGGACCTCCTGTTTGAAGGGTGTCACTGATTTGTATATAGATAGTGTTAGGGAAAACTCAAACTGTTTTTCCTCTGCTTGAACACCCACATAATAGAAGTCAACATAGAAGATGTCTGTGGCCCCAAAGTATGTGAGTATTTCTCCCCCTTCCAACAGTTCAAGAAATCAGTTCGGCAGCAGACACCAACAGGGTGTCCTCCAATTCAATTCCGACACTATCTATCTGGAAATAGCATCAGGTCACACAGGTTGGGGCCTCAGTTCCAAAACTTCCCCACTCTTCAGACATCAGTTGCAAGCCCAGGCCTCCAGAACTTCTGACCAACTGGCTTCAAGCTGGGGTGCCCAAAACCCCCTCTTTGGGTTTGATTAATTTGTTGGAGCAGCTCACAGAACTCAGGGAAACATTTACATTTTCCAGCTTATTATAAAGGATATAACAGAGGATACAGACGAAGAGATGCATAGGGAAAGGCATATGGGAAGGGTTACGGAGCTTCCATGCCCTCCCTGGGTGTGCTGGCCTCCAGGAATCTCTATATGTTCAGCTATCTGGAAGCTCCCAAACCCTGTCCTCATGGGCCTTTGATGCGGACTTCACTGGATAGGCTTTCATCGGATTGACAACCATGGAGAAATGTGATTGGACAAAAAGGGTACAATCTAAACCCAGCGAGGCCTGTCTGTTCAGGTTCTTCTTGGCCTCTCTGCAGCATTCCTTTCTCCAGGGTATGGGGTAGGACCACCTCTGGAATGAGGGTCTTATGAACCGCAGTCAGGTTAGAGTCCTTCTTTGGGCAAGTAAAAGGAGGGAAGGAGAAGTTCAAAGAGAGAGTCTGTTGATTGTAACAAGGGCTATGGGAGTTATGCATCAGGAACTGTGGACAAAAACCTGTATATGTAAATATACATACATATATATAAAATAATATCACAGGTAGACACAGACTTTTTTTTTTCCTCCTAGGCAGGCTTCACTCAGGGAACATAGAGAGTGACTGTCAATGGAAGTTATGGTAATAAATGGTCAGGCTCCATAGTTAGGGCACTTGATGGATTACCGTGGCTGTTGGATATTGCATGTGTCACTCTGCTTCTGTGGAATGCAGGCTACAGAGCTGGTCCTTGGTGGGTAATTACTAGGCAATGAGAAACAGTCTTGAACAGCACAGGGACATAAAAAATCTTGTCTGAGATGACGTTGCTTTGTGGTTTATTTCACATCACTTGTCTTTTGGGAGGAAACAATCATACTCTATTATTGATGACTTGTGCTGTTGCATAGAGAAAAGGCATGGATAATGAACATAATAGGTGACCCTAAAGCAATTGCTTTTTGTTATTAGAACGTTGTTGAAGAGAGAGACCACTTTATCATAATTACTTGCCCACATACTCCTTCAACACTCACTCTTCACACCCTTCTTCTCTAATTTCCTCTGGGAAAGACGTGGGTAGATAATGAAGATAATAGATGTAAAGGCGAAACGAGCATGTTTACATAGCAAGATTATCAAGAAATTGGGGTTCTGGCCCTGTGTCCTTGAAAGACAGAAAGCCCATTTGCATTTTCCAAGTTTTACACCCTCAGAGGGGTAAAAACTGATGAGTAATGCCTTCCTTTGTGCTGTACGCTCAAAATAATACCATGTGCTCATGCCATTCCTCAAAGCTCCTTGAACAGTGGCCAAGGTGCTCAGACAGACTTATCTCCATCACTTATCATATGTGGTTAGAGAGACAAGACATAGATTGTACCTATCACAGTAATAACAAAGCGTTTGAGATTATATCTATAAAGCCCAGTGACACACACAGTCTATTTGTATGCCAACAGAGATTCCTTAGACTGGCCTCAGGCACAGAAGGGGCCACGTTCAGGGTAATTCCTTGTTTTTCTTTGGCTCTTGCCCCATCTGCTAATAGAGAAAACCAATTCTCTACAAAATCATTACCTCTCCAACCCATGTCTGGGCGTCTTCAGGGGATGAGTCTCTGCACAGGATTGAATCTACTAGTAGCTCTGCAGCTTCAACCAAGGACACTGCAGCTAGTGCTGGGGCTGCAGCTTCTTGCTTGTCTGGGCAAAGCCACACCTGCCGAACACCATGACCCCCACCTCCGAGAACCTCTGGCATCCTCTCCCTCACTGCCCCTGTCTCCTGATGGGCCCTGCTGCTGCCTCTGCCACCTCATGTAGGACATTGCTACAGATATGCCAGTACTGCTCGGAGGTCTGTGCTGAATCTGGGTGCAGTCTTTCTCTCGGTTGGGTAACATTATAATAGAAAAAAAGAATGCAATTGGCTTGTGTCCTAGGACCGCACTGAATTTTAATATATAATTTTAGAGTATAGTCCAATTTCTCCGTATAGTACTGCTATGGGGACATGGAGATGGGCTCCAGGATAAATCATTATGAGTGATAGGTGTCATTTTCAGGACAAAATCATTGTCATTTTTAGGACAAAATGATGCTTATCACTTATATTGATTTATCATGGAGCCTGCCTTCATGTTCCCATAGCTGTATTATCATCCGTCTTCTCTAACTGTAAGGTTCTAGAAGTGGCTAAATGTGTCTTTTCCCCTAGGATTAATTGGTTCTCTCATGGGACATTAGTCCCTTAGCAGAGGTGAGGAACCTCTGCTGGGCTCATCTCCTCATTCACCAGATGCACCAGCAGAGGCCTGTCTGGGACTCACGTTGCCATCACTGGCAAAGGCTATTGGGAGGCTCACAGGTAGGTTGGGTTGTGAAGGAATGTTTCATGGAAGAGGAAGTCAAGGCCCCTGCACACTTCCTGCCTTCACCGAGTGTACATTCTGGTGGGAAAGACAGAGGCCACACGTAAGAAAGCACGAGGAGATTTGAGAGGGACAGTTCAAAATGCCATAAAAAGGAGAACTGATCAGAATTCCAAGAGGCACAATCCTGGATACCATAATCCCAAATGTTGAAATCCCGAAAGATCAAAGTTCTCGAAATATAATTCTGGAAAAAAATAATAAACTCTTTAAAAGATATTTATTTATACTTTTAAAAGGGGTTTTATTTGAAAAACATAAAAACACATGACGGGACACCTCATAGGCCACTTTACACAATAAAATAGGCAATAACAACATACATATTTTTGCAAGCATAAATACTCAGGTATATAAATGGCAGTCACATGGGTATAACAGTTATGAGCAGATGAACCATATTCATAAAGAAATAGGTAAAAAGGAGGTGTATAAAGAAAGCTATGCCACTGTGGCTGGCAATAATGTGCCTCTACTTCAGTCATCTGGAATACTGTGAAGAACATTTGCCTTTTGAGAAGATCAATAAAAAACTGATTACCACTGCATGTGCAGTTATCGAAAGAACTGAGATTTTGAGAAATTTTATCTTTCCTAATGAAGATGTACAATAATGACTTCTCTTCGTTTACTGAGGAAGTTTCGATATTTTCACATACGTGCACAACGCTTATCCACAAAGTCAAGATTCTGATAGCGCACTCTTGTGGGCTCAAATTTGCAAAAAAAAAAAAAAAAAAAAAAGTGTAAAAGAAATTAGAATTCTTTAGAAGATTTCACATGATTTATACCTCTGGTATTGCAAATGACATAAAGATGAAGTACATAGCATAGTGAATTATAAAACATGATGCTGACAATTTGAAACAGTAAAAAATGAAAAACAAACAAAAAACTTAAAAAAAAGAAAAGAAAAAACGAAAAAAAATACCTAAAAGGGAAATTCAACATATGAAAAAGTGTGTTGCAGGGCTAGATTATGGGCAATTGCACAGAGATAGTCCATAAGAGCTGGCCTAACATGATGCAACTATCCTGTGATTAGGATTTGGGGGATTTTAGACTTTAGAGATTTTGATCTTTCAGGGTTTTGACATTCTGGACTATGGTGTTCAGGAATGTGTGTTTTGGGATTATGATCCAAACCTCCACAAGAAGATAGAGGGTTGACCTGGCCTAGTACAGGGATCAAGAAGGATCTTCCTGAGGGAGAGCCATTTGAGACCTGAAGGATGAAGAGTGGTTAGCAAGACAGAAGCAGGTAGAGAAGGAAACTCTTGGCACACAGGAAGTCTGTGTGGAGGCTGAGAGGTGAAACGTGCGGAGTGTAGAACTATGGGAAGTGTTTGGTATTGCTGAAGAATAGGGAGCAAGGCAGGCAGCTGGAAAGGGCAGGCAGCTGGAAAGGGCAGACAGGGCCAGGTTAAGAAATTTTTCTCTTGAGGGCAATGGGAAGCCTCTGAGGGTTTTAAAGCAAGGGAGGAGGTGATCTGATTTGCATGTATGAAAGACCACAGTAGGGCAGATGAATTAGAGAAGAGCTGGACAGAAGGCAGGAAGACAGAACATTTAGGAGGCTGTTGCTATTGTCCTGGCAAGACATGATGGTGCAGTAAGGATGTTAGGAGAAGTAGATACATGCTAGATATGTATCCTATCACT
This sequence comes from Pongo abelii, assembly GCF_028885655.2. NCBI lineage: Eukaryota > Metazoa > Chordata > Mammalia > Primates > Hominidae > Pongo > Pongo abelii. The sequence goes on from NC_071985.2 coordinate 16,671,966, forward strand.
GGCATTACTGCCTGAGCTCTGCCTCCTGTCAGATCAGTGGCAGCATCAGATTCTCATAGGAGCATGAACTTTATTGTTAACTGCGCATGGGAGGGATCTAAGCTGTGCGTTAGAAGCCAGGGAAAGAAAACAAAGAGCTTATTTAGGAGAGTTGTCTATACTCAAGGACAAAAGCACCTAAGGAGGATGGCTGCGCTGGTGTGAGAGATCGTTGAAGGAAACCAGAATCATTCTTGTTGGATCACGGAAGGCAGAGAAAGAGAAGAATCCAAGAGAAAACTCTCTTAGTCTAGTATTTAGCAGAGTGACATCTGTATCACAAATGTCATGGCTAGCAAGGGTTGCCAGCCTTCGGTAAAATTTGATAGATTTGGTTTTAGGTCATTTAGTTGTAGGCAATAGTGTCACATGCTGATGGCCTTTGTTGTTGCTGTGTTTTGTAGGTGGATGAAAATGGTGTCTGCCGAAGGCTCTTAGGATGAAAATGGTGTCTGCCACAGGCTCTTTACTTAGGATGAAAATGGTGTCTGCCACAGGCTCTTTACTTAGTCATTTGTTGCATTTCTGGAAATGAAGAAGTACAATTTCATAGTAGTCAGAGTTCGTTTTTGCAATGTTGACACTTAATTTTACAATTTCTGGAAACACTGGAATTAGGAGAGCTAAGGTGTTTCAGTTTCCTTTTATGGTCCTTTTCTCCTTACTCTTACAATCTTAAAATACAGTATGAGCTTGCTCTTTCCACATCAAAGCAGTTTCAAAGATTTAATTTTCAGATTTTGTGGGTAGGATTTACCTTTCTAACCCTTGGCCACTCTTCTCATGTTTCTCTCTGATTGCCTCCTCACACTGCTCCTTTGCTCCCCTTCCTTCCCATCTCTCTCCCTCAATTTCCTTCCCACTTAGGTCTCTCCCCAGGAAATCTCAAGTGCAGCTATTTCGCAGACAACCAGATGTTAGAACGAGGAAATGTGGCCTTGCTAATCCACCTGGGACCTGGAAAGCAGAAACTACATAGTCTTGATAGAGCATTTCAAATTTATCTCTATTTCTCCCTTATAACTCTTAATTTTTTAAAAACAAATATCTGTCCCCTTATAGGATTTAAATATCATAAACATTTTCCTGTCAGTGTTCTGACAGTTTTTCTTTATGAGATAGCAAACACATCCTCCAAAGTATTTAATACTAGGTGCCAGTCCCTAGTTGTTAAATGAATAAATGAATGAACGAATGATGAAGGCAGGCAGAACAGTCTTTCTGCTTTTTTTATTTTCTCCATATTGCTTTCAACTTTTTCTAGATGATTTTTTTCCCAGGGGGTGTATTTTTCCATCAGCACTGCAGAAAGACCTGGAAGTAGTTACCAGGTTCTGTGAAATGTCTTACACATTGAGGCTGCTTAGAGTTTAATTAACAACGTAAACTGTTGTTACATAAGACTGTTAAAATTAGGAAAGGAAGTGGTTTGCCAAATTATAGGCAGCCCTAGATACATAGCCAATATTAAAAAGAAATCAAATTTAAATGTAAATCTATATACATATATGTGTATGCTGTATATGCCTTTTCTGTACTGATTTCTTTAGATTTTATTACTCGGCAGAGTATGTGTGGTGCTTTTGAGCATTACTATTGATAAACGCCATCTAGTGGTGTAGAATAGCAGATGCTCTATAGATCAATTCAACTAACACGTCATTATTATTGTTATTTCATAAAAGTAGAACCAAAAACACTTGTTAAAGGATCCTGTATGTTCCAAGTAGAAATAAAATTTGGAAGATTAAGATATAAACTTTAAATCTGCTATGGAAGAAAAGAGAAAAATCAATACAGTACTTTCTCTCAGTGCAATCCATCCACCCACTCCCTATTCATTCATCAGATATTGATCAAGACCACGTCTTTTGCCAGGTTCTGTGTGAGGTGCTAGATATAAAGTTCCAGTCTCCTCCTTGAAGGATAGCAGCAAGTGGCAAACACTGATGATCTACTGTGTCTTCAGCTGTTTTCCTTCCTTCCTCCCTCTCTTCTTCCCTCCCTCTCTCCCTCTCCTTCCCTCCTCTTCTCCTTCCTTTCCTCTCTTTTCTTTTTCCTTCCCTCCCTTCCGCCCTCCCTCCCTCCTTTCTTCCTCCCTCCCTCCATCCTTCCTTCCTCCCTCTTGCTCTCTCTCCCCCATCTCTTCCTCCTTCCCTCCTTCTTTCTTTCTTTTCTTTCCTTCCTTCCCCTCTCCTTCCTTCCTTCCTTCCTTCCAAGTGAGGCAAGAGGCAGAAGACACCTCTCATAGTGATAAAGTTAGTACAAGTTGTTAACCTGTGGGTCTGAGACTAGAGAAAGTGAAAGAGATAACGAGGGGTATAAAATGTAAAATAGCTATGGCCAAGAGTTTGAATCATCAGAAAAGAAATAACCCACCTGTCTTAGAAGATTCTTGGAGATACGTTAGATTGGACACATTGCAGCAAAGACAAATATAGGATTTTAAATTTCTGAAACATACGATCAAGAACACAAGAAACTTTTCCCTTCTGAAGGACATTTGTCAGTGATCCTTAATCACGCAATCCAAGATTGGCCATTCCAGATCTCCATGTCACACATCTATACAACATTAAATTCAAGTTGGCATTTTAAATGTGTTGTCTTTGCAGTAATCTGAGAATTGCTTCCTCTGTGAAACTCTCAGCTAGGTAGTATTTTATTTCCTGGAGTACCGTCTCATTATTTATCTGTAATAATCCGCATCCCCCAGAGCAGAACTGAACACAGAGTAGGCCTCCATAGATATCCACAGAACTGAGACTTTTGTATTAGATAGGTTTCTTCTAAGGCTATTATGGACAGTATAGGGTACTTGGCACATCATTTATGTTGTTCTATTGGTTTTGTGTTATTCTGGTGGTTTTCATTTTAAGATAAACATGTGCTTTGTTTTTTATCATGACTGGTAGTACACTAAAGCCAGTAACCCAGCTTTCTGAGCTGCAGCTGAACCATTTCTTTTAAAATTGCAGCAGAACTTTGCATTTCTTAATTTACTTCACAAGACCATATTCAAACATGTTTCTGTTGTAAAAGGTTTTCTTAAAAAAAAAGAAAAAAAGAAAAGTTGAAGCAGCACCCATGTGCTTGTCTGCCTGTGAGGACTTCCCTTCTAAGAGAAAAACAACCTGGCGTGGATGAAGTGCCGTGTAAGTGTTTGTTACACAAGTGAATAAGGCTGTGCTTGGCCAAAGGGCACCGCTGTTTCTCAAACATGCCTTGCACAGGCAGCTCCTGTGTATTCGCCCACAGTGCTTCCTCTTGCCAGGGGTAGAGTGCTCTCTTCTCTCCTTCTCGCCTGGCCAGTTTCACATCCTTGGTCAGGCCTTTGCTGGTTGGCCCAAGCCAGATGGCTGGCTCTCCTGCTGTCTCTGTGGGCACCACTCATTGGTGATCCCGAGCACCTGCTCTCAAGTTCTTCTCCTCGTCATAAAATTCATACACTCTAATAAATATTGCCCTTTGGGTCCTTAGAGTCCAATATAATACCCTGAATGTAATACGCATTCAACACCTATTTGTTGCAAATTATACATCTTCATTTGACATAAAAGAAATACTTATTAAAAGATGGTTAGTAATAGAAAAGGGAAGGAAGAAATAAGGATAGGAGTGTAAACCCTTATTTAACTTAGGTATTCGGATTTATTACAGTGTACACATTTCATCTGTAGGTAGAATCTTGCTGCAGTATGTCAAGAAAATAAAACTCCTGTTTTGCTAAATTCAAACGTAAATAGCTAGAAGTACCAGGCAAGGTCAGCCAAGAAGTGCAAAACCTTGGAACAGGGTAGACAGTTGGTATGTCTTTGAACTCCAGTTCTCTTTACACTTAGAGAAAAATACGTAACACTGATGTTGGAATTATTTCAGGAGTGGATGTGCTGAATCAAAACTGTAAAAAGAATTAGGCCGGGCCTGGTGGCTCACGCCTGTAATCCCAGCACTTTGGGAGGCCAAGATTGTTGGATCACTTGAGGTCGGGAGTTCCAGACCAGCCTGGCCAATGTGTCAAAACCCCATCTCTACTAAAAATAGAAAAATTAGCCAGGCTTGATGGTGCGTGCCTGTAATCCCAGCTACTTGGGAGGCTGAGGCAGGAGAATCACTGGCACCTGGGAGGCGGAGGTTGTAGTGAGCCGAGATCATGCCACCGCACTCCAGCCTGGGTGACAGAGCAAGACTCCATCCCCTGCCAGAAAAAAAAAAAGAATTAATCCCTTTAGTTTGTTTCTTTGGGAACCCCTAGAACACGATGCAATTCACAGAGGAAAGAAGAATTTTGAGGGATAGAAAGTGAGGCTTGGGCAACAAGGGGAGGGAAAATCTTGGCCTGGGGGAAGGCGAAAGTGATAAGTTCACACTAGCCTTTAGGCAAATACAATTTTATAATTCACCATTGATGTTTTTCTTTAAAATTTCAGCAAAATGTATAGCTTTAATATAGAATGATTTTCAGTAAGATGTCCTGAGGCAAAAAGGATGCACTGATATCTTCATAGGTGCTGCAATTCCACCGTCTGTGCTAAGTTTCAGGCTGTTTGCCTAAAAAGGCAAGAAACAAGAGGGCTGCTGCTAGAAAGACCAGCAAGGAAGGACACACACCTTAAATCTAATACTATTTCTAGAATATTTTATTTGGTGAAGAAGGTTCAGAATCATTCCTAAGATGTGTCTCTTGAGGATCTCTTGTGGTCGACCGTGAGGTGGACACCTTGTGGGTTTTGCTCTCGCCTGTATGTATCACCATTGTTCTGCACAGCAAAGGGGCTCACTCAGGACCTGTTTGTTGAAAGCAGGAACATTCTGATGAAGGCCAGCCTCATGTGACGTGGAGTTCTGGGAAAGTCAGAAACTCCCACAGACCTTCATAAACGTACACAAATATTTACTCTGCACAATCAATTACAGGCATTAAAAAAAAATACTGCCAACCTTGGTAGTGGGGCTTAGGATATTTCAATTTTAGTTTGGAAAACACAAGAAGTGGGATGGGAAGGTGAGAGAGTGAGAATGGTGGCTAATACCGTCATCGAAGAGTGTCTGGTCAGACTTCCTTCCACATATGATCATTATGTATTGGATATTAAGAAACACATCAAAGGGGTGGGTTCCTCTTCATCTATTAGACAGTGGACATTTGCAGCTGCAGCAGTAAGACCCACCTCAATGACAACCCACTGACCCAGGATCTGCTCCGGACTGTAGTGGATTTGTGCCTTATGGATCAAAATGCTGGAGGAGATGTGGTTCTTCTCCTCAAGGCCCTTATAGACAATGAAACACGCAATAAGGTGAAATGTGAGTATGTCCTCCCTAGGCACTCCCAGGAAAAGTTCCTTCACGGCTGCTTCTCCTGTAGGGTTTTGTTGAGTACATAGGAGATAATGTTGATATTTCTTGTAGAGTATCTACAACGTATGAGGATGCACCTGTGAGATGGTGAGCTCTTGAAAAGCCGAGCCTTATGTCCTGTGCATTTTATATTCCCAGCACCTAGCATGGTCTGGAATATCAGAGGATCTCCATAAATCTGTTTTTTCTTTTTTTTTTTGAGACGGAGTCTCACTCTGTCACCCAGGCTGGCGTGCAGTGGCATGATCCCGGCTCACTGCAAGCTCCACATCCCGGGTTCACACCATCCTCTTGCCTCAGCTACCCGAGTAGCTGGGACTACAGGCGCCTGCCACCACAGGCGCCTGCCACCACGCCCGGCTAATTTTTTGTATTTTTAGTAGAGACTGGGTTTCACCATGTTAGCCAGGAAGATCCTGATCTCCTGACCTTGTGATCCTCCCGCCTCGGCCTCCCAAAATGCTGGGATTACAGGCGTGAGCCACTGCGCCTGGCTTCATAAACGTTTGTTAAATGAATACATGACAATCTTGTAAATGCTGATAATTGGGTGACAGTTGGGAAACTCATCAAAACCTGGAGTGCTCAGGAATTGTATTATGTCACAGGATTGCTTCTTGACCTGTTTAGTTATACCTAATCCCACAGATTATACCTATAATTTAAAAAGATACAAAAGATTGTATAATGTGTACATGCTTCAGATCACAGAGAAATACAGCGTGGGAGGGAACGCCTCTATTTAACTTTTAACAGGGCTGTGTTCTAGGAAGTGTTTGTGATAGGGAAGTAGAGATAACATTTTTTCTTCAGGAAGAAGTCTGACTCTAGAAGGGGAGGAACTGAAAGCCCCAATCCAGTCTCAGGGAACCCAGCTCAAAACTCTAACAAAAAAGCCTGCTCAGGAAATTCTACGGTGTGGCTGGAAGGTAAGTTAGAGGCTGCCTCCACCTGCTTTATTATTCCTGCGTATAGATGACTGTTGCTGTTCATTTAGGCAGAGTCAATTCCAGTCCAGCTTAAAAGATTCTTCTGAGACCCTTTAATCTTTCCGCATCTAATTCAAATGTCAAGCAATTTACAATAATAGTTTCAAATAATGCTTCCTCACAGGTGAGTCAACATTTCTAAGAAAGTTGGGTATAAAAAGTTCAATTCTTCCTCGTCGGAAAAAAGATCCAAGACATTTCTACCGTGGGCTGAGCGCTGCCTGGAGGGCAGGGAGGAAGGGGTGAGCGGACCGCGCTGGGATGCGGGTGCCTGGAACTGCTGGTCTCTCCGTTTTCCCCCAGCTCCTAAAGGTTTCTTAGCAGCATTTCCTGCACGCTGGCACCCCCTGTCCTCCTAACGTTTTACTGCCTGCGTGTTTCTCTGTGCTTCCCCACCCTCCGACCCACAGGGTCCGGGGCGCCCTCCGGGGGCCGGCACATAGCAGGGTCTCGCTTCCTCGCGCTGTCTTCTTCAGATGGGATCACTTCGACTTGCGGCCGTTCGGGCGTTCGCGGGGCCTCGGCGATTCTGTGGCGTCCTGGGCTGTGTATGTAGCCCCAGCGGCCGAGGATCACGGATCCGACCGCCTGGCCGCCGCGTCTGTCCCAAGTTGGGAGATGGGAGGGCCGGGTGGGGTCGCGCCTGCGCCAGGGGGCGGCTCAGAACCAGACTCGCGGTTTTTAACTTATTCCTCAGAGGGGCGAAAGCGAGTCCCGACAAGGACGGCGACGGCTTTCTAGAAGCCGGGGTCCAGGTAGGCTGCCCGGCCCTCGAGCTCGCCCAGCGCCGCTCATGCTGCGCCCCGCAGCCCCCTCCGCAAGAAGGGCGTCCGGGCCCCTCCTGGACGCGCAGCTCCAGCGCGCTGCGGGGCCTGGGAACAGCGCACCGGCTGCGCCCAGAGCCCGGCGGGCGCTGAGACTGACGGTGCCTGCGCCCAATCGTGGGGCGGGGCCGAGGGGGCCTGCAAGCGGCGGCCAATGGGAGCCCGCAGAGCGGGCGGGGGGCGGTGCCGCTGGGCGGGCGGGCGGTGGCATCGGGAGCCGGCGCGGCAGACTGGGAGCCCGGGAGGAGCCGGCGGAGCGAGAGGAGGAGGAGGACGGAGGAGGAGCACCGCGCCCCCGCCGGCCGCCCGAGCGCAGGCCGAGAGCTCCAGCCGCAGCCGGCGGGTCCGGGCCGCCTCCGCCGGAGCCCGGCGCGGGGAGAGTCCGGGCCGATGGGCAGCCCGGGGCAGCGGCGGGCGGCGAGGCGGCAGCCCGGGTACGCGCCGCCCGGCGCGCACAGGCTGTAGCAGGTCCCGGCGGACGGCGTTGCGAAGGTTCGTGTCGGCAAATCGGACGGGCAGCGTGGCGAGGGTCGGTTTGGGATGGCTGCGGCCAGGCGGGGACTGTCCCGAAGGGGAAGGGGATGCCCTTTGGGGCGCTTTGGGGGGCTGACGGCGGCGAGGGGTGCGAGGGGCGCGGGGGTGCGAGGGGCGCGAAGGTGCGAGGGGCGCGGAGGTGCGAGGGGCGCGGCGCAGGGTCCGGCTTGTAGGCGCAGATGCGCCCCGCGCTCCCGGGCCCCGGCTGGAAGAGGAGCCGCCGCCGCCTCTTCTCTCCAAGTTATCGATCGGCTGAAAGGTTATTCCGGTCTCGGCGACACAGGCACTGAGGAGGATCTCCTCCAGGTGCCCAGAACTCCGCTTTGACTAACGCTCTCTGGAAGGGCTCGCGGTTGCCCGACGCAGCTTCCCCGGCGCGCCTGGCCGGTTGACGCCGAACTTGCTGCAGGGCTAATTCCCCTTCTAGAAGGGGTGCGCCCGGAGCGCGCGCCCTCACCGGGACGGATTCCTCTTTGTAAGACCGTGAGCCTCTCGCGAGCGCCCTTCTTACTCACTGCGACCTTTCTTCCCACTTTGCCAGCTCCTGGGCCTCTCCGGGTCTTCCCGTGTCAGTGAGGGTAGTTTGCCCACGTCCTGGGAATATCCCCAGGAACACCTACAGATTCATTTTCAGCCGTGCGGCAAACCCAAAGAATCAATTTCGGCTCATCATCTGCAAGAGAGAGCCGAGGCTTCTCGGAAAGGAGAACAACTTGGCATTACCCCTCTGGGAGATATTTGTCATCATTAACCTGCTTGAGTTAAATTAATTCAGCCCAAGATGACTCTGGCCTGAGTATTGGAAAAAATCAAGTGCGTTGGTCACGGAATTGTGCTCACCAAAACATGATTTTGGTCAAAATAAAATTGTAGACATTTTGGATTTTGGTTAAATTGAGACTGGGTTTTGACAAGAATGGCTTTTTTTCAAAAAACAAGGAAAAAAAGCCTCAAAGAATCTTGGTGATTCTCATGGCTTTGCTCAGTAAGTTCAAAATAGTCGCACAGATTTTTCTTTTCTTTGCCTCTTTTGTCTGCCGTCTCCATTCTAAACGTTAACACTAGATGGCTTTCTTATGACAGACATTTAGTAAACTGCCCATTTGAGTTGCGTTTGTGTGCAGCCTAGGTTGTAGTTTTTCTAGTGTTACAATTAGTAATTGAAGGAAAAAGATCTCCCAAACTGTTGCTTTTTATTACTTTCCTAGAAAACCTACACATACCGATATTTTTGCGGATATTGAGAGGTGGCCTATTATTTTTGGCATTCCTAAAGTTGAATTTCAAGAGACAACTTGGTTACTGTATTTAGTTACATCATTTAAGAATGCCTGTTTCATGTTTGGACTTACTTAAAGAATTCAGAGTTCTGTTAGTTTTGTCATCCTGTTTAGACAATATTTCCAGTTGAAAGATATTTACCGCTTGATTGAATTTGACTGCTTGATTCAGAGTTATAAGAGAGTATTATTCATGAGAAAATGCAATCTTTCTTAAGTTTTGGGTATAAATCACATTGATTCTTCCTAAAAGATTCCATTGATCCATTTTGGGAAGAGATTCAGTTAAAGTATCTGCATGATTCATACCAGGGATTGTGTTAGGGACATCTTCTCCCCAGAGGATATTTGATTTTTTCATTTCTAAGCACAAGCCCTTTTATGACAAGCACAATAGCCCGTAGTTTCAGCAGTAACAGCAGCAGCAGCAGCAGCAGCAGGCTCCCAGTTATGTTTTTAAGCACTTTTATTCTAAAGCAAGATCATGGCAGCCTGTCCAAATCTTGCCTAGGTAGGCAAACTTATTTATACGCTGGATAAATATCTTGAAATTATCTTTATAGCGCTCATTTATTGTGTGCCTTGCCCATTTTAAAATAAGACATATTGAATTTGTTCTAAATTAGAGTGTATTCATAAATAGCTGAAGGAAAAAGAAGAAAAACTACAGAGCAAACATCTGGGAAGTAGGAAATGAAATCAGAAACAGCTTTTATCAGTACCCACATTCTACCTATAGATGGGGTGAAATGAACTTGGATAAGAAGCAGTGTAAGCACTTGATCCGGAAAATAAAGCAAGCCCTAGATCACAGGTATGGGGGTGGAGCTTCTGGCTTTTAGTATGGGCCACAGATTTTACCCAGTTGCTTTAAGTATATGTTTTTCATTAAATGCTTTTTATGTTTTTAAATCATAGATTTTCTCAAAGAGCTTTAATTGTATGGAATGTAACTTTTAGTCTAATAGGGGAATTATCAGATCATGATTTGGCTTCTATGATGCTTACTGTAGTTAAAGCTGTGTAATATGGATTTGGAAGGTTTTTTTTTTTTCTCCCCCCCACCCCCCAAGACTGGGATGGTGGTTTGAAGGGTTTCTTGATACCTGAGCTTAGTAAACACTTGTCCACCTTGGGGATCTTTTTACCTGAGGCAAAGGGGAAGCGGGTTATTATTTTGAAATTAGCAGTCTATTTCTGAAAGTAAGGAAATACTAGCTACCCTGAAAAACCAGTTGTTTTGGTAATTGAAACTGGTTTAAAAGCACTGTGTTTGGGCATCAAAACTAGTTTAAAGGGATTGTGTTTCCCGCATACTTTGCAAAGAACTATGTGTTTATGTGGATACAGCCCCTTGCCCCCAACCATAATTGGTAAATGCAGGGGTTATTTTTTGAGATTGAGGAAGGCATTGAGTTTTTGAACTTCTGATCAATTTATGGTGGTAGTTTAGGATTACAAATCCTTTTAAAGACATACTGAATTTGAAGAAAATTTAGACTGGGGTATTGTTAATTGAAAAGCTGTTTTGTTTTGTTTTTTCTGTTTTGAACTTCAGTGAAATACAAAGTACAGTCCTAGAGAAGAGTGAACCATGTTCTAGGTTTTCTACTTCTGTTAAGGTGCCTAATTCATTTGCAGAGTGAGAGTGGAAAAAGCTTTAGGCACAGACAGGAACCTTGAGCTTCCTGCCTCTACCACCTGTCACAAATGAATTTGGATGAAAGTATTTTCGTGATCCCTTTCAGCACCAAAATTTGGGGTTTCTTTAAGGTTTAAAACGAATGCATTAGAGTAATGAAAATGCCTGTCTGACTGGGATGTTTATATTTTTCATGATTATGTCATTTCTTCGCCTTGGCCTATAGTAAGTTTGTATGTGAATGTTTTGCATGAGGGTCATAGTTACTTGATTTACCTTGAAATCAATGATTCAGAAATTGCTTTTTCTGTTCCAATTGCATTTAGCTGTGACTCCTTTTAAAAGAGTGATAACAATATGGTAGGAATTTAACAGCCTCCCAACTTTAGACATAGATTATTTTGATCCTTTCTGAACTTGATTCATAAACTTTGGTTCCAAAGAACAGCAGTTGTAGAAGGGAGCCAGATCTTGACTCACTGTTGAAGTTCTGCTTCTTGAGAGATTTCATATTTAGTGCAACCCAATTCCTTGGTTCGTTCTTCCCCCCCCAGTACTAGATAGCCAAGTTGGGTGGTAGGAAGGAAGAAAATATGCAGCAAGTCGAGTCTAGTTGTCATAGCACCTTTGGACCAGAAAGGACCTTAAAGACTGCCTCATCATGTTATTCCTATATCTTTTGTTTTCATCTACCTGTAAAATGAAAAAAACAAGCAAATATTAGGGATTGTTAGATATGTCAGCATTTAATGTTGCTACGTAAGTGTGTTTAAAATTGACAACAGCAGTTACTACCTATTGTCAATGCATTTTGTCAAAATCTGTTTGATGTACCAAAAAAGAGAAAAGGTGGGGAAAGGGGGAAGAATATGTATGCTGTCAGACTTAAAGGAGAGTTCTTCCTATCCAGAGAGGAGCTGTGTTAAAATTACCACACTCGTGGATTTATAGCTATCCCCACACAGACACTTTTTTCTTTTGCGTGGGTCAATGAAAACTTCACTAAGTACCAGGGTTTGGAAATCACTGAGTAGCTCAACTAACCCTTCTTTGATATTTGAATCCTTTTATATAATCTCTATAAGTGGTCTTCCAGTAATACCTGAACATTGCAAGTAACGGGTGGTGATCTCCACCTTTTAATGGTTTTGAGTACTAGAAAGTTTTTTTGGCCTATAGAATTGAAATCTGATTCTGCTTGTTTATTCAAATTCTACTGCCTTGGTCTACAGAACAAATCCTTCAGTCTCTGTCAGAGTTGGGCTCCTGGTGTAACGTGACCCGTGAACATGACCCATGTAGAGTAGAGCAGGAGTGTCCTGTCATAGGTTGCATGTTGCTTGCACTGATGTAGTCCAAGTTTGCGTTCACTTTTCCGGTGGCCAGACTCAATGAGTTTCCTTTTCACTAAAACCCCCCGAGCCGTTAATCACATGCTGCCATTGAACCTCGTCTTTCCATCTTGTGCTGATGTCACTGCAAAACCTATTGCGCTGTGGTTTTGCTTTATTTTAGCTGATTCTTTCCATCATGCTTTTTGGAATTTGATTATATTATTTGGCACCTTCACCTGTCCTCCCAAAGAAATGCTGTCTGTACATTATTAGATCAGACTCTTTTATATTTTTGCTTAAGCCAGTGATGAAATTGTTAAACTGGCTGAACAGCACCAAGTGTGTCTCTGGAAGCTTCCCTCGAGGCTTACAAGGAGTTACACTCTCAGTTACAGTTAACTACTAATGCTCTTAATATCATATAACTAGCCCATATATCTCCACCTTTCCACATGGATATCCTGAAAAAGGGTGTCAAACCTCCTTTGCTGGTTCTACTGACCAAGTTATGCTGAGTAATAATGAGTTCATTTTCAGTGTGTCCCTAGTAACGAGGACTCTCTTCTACATATGATTAAGAAAATTTGTTGAATGACTGACTAGATTGAGACACTAGGGTCACGCTGTGATCTGTGACCTCTGGAGGCCTTAGGAACTGCAGTGCTTGTAGGAAAAATCAGAATCTTGTTGGACTTTCTTCAGCTTGTTTTTTGGTTTGGTATTCTCTTGTGTTGAATTGCTTTCAGATAGTAGGGAAGAACACCACAGTCTCTTCCGGTTTTGTTTTAATTGGTTGATATACTTCTCTTCCTATTTTACTAATAAACATTTAGCCAGAAGGGGTGTCTTGAACTCTGCCCATTAGATTACTCCATATTTTTCACTTCTGCATATTTGCTTAATCTGCTGAGAAATATCCCCATTTAGTTGAGTTGCTCAAGAAATCAGAACAGTCCGAAGTAGGCTATCTGGTAGTATATTCAAACTCTTAAGTAAAAATATCTAGGTAAAGAGCCAGTGTTAAAAATTGTTACTGTGGAAAGTAAGAATTCTTGGGTGAATAAAAGATTATGTATGCTGAGATCAACTATTGTGTGGAGTTTTAAAAGAAAGTTCTGATTAATGCTTAAGGCATAGTGTCCTGTGAAGTCAGCATAACTACTTTCACTGTCTTCTGGAGGTGGTTTTGATAACACATTTGGTTCCTTGTTGAACAGTGGGTATTCACATTGTTGAGGAATAGCTTTGGGATACTGTCCTCTCTGTATTGAAGTTTCTAATAAATAATTTTAGGAATTATAGTTTTGATTCTTTGTACAGGGCAATGCTACCTGTTTCAGGTGTTTAAATGGCCTAATGCAAAAAACAGTGGTTTCTTTTTAGTAGGTTCTCAAGGTTCTCAAACTTTTTTCAACGTTCATCCCATCTGTACACAGTTGTCTAAGTGTTCATGTATGTATGCATATACATATATACATATCTGCATGCACGTTTGTGTGTGTGTATATGTATAATATATCTGTATGTATAAACATATACTTTACTGTGCTAAGATATTATTGACATTATAAAACAAATGTACATTTTAAGGAGATTAATATTAAAAATAAATAGATGTAGAAGTATTTTCTCTGCATCTCAAGGGCGTTTGTATCTTTGAAATGTGTGGCCCCTGTTTAGAGACCACTGTTGTACTATCACTGGTTAGGGTTTATAGCAGTTGAGAAATGGAATTTCTAGGGAGCCTGTAGGGTCTTGTGAGGCAAGCCGAAGACAAACTCCACTCTTGATGGGCCTTATATTTACTGTGTATGTATTCTTTTTCCCGAAGACATTTCTGACTTTGGCCTGTTTTCTTACAGAATTGCTTGTGGGTCTTGGTTTGAGGTTTCATTTATTGAGGGGTAGGAGGTTAATGTAATGGTGATGCTATTCTCCTTAGAAAGTTTCTAGTTGAACTCCGCTGTTTTTTTGTTTTGTTTTGTTTTGTGTTTTGAGACGGAGTCTCGCACTGTCACCCAGGCTGGAGTGCAGTGGCGCGATCTTGGCTCACTGCAAGCTCCGCCTTCTGGGTTCATGCCATTCTCCTGCCTCAGCCTCCCAAGAAGCTGGGACTACAGGTGCCTGCCACCATGCCTAGCTAATTTTTTTTTGTATTTTTAGTAGAGACGGGGTTTCACCATGTTAGCCAGGATGGTCTCGATCTCCTGACCTCGTGATCTGCCCGCCTCAGCCTCCCAGAGTGCTGGGATTACAGGCGTGAGCCACTGTGCCTGGCCTGAACTCAGCTGTTTAAGAAGCATCATACTTTCACACTCAGACAAAACCATTCCCAGGATCAGGGTATGTTAAAAGTTCAGATTGATAGCCTAGCTCTGTCTGTATGTGGTTGGCTAGAACTGTAGCACACAGGCACCCGTAGTTCAAGGAATGCGTAGCTTCCCAGCCATTAGTGGGTTGGGAATGAATGAGGAGAGACAGCAGGGAGCCCTGCTCTTGTATCTCCAGTAGCTTCCAGCTAAACGAGCACCATCCACCCCCACCTATCCTCCTGTGCCATTTTAGTAATGGAACATTAACAGCAAACAGGCAGGGACATTTCTAGTTTACTGCTGTATTCCCTGCACTTAGGTGGTTTTTGACACATAATAGGCTCACGGTAAACAAATATTTGTTAAAGAAATGATTGGGAGTTGTGGGTTGAACATAAAAGAACTTCCTTTATCTTGGCTTTTGTTGAACTAAATACTGTTGAGCAAGTTCTAATCATTATTTCTATTGTACATGATCTATCTTGAACAACAGTTTATACCTCATTTATGCCTTTCCTGGGTCATTTGAAATGACCTGTGATTGAACTCTGATATGGAACTGGTAAAAATGTGGAAGTTTCTGAAGAGGGACTGTGTTCCATCTGTTACATCAAGAATTTTATAGCCCCATTCAGAGGGGTGTGGTTCCTGGGAGCCTGGGCACCCTTAGGTGGCCGCCTTTCATGAGAGAGTATGATTTACACCTTTCCCAGGTTTCAAAGTCTCATCTGTGCTGATGACTGCATAGCCCTATTTGAATCCCATGAGGCTGCAGTTGACTTAAAAGCCCTGGCTGGGGCTTAATCAAGCTTACTGAAAAGAAACGATTTCTGAATTGTGTAGTACTGTCTGTAGTCCTTTAGCTCTCAGTCCATTAGCAGGGTTCATTTCTACAGGAAATCATGATGTTTAAAAACCCCATCAGTAGTGTATAGTGCATCTTTTGTTGACTCAGTACATGAGGATATTATTTATGCCTTAAATATGGTAGGTGCTCAGTAGCCATAGTCTTAATTTTACATGGTAAAAGTCTTTTATCTTTAATATCTTAACGTAGTGCTAGTTCTTATAATATGACATTAGAGGGATATCATTCTAACTCCTATTTGTTTATATTTGTGTATAAGGTATGCTGTGATAAGTGCTGTAAGCAAGGCGTACATGATAGTAGAAGCATCCAATTTATCAACCAATTTTATTTGAGGATCGTTGTAACTCATTTGTTTGGAATAATAGGTCATTTTTCCCGTTTAAAATGTTTTAAGTTGGGCATAGTGGCTCATGCCTGTAATCCCAGCACTTTGGGAGGCTGAGGCAAGGATTGCTTGAGCCCAGGAGTTTGAGACTAGCCTGGACTACAAAGCAAGACCTCATCTCTACAAAAAATTTTAAAATGAGCTGAGTGTGGTGGTGCACACCTGTCGACCTAGCCACTGGGGAGGCTGAGGAGGGCCGATCCCTTGAGCCCAGGTGTTTGAGGTTACAGTGGGCTGATTGTACCAGTGGACCCCAACCTGTGTGACAGAGTGAGACCCTCTCACACACACACAAAAATAAAATGTTTTAAATGACAAGAATAAGTGAAGGAGACTAATGTTGTTGATTTATGAAGAGAATAAAGAATTGGGGAGAGATATTCTTAAAGGCAAGTGTAAAATGTTATCGTGCTTGAACTTTCATTTGTGTTCTCTCATGTATACTTAACGAGAACCTTATAAGGCTGGTGGGATTTTTTTCCCTTTTACAGATACAGAAACTAAGGTTTAATGAAAGTGTGGTTTTCTGAATCTGAGTCCTTATATTTTAAACCCATGTCTCTTGGTTCCAGCTATAGTGTTCTTTATTCTACAGCTCACTTGTAAGGTATGGTAGGTTTCAATAAATCATGATAAAAGGAAAGAATGAAAAGACAGAAAGGAAGAAGGGAGAGAGGGAGGGACTAAAGAAGGTGTATGCATATGAGAATGGTGGAATTATCCGACTCACTGTCACTGAAAGGGGGAAGTGGAGGCTGAGGGTTGGGTTAATGAGCTCATTGTTCTGGTCTAAAAACTGCCGTGTTCTCTCAGCCAGTGAATTGTCTGTTATTAACTAGAAATTTTGTAATTTGTGGTGAGGTAGCAGTTTTACTGATTGAATCAGGTTATATATTCTTTGTTGGGAAGTGAGTGGGTCCTTCTGTGATCATGCAGAGAACATTTTTTTTAGCCCCTGAGTCTTTGCCAAGATTAAAAGAAATATAAGAGGAAAACAATTTTTGTTTTGCATTTATACTTTGCTAGATTTGCATAATCTTTGTTTAAGCCAGTTGAATGTGAATCCCTAAATAAATTTCAGGCATTTAAATATTTAAAAAGATTCATCCACAGTACTTTACTCACCCAAAGAATAAGTGCTTACAACAAAGAAAATAACACCCTTGCAGATGTAGCCTATATAGACTTTGTTCACCTTGTCATTGAATTATACAACATTAGTAGCGAAGCTAGAATTTGAAGATTCACTGAAATGCTTAGCTGGCTCTGTTCCAAAATATTGTTTCCCTGGTAGAGAAAGCAGGACAATTTGTTTAAAACTGGCAGTTCGCCAGTCAGAATAGCTCTGACGCAATCATTGCAGTAACTACTTTGCTCTGACTGCTAATTTTAGGGCAGTTAAATCTGGGTGATGTCTGATGGCTGCTGTCGCTGTGCGTCTGGTTATGTGGAGCTTTCTAAATTCATCCTCTTAGCTTGGCACCGTAACTTAGTTCTTTCTGAGATAAGCTGTGGAGCAGAGGGGATGTTGAGTCGGCACAGGATATGTGCATGGAATGAAGAACAAGGCCCTAGGAGAGTTTCAAGAGACACTGCTTTCATCTTACTACGCTCTTTGTTATTCCAATAGCAAAGGCTTAGCACATCTGTACTTCCCTTGCTGTAGCACCCTGGGAGGTGTTGAGGAAGGTGGAGAGAAGTGTACATCGAGACACCTGCCTTCATGGAGCAGGGTTCTGGCAATATGCACTTGCTTTCCTTGTCATCCCTGCAAGCATTAGTGTGTTTAAAAGTGAACTTTTACCTTCTTCCTTTTTGGAACAGGTAAAACTACAGAGAAAAATGATAATTTAAAAAAATCTGGCCAGGCGTGGTGGCTCATGCCTATAATCCCAGCACTTTGGGAGGCTGAGGTGGGCGGATCATGAGTTCAGGAGTTCAAGACCAGCCTGACCAACATGGTGAAACCCCGTCTCTACTAAAAATACAAAAATTAGCCAGGCTTGGCAATGCATGCCTGTAATCCCAGCTACTCAGGAGGCTGAGGCGGGAGAAACGCTTGAATTCGGGAGGCGGAGGTTGCAGTGAACTGAGATCACGCCATTGCACTCCAGCCTAGTGAGAGAGTAAGACTCCATCTTAAAAAAAAAAATCTATTTGGAGCATTTAAGAGTAGAGTAGACTATCTTGCTATTGCAGATGATACAAGTGGGATAAGGGGTTCTTCCGTGGCCTTGTCTAACTCTCTCAGCTTTCTGGGGCAGTGACTATAATCCAATTTTAAAATAAGGATGTGGGGCCATGCCATCTTGAAGTCTTTTTAAATGCTGGCATTCTAAGATTTCCAAGTTAACAGGGGCACCCTAGGGTGTGAGATCCCTGAGGACAGGGATCTTGTCCTTCCATCCCTTCCATCCCGTCCTGGGTAGCTGTCAGGCAGAGTCAGCAAATTAACTGACTTAGAATTTAGTCCTCAGAGGGACTTTGAGTGTTTGTCTAGTTAAACTTCCTTATATTACTGATTCAGAACTATCAGAGGGAATGATTTAATCACTAGAGCTATTGTGTAGTAGCATGGGCTACCTTATTAGGTGATGAATGAACTGCCTTCTTAGATGATGAACTAACTAACTTGGGCAGAGTTGATGGCTATGTGTCAGGTGTATTAGAAAAAGATTCCTGTGTAAATGAGACCATATGATAGATGGGCACTACAGCTTCTTTCAGATGAAAGAGTGTGTGGTTAGCTGAGAATAAGGTGGGTTTGCATAGTTAGGAAAACATTCAAGGAAGATAGAACTTGAGTTAAGCTTTGGAAAATAGTTAGGATTTGAATTTTTGTTGAGGGCCTCTTGTGTGCAGGAAACTGTAGGCCCTCTCCAAGACCAGAAGATACATACAGAACACTCTCAGTTGTTCCTTTGATCACAGTACTATCTCTATTAAAATGATCTGCTTAAATCCAAACTCATCTTTTTGCCTGGTTTAGGTTTTGCAACTCCAGAAATGGATTTTATTAACAAAAGCAACATTAAGGAGAAGTGACGGACAGTATTTTCAAAGTGGTGATAATTACTTTGTCTATCATGTAAGATGGTCATTATGTTTTTTTTCCTCATTGTAATTTACTAAAGGTTATAGACTGTGTCATAAAACTAAAGGAAAAATTATTTTGGATATACAGAGATATAAATGATGTTTTGGTATAAAATTACTGAATTCATTTCAGTTAGTTGACAGAATATACACATAGTATTATATTTGCAACTCAAGGTCATGTGTTTTGTTTTGAGACTTTATACTTAGGAATATATAACTTGATAATTGATACACTGAAGTGATTTATTTTAAAATTATGCTGAGTAACAAGAGTTTTTTTTTTTTTTTTTTGAGATGGAGTCTCGCTCTGTCCCTCAGGCTGGAGTGCAGTGGTGCAATCTTGGCTCACTGCAACCTCCGACTCCTGGGTTCAAGCGATTCTCCTGCCTCAGCCTCCTGATTAGCTGAGATTACAGGCACACGCCACCACGCCCAGCTAATTTTTGTATTTTTAGTAGAGACGGGGTTTCACCATGTTGGTCAGGCTGGTCTCGAACTCCTGACCTTGTGATCCACCCGCCTTGGCCTCCTAAAGTGCTGGGATTACAGGTGTGAGCCACCGCGCCCAGCCACAAGAGTTTTAAACTGAGGCGACATTAGGAAGGATGTCTGTGGACAAAAAGAGCTTGCCTTGCCTGAGCATCCCTTCAGCCCCCAGGTCTCTGGGGTGTTGTTCGTTTGCTGCCCATGCTCCCTTCCTTCAGTCCACTTCCTGTCTTATGTCTCATGAACTAACAGTAAGTGCTGGGTAAGATTTGCGTTCTGCTTTAAACTTCTGCGATTTATTTAAACCAATAAATCTCAGTGTAATTGCCATATACTTTCTCCCAACGTTTTATCATGCAAATTTGCAATCTTACAGAAAAGCTGAGAATATTGTGTGGTTTAGTGGACACCTCTGTACCCACCTCCTGGATCCCAGAGTTGTTAGGTCTGGCTTTATTTGCTTTATACATGTCTCTCTGTCTTCTACCCATCCATCAGTCCATTTTATTTTTTTGATGCATTTCAGAGTAAGTTGCACACATGTTTACACTTTATCACTAAACACTTTAGCATGTATATTGTAAATGAGTTAAAAACTTTTACATTTTTTGAAGTAAAAGGTATAGAGTGAAATGCACAAATCTTAAGTGTATCATTCTGTGAGTTTTGATAAATGCATACACCCATATGGCCCATACTTCTATTAGGATGTGAAATGTTTCTTTCACTTCCGAAAGTTCTCTGATGTCCCTGCCCGGTCAACTTACTCTTTTGTTTCCCACCTTTATCTGAGGCAACCTTTGTTCCTTTTATTTTTAGGGCCATTGATAAGTTTTGCATGTTCTTGTACTTGATGTAAATGGAATCATGCAGTATGCACTCCTGTGTATAAAGCTTCTTTCAAAATTCAGCATAATTTATTTATTTTTACTTTGTTGTATACTTTATATGACCACACTGGGTTTTCTTTACCTTCATCTTGATCACATGACCTTTTCAGAGGTCATATCCGTTTGTCAAATGATTTTAGGAGCAATTTCTGTCAGATATTTATGTATTTATCTTCAGTCACATCTCAACTTTCCTTTTCCCTACAGGGGTGTGATTTTCCTATCTGATTTGGCAGTTTCCCCACTGGATCTCATCTTACATCCCACCCATTCATTCTGGAGATTAGGTGCTTCTTTTGTTAGTTGGCTGACACTTGCTGCAGGCCTGGCTCAGGCCAGCTCACAGCATTGAGCTGAGCAACTTTGCTTCTGAAGAGTTGGATCCTGACATATTACTGGTTTATTTGTATCTGATACTTAGAAAATTTTAGGTGAATGAAAATAAATCTATTTATCTTTGCAAAACTGAGGAATTATTTCTAATTAATTCAAATTATTTCCAATTATTTCAAATGCAACAATTATTAAAACAAAAAAAATTCCTGAGTTCAGTTTTATGATACTATATGAAGGTGACTAATCAATTAGCCATGAAAAAATACAGATTTTCAATCACTTATGCTGAAGAGATACTGGCTGGCAAAATGAAGACATAGTTGACATAAAAATAAAAGTCTAGACTTAATTAACCACCTCCTTTTCTATTTCTTCTACTACTGAAGTTCTGAGTTGCTAAACCTCTCCAGCCATAAATGAAAGTACTAAAATGTTTTCATCAGCTGTACCGGGTTAATGGTTGTTTTGCATATGGAATGTGCATCAAGGTGAGAAGACTTTTCCTTAGGGCTGTATTGGTTAAGGTAGCTCTGCTTGCTCTAAGAGACACTACAGAATGCTCTGGCGGTGGAAAAGCTGATTTCTTTCTAGTGTGACAGCCTAAAGTCCGGACAGGTAGGCTGCTCTCCGCCACCTGACGTGTGTGGATTCAGGTTCCTTCCATCTGTTTCTGCCATCATAGGGCCCAGCCTCGCTGCATTGCTCTCAGCGATCTGCGCTGAGGCTTGTTGAGGGGGAAGGGGCACCCAGGTGTGCATCACCTAAAGGGCCGGCCCAGAAGGGTCTCCTCCATCCCTTCCACTCATTCTTCTGGAGCTCTTATTATGACCTGACCTAACTTCAGGGGATCCTAGGGAATGTCGTGTAGCTGGCTATCCCTGGGCTTCTGTTCTAGTCTTGTGGAATTAGCATTGCCAATTCTTCGGTTCTGCTTTGCCCAGTGTGTTTTATGATGCTTTGTGTGATGCTGGATGTTAGAACTCTTGTGTTGGGAGCTTCCCTAGTATTCCTCTCTACTGTAGGATAAAATTCCTTGTGATCTTGAGCTCTTTTTGCTATATTGTACTCCCAAGATACAGAACACGTTTTGGATAGATCAGACATGGGCTAAGACTGAGGGGCCATCTCCATGGCTGTGGGGCCTGTATGTCAGTCAGCGGCTTCCCCTCTAAAAGTCCACATTTCTGAACCTGTAAGTGGAAAAAATTTAGTCCGTGTCATAGTATTACGGAGAGGATTTATCGAGAAAAGCTGCCTGTCGTATAGCTGGTGCTCAGATGTATTAATTCGTCTGCTATTTATTACGTGTTCTTTTTTACCAGACACAGTTCTAGGGACTCAGGTTATGGTGGTGAGTAAGGCAGACAGGGTGTTGCCCTTGTGGTGCTCTTATTCTGGAAATACAGTAGATTTTCTAATAATATTTCTCAAGATAGAGTCCTTCCCCGCTCCCCCCCCATTGGAAGTAGTTTAGTTCTGGGTGGAGGAAGGGAGAGTAAAGTCTAATAATTAGATTGCTGACAGATTCTATAACTTCGAAAGAAATGTTACTGGAGACATGGATCAGGGGATGTAATAAAAGACCTAGTCCCTGTTTAAAATTCAGACTCATAATAGAAGGCTTAAGAGACAGTTGATGAATGGAATAATAGTAATCACTTATTCAGGAGTCAGAGGATTTCTTGGGAGCAAAAACCTTTGAATGACTGCAGGGCCCTCTGGCTTGCCTGCGATTCAGAGGAAGTTCCATTGGAGTCCAGGGGCCATCTCATACTCTGAGGAGCTGGGATGGAGTTGGGGCAAATAGTAAGGAAGCAGTTGTGCGTGTGATTTTCTCCTTCTCTAATGAGCTCACGTTGTGCTGCTTTAGCCTGAAAGGACCTTCAGCAGACTGCTGGCTAGCACCTTGAAAAACTCTTGAAGTGACGATTCTGATCGATTTTAGTGGCCACTTTGGAGACCGTGTGGAGTAGATTCCGCGCCTGTGTCCAAGCTCAAGGGCAGCAAGTGCTGTGGTCAGTGCACCATGGTGTCAGAGGCAGGAGATGGAGCGTGGCCCCCATTCTTGGGCTCTTGAGTTTTGTGTCTCTAGAGTTATCTTGTGGTTTCCAAGGATGTGTAGCAGTAATTCTGATGATACCAGACATAAATATTCTTTCCAGAGGGTCACCTCATAACATCCACAGTGTACTATGAACGTGAGCTTATTCCTCTCAGAATGTTTGAGAGTAGAGGCTTACACTTGTTTGCTCTAAGTTAAGGGATTATATCCAGCTTTGGACTGGAATTTTCTCCTAGAGATTGGAGTGTTCATGTTCTTGAATGAAGACATGCAAAAGAATGAAAACTTAGTGATAAGGATGCATTTGTCACTTTCCACTATCAAATTAGAAAAAGAGGCAGGAGAAACTCTTGGTTAAAATAAATGACATTTCAAATTTTTGTAAGATGGAAAGGCTAAATGGTTTTTTAACAGGAGCATCATGGCATTTTGATAATTCGAAAGTTGCATTCATTTCCTTTTGAATGCTGCTGTCTGCTCGAGGTGTATTATAGATGGGCTATGCATATATTGCTAATTTTTGCCAATAACTTAATCATGGAAGGATTCCGGGAACCTCCCGAGCAATAAGAATGCAGCTGAGCATTTCTTGAGCCTTTCATTTGATTTGGGGGCAGTAGCTGTGGCTAAACAGCTGCAGATGGTATGTTTTCAATTCATCCTTTGGCAATTTGGGAATTCTTTTTACATCTTTTTGTTTATAGTGAACAAAAGAGCAATGTGGAACTTAATCAGTTAGATCAAATGTGTATAAATTCTGAGGACGGTGTTTCTACTCTATCTGAACTGAAATACGAAACGTGTGTGAGGAAAACTGGCCTGCTGATTTATGGTGCCTGATTAAATCCTACATTAACATGCCTCTAAAATGTGTGTGCTTTGACTTTCCATTAATGGGTAAACATTTACACAGGCCTTGGCTGATGGAATAATGAGTTATTCCATCAGCCAAAACCCTTTATCTTTCTCTTCTTACGCTGTTACACGAAGTATCTGGCAATCCCTGTGTGGAGTGTGAGCCTATGCTTTTCATGACAGTAAGTTAGTGTAGTCTGTTGGTTGGGGATTTTGGAGGAAAAAGGGAAGCCTTCTACAGGAGGGTGAAGGTTTCTCAGAGTTCATGTCTTCATGGGAAGAGTGGGAGGAGATGCCAAAGAAATTGCAAATATACTAATAATCCTCAGATAAGTGGTTTCTGCACAGTGCCCTCCTGCTAAGTGTTCTGTTATTGTTGGACTCGGAATAAAGATTTGCTGGACTCTGCCTCAAATCCTGTGGGCGATTCTTACATTTTTGTGTTCAAACCCATCCTAGCTTCCTGTTGCTCAGATACTGGGTGTGTTCTGTGGGTTAGAAAGCACATAGCACATGAAAGATCATATTCTGTGCTCCCTAAATTGAGATGAACTAATTTGACCTACATTACAACATTTTTGGCATTATACACACACACACTCACACACATATAATTTTGTTCTTGAATTTTAACTTAATTGGAAGCTTCCAAAAACTGGATCCTGCTAATCTTATCTTTATGGTAGTATCTGTATTTTGTTCACAGCTTTTAATCCTTGCTCTATTCTTCTAAGTGTTTAGATTCCTAGTAACTTCCAGAATTGCTGGAAGACAGTTCCGTGTTGGATACCTTCAGAGAATATATAGAATGCTGTTACCACCTGGAGAAGGTTCCCTTGACTCCATAATAAAAGTGGGTGGTTTTCTAAAGACCACCTGTAACTTTGTGTTTTCCTTCTTGCCTGGGCCTTTCTACAGCTTTACCACCAGGATGCCTTCTAAAAAGTCTAGTATAAAGGGTCTTGTGAAAACACTAATATTTTAAGTTATATCTTTCTGGGTAGAGACATTGTGAAGTCCATTGAAAAAGTACTGCTCACTTTTCCACCCACTCAAAATGAAGAGGTGACGAATAAGCTGAAGGTCAGTGTATTAGTCTGTTTTCACGCTGCTGATAAAAGACATACCGGAGACTGGGAAGAAAAAGAGGTTTAATTGGACTTACAGTTTCACATGGCTGGGGAGGCCTCAGAATCATGGCAGGAGGTGAAAGCCATTTCTTACATGGCGGCAGCAAGGGAAAAAGCGGAAACACTTGATAAAAACCATCAGATCTCGTGAGACTTATTCACTACCACGAGAACAGTATGGGGGAAACTGCCCCCATGATTCAAACTATCTTCCACCAGGTCCCTCCCTCCCACAACGTGTAGGAGTTATGGGAGTACAATTCAAGATAAGATTTGGGTGAGGACACAGAGCTAAACCATATCATTGCACCTCTGGCCTCTCCAAATCTCATGTCCTGACATTTCAAAACCAATCATGCCTTCCCAATAGTCCCCCAATGTCTTAACTCATTTCAGCAGTAACCCAAAAGTTAGCAGTCCAAAGTCTCATCGGAGACAAGACAAGTTCCTTCCACCTATGAGCCTGTGAAATCAAGAGCAAGCCAATTACTTCTTAGATACAATGGGGATACAGGTATGAGTAAATACAGCTGTTCCAAATGGGAGAAATTGACCAAAACAAAGGGGTTACAGGGCCCATGCAGCAGGGCAGTCAAGTGTTAAAACTCCAAAATGATCTCCTTTGACTGCAGGTCTCACATCCAGGTCATGCTGATGCAAGAGGTGGGTTCCCATGGTCTTGGGCAGCTCCACCTCTGTGGCTTTGCAGGGTACAGCCTCCCTCCCAGCTGCTTTCATGGGCTGGCGTTGAGTGTCTGCAGCTTTTCCAGGCGAACGGTGCAAGCTCTTGGTGGATCTACCATTCTGGGGTCTGGAGGACAGTGGCCCTCTTCTCACAGCTCCACTAGGCAGTGCCCCAGTAGGGACTCTGTGTGGGGACTCCACCACACATTTCCCTTTTACACTGCCCTAGCAGAGTTTCTCCATGAGTGCCTGCCCCTACAGCAAACTTCTGCCTGGTTATCCAGGTATTTGCATACATCCTGCGAAATCTAGGCTGAGGTTCCCAAACCTCAGTTCTTGACTTCTGTGCACTCGTGGGCTCAACACCATGTGGAAGCTGCCAAGGCTTGAGGCTTGTCCCTTCTGAAGCCAGGGCCCCAGCTCTACATTGACCCCTCTCAGCCACGGCTGGAGCGACTGGGACACAGGGCACCAAGTCTGTAGGCTGCACACGGCACAGGAACCCTGGGCCTGGCCCATGAAACCATTTTCTCCTAGGTTTCTGGGCCTGTGATGGGAGGCGCTGCTGGGAAGGCCTCTGATATGCCCTGGAGACATTTTCCCCATTGTCTTGGGGATTAACAGTTGGCTCCTCATTGTTTATGCACATTTCTTCAGGTGGCTTGGATTTCTCCTCAGAAAATGGGATTTTCTTTTCTGTCACATTGTCAGGCTGCAAATTTTTTGAACTTTTATGATCTGCTTTCCTTATAAAACTGAATGCCGTTAACAGCACCTAAGTCACCTCTTGAATGCTTTGCTGCTTAGAAATTTCTTCTGCCGGATACCCTAAATTCTCTCTCTGAAGTTCAAAGTTCCACAAATCTCTAGGGCAAGGGTAAAATGCCACTAGTCTCTTTGCTAAAACATAACAGGAGTCACCTTTGCTCCAGTTCCCAAGTTCCTCATCTTCCTCTGAGAGCGCCTCAGCCTGGACCTTATTGTTCATATCACTATCAGGCTTTTGGTCAAAGCCATTCAACGAGTCTCAGGCAAGTTCCAAACTTTCCCACATTTTTCTCTCTTCTTCTGAGCCCTCCAAACTGTTCCAACTTCTGCCTGTTACCTACTAAAGTAACAGTCGGCAAAGTCGCTCCCACATTTTCAGGTGTCTTTTCAGCAACGCCCCACTCTACTGGTACCAATTTACTGTATTAATCCATTTTCACGCTGCTGATAAAGATATATTCGAGACTGGGAAGAAAAAATGGTTTAACTGGAGTTCCACATGGCTGGGGAGGCCTCAGAATCATGGCAGGAGGCAAAAGACAGTTCTTACATGGCAGAGGCAAGAGAAAATGAGGAAGATGCAAAAGCGGAACCCCTGATAAAACCATCAGGTCTTGTGAGGCTTATTCACTACCACAAGAACAGGATGGGGGAAGCTGCCCCCATAATTCAAATTGTCTCCCTCTGGGTCCCTAATTCAAATTGTCTCCCTCTGGGTCCCTCCCACAACACGTAGGAATTACGGGAGTACAATTCAAGATGAGATTTGGGTGGAGACACAGAGCCAAACCATATCAGTCAGAGAGCGTTGGTGGCACTCTGGGTTTCAGGCCTATTGTTAGTACAAATAGAGTTTTTATTTTATTTTTTGTAAGGTCATTTTAGAAATGTGAGTTAAAGCCCTACCTGAACCAAGGTGTTCCTCCCCATTTAATTGCCCTTATTCTCCTTCACTTGCTGTTAGGCCTGTGCTGGCCTCTGATGAGTTCCAACTCGGGAACAGATGACACGGTGCCGCTCCACACTGAGAAAGGCTAAACTCTGAGCTCTTCTGGCGGCCTAGTGTCAGGCCCAGGTGCCTGAGTTCATCATTGCTGATGTGTGTATGTGGAGGGGGTTGCTTGTTTGCCTGATTACTGGTTTTTAAGACTTGGAGACAAACTGACAAACATACAAATATTTTGCTGTTTATCAAGATCTCTTAGGATTTTGTATGTATTTTATTTTTAGAAACTACATAAATAAGTAAGGCACATTTCCCTCCTTACATCTTCCATAGCACCGAGTTTTTGTGTCTTACTTTAGCCCTGGAAACCTGGTGTCCAGCCCAGTGCTGGCGGGGCCCTCACCATGCCCTTGCATCGGCAGAGGCAGTTTCTCCAAGCGAGTCCAGGTCTCAACCAGTGACTTGTTCCCATCCAGATCACCTAGCACAGCACTTCTCTGTGGCGGAGAACTGAAGGAACTCAAGTGTCTTTAATTTCCAATCCCTCACAGATTGGTACTTCTGAGAATATAAATAATATTCATTATTAAAAAAGAAACATGAAGAGATACACAGTACAACATTTTAAAACCTCAATTTTTATTGTTAGATTTAACAGACGTTAACTTCCATTCCTTTAAATATAATCACAATAAACATGGGAAAAAAGAAAAGCATTATTAAAGAAAATTATATTTGTTCCATGAAAATGTGCATATCAGAGATGAATAAAGTGAGTCACAATTACTCTCACAACTTTGTTCTGCAATTATAACTAAAGTTACAAGTGAGAGATCAGGTCTCCATTTTAAATGCTAATAACAGATTTTGAACAGACACTATGCATATCATTATTTTAAGATTTTAATTTGATAACTGAGTTTGCTTCCTTTTTTTTCTTTTTTCTTTTTTTTTCTGAGATGGAGTCTTGCACTGTCGCCTGGGCTGGAGTGCAGTGGTGCGATCTTGGCTCACTGCAAGCTCTGCCTCCCAGGTTCAAGTGATTCTTCTGCCTCAGCCTCCCAGGTAGCTGGGATTACAGGCACCCACCACCACACCCAGCTAATTTTTTGTATTTTTAGTAGAGACGGGGTTTCACTATGTTGGCCAGGCTGGTCTCAAACTCCTGACCCTGTGATCTGCCCACCTTGGCCTCCCAAAATACTGGGATTACAGGTGTGAGCCACCATGCCAGGCCACTTGCTTCGTTCTTGCTTGATAATTTATCTACTCAGGTTTGGATTGATAACACTATTTTAGGGGATAATGTGTATCTCAATGGTTTCTGTTTTGTTTTAATAATATGCATAATAGAGATACCCTTTCACAGAGAAGTATGTTGATGGAAATGGAAGAAGAAATTTGGAAGCAATTTCAGCATATTCATTTTAAACTTTTACCCAGAAAGTAAGCAAATGATATATTTCAAAATTTATTTTTGATATGTCATTGGTGATTAGGTCCAACCGTTTATTTTATTAAGTAATAGTTAATTTGATGAACAAAATGGATTCTGGATTTTGTATACTTTTGTATGAAAGTTAACAACTAACTATAAAACATCACTGTTGTAACACTGTCCTAATGATCTTAATTAGTCATGTGACTCACCATACAAGTTCAACAACATCCAAACTGGTCTATGGCTAGTTTGATGTGGGTGATTATCCCAAATTACCTTTTAGAGAGACAAAATTAAATTGTGGAAAACAAACTATTAGAAAAGAGGTTACTTTTTTTTTTCTTTTTTCACAGCTAATTCTTTTCTAAAGGAGGGGATGTCGGTTAATGTTAGATACGTGTTTGACTTTAAGAAGACCGGCCTATTGTGAGTAAGTAGCTAGATTGTGAACTCTTTGGAAGATTTATTTTGGGGCTGTGAGTTGAAGATGGAGTAATGGAATCTCACAGTCCCAGGTAGGTGAACTTGCCTGGCACTTGCTTGGCCATTGTATGTGGTTTTCTCTGTGGTGTATTTCTCGCCCATGTGCCTCTACCTTAGTTGGAGTGCTTATCAGTCTTCTACTGTGCATGGATCTCCTCGTGTTTGTAATATATGCCGAGATATGGGTGTGCGGGACACAGAGAAACATCTGTAATAACTCGAGTAACTTGGCAACACCAAAATGCTAAAATAATTTTTTATTTTAATGAGAGAGGAGGACCATGTTAATGCCTGAGCTTGTACTCAGAGGGTAGAGGAAGAGATAGCATTGAAAAGAGGGCACCAGCCTCTTGATTCCAACCCATTAATTTGTTTTCTATTATTTGAGAGTTGTTACTGCATTTGCAGGTGGTCTTCCCTCTGCAGCAGTCCCTCACTGGATATTTGACCCCTTGTGAGAAGCTATCCCTAAAAGATTATCTGCCCATTCCTCTCAAGAGGTGAAATATGGGGTTGGGCACAGTGGCTCATGCCTGTAATCCCAGTACTTTGGGAGGTTGAGGCGGACAGATCACTTGAAGTCAGGAGTTCGAGACCAGCCTGACCACCATGGTGAAATCCTGTCTCTACTAAAAATACAGAAAAATTAGTGGGGTGTGGTGATGCATGCCTGTAGTTCCAGCTACTCAGGAGGCTGAGGCATGAGAGTCGCTTGAGTCTAGAGGTGGAAGTTGTGGTGAGCTGAGATTGCGCCACTGCACTCCAACCTGGTTGACTCGTTTTTTTTTTTTTTGAGATGGAGTTTCGCTCTTGTTGCCCAGGCTGGAGTGCAATGGTGCGATCTCGGCTCACTGCAACCTCCGCCTCCCCAATTCGAGTGATTTTCCTGCCTCAGCCTCCCGAGTAGCTGGGATTACAGGCGTGCGCTACCCCGCCTAGCTAATTTTGTATTTTTAGTAGAAACGGGGTTTCTCCGTTTTGATCAGGCTGGTTTCAAACTCCTGACCTCAGGTGATCCGCCTGCCTCTGACTCCCAGAGTGCTGGGATTACAGGCATGAGACACCGTGCCTGGCTTTTTTTTTTTTTTTTTTTAAAGAGGTGAAATATGGGAAATAAGTGCAGATGGGAACATGACCATGTAACCCTACCTGTATGCCTGAAGACTTTGAACAAAGAAGCCCTTCTCTTCCATGGTACTGGCTGAAAGATTAATAAATATGAGGAGAAGTGGGGACAGTTTTCGTTAATGCTGAGTGCTCTAAGCATGGCGTTCCTTGTCTTCTTGGTTAAGCTCTGTGCCACTTTTCATAACACAGAAAGTTAATAATTTTATGGGGATTTGGGATGAGCAGTTTACCCTATGAAATAATCACAAGTGGTCTAAAAGATTTATGTATAAGGATACCCAATGTAATATTAGTTATTATATGAAAAATTGGAAAAAATTTGATAGTAAGATATTCAATTATGATACTGCATATGATCAAGTAATTTAAATCAATTAAATATCTTGTTTTATAAGGCTATTTAATGACATGGGAAAATGTTCACATAATATTAAATGAAAACATTTTCTTGGTAAGCAGTATATTAAATATGCATATGTATTAATGGAACAGGGATACGTTAAAAAATTTACAATGGTTATTACTTGTGGTTGTGTTATGTGTAATTATCATTTTCTTTTTGCATTTGTTTTCCAGCTTTTCTAAAATGAACATATTAATTTTATAATAGGAAAAAACATGCTGTTAAAATATTTGAATGACTGAATTATATGTAATCTTTAAAAAATAATTAGTCTGTCTCAAAATAGTTTCCTGATTCAATATAGTTTGGATTTATTTTCTTTTAATTGTATTTAACAGAAGTTTTCAAGGCAAGTAATTAGCAAATATTTACTAGACTCTACTTAACAGAAATTTTCAAGACAAGTAATTAGCAAATGTTTATTAGATATAGATGTCTAATAGATATGTTTTTGGTACATGCTCTTCATCGTAAAAGCCCCTAACATCTAAGTTTAGTTTCATGTATGCTTTGAAAATTATTTGCTGATCTTATATGTCAGTTTAAGCATTATATTTTTTAACCTTCTGACAACTTTCTTTCATTTAAACTTATTACATAGGAAGAAATACATATATATGTATAATTTAAAGGCATTGAAATTAATTTCAGGATCTTTTTATTAATAATATATTATAAATTATATAATATATATAATAAATGAATAATATAATTCATTGGTAAGGCCCAGAATGACTTGCTTTATATACCTACATTATTTTATTTAATTATCACAAGTACCTCTCCTTGACAATGAGAATATTTTTCTGCATTGCTACTAAACGTTAAGTTAGAGATTTTGGCATTTACTTTAAAAATACCGTTAAAGCTCTCGGCTTATTTCTGAAAGCAGAGATACCTTGACCCAGATAACTTCCATGTCTTTTTAGCAGTATAATTGCCGGCCCTTTGGTACTATGCTTTTTGACATTTATGTTAAAAATAAAAATTAGCTAATTTGTAAGTTATGAGGTCTCAAAAAAAAGTTCATTCCTCTTTCACACCTGTTAATGCTTCTATTAAAATTCTGAAATGGCTTATTAAATTAAATGCAGTGTCAAAGGCTAATTGTCTCTCTGTGAATTAGTCTACATGACTTATGAAAGCATGTTTTAAGAATTATGTTTGAATAGCAACTCTGAAGTCAATTTTTAGTATCTATCAAATTGTAATGATAGTAGATGAAAAGTATTAATAGATTATGAGGTCCTTTCTCTTGCTGTTACAAAAGATGCCTATAATATATATTCGTTGTTAATGTACTTGAAATTTCTTGAACTCAGTAGCATCACGTGTCTGAAACACTGATATGAATATGTGGTTAGAATGTGCTGTGTGTGCTACAGCATTGTCTGATGGATCAGAAAGCAGCACCTGTGTCTGACTGTGGCATAGGCAGTGCACATATGTGTGATGTGTGTAAGAATTCCTATCATATTGTTGGAGAATCAGAAATCCTGTATTTTTTATTTTTATCATAATGTAAAAATTATATTTCACAAGCCAGTATAATTTTAGTGGAATGAATGTGAGGCTTGAGGTACCCTGTTTTTTTTGTTTGTTTTGAGACAGAATCTCACTCTGTCGCCCAGGCTGGAGTACAGTGGCGTGATCTTGGCTCACTGCAACCTCCGCCTCACAGGTTCAAGCGATTCTCCTGCCTCAGCCTCCCAAGTAGCTGGGATTACAGGCACCCGCCACCATGCCTGGCTAATTTTGTATTTTTAGTAGAGACAGAGTTTCCCCATGTTGGCCAGGCTTGTCTCGAATTCCTGACCTCAGGTGATCCACCCTTTTCGGCCTCCCAAAGTTCTGCAATTACAGGCATGTGCCACCACACCCAGCTGGGAGTAACTTTTATTCAGTGTCTTTTGAACACCTACCATGGTTTGTTCACTGTGATATTCCAGAGTTTGAACCTGAAGTCTGTACTACCTTGGGTGGCTGGGCACAGCGACTCACACGTGTAATCCTCCTGGCACTTTGGGAGGCTGAGGAAAGTGGATCATTTGAGCCCAGGAGTTCGACACCAGACTGGGCAACGTGGAGAAACCCCGTCTGTACAGAAAAATACAAAAATTAGCTGGGTGTGGTGATGTATGCCTATAGTCCTAGCTACTCAGGAGACTGAGGTGGGAGAATCACTTGAGCCCAGGAGGTCAAGACTGCAGTGAGCCATGATTGAGCCACTGCACTCCAGCCAGGGAGACAGAGCAAGACCCTGTGTATTAAGTCAGTTCTTGCATTGCTATAAAGAAATACCTGAGACTGGGTAATTTATAAGGAAAAGAGCTTTAATTGGCTCACGGTTCTGCAGGCTGTACAGGAAGCATGATGCTGGCCATCTGCTTGGCTTCTGGGGAGGCCTCAGGAAACTTACAATTATGGCGGAAGATGAAGTGGAAACAAACAGGTCTTACATGGCCCACACAGGAGGAAGAGAGGAGAAGGGGGTATGTGCCACACACATTTAAACAAACATCTCCTGAGAACTCCATCACGAGATAGTACTAGGAGGCTGGTGCTAAACCATTAGAAACCACCCCCATGATCCAGTCCCTCCCACCAGGCCTCACCTCCAACATTGGTGATTACAATTCAACATGAGATTTGGGTGGGGACACAGATCCAAGCCACATCACCCTGTCTCAGAAAAACAAAACCACACCAAAACAAAACCCAAACAGATACACCACCTTGGGTAAGTTAAGCCTCGATTCTCACATCTCGAAATGGGGATTAGAATATCTATTGTGAAAGATTGTTGTGAGATTCTGATAATGCTTGTGAAAGTGCTTTGTCAAGTGCCTGGCACATAGTAGGTGCACAATAAACTGTAGTTACTATTCCGCATTATTGAACATCTGGTATGTGTTAAATAACTTGTCTGCCTACACTAGAGCAGAGTGAGAGGAGGCGGCTGGAAAGGAAATGAATACAACAGAATATAAAAGTGGAGTGAATTTTAGTGAACGAAGAGGTTTTTAAAGTCAAAATACAAAAATTGTATTCAACAATTAATATTCTTATTAGTGATAGTGAGAGTCAAAACAAAGTTGATTTGAAGGGAGTTGGTGTGGACTCTCACAGGGGAAGTTCCCTTATGCTTGACAACGTGCTGGAATCTTTTGAAGATTCTTAAACTGATAAGCAAGAGTCTGTGAATGCGTCGTATCCTTCTGCTTGATGTAATTAATCCCTGTGGTGGAATCAGGTTGATTTGTTTGAAAATGCCATTCAGCAGGTCTTAAAAAGGATAGTCTCATTGTGGATTGAGTAAATATGATGTCCACTTCTGTGAAATTCCCTGCTCACTTCACTTTTGTATTTCAGAAGGTTTCTTTCTGCTGGGTACCCTTTTACTTAGTCATCAAAAATAGGTAACTTGAACTTTTCTGATAGTTTCTATTGGGGCCTAGAAGAAATGGTCTCAGTAAAGACTTGGGGTGTAATGATGTGGCTGGTGTTAGAGCAGGGCCTGAGTGCCCCATGTGGATCTAATGGTCACCTGCATCAGTGGATGGCAGGGCCTGGAAGGAGAGATGGGTTTCCATGGCCTTGCTGCTGTGATCCTGACATCCACCAGCTCTCCCACACCTCCGAACCCTGCTGGTGCTGCCACAGTCTTGTCTTCCACCCATGGCTTTCGTCATCTGGTGTTTCCTCCCGGCTCTGTGGGTCCTGGTATTGCCAATCCTACGGCTTGTCCTCAGTCCGCATCCTCTGTCGCTTTCTGCTCCTCTTGACCCTGAGTAACACCCTACTGTTCAAACACCTCTGCGCCTGGTTCTCCTCACTCCCCTGGTCATTTCTCTTCTGCCTTTGCTGGCCTCTCCACCTCTCAATGCCTTTTAAACACTGGGGTCTCATGATCTTATTGTCACTTTGCATGATCAATCACACCTCCCTAAGTGGCATCTTTCACAGCCTCTGGAAGGAGACCTCCAGATCTTTACCTGTCTGGCCTTTTTCCAGCTGTCACTAGTCATCTTCCTTGGATCCTCTCAATACATTTCACAGTAAATAAATCCTTTCTGGATCTGTTGTCTTCCCCCCAGATCTCTGTTGCACTCTGTTCTTTGTCTTAGTATGTGCTGTCACTGTCAACATAGGACGCCCAGTTAGATGAAGCTTGTTGTCCTCCCTAACTCAATCCTTATACCACGTGTCCGGTGGGTCACCAGCATCTGCTAATTCTGCATCAGAAATGCCTTTGAATCTGTCTTTTTCATCTCCCCTGCTCCTGCCTTACTTAGGACATGTCATCCTTCATTGAATTTTGAAATCGCTTTCTAGCTGGTGTGTTCAATATGGTAGCCACCAGCTGCATGAGGCCATTTAAATTTAGATTAACTAAAATTAAATAAAAATAAAAATTCAGTTCCTTATTCTCACTAGCTACCTTTCAGGTGCTCAACGGCCCCATGTAGCTGCCATACCGGGCATTGCAGGAGTAACATTTTCATCACTGCAGAAGTTTCTGTAGATACCGCTGTCTAGCTCATCTCTCCATCTCCAGTTGTCTACTCTGCCCATTTCATCCTTCATATTGCTGCCAGCATTTTCTGCGTGGAAACAGTCATCTAGTTATGAGCCTTCCCTCCTTAAATAACCTGAGGGTGGCTGGAAGCAGTGGCTCACGCCTGTAGTCCCAGCACTTTGGGAGGCTGAGGTGGGTGGATCATGAGGTCAGGAGTTCAAGACCAGCCTGGCCAAGATGGTGAAACCCCGTCTCTACTAATAATACAAAAATCAGCTGGGCATGGTGGTGTGCACCTGTAATCCCAGCTACTCTGGAGGCTGAGGCAGAGAATAGCTTGAACCTGGGAGGCAGAGGTTGCAGTGAGCCAGGATCGTGCTACTGCACTCCACCTTGGGCAACAGAGTGAGACTCCATCTTAAATAAACAAAACAAAACAAAAAACCTTCTGAGGGTGCTTGAGTAAAATCTGCACCCCTCAGCATGGCCTGTAGGTCCTCAGAGCCTCCCCTCTCCTCCCACACCACTCTCCTTGGTCTCTAGGCTCAGAGGCTCCTGCCCCTCTCGAGGTCAGGAGATCGAGACCATCCTGGCTAACACGGTGAAACCCCGTCTCTACTAAAAAATACAAAAAAAAAAAAAAAAAAATTAGCCAGGCATGATGGCGGGCGTCTGTAGTCCCAGCTACTCAGGAGGCCGAGGCAGGAGAATGGCATGAACCCGGGAGGCGGAGGTTGCAGTGAGCCGAGTTCGCACCACTGCACTCCAGCCTGGGCGACAGAGCGAAACTCCGTCTCAAAAAAAAAAAAAAAGAAGTAACAAGGTTTGATCTGGACTCGGAAAAATCACTCAGGCCCCTACTGTGATCCAGGCAAGAGAGGCTGATCTTGGCCCTGTAGTGACAGTGGAGACCTGAACAATTTCGGAGGTGGAATCAGAACTCCACACAGCATTCCACAGGAATTCCACACAGGAATTCCTTTTAGACAGGTTGAGTCTGAGGCACCCGAAAGAACACTTCCAAAGTGCAATACACACCTCACTTTTAAAACCTGTTCTCCATGTTTTCTTAAAGGAAGGCACACCTGCATGTGAGCCACAGACTGAATTTGAAACTAACAAAAGCTTGCCAATAATTGTGTCCTCATCCTCAGCATGGCCATGATCTCTTAATTTTCATTATCTGGCTCCCAAAGAGAAGTTTGTTCTGCTCAGTCAATGTTCCTTTTAAAGACAGCCTGGGCCAGGCTCTGTGGCTCATGCCTGTAATACTGACACTTTGGGAGGCCAAGGCAGGAGGATTGCTCGAGCCCAGGAGTTTGAGACTAGCCTGGGCAACGTAGTGAAACCCTGTCTCTTTAAAAAAAAAAAAAAAAAAAAAAAAAAAAAAAAAATCAGCCGGGTGTGTGCTGGTGCGCACCTGTAGTCCCTGCTACTTGGGAAGACAAAGTGGAAGGATTGCTGATTAAGCCGAGGAGTCTGAGAGGTTGCAAGTAAGCAGTGATGGCATCAATGTACTCCAGCTGAGTGACAGAACGAAACCCTGTCTCTAAAAGAAAAGCAAAAATGACAGCTTGTAGCTAACTCAAAGACACCTGTTGTCTTTTGATTCATCCATAAAGCATTGGAAATATACAAATAAATTATGCAGTGTCTTAGCCTGTTCAAGCTGCTATAACAAAATAGCATAAGCTAGGTAGCTTATAAACCAAGAAATTTATTTCTCACAGTTCTGGAGGCTGGAAGTCCAAGATCAGGCACTAGCACATGCAGGGCTTTGCTGCTTCTCTGCCTGTGCATAACCTCTTCTTGCTGCTTGGAATGCCTACCTCCTCGTCTTCAGACTTGCCCGCACTTCTCTCTGGTATTGACTTCCCCTCCTTGCCTTGTAGCATTTGTTTACTAGGCCACCTTCTCCATGCGAGGGCTTTTCTCAAGGGCATGGTCTTCAAAGATTTTTGTCTTTGCACCCTCTGAAATAATTTTTAAAAAACCATATACTCCTTCACATGCTTGTAAGGTGACATCCCGTATTTTAAATCATAAATAGTATGTTTTTGTTAATAGCAAGTAGGAAGTGTTAAACATATTATGAGATGAAAATAATATGAAGATTGACTTAGTTTGATATACCTTTTACAATAGAATTTGAGATAATTGATTTTATCTACCTGGTTGAAAAATGTACTGTAAAGAATACAAGTAAAATTGTTATCTTTGAAGTTTCTGTAACTTGGCTTGAAGATTTTGGCATTTGGTGTGTTGGGGGTGTGGAATTTCACAAATATTTAAGAGAATCTGTGCCATTAAACCTGTATGTCTTCAGTTTTTCTGAATCCAGAACATCCCCAAATGGGCCAGATTTCACCCATAACAGAAATGTGTTGAAGACACATAAAAACTGGAAGCCATATGGATTCAAGGGGCCATTGGCCATAATTAATCATCAAAGAAGACATCTTGATGATCAGTGTTTTGAATTATCCTTTTTTTGGTGCCCTGAGGTTTTTTAAAACTTTGGAAGAATGCCCCATAATAAGATTTCAGGGAGAGTGGAGCTGTTGCAAAGACAGGAATGCCCGTCTGTTTTCAGAAAGAGTTGCATAGGGAAGGTGAGGGTCTCAAAATTGATTCCGTAGGAGGATTGCTTGGGCCCAGGAGATTGAGACTAGCCTGGGCAACATAGCTGTTAGCTATTAGCTCTCCTTAAAATGGGCACACAGACTTTTCGAGTCCCTAAAGTTGAATATCTCTGTTGGACTACTGCAACTCTAGGATGAGGCAGTCTTCATCTTGCCTGTGTCCCAGGGCCTGGCCTTGGGGCTGACTGAATAGGCCTCCTCCCTAGTCTAACTTGGCATAACTTCCCTGGCTGGTCCCTTGTTCTCCTTTAGGGGATACCTTTGGGGCTGTTGTTGGTACCTGCTCTTGCCTATAGGTTTACTTGAGACACCACTGGCCACAGGAAACAGGGACTGTCATTCTACCTTTGGGAAGAGTGAAAGTATTTTTGTCATGACACAATAACTGTTTATAGCAGCTTGCATGATTTTATCAGTTATTCTACAACCCATTTTGTAGGACAGGGGTGACATTGCTATGCAGGCTGCCTGGCTGTCACGTGTGTGCCCTGAGGCTTCCATATGAGTGGCTTCCATGAGTCTTCGTGGAGCAACTGCCACCTGCTGCTCTGGAACTGAGTGCTGAGGGGCAGGGGGTGGGGCACGATCGGGGTGAGCGTCCTGCCCACTATAGAAGTAAGTCGCACGGTGACCATTGTTCCCCAGCTAGATCACAGATAAACCACATTATGTCATCCAACAGGCATGCTCCTTCATTTAGGCTATTACCTTTTTTAGAAGTTATATAAACAGACACCCTTGGGCAGAAAGCAAAATCAAACAAAAAAGCTTGTTTCAGACACAACAGTTTGATTCTCAGTCACCCCAGTAACCCAGTTTCCTCATCCCTTCACACTCATAACTTTCATTTCTCAGCAGGTAAGGCTTTGTCCACATGAGGTACTCTAGCTGTTGGAAGCTTGAAGTAACTAAAATAAGTTAAAAATACCTGATGAAAAATAAAAAGAGAGTATTGATTATGGCTATAACTTATTAGGGAGGATAGCTGGAAAAAAAGAGTTGATTTTTAAATTCTTGTTTTCAGAATGTGTTTTCTAATTCTGCTACCATAGCACAGCACAGAAATGAAAAAGAATTTTTTTTTTTTGTTAACTCTGTCACCAACACTGCCCCATCATTTGAAAATGCAAACTTGCTATCAGTTTATAGCTCCTTCCAGAACTGAGCATAAAGTTCTCAAGCATCCCCAAAAAGCACCGAGCAAAGCTGAAGGTCCTGCTTTCAGAGCCAGTTCAGGACCAAGGGTGCCACTCCAGAAAGGCACTAAACTCTGGCAATGGATTAGTGCCCATGTTCTGGCAGGAGCCCTGCAGATGGGCAAGCAGAGCCCAAGTGTTTGCTTCCTGATCCTTCGTACATTAGTTGCTAAATTTTTCATCAGTTAGGTTTGTGTAACATACTTTAAGGAAGGCATTTCTTGGACAGGAGGTGCCTAGGTAAATATATGTGGTTAATAAATGGTTTGTTGAATATTTTCGAGCATGCACTCCTGCAGAGCAGACAGATTGTGTTGTAGCAGTCCTCTGGCCTTGCTGTATGTGACTGCAGTCATCTTAGTGTGAGGCCCAGGTCTTGCTAAGAAGCTGTGGGCATAAATGTATCTTACACAGCTCTGCCCGGGGCTACAGCAGGGGACTAGGAAGCATGATTGGTCATCTCCGATCTTAGAGGGTAGTTCTACCCCACCGTGTAGCCACTCTCACCAAAACTCACCAGAACTTCGAAGTCATCACAGCTGCTTCCTACTGTGGAGTCACACAGGGTGGGCACACAGGGATCTGCACTGTGGATTGGTGAGTTTCTCCTGGAATTGGAAACACATTTTGATTTGATAGTGTACAGAAGATGATGCAACTTCCTACAACAGGTAAAAATTTGCCCTTGGCCACAGTTCTTATTGGCAGATCTTTGCTGAGGAGCAGTCAGCATCTTGCTGTCCTGGATGCCCCGCTGAGTGGTATACTTAGAGTGGGGGAATACAGGTGTTGGGAGCAAGCTTTTGGTATAGGCTCCACTGTCAGACTCATTAAGCTGTTACCGGCTTAGGCAGAGTGGGTGGTATTTGCAGAAGCTGTGGTGTTCCAGACGATCAGACACCACTGTTGTTTTTTTTTTAAATATGTAATCTGAATCCAGAACCCTTGCCCTTGTTTTGTCACATTACAGAGTTTAAGCATAGAGCCGGTTGCTGTTCACCTAATGGATGCTCATTATTTGCTAAGGGAACTAATGTTATTGAATCGAATGGATTTGGGGTTCTGAAGGAAATTGCTCCATAAAGCAGCTGTCGAATTACATTTAAATGTAGTGGCTAAAAATCGCAGGATTTGGAAGTCTTTTTTTTTTTTTTTTTGAGGGGTAGAGGGTTTGTCACATACGCAACAGGCTTGTTTCACTGGAGTTGAGCTGCAGCTGAGGCATATTTGTCTTGTTGATCTTAGTCTGCTCACCAGTCTCTACTCGCTTGGTCTGAATATTTATATTCCCCCAAAATTCATATGTTGAAAATCCTGACTTCCAAGGTGATGGTATTGACAGGTGGGGCCTTTGGAAGGTGATTAGGTCATGAGGCCTGAGCCCTGTTGAATTGGATAAATGCCCTTATAAGATGCCCAAGAGAGGAAGAGACCCATTTAAGATGGTGACGTTCTGTGAATCAGAGAAGCAGGCTCTCACCAGACCCTGCATGTGCTAGTGCCCTGATCTTGGACTTCCAGCCTCCAGAACTGTGAGAAATAAATTTCTTGGTTTATAAGCTACCTAGCTTATGCTATTTTGTTATAGCAGCTTGAACAGGCTAAGACACTGCATAATTTATTTCCAATGCTTTATGGATGAATCAAAAGACAACAGGTGTCTTTGAGTTAGCTACAAGCTGTCATTTTTGCTTTTCTTTTAGAGACAGGGTTTCGTTCTGTCACTCAGCTGGAGTACATTGATGCCATCACTGCTTACTTGCAACCTCTCAGACTCCTCGGCTTAATCAGCAATCCTTCCACTTTGTCTTCCCAAGTAGCAGGGACTACAGGTGCGCACCAGCACACACCCGGCTGATTTTTTTTTTTTTTTTTTTTTTTTTTTTTTTTTTAAAGAGACAGGGTTTCACTACGTTGCCCAGGCTAGTCTCAAACTCCTGGGCTCGAGCAATCCTCCTGCCTTGGCCTCCCAAAGTGTCAGTATTACAGGCATGAGCCACAGAGCCTGGCCTACAGGCTGTCTTTAAAAGGAACATTGACTGAGCAGAACAAACTTCTCTTTGGGAGCCAGATAATGAAAATTAAGAGATCATGGCCATGCTGAGGATGAGGACACAATTATTGGCAAGCTTTTGTTAGTTTCAAATTCAGTCTGTGGCTCACATGCAGGTGTGCCTTCCTTTAAGAAAACGTGGAGAACAGGTTTTAAAAGTGAGGTGTGTATTGCACTTTGGAAGTGTTCTTTCGGGTGCCTCAGACTCAGCCTGTCTAAAAGGAATTCCTGTGTGGAATTCCTGTGGAATGCTGTGTGGAGTTCTGATTCCACCTCCGAAATTGTTCAGGTCTCCACTGTCACTACAGGGCCAAGATCAGCCTCTCTTGCCTGGATCACAGTAGGGGCCTGAGTGATTTTTCCGAGTCCAGATCAAATCTTGTTACTTCTTTTTTTTTTTTTTTTTTTTTTTTTGAGACGGAGTTTTGCTCTGTCGCCCAGGCTGGAGTGCAGTGGCACGAACTCGGCTCACTGCAACCTCCGCCTCCCGGGTTCATGCCATTCTCCTGCCTCGGCCTCCTGAGTAGCTGGGACTACAGACGCCCGCCATCACGCCTGGCTAATCTAATGTTTTGGTTTTTTTTTGTATTTTTTTTTTTTTTTGTATTTTTTAGTAGAGACGGGGTTTCACCGTGTTAGCCAGGATGGTCTCGATCTCCTGACCTCGAGATCCGCCCACCTTGGCCTCCCAAAGTGCTGGGATTACAGGCCTGAGCCACCGCGCCCGGCCAAATCTTGTTACTTCTTTAGGTTGATGTTCAGGCCCCTGAGTCCCACCATAGAGGCTGCAGTCTCCTGGCCTCTGCCAGTTCACTATCCCCACCTTGTGCCTTTTCCTCTGGATTGTTTGTGTTTGGGGGCTGCCATCCAGGCCTGCAGGCCTATGTGTGTGGGGTATTGATGCCACGTTTTAATTTTGGCTGTATTCACAGGTGCATTGTTAGGTTAAGTGCCCTTTTGGGAAGGGAAATTGATACTGTTACCCATTCACAGATGTTGGGGTTTCTGTGATGCTCATAGAACCCTCTTCTTGCCCAAGCTTTGAAAAAGTTAAAAACCATAAGG
Organism: Pongo abelii; assembly: GCF_028885655.2. Classification (NCBI taxonomy): domain Eukaryota; kingdom Metazoa; phylum Chordata; class Mammalia; order Primates; family Hominidae; genus Pongo; species Pongo abelii. Next base: position 16,713,723 of record NC_071985.2, read on the forward strand.
AAAGTGAAAGTAGAGGCCCACATAATCATTTATCACTGATAGAGGCAAGGTTGGAGGCCACAGCTTGTTGTGAAAACCAAATGGTCCTGCCAGCAGAGTCTCAGGATTAGGCCATTTAACTTACGGGCCCAGGTGGCACGTTGCCTGCATGGGGGCCTGGTCCTGGAGCAGGAGGAGGCCGGGAATGAACCATTTTCTAATCAGATAAGTCCCTGCACTTCTCAGGAGTGGAAGAGTCCCAGAGTTAACTCATCGAGCCCCTCACAGGAGAAGTGGGGAAGAAGCACTTCTCACTAACAGGCTTCTCAAAAACTCTTCTTCCCTTTAGTGATTGTTTCAATATTAATAAGAAGAAGCTGTTCTTTCTACAAATAGGTTAACTACTGGAAATTTAATAGAGTATTTATTTAATTCAAGTAGCTAAACATCTTACCCTTCCTTCATATGAACATTGATATTTAGAATGTATTTATTGACAAAATGATAAAACAAGAAATATTTAACAGTTTATTTTTCTGTAAGCAGTTCTAAATGTCTTATAATAGCATGAATAAATTCAGCAACCAAAGAATTATGTTAGGGTTCTTCCTTGTTGGTGATTTGGGGCCCAGTTCTGCTTTGATGGAGCTCTCACGTGGAGTTAAATTTCAGCAGAAGATGCCTCAGTGGCAGTGTATGTTTGAAATTCGTTTCACATATGGAAAACACATAGGGCAGTTTTCTTATAGCATGTGAGCATTGGGGAGACTTTTCTAGTGTGATGTTCTGTATGTTTAGTGTTGTTTCATGAGGGAAAATGGATTTGAGAGAGTGAGCAGTGAGCTAAGAGTGTGCAGTATATTCAGGGTAAGCCTGAATTGGGCATCAGCAAAACCACTTCAAGACTAGCCTTTTGACTTTCCAGAATCCTGGTTAGTTTTAAGCTAGAACCTTCTTTTCTTTCTCCTCTTCTTTGTGTCTAGCCTCCACCCTCACCCCCATCTTCCGCTTAAAACCTCTTACAAATAGCATCCCAAAGGCATCATTCATGAAGCTGAACGGTTTTGAAAAGAGCAAGGGAAGTTACTCACTTTTTTTCCAGTGAACTCTATGGGCAGTGGAACTCTAAGGTAATTGTCAACCATTGTGGAAAGCAATATTTTCATTTGGTTAACGTATTTGGACCCATTCGATCCTCTGTACTAGCATTAGAAAGATGATTTCCATCTATTCTTAATGAAAATAGGTTTTCTTTGAAACATTTAAAGGAACAAAAGCGTAAATTCCAAATAATCCTAAAACCTTAAAAAGGGTTTCCTTTTTGAATGAGCCTTGGAAGAAAATGGTCATTCGTAGCACAGACTCTACCTAAGCATAGTCCACCATTCCCTCCTGATTGAAAGTTAGACAGTTTATATGAAAGTCAGGAATCTGAAATCCTCTTTTGTGGGGGGACCACAAAAGATGACTTTTGCAGACCCAGAGCAGAGTTTGAGCCGGGTGGAATGAGATTAGTGTGCTGGGGGGAACGTCTGGACCCCTGGCCTTCTCTCCTTTGTGAGGAATGTGACAGCTGAAAGGAGTCAGAAGCCGCCCGGTGCAGCAGTGACAGCCCAGCACAAAGGGTGGTGTGCTTTCCGACCTCTGGCCGCCCTTTGCTAGACCTTCAATTGTAGTTTGGGGCCCAGACTTCGCATTTTTCTCTTTTATGGCTTAATTTAATTTTATTTCTAGCCAGTTTATTAGAGTGAAGGCCTTCTTCGTTGCCCCGAAGCTTTGTGCGCGTTGGACTGGAAATTAGATGAGCTGAGGGGTAAGTATTCTTTGTATGCATGAGAGAGTTGGTGACTGGGAAGACACTGAGGGTCAGACCTCACTAGCCAGTGGACCAGTGATTTCAACCTAGCAAGATCACTTATTACTAAGGGAAGGGGCAGTTGAAAAGTGGTAAGCAAGGTAAGTCATCACTAGCAACTAGCCACGGTTGTGTAGCTGTTCCTGTTCCTCAGAATGGGCACCTTTGCTGTGTTTCTTTTGTGCCCTCTCAAACTTGGCTCCATATTGGAATCACTGGTAGCATTGGAAACAACAACAAAAACGGATGCCTGGGCCCCTGCAGAGCTTCTGGTTTAATTGGAATGGGTGCAGCCTGGGTGTGGGCACTGCAGATCTTCAGGTGATGGTACAGTGTAGCCTCAGTGGAACACCACTGGCCTGCCTGAGACCTGAGGTGCTTGGGCATTACCTGTAGGCTTTACAGAAAAGTTAAATGGTGTTAGAGTATTTCAGGGGAGGTTCTGATTAGATCTAAGAATGAGCATTTAAATTTAGGAGACTAGGACTTTTTAGGGTTGTTGAGCTGGAAAAACTTTGGTGGGAACAATGGAGCTTATTGATTTTTTAAAAAAAAAACCTTAAAAAGAATAGCTAGAAAGAGGCTGGGTAAAGGGGCATTGAAATTGACTCCCTTAAGCACTGGTCCCAAGGTATTTGTTTTTCCCAGAAGGAGAGTGAGGATGGAAACTAAAGAAATAAAAATTATCTGGCCATAGCTACTCCAGACAGAGTGATGGCTGTGGGTGATCATGAACATGAAATGAGGCGAGGGCAGGAGTCCTCGCCCTGGCTCCGCTCAGTGTTCACTCACGTCTCTCCTGTGTGCTCATCTTTGACACCAGCTCCTCTGACTCAACTTTTCCCTTTGTTTTTACTCTCTCCTTAGCACCAGCTGTTGATTTTTATTCCTTGCTTTTTCCCCACAGCCAGCTCTGCCTGTATCAGCTCTACCACTATCTCCTTTCCCCTCTGGTGGCAACGCTCTCCTTCGTTCATGTTTTACCTTCACTTCTTGTGTTATCAGTTCCATGGAATCAGTAGGAGTCACGCTCTACAAGCCTGTTCTAGTCCGACTGGGCAGATAGAGTGAGGTCATCAGAATACTGGAGGGGAGTGCTGAGGATGCTGCCAGGGTGGGGTTTTGAGAATTAACAGGGGGCTGAGGTCAGGCTTGTCGGAGACAGGAGGTTAGAGATTACTAGAGGGTCAGAGGTCCCACTGCTTGGGCAGGAGGGCAGGAGGGCAGGAGCCAGCTGAGCAGGGCTGACTGAGGGGCCTGAGCTTGCCCTTGTGGCTTTGAGGCTGGGCCATTTAGACTGTGCCTGCCCAAGCAGGGTCCGCCCTGGATGTCCACAGAGTATAAAGAGGCCCCTTAGGTGAGGGCGGTGCAACCATTCGCTGAAAGGTGACTTTTCTAAAGACCTATTCCTGTTTTGAATATTGCTTATTTCACACGATTTAAGTGGGATGTTTTTGTTTTTATTTGTTTATTTTTGTGTGTGTGTACGTTACTGAGAATTTGTATCTTTTCATTTAAGTTCAACAACTTGTTGGAAAATGCTGGCCACTCTGACTTCTAAGATACTTAGTGACATTTTATAGATAGTTCGGATTGTTTCTGTGTAATCATTTGAATAAAACCATAACAAATCATTTTATGAAAAGCAGGCCGGGCGCGGTGGCTCATGCCTGTAATCCCAGCACTTTGGGATGGCCCAGGCGGGCGGATCACGAGGTCAGGAGATCGAGACCATCCTGGCTAATGCAGTGAAACCCCGTCTCTACTAAAAATACAAAAAATTAGCTGGGCGAGGTGGCGGGCACCTGTAGTCCCAGCTACTTGGGAGGCTGAGGCAGGAGAATGGCCTGAACCCCAGGGGGCAGAGTCTGCAGTGAGCCGAGATCGCGCCACTGCACTCCAGCCTGAGATTGGTTTCAGAATTCTTATGCTGTGAGCTACATTTAAAAAAATGTAATGTCTCCAGGTTAGGCCTTATGAAGCACCCCCATTAATATCCTGCTTATGTTCAGGAACATCTAGAAAAAGGTGTTAGCGCAGAAGCTGAAAGCACACAGTCTGTGCGTGCTGAGCGGGTTCCTCACCCCAGCCTTTCTCCCAGGCTGCAGAAAGGACTCAGGAAATGTAGCCCATCATTATTACTCATGCTTGTTAAACAGGAATTGACCAGATACCTCATTTTAACATTTTAAAGATATCTCTATGAGAGAGTTGAATATTTGACTTAGGACTTTTAGAAAAATATATATTATTGTTTTTCTTAAATGTGATGTTTTGTATTTGTTGTAAATGTGTGATACAATATGTAATAATTCATGCAGCCCCTGAACACGCTGTCTTCAGAGTCATTTTGCAGCTGCTGTCTGAGTTTCCTAAGTCATTTGGATTTACTTGGGTGTGTTCAGCCCAGGTAAAAATTTGGATTTACCTGGATGTGTCCAGCACCTGCACCACTATTAAAACTGAGAATCTCCTGAGGTCAGGAATTACAGGGAACTGATTCTCTTCATTACTTGGGACTAATTTCCCCTTCTTCCATTTTTCTAGTCGTACAGCAGAAGACTATGAAATAGAGGATTTAAGGAGAGAAGAAAAGGGCATTTGCACCTTTTTTTTTTCTGTGAACATTCAGAGAGGATAAACTGAAGCTTGAAATATTAGTGCTCATTTTAATTTTATATTAAATTAGTTTTATTAGAAGTTTTCTAAGGTTCTTTATGGAAAGGTTAAAAAAGATCTGTTGTTGTTGTTTAGTTCTAGAAAACCTAGCCGTTTACAAAGTTTTGGGGTAACAGTAAACATTCCTTTCTTTGATTCACTAAGTTTTTCTTAGTCTTTCAATACCTGAGGGCAAGGAGTGTATAGACTACATGGTAAATCAGTTTTTTATTTTATTTTCACATATAAACCAGTTAATTTGATTTAAGATCACAGACTTGATTTATAAAAGAATACTTGTATTTTTGGATCTGAACGTTTTAGGTGGCTACAATTTTACCCCAAATTAAGAACCTTTGCAAACCAAGTGGCAGGTGGTCTCATTCAGCTATACCAGTTGAGATGTGTTTACCTCTGGAGATGGAGTGAAAGTAATTGTATCTGGCAGACAGCGGAGGAAAATTGTCTTCACGGCGAATTATTCAGTGACTTCTATCTATGCAGCTTCCCATTTTAATTCTGACGGTAAGTGTCTGCAAATGTCTGTGCTAAATATTCCTCTTGCTTTCAGACAGCCTCTAAGTAAGTGTGTGTGTAAAGAATTGATAACTTTATATTTTTTTCCTTCCTTTTCTCTGGTAGTTTATTTTTAGTAGTAAAATAGTGGCAATAGATAATTCAGTCATGTTTTCCTTCTTTTTCTTATTCTGGTAGCCCCTTCCTAGGAGTGATTAGTGGGAAAAAAGGGACACAAGGGCTCAGTCCCAGTAGAAACACCCATAGAAGTGGCCCTTTATGATGGCAGGCGGCACTTACAGGTGTAGGCTGTTGCCATTTCAACTGTGTTCTTATTTCTTTAAGCAAGAGTCTCAGCCAGTTCTAGTAAATTAAAAATTAAAACATAAGAAGTGACTCTTGTTCCTCCTGGGCCAGGATAAACTGGATTTTGAAGTAGAGCAACCTCGGTTCACTGACTCCTTGGTCAGGAGTTTATTGGTACAAGGGCTCAGAAGTATTTTCCCCTCTCCTTGTCATAAGGTACTGCATCTTTTTGATTTTCTTAGACTCTGCCCTAACGTGGCCTCACTAAGGAGACTAGAAAACTGAGAGAAAACCATGCCAGTCAGTAAACTGCATCATGAGGCCTGAAGAGAGAGCTTAAAGGCAACACACAACAAAAGGCAGAGGTGCCAGACGGCTATGCCATTCTGGGTTAAAAGTTAAACCTCGTCCTCCCTGGAGACCAGCCAGAGGCAGCCACATTCCTGGCCCTGGTGGGGGCTGCTGGCCCAAGGGCTCCACTGCCCACCCCAGGCAGACCCAGGGAGGAGCTGGGTTTGGTGTAGAAGAAGTAATGGGCAGCACAGTACTCATGAGTAGCAAACCTTACAGGACTGATCCCGTCATGACCAATATGGAAATGTCAGTACTTGAGTACGTGTGTGTTGATCTCTCTGAAATATAAACAGCTAAATTATTTTCCAATTTGGTCAAGGAAATAGGGAATCACATGTGAACTATTTTTGTAACAGGCCGAGTTACTAATTTTTGTTTAACTAACTGTTTCCATTTAAATGCTTTTGGCCGTTTTTCCATTGTTCTATGTGGGCTGCTATTTTCAGATAGGGTGCTGGAGGTCAGTAAGGCCAAGAGAGGTGGTGAGCACTCATCACTGCTCCCGTGTTGGCTGCACTCCGGAAAATGGACACACACCTTGAAATCAACTGTGTTCTGATTTACCAGGCTTTCCTTTAACCAGCCCTTTAACTTGATCAAGATTTATTCCCTTTTGTTTGTTGTAAACTATGTTGAGGAAACTCTTACAAAGCACAGTCCTTCCTGTTTGTATTGTCTGCATTTTAGGTTGATGGGGTGGGTTTCATTTCTCTCTTAGAGTCACTTCTCTAATCCAGTTTCTTTTGTCTAATGCATGGTAAAGAATTCACTGTTCGATATCATGACTGACTTTGGTCTGCTGTTAGTTGGAAGATCTCATTATTTCACTGCAGGACCGTTTTTTTTTTTCCTTTTTTTGTTTTTTTGTGGTGGTAGAGATATTGGGAGGAATGCAGGGATGGAACTAATTTGTGTGTGGCTGGTTCCATGGGCGAGGCCAGATGCCATGTGCTTCTCTAAGCCACGTTCCCCTTCAGGAAGTAGGTAGGGCCCGAGAGCTGGGGTCTGAATCAGCATGTGACATCAGGTCCACTGTGTTTCTCCTCCATACCCTTTGCTTTCCAGAATACAGTGTGTATGAACTCCAGCTCACTTTCTTCCAGCAGTCTTGTTAAAATGCTGGTGGTATCACTGAGTTAAATTTCTTATTTCTTCTTCAACTTTATTAAGTTGGGTTTAATTTATTTACTTTCTTCAGACTCAAGTTCTATACAAAAATAAATGGAGCTTTATTGAATCTCTCAATTGGTGGCACACACCTTTTAGAGAAATAAAGTCAAGAGTCATTTTATTAGAGAAATAAAGTCAAGAATAAATTCTTGAGGGGGTTTTGCGTAGCCTGTGTGGGAGGGCCCTGGAGGTGGAGGTGAGAGACTGTGGGAATGGGGAGGTGAGGACTGTCTCTTCCATGGTGTGCTCTAGCAAGGTGTCTGGGGACTTGACTTCCCTTGTGGGGAAGAGGATAGGAGAGGTGGAATTCCCGGCTTGCGTCGCTGGATTGCAGGCACACTCTATTGGGCTCTGGAAACCCTCAGAGGAGGAACCCTTGACTTGAGATAGAGCGATGACTTCCTGTTCTGCTGTGATTCGTCCTCCTTGGCTGGATGGTTTCTGTACTGCTGCAGGAAGTGTCTGTTTAGCTGTGCAAGTATTGTTTTAGGAATTAGAAGTTGTGTTTCCTTTCCTGAAACGCATATGCCTTACTATAGATAAGGAGATTGTTTTTTCTTTTTTATAGTTCTTATACCTCAAGCATGCCATTTTTCTAACAGAAGCCTATACGTGAATGCACTTACCAGTTTTCCCCGGGTTCAGTAAAATGGATTTGTCTTAGATTCCTATAGTAAAGTTGTTGACAGAGAGTTGAGGAAAGATCGGGTGAAAAGCATCCAAGTGTGGAATCCAGCGGAGAACAGAGCTTTGCCCATTTAAGTGTCTGACAACTGAGTTATTTGTAAGTTATGCCAAGGATATTTTTAGAACTCAGTATCTTATCCTTAGGTTTCCAATTATTTTGATTCCCCAACAGACTCCAAAGGGTACAAGAGAAGTGAGATTGGAAAAAAAAATTTCTGCGAAGAGAAGCTCAACTGAATCTTAATTATGGTAATTAATTGGCAGAAAATCAATCATTCAGTGAGAAGTCTCTCAGCCAATGGTGGCAAAAGACAATGTAGTGAATGTTAGTGGATTTGGGAGAGTATACAAGTACCAGTGAGCTAATTGGGTGAATTTACATACTGTGTTACTGTAGTGTTACACAAGACTAGTCATTTGGGAAATTGATAGAATATTAATGGAGATCCAAATGTTTAAATAGTTTAATCATTGTCTGACCCTAAAGAGAAACCTCAATGAATATGTATTTGGCTTAATGAATTGAAATGAAACTGCGTTTTGTCACCTGATGATGAGGAAATTTTAGCTCACCTACTTTATGTCTCAAATTATTTTCCATAAACCTGCCCCTGTGTTTCCATGTGGGAACTGCCACCTAAATGTTTCTTTCAGATAGTGCTTCTCAATTATTTTAGTCTCATGCCTTTTTTTTACACTCTGGAAAATAATTGAGGACTCCAAAGAGCTTTTGTTTATGTGAGTTCTATCAATCACGTAATCTATCATATTAGAAATAAAAAAGGGATCTTAGAAATCATTATTGAATTTAAAGTAACAATATACCCACCTGTATGTTAACATAAATAATACTTTCGTGAAAAATAACTATTTTCCAAAACAAAGACGCTTAATGAGAGGTACGCTTCGTTATTTTTTGCAAATATCTTTAGTATCTGGCTTATTAGAAGACGGCTGGTTTCTTGCCTTGCATCCACATTCAGTCTGTTGTGATATGTAGCTCTGGTTGCCATCCAACCAAAGAAAACCTAGCCTCACACAGGTTTGTAGTTGGAAAAGGGAGTGTTTGAATTTCCTTTCAGATAATAGTGGATCTTCTTTGATATAACACTAGAGAAGTGGTATCTCAAAGTTTGGTCGAGATGTATGTAGATCCTGAAACCCTATCTATGAACTTTAAAAACTCTGTTTTATGTATTATTTTGAATATCATGCATTGGCCACTTAGAAAATCTCCCAAATGTTTATACATTTCACTTGTAATATAAAAAATTCTTGTCATGAATCAGAAAATTCTTAAGTGTAGGGAAATTGTCAAGATCACAGTGGTTATTCAAGTTTTAAGAAAGTCTAAAATTTTCATAAAAGCTTAATTTTACTGTTTTCCTCGAAAATGGGCCCATTTTGTTTCTTTTCTTTAAAATACCTGCCAGATAGCCTTGTCTGAATAATCATTGTTTTATATATCGCTCTGTCAAGTACAAGGTTGGGTTCAATGAAGAAAAGTGGCTCATCACCTCATAGGTCCACCCCACAGGTGCTGACCCTTGCGACAGCCACCAATATATGCTGCAACAGGGCTTTCCCTTCCATCACACAGAGTCATAGTGTGTGTGTGCTGAAGAGTCAAGGCGTAATAAAATCAGTTTTTTACTTCTCCATTGTATTAGTCTGTTTTCATGCTGCTGATAAAGACATACCTGAGACTGGGCAGTTTACAAAAGAAAGAGGTTTAATGGACCCACAGTAACACATGGCTGGGGAGGCCTCACAATCATGGTGGAAGGTGAAAGGCACATCTCACATGGTGGCAGACAAGAGAAGAGTGAGAGCCAAGTGGAAGGGATTTCCCCTTCTAAAACCGTCAGCTCTTTTGAGACTTATTCACTGCCACAAGAACAGTATGGGGGAAACCGCCACCATGATTTAGTTATCTCTCACTGGGTCCCTCCCACAACACAAGGGAATTATGGGAGCTACAGTTCGAGATGAGATTTGGGTGGGGACACAGCCAAATCATATCCTCCATCAAGGACAATAATATTTTAACTGCAGTTATGTGGTAAGATGACAGCTAGTAAGTACAGTCTGGGGCCACTGCCTTGCTGTGTGGTAAGGTACACACATTTTTACATGCTGTTGCTCTTGTACTGTTGATGCTGTAGAAAAAGGCAAATAATAGCTTTAGAATTCTAGTTTGACCTCACAGATCCAGTTGAAGAGCCTTGGGGATCCTAAGGGGCCCGTGGTTCATACTTTTTGAGAACCACAACTTTAAGACATACGGGAAAGGTGCTAAATGAGACAGAACTAGACTTGATTCATTATGAACTTAGTATTACAGAAATGGGTCAGATACCTCGTATGTGTGGTGATAGACGTGTGGGGCCATGTGGGAGGGATGTGTAAGAGAGTTCCTGGAGTGTGGCATTTTCACTGGGGCTGTTGACTCCTGTGTCCTGAACATCTAAATCTGTACCTGGTGTATCAGTTCATACTTTATGTAGCAGTTTGAATAATTAGGGCACGTGTAATGGCTGCATAAATTCATTAGTTTTTAAAAAGTCAGATGGGTTTTGTGTTCATAATAAAGATTAGTCAAGGTAATCTTTTTGTATTGTAAAAGTAATAAAGTTGTGAAATACAGCTGCACAGCCCCTCCCATCCCACCTTCCTGTGATACCGTCATCCTCAGTCTCCCTACCCTTGTATGTCTGTTTCCTTTTACCATCAAGGCCCATGACACCAGCTGTGTAGACATACTCCAAAAATAATAGACACAGCCTTTATCATTATTCGCTTAAAAAGCCAACCAGTGTTCTTTCCCCTGATTGGGAATGTGCCCAGTATGAAGGGACAGCATCCGATTGGTTATGTAATTGATGCTGTTTGTGACAAAGACTCCTGTTTCACTCCTGTTTTCCCAGCAATTTTGCATTGTAACTAGGTAGTGATGATGTTTGCTTGTTTTCTGTGTATGAAGAATCACAAGTGTGTTTTTCTTGGGTGGCTCTAGAAGAGAAAGCTTTCATGCCTGGAAGAATATCTTGTTATTTCTATAGAAGCTTTTTAAAAATTCTTCATTAAAAGAAATTTTAAGTCATTTAGAGTAGCTGTTTTTGTGTGAGTTGATATTTTGACCCATTTTATTTTTCTCTTCAGTTTTCTGATTTGTGTGATTACATGATGAGCTCTTCCTGTGAATCTCGAACACACAGGTTGGAGTCATTCGGTCTTTGGAGCCTTTTGGGAGGAAGCCAGGTGCCCTTCAACTGCCCTTTGCATTAGGACTCCCTGGTAATAACTGTGGTGATGATGGACTTGTGTAGATAAAATGACATCTAATAAAATATTAATAAATACATTATAATGGACACCTGCTTCTGAGGATGTGGATGTGTGAAACCTAGACATTCAATTTATGAATGTCTTTTTAATTGAGTCCTCTGGACACAGAGAGAGGACCCACATGATCACTGGAAAATATCAGAGTACAGGTGGCAGAACTGTGGCAGAATTCCCTGTGCAAACTGTATCGCTGTGCGGAGACAGAGCTAACAAACAGGATCTCAAGGAGAAACCGAGTCTTGTGCTTTGCTTTCATGCGGGATTTTTCTGAGTTAGCTGATGAAGCCAAGCTAAGTAAATATTATCTTCTTTTTGTGTTGGCCTTTTGTTTTGAAATATTCCAACTCTATTTCCTCCATAGTTTTCTCTTTATTGCTGTTATTATTTTTACAGATTAGAGGTACCACCTTTTCCAGTCTTGCTCATCATGGTTTTTCCTACTTCAAGCTGTGAACTATTTAATTCAGTTCAGCAAGCATTTTTGGAGTGTTTGCAAGTCAGTAGCTGTGTTATTACCAAACCTGCCATCTTTACTTTCTGCTGTTGCTATAAGCCCTTTGATTTGCATGTTCAGTATCAGCACTCTTAGCAGCTTCTTCTCTGTGTTTGCCTCCCTTGGTAGGTTTTAGATTAAGGGAACCTTGTTATGGAGAATGGGGCTTCCAGGATTGTGTAGCTCCACAATCTTTGTTCTCTTTGTATGGTTTCATCGTTTTACTTTACTCTTTTCCTCGCTCAGAGCTTCTAGTATCAAGCTGTTTCTTGGAGTAGGAAGTAGTTTTGGAGATGAGAAACACAGGGAGAGGAGGAGAGAGAATATTAGAGGAGAAAATTGTTCTCTTTGGATCAGTTTCCATTATGCATTAACCATTGGCCTGTCCCTTTCCCCACTGCCCCTTAGACACTGTAGGTCTTCATCTGTGCTTATATAATGAGGTCTGAATTGTTCTGTGGTGATCCTATGACCATTTCCATAGATGAGACTGTAAATATCTTCTTTTACTGTGGGGAGAAAGGCACTTAGCTAGAAAATAAGAGTAAGCCTCCAGAAGAGTATATTCTGCTATGTTTATAGAACTGTCATCTTTGGTTCTAATACATTGCTGCTGAGAAAATTGATAGAAGTTGTGTTTACTTGAATACAGCAAATTACCTAAATGGATAGGTAAAGATTATTCACTTTTATTACATTTCAAATGGTTTCATGTATTTCCCCAAATTGTACATTTATTACAGAAGTTAGCTTTGTGTTTCTACTTTTAGGTTTATAAAAATCAAGATCTCTACCCCAATTGATGAGATATATAATGGTTTAAATCTGAACACTATGAAATAATGGGGCTTAAATGAAATATTCCCTTACTACTTAGTGAATGTTTGATATAAATCAGCCGCAATACTTCCTCTCTCCCCCATATATGGATGATAGTTATATAACCTTCTAATGATGGATTTATTTATTCTCTTCCAGAAGTGCTCAAGCCTATTGTAGACAAATCTCTACAAATTTATTTTTCTTTTTAAATTTTTCTTCTGTCTGGTTGACCTAACTCATCACAGGTTTCCATCTAGCATTTTGTGTAAGTAGTCATTTAAGTATGATTTAAGAAGTTCATCTGATAATGGGTACTTTCCCTTTGTAGGGGCCAAGGGAAAACTTCCCTGTCACCCCTGAAGGTTCACTGAAAATCACTGACAAGAGGTAGATTAATGGGAGGAAAGGCATACAAATTTGTTTGATCACATTTTTATATCACATGAGAGCCTTCAGAATGAAGACCCAAAGATACAGGATAAACTGTCCATTTTTATGCTTAGGTTCAACAAAGTATGGTCAGCTTTGCAGAAATATGATTGGACTAGGCCAAGACAGGCAGATCATACGGTCTATCGAGACCATCCTGGCCAATATGCTGAAACCCCATCTCTACTAAAAATGCAAAAATTCTCTGGGTGTGGTGGCACGCACCTGTAGTCCCAACTACTCGGGAGGCTGAGGCAGGAGAATCGCTTGAACCTGGGAGGCAGAGGTTGCAGTGAGCAGAGATCGCACCACTATACTACAGCCTGCTGATAGAGTGAGACTCCGTCTTAAAAAAAAAAAAATGGACTAAAAGGATATGATTGATTGCCAACTGACTGAATGGGGAAGCCCAGCAAGGCCTGTCTGTCTAGATTCTTCCTGGCCTCTCTGAGCATGTTCTCCTTCCTTCTGGGTATGGTGCAGGACTCTCTCTGGAATGGGCATCTTATGATCTACAATCAAACATGGTAGTTCAGATAATTTCTTTATGGCCAGTTTTTATACAGAGAGCGGAGAAGAGTTAATACGTTTAGGTTTTATGGCTAGTTCTGGGCAAAAGGGATTCTAGTTTCTATGACCTGTCTTGGGAAAGAGGGATTCTAGTTTCTGTGGCTTGCTTCGAAGGAGAATGAGAGACCAGAGACAGGAGGGCAGAGAGAGCTCCTTTTGAGGCCTTTATTTTGTTGTATCATTTTCTGAGCACCAGCATCTTTCAGTGTTGGAAAACAGAGATAGTACTAAGTAGCAGAGTTATCAGTTTGAGACATATTTACCTTTCATGGACACCTGTAGTCGTTTGAGTGAATTTAGACTTCCTTAGTTTATTACAGTTGCTTTTAGTAGCTGTCCTTAAAATAGAGAATATTCTTGAATTTAACACATACAATTTATTCTCTCCTCTCTTTATTGATTTAATAAGTACCATTTCAGGTTTATAATAGAATTCCCCAGTCTTAAAATGCTTATGGCATTGAAACATCATTAAGTTAGAGCTTTGTTCAGCCTACACAGAGAATGGAGGACGCTGTGGTTTTCACTGTGCTCCATTTGACCATGGATGGTCTTCGGGCTGTATCACTATTCAACTCTTAAGATAATAAATATAAGCTACTACTTTAATGAGTGATATTCTCTCATTTTTAGTGTTTCGCTTGTCTACAAGCAGATGGTAAAAGCAAACTAGTAAATGATGGAAAAACCTGTATCAGCTATATATGCTAAATTTTATGTCCTGTTTTTTTTCCTGGATAGGCATGCTTGTGGTGATGCATATTACTTCCTAACTTTTATCTTTTCTGCTAATAAAATTGTCCCTGCTTCCCATAGTAAAATGATGTCATTATTTGTAATGTTTTACAAATTGGGTGGAAGAGGTGTGTGTTCACCAAGCAACATCATGACGTTTCACTGCTCCACGCTTTACCCAGGCAAGTTGGAAGAACAACTATTTGAGTGTGAGAACAAGAGCACCAGGACAAGAAGCTGGAAAAATAAATAGGAGATATTGCTAGTGGCCTGGTTGCGTTGACTAGAAATTTGCGCTTTCTGTTCATTGTGGAGTAGTTAAAGCTTTTTAGCTTGAATTTAGCAGGGTTATATTGGTTTCCAATGAGTCTTCCTTATATATCTTGTTTGTGGGAAATACTGAAAGAGCTGCAGAGTTTTCAACACCACATGGAGGCTATCCCAATAATCACAATAACTTAATTATTTATTCTTAAAAGCTCAGAGAAGAATTAATGTAAAAAATTATGGGAACCCTTATACACTGTTGGGGGGAATGCAGATTAGTTCACCCACTGTGGAAAGCAGTTTGGAGATTTCTCAAAGAACTTAGAACTACCATTCGACCCAGCAGTTCCATTACTGGGTATATAACCAAAGGAAAATAGATCATATGCCAAAAAGACACATGCACTCATATGTGTATCACTATGCTGTTCACAATAGCAAAGACATGGAATCAACCTAGGTGCCCATCAGTGGTGGATTAAATAAAGAAAATGTGGTATATATATACTATGGAATACGTGCTGCCATGAAAAGAATGAAATCATGTTGTTTATAGCAACATGGATGGAGCTGGAAACCATAATCCTAAGCAAACCAATGCAGGTATAGAAAACTAAATATTACATGTTCACATTTATAAGTGGGAACTAAATATTGAGCACCTATGGATGTAAACATGGGAACAACCTAGATACTGCAGACTACTTGAGGGAGGAAGGGAGGAGGGGATGGGGTAAAACACTGTCTTGGGTACTAGGCACTGCCTGGGTGCAATATACCCATGTAACAAACCTGCACATGTACCCCCTGTATCTAAAAGTTGAAAAAAAAAATTATGGAAAAAGCATAGACAGTGAATTAAATGAATTGTGACATCATCAGCAGCAAATGTTTCTTGAATGCAAGAAGCTTACCTGCTTATTCATTTCACCAACCATTTATTATTATGCATAAGGCTCTGCCCATTAAGAATTCACAGTTGAAGGTGCAGACATATCTATCAAGAAGTTACATAAGAGACTGAAAAATGTTCCAGCAAAAGGTACAAGTAGTATTCTAAGTGAGTAGTAGAGAGGAAGAGACACTTTCTGTCTAGGAAGTTTTTCTTTAACAGTTTTTCCCTTGGAAATGTCTGAGAAGGTTTTGTAGGGAATGTGGGGGTTTTACGCTCAAAGGATGCTGTTTATTTTGGGTAATGGGAACGTCTTAATAGAAGGGACAGAGGCAGGAAACTTTAGGGCATATTCATTTGGGAAAGGTCATTTAATGTGTATTCTGACTGTCAGGTAGGGAAGTTGAGTTAGGAAGGTTCTTGGGCCATATTATAGAATTATTTGAAGGTTATTTTGAGATTTAAGTTACACATAGCATAGTTTTGAATAGATGTGTCTCAGTGGGCTGTTGGTTATCAGTGAAAGAAACCCAACTTAAAGTAACTTAAGCAAAAAAAGAAAGGCATAGCTCAAGTAACTGGGATGTCTAGGAGTGGCATACTGCAGGCATTGTTGGATTCAGGGGCTCAAACATTGTCAGAAGGCCTCTTTTTTTCCTTTCTGTCTCTGTCCTGGCTCTGCCTTCCCTACGTTGAGCTCTGCATAATAGCCCTTTCTCTGTGATCTATGAGACAGTGGCCAGCAGCTGCAGCCCACACCCTCCTAGCTTAGTTCCTTTGGCAGAACTGAACTTCTTAAGATCACGACATCATCCCAGAGAAGACTGTAGATGACCTTGCCATGGCCTGCACATATCCTTGAACTAGTCACCGAGCTAAGGGAATGGTGTGCCCAGAGCAGCTCAGGGGACAGCATGACATCAAGGGTAGGGATGGTTCCTTACAAGAACCAGAACAGAATGTGGGAAAGGGACACGAGGCGGACAGAAACTTTAGCTGCCATGGTTGCAGCACAAGAGGGAGGGTAAGAGAAGACTGGAGCTGTTAGCCCAGGTGGGGAACATGGGTGGAGGAAGAGATTTGTCAGGAAGGATGCAGACTCCATCTTCTGCATGTTGAGTTATAGGTGCTATGGGTCATTCATGTGGCAGTTGGCTGTGAGGGCACAAAGGAGAGGGATAAAGTTAGTGTTGCAGCAGAATAAGGGATTGATGATAAAGAGAGTGAAGGGAACCAAAATATTTTATCCTGAAATATACTTTGACATATTTCAAGATGGCTATTCACTGGGCTTGAAATACAAGAATAGCTGAAAAGCTGTCTTTTGTAGGGGAGATTTGCATCTGTAGGGAATCTGCATTAATGCAGCCAGGCTTTCTCTAAGGCTCTCCCTTGTCCTGATCTAGGCAAGATTAACTGAGAGTCTGACACCTATAAAGGTCTGAAAAAAAATTTACCATCCATTCATTCTCTCTGAGGGCTGCTACCCATGTGAGGTTTCATCTGCATCATGAGGCAACCTTTGCTAGCCAGGACTCCTCCCCTTCCCATAACCTGTCCTGTCATCATAACTTGAGGTACCATCATAACCTGTTGTTGGCTATGCTCCTGTCAGGCATTTTAACCAGAGTGATTCCATCTTGAACAGGGGCTGAGTAAAATGAGGCTGACACCTATTGGGCTGCATTCCCAGGAGGTTAGATATTATTAGTCACAGGATGAGACAGGAGGTCAGCGCAAGATACAGGTCACAAAGACCTTGCTGATAAAATAGGTTGAGGTAAAGAAGCTGCCCAAACTCACCAAAACCAAGATGGTGACAAAAGTGACCTCTGGTCATCCTCATTGCTCATTATATGCTAATTATAATGCATCACCATGCTAAAAGACACTCCCACCAGCACCATGACAGTTTACAAATGCCATGACAACACCAGGAAGTTATTATATAGTCTAAAAAGGGGAGGAACTATGACTTCTTGGATTGCTTGCCCCTTTCCTGGAAAACTCATGAATAATCTACCCCTTATTTAGCATATAATCAAGAAATAACTATAAGTATACTCAGTTGAGCAGCCCATGCCCCTGCTCTGCCTGTGGAGTAGCCATTTTTTAATTCTTTACTTCCGTAATAAACTTGCTTTCACTTTACGAATTCACCTCAAATTCTTTCTTGTGTGAGATCCAAGAACCCTCCTCTCCTGGGGTCTGGATCGGGATCCCTTTTCAGTAACACTCCAAGCCCCCGTTCTTTCTATAACCTCAGAAAAAGCTTCACCCATTTGGCCATTTCTTTGAGTTCTTTTGTTTTGTGAGACTTCTGTTCATATTAATATATTTGCTTTTTCTCCTATTAATCTGCCTTTAGTTGATTTTTCATTGAGCTTGGAGAGTGAAGAGGAAGTTTTCCCATGCCTCCTACAATAATAGCATGGAATAGGGAAGCTCATTGAGGAGGATCAGAGGTTAGATTGGATTGCATGAAATTACTGCTTTTTTAGGTCAAAAATGGAGAACCATTGGTGGTTTCATGTGGTTCAGCCTATTCTTTGGATTCCCTTATGGGAATGGCTGTGTTCTTCCCTCAGCAGACACTTGCTTATCCTGTAGGAAATGCCCTGCCTCCCTCCTCTTTTCTTCATCTCTTCTGGAAAATATGTACTGGGAGCTTTTTAAGTACAGAGCATGTGCTTAGTCCTGGATATGTGGTCATGAACCTTGCTGGTGTCTAGAGTCTAGACCGGAGTGTTTTGGGGCTAATAGAAAACTCTGAGGTGTGGCGGTGCGGGGCTGCAAAACAAACACAAACAAAAACAAAAAGCAGCCTTTTTTTGATGCTGGCTTTCCCCACATACTAGCAAATCCATCTTAACAGTAAGTAGAGAAACGGAGCTTGATGGAATATTTGTGTTCATTTCAGTGGAAAGAAAATGTTTGCCTTCACTTTCTCAGAACTTTCTTTTGCAGAGAAAACAGCTGATGAACCTGCTGGTAAGAATGAAGAGCCAGACCTCTGTTTGTCTGCAAATCTGGTTTTCACACAGAGCTTCCTGATGAAGTGTGAGGAGCCTCCTCTCAGTGATAGACCAGGGAACAAGGGGAGAACCTTTCCCCCTCACACTTGGCATCACAGCACCTGGCCCCAAGCTCTGTTGCTTGAGAAGATTGTGCTGCTGAAAGCTCATTTCTTTTTTTCCTGTCTAAAGGCAAAACAAGGTAAAATACAATAGCCAGTTGCCTCATATAAACCACCTGCTCAGTAGGAAATGAAGTAAAACTCTGCAGTCCCTATTGCTACTTGAAGAATTTGTGGTTTCCTTTCCTGTCAGTAAACAAAAGCCGTCAGTTAAAAGAGTGGAACATTAATTGTTTACAGGATGTTTGCTGTAACAAAGGAAGGAAAAGTGCCTTTTACAGACTGTTCATTGTGTTGGGGATATTACAACATCAAGTGTCTCTCCTAGAGAAGAGACATTAAGCATAAGATATTTAGTCACAAAACACAGACTGTTTCATTAACAGGACTTTAAAAGACTTATTTTGTAAACTCAAGTTGAGGACTTTATAACGTATCGGCATAAAGAATATAGATGAGAGTAGAAAGCTTCCTTAGAGAAAAAATGGGATCCCAAAATTTTGAAAAATACTGATGCTTCAGAGGCTTTGAGGTTTTTTAAATTGTAGAATATCATGCCTTTTTTTTTTTTTTTTGCAAGAAACATTTATCTTTTATAGTTCAGTAATGTATTTTACCTAGGCTTCCGCACGTTGCCTTTCAGTACAGGCATACTTTGGAGGTTTGCTTATTTCCCAGACAACTGCAATAAAACAAATGTTGCAGTATAGCAAGTCACACAGTTTTTTTTTTTCCAGTGCATTTAAAAGTTACAGTTACACTATACTGGAGTTTATTAGGTATGCAGTAGCATTATGTCTAAAAAATGTGCAAACCTTAATTTAAAAATACTTTTTACTAAAAAATGCAAATGATTATCTGAGCCTTCAGCAAGTCAGTCTTTTTGTGGGTGGAGAATCTTGCCTCAGTGTTGATGGCTGTTGACTGATCAGGGTGGTGGTGGCTGAAGGTTGGGCTGGGTATGGCAATTTCTTAAAATAAGACAACAATGAAGTTTGCCACATCAATCGGCTCTTCTTTCATGAAAGACTTCATGCTGTTTCATAGCATTTGACCCACAGTAGAACTTCAAGACTGGAGTCTCTCCTCTCAAACCCTGCCAAGTTTATGTAATATCCTAAATCCTTTGCAGCAATGTTCATATCATCTTCACCTCCATCTCAAGAAACCAGTTTCTTTGCTCCTCTACAAAAAGCAACTCCTCATCCATTCAAGTTTGATCATGAGTTTGCAGCAATTTAGTCAGATCTTTAGGCGCCAATTATAATTCTAGTTTTCTTGCTATTTCTTCCTCTATTGCAATGTTGAGCCCCCGCCCCAAAGTCATCCTTGAAGGTTGGAGTCAACTTCTTCCAAACTCCTGTTAATTGTTGATATTTTGACCTCCACCCATGAATCATGAATGCTCTTGATGGCATCTAGAATGGTGATTTTAAAAGGGTTTCAGTTTACTTTGCCCAGATCCACCAGAGGAATTGCTATCCGTGATAGCTATAACATTACAAAAATTACCTCTTAAATAATAAAACTTAAAAGTCAGATTTACTTTTTAATCCATGGGCTGCGGAATGGATGTTGTTAGCAGGCAAGAAACAACATTCGTCTCCTTGTACACCTCTGTTAGAGCTCTCGGGTAATCAGGTGCATTGTCAATGAGCAGTAACATTTTGAAAGGAATCTTTTTTTCTGAGCACTAGGTTTCAATGTGGACTTAAAATATTTAGTAAACGATGCTGTAAACAGATGTGCTGTCATCCAGGCTTTGTTGTTCCAATGATAGAGCACTGGCAGAGTAGATTTAGCATAATTCTTAAGGGCCCAAAGATTTTCAGAATGGTAACTAAGCATGAGTTTCAACTTAAAGTCACCAGCTGCGTTAACTGCTAACAAGAGAATTAGCCTGTCCTTTAAAACTTTGAATCCAGGCATTGACTTCCCCTCTCTAGCTGTGAAAGCCCTATAGGACATCTTCTAACAGAAGGCTGTTTGATTTACATTGAACATTTGCTGTTTAGTGTAGCTCTCCTTGTACCTCACGAACCAGCCTCTGCTACCTGCAGACTTTTCTTCTGCAGCCTCCTCACCTCTCTCAGCCTTCATTGAATTGGAGTATTAGGGCCTTCCTCTGAACTAGGCTTTGGCTTAAGGAAATGTGGCTGGTTTCATCTTCTATCCAGAACACTCAAACTTTCCCCGTATCAGCAACGAGGTTGTTTTGCTTTCTTATCATTTGTGTGTTCACTGAAGTAGCACTTTTAATTTCCTTCAAGAACTTTTCCTTTGTATTCATGACTTGGCTGTTTGGCACAAGAGGCTTAGCTTTCGGCCTGTTTTGGCTTTTGACATGTCTTCCCCATTGAGCTTAATTGCTTCTAGTTTTTGATTTAAAGTCAGTTGTTTGACTCTTACTTGAATACAGAGAGGCCGTTGTATAGTTATTAATTGGCCTAAGTTCAATATTGTTGTGTCTCAGGGAATCAGGAGGTCTGAGGAGAGGGAGAGAAACGGGGAAGGCTGGTCGGTGGAGCCATCAAAACACAATATTTATGGATTAAATACACTGTTTTATACGAGTGTGGCTCATGCCACCCCAAAACAGTTACACTAGTTCCATCCAAGATCGCTGATCACAGGTCACCATAACAAACGTAAAAGTAATGACGAAGTTCGAAATATTGTGAGAATCACAGTGTGACACAGAAACACCAAGTGAGCACTTAGTGTCAGAAAAATGGTGCCGATAGACTTGCTCCATGCAGGGTTGCCACAAACCTCCAGTCTGTAAAAGACACAGTGTCTGCAAAGCACTGTAACATGAGGTTCACCTTATACCTAGTACTGTGTCTGAGTCCCTGACGGTACTAGACGTCCACTGATGTTACGTAGATTGAGACTGTTGTGCAACCATCACCATCATCCATTTTCAGACCTCTTCATCCTGAAAACTCTGTATCTATTTAACCCCACTTCCCCTCACCCCAATCCCTGGCAACCACCATTGTACTTTCTGATTTTATGAATTTGACTTACTCTGCATACCTCGTATAAATGGAATCATACAGTATTTGTCCTTTTTGTGACTGGCTTATTTGCTTAGTGTGGTATCTTCAGGGTTCATCTATGTTGTAGTTTGTGTGAGACTTTCCTTCCTTTTTAAGGCTGAATAATATTCCATGGCATGTATTTCCCATATGTTGTTTCTGCATTCATCTAATGGGCATTTGGGTTGCTTCTACCTTTTGGGCCACTGTGAATAATGTTGCTGTGAACAGGGCTGTGCCAGTTCATCTTCGAGATCCTGCTTTCAGTTCTTTTGGCTGTATGCCCAGAAGTAGAATTGCTGGGTTATATGGTAATGCTGTGTTTAATTTTTTTTTAGGTACCCACTATATTATGCATCAGATTTTTAAACTCAGAACTGTCTACATAAATTGTCAGTGAGAATTTCTTTCCCCACCCTAATCCTAACCACTGCACAAAATCTTACATTCAGCTGCAGTTGAGGGACTACTGGTAATTTTTCATCTACTGTTTCTGTGCTTCATAAAAATGGAGACAGACTGAAAAAGGAGGGCTTTTTAAAACTAAGACTAGTCATAGCTTTCTCAGTGGTGACCTTATAGTTTATCACCTCTCAAAGTGAAAGGAACGCTGTTAATGCTATGCTGGGTTAACAGTTGTAAACTGGGCTGTCTCTGGGGTGCCCTCCTTCTTGGGGTCCGTCTTGTCTTTTTTAGGAAGCAGTGCTGGATCTTGGCAGCATTTAGAGAACCACATTGTCTTCATAAACCCATGTTTATATAGTTTTGTCTGAAGTGTATACTCCACATTGTTGCGTTTTGAGTCCATGCAGTGTCAGGTCTGAGTGTGAGCCCTGGGGCGCTTGGCTGTAGTTGAGTTTGCAGAAATTCTTACGTTGATTATTTTAAAAAATGATGTGTTGAAAGCATGATCTTAGGAGTCCAGCTGACTTGAGTTCACATCCTGCGCTTGCTGATTCGCTTGGGGCAAATAACCAGTCTCTCGAGTGCCAGTTTCCTCAACCAGGGAGGCAGAGAAGGCCAATTTTTTTTTCTTTTAAAGTGGTGGTGAGTTTGGAAATAACATATATAAAGTGTTTTAGTAGAGTGTCTAGTACGTAGCACTGCATACCTAATATTGACCATCACCATTATCATTAAAAGAAGATGCAGTTCAACAGAATTTAGTACCATGGATACCTGGAGTTTTCAAAATTTTTGGTTTTAGGATTCCTTTGACGTTCTTAAAAATTATTGGAATTCCATGGAGCTTTTGATTATGTGGCTTATCCCTGTTGATGTTTACCATACTAGAATTAAAACTGAGAAATTTTGAAAATATTTATTAATTAAGAATGATGGTAATAACCCCTTTATATTTTATTATAAATAGCATTTTATGAAAATAATTATTTTCAAAACAGAAAAATTAATGAGCAGAATGATATTGCTTTATACTTTTGCAAATTTCATTAATGTATGGCTGAAGAGAAGAGAGCTGGATTCTCTTAGCTGCTTCTTCATTCAATCTCTTGTGCTATTGTATGTTCCTCAACCTCTGGAAAACTCCATTGAACATTGGGGAGAAAAGAAGGGTAGAAAAGATAAATAGTGCCTTGGTATCAACATGAAAATGGTTTTGACCTTGTGGACCCCTGGGGAATCCTCAGATCACATGTTGAAACTGCTGACCAAGAGTTGCTCTGGGAGTCTGAATGGGTCTCTTTCTTCGTTTGTAGGTTCTTGCCAGGCTGTGTGAGCAGGAGCCCGCTGCTCTTCCCCACTCAAGCCTGCAAGCAAGGCATCCTCACTTCAGAGAGGCATGTTGATTTTTAAATTGGGGTTTTGTGTCCCACTAATTTTTTTTAAAAGATAGTTTCAATTTCCCTAGGCTGATAGAATGTATGTTTTTATGTTGTCACTCTTCCACAGCAAACATGGGTGAGCATTGTTTTAAGAAAGCTCATTTGAATTTTGGAGTCACCTGGTTTCAAAGCCTCTGGAGGCTTTGAAAGGAGTCACTGAAGAGTTCCTGTGAGCATCGCTGAAAGCGTTTAAAAGGATCTGCTTTTAATAATTGGTTTGTATGTTAGCTACATGAAGCGTCCCTTATATTAGAGGCACAACACACGAGCATGTTGGTGGGTAAAGAGCTGCCAAAGGCTTCTCTCCTGGTATAGGATGTGCCCTGGACCTACTGAGAGCGGCCGTTGTGAGGAAGGTGATCAAAGGAGTGGTGGGGCAAGTCCCACCTGCTCTGCCCAGGGCCGGGGGCACTGTCACCTAAACCCCTTCCTTGGCTGCAGAATAAAGGCAGAGGTGCTCCCTTACTTGTGTGTGTGCACAAATACTGCATTTCCTGTAGCAGCAGGAAATAAGATGGGCTTGTGAAGGAGCCTGTCTGAAGTAACCACCCCCAGGACATTTGTCCTCCAGCTTTGGATTGTCAAAAATGAATTCCTATCCTTTCCTCTCAGTCTGTGTCTACACAGCAATGCACACAGGCACATGGCACATGCATGCACCCACACACACAGTTTTCAGGTTACAAACTTCATGACCTTTTACCCCTAAGCACTTCAGTGTGATAGAGATATTTGCTTGGGTAACAGAGGTTTAGTTATCAACTTCAGATAGCTTAATATCAATTCCTTACTCACACCGAATCTATTATTTGTATCCTGGTTTTACCATTTGCCTGAAAATGTCCTTTGTAGCATTATTCCCCTCCATATAGGGTCCCTCTAGGGTTAGGTGCTGCATTTAGTTGTCCCTTTCTCAATCTTTATTTCCACAGCCTTTGTCTTTTATGCGTGTTGGTGCATTTTGAGGTCTGTGGCCTGGGAGCTTGCCTTTAAAAATGATTTGAGGGGCCGGGCACAGTGACTCAAACCTGTAATCCCAGCATTTTGGAAGGCCGAGGTGGGCGGATCATCTGAGATGGGGAGTTCAAGACCACCCTGACCAACATGGAGAAACACCGTCTCTACTAAAAATACAAAAAAATTAGACGGGCATGGTGGCTCATGCCTGTAATCCCAGCTGCTTGGGAGGCTGAGGCAGGAGAATCACTTGAACCCAGGAGGCGGAGGTTGTGGTGAGCCGAGATCGCACCATTGCATTCCAGCCTGGGCAGCAAGAGCTAGACTTTGTCTCAAGGAAAAAAAAAAAAAAAAATATATATATATATATATGTATATATATTTGAGGATAAACATTTAAACTGTGACAGAATACCACTGGAGAAGGGGGTGGATATCCACTACGAGTTTCTTATAAATTGTGAATGCATAAGTACAAACATGTTGAGTGGTGAAATTGTGAAAATCCTTGCAAGAGAAGAGGTGGAATGGAGGAGAGAACAGTAGAGACAGACTCTGCCTGAAAAGAATGTGTTGCCTCCTAATGGGAATCAAGAGACTTGGCTGAAGTGCTAATGAAAACCATTGAGACTGAGTAAATTCTGATGTGGAAGTAAAACGAGGCAGATAGTGAACATTTTCACCATAGGAAATGGGAGGTGCTTCCCACCTAGGTTTAAGGAAAAACCAACACTTTGTACGGCTGCCCTTGTCCCTCCCAGTTCCTTGGTTTCCTCTGAATCTAAGCGATGAGTTCTTTGTTACTAGCCTGCTGGCCAGCTAAGGGACACCTCATGCTGCCCGGACACAGCTGGGGACCTTCTGGCCTTTACTGCACTTTGGAGTACTGTGGGAAGTAGGCACTGTGTGGACTTCACACTTTCTGAATTTTCCTTAGTCGGGTGTATACAGAACTGCGCCTAGAGGACATGCTCTCCAGATTAATTTCTTTGTGGGTAATTTGATGAGTGAGGTTCTGGAATATGCTACCGTATACAATAGGGAGCACATTTGTGATGCGTTTTGTTAGCCCCTTTTTGTGTTGCTATAAAGAAATACCTGAGGCTGGATAATTTACAAAGAAAAGGGGTTTAATTCACGGTTCTGCAGGCTGTACAGGAAGCATGGTACTGGCATCTGCTTGGCTTCTGGTGAGACCTAAGAAAGCTTTTAGGTAGAAATTGAAGCGGAAGCCAGCATGCCACGTGGGGAGAGTGGAAGGATCAGACAGAAGGGGGAGGTCCCAGACTCTCTTAAACAACCATATTTCATGTGAACTAACTGAGGGAGAACTCACTTAACCCCAAGGGGACAGTGCTAAACCATTCATGAGGGATCCACCTCCATGATTCAGTCATCTCTCACCAGGCCCCACCCCCAACCCTGGGATCACATTTCAACATGAGATTTGGAGGGAGCAAACATGCAAGCCATATCATGTGTGTGCGTGATTTTAGGCAAACTTTATTTTGCCAAAAGTTCTTTAGTTTTTAAATTTTTAAGTATATTAATTTCAGGTAACACAGAAATGTATAAAACGGAGCATAAATCTCTCCTGCAGTCTCATTCCCCAAAGGCAATCACTGTCAACAGACTTTTCAGAAATCCACATGCACACTTAAAAAAATTGAATTATTCAATATGTACTATTTTTGACCACAGATATGTTGTACATTGCCTTTATTTTCACTTACCAATATATTGTAAACATCTTTTCATTGTCTGGTTTTAATGTTAAAAAAAGTGTTTTATCGTTTTAGTGTTTATGTTCTAAAAAATTAATACTGAGGTTAGTTTACATGCTTATTGGCCACTTGTATTTGTTTTGCTCATTTATCTTTTGGAGTTTTACATGTACTGATATTTTTAATCTCTATTCTGGATATTAGTCTTTTGTCACATGTAACAAACAAGTATTTTTTCCAATTCTTAGTTTGCCCTTGAGCTTTCTGGAGATACCTTTTGCAATACAGTACTTTTGATTTCTCTTTTATCAAGTATGTCAGTCTCTCAGTCTCTCCCTAAGTTTAGCTCCTTTTTTTTTTTTATAGTTTCTGGCCTGATTCTCATGCTAAGAGAAAACTTCCCCACTCCACAATTATAAAAATTACTTTCTATATTTTAGTTTTAAATTTGCATATGATACTTTTTTCTTTATTTTTGCATGTGGTATGAGTTCCAGATCTAAATTTTTTCCAGTCTGTTAGTCCAACTCCAGGTATTCTTTCTTGTTTTAAAATTAATTTTATTTATATTTTTAGTGTTTGAGTTGCTTTTGATTTGGATCCATATGATGTCTTTAAGAGCATAGAGGAAAGTAAAGCTGTGCTTCCTTGAATAAGCTGCTGTGTCCCAGGTAGTCTTTTTTCTCAATTGAAAATCCATTTCAAATGCTATTTTAACATGGGTTACAATTGGACCCTAATTAAAGGGGACATCACAAATCTGTACAACATATCTGTTGATAAAAAGTATGAATGAAGTTCAATTGCTTTGGTTCTTTTAGTTTTTCTTTTGCAGTGACCTTTATTCTCCAGTTAACTCATATGTAAAGAGCACCTTGTTTAAAATCTACAGATTTTGTGATAGCATCAGAACCGAGGAGACGGCATACTTATTTAATTACTGACTTGTTGCGTACTCCTTCGTAGATGATTTTACCACTTGATGCCCTCATTTTCCCATTGGCGAAGTTAGGATTTGTTCACTTAACCATCTTAAAGGCTTAGAAACTTGTTTATCAGAGGATTAGGAGACTTGTTCTGTGGGAGAGATCAAATTATTATCATGAGAAGTGACTGAGACAAGTTTGGGCTGAGCTCCAAATTCTTGTCCTTACAAAGATGAATAGAATTTTCTGAGATAGCTGGCGCTGTAGTGTTACAGAGGTCTGTGTTTCAGCTTTCAGACTTCTATTAAGAATTTTTAACTCCTTAGGTGTTTTCTTATCAGAAAGGTGCTGTTTTGATGCCTGGAATATTTTGTTCCTTCTCTCTGCTTTCAGCTTTACCTTCTGCCTTTCAACCTTTGGGAATCAAAATAAGTATTGGAGGGATGGTGCTAGGCTTCCTTTTGATCCTGCACTTTTTTATTTTATGGTCAGTTTTGTAAAGCCAGTGGAATTCTTTAATTTAAAGCCAGTGGAATGGATCTTTAGAGGATCCATAATTTATCTTTATTTATTTATTTATTTATTTAGAGATGGAGTCTCGCTCTGTTGCCCAGGCTAGAGTGCAGTGGTGCCATCTTGGCTCACTGCAACCTCCACCTCCTGGGTTCAAGTGGTTCTCCTGCCACAACCTCCCAAGTAGCTGGGAGTACAGGCATCACCACGCCCAGCTAATTTTTGTATTTTTAGTAGAGATGGGGTTTCCCTGTGTTGGCCAGGCTGGTCTCGAACTCCTGACCTCAGGTGATTTGCCTGCCTTAGCCTCCCAAAGTGCTGGGATTACAGGTGTGAGCCACCGTACCTGGCCTTCATCGATTGTAAAATGTTCTCAGACTGAGTTTCTCATTGTCCCGCCCAAGTTTCTGAACAAACATTCTAGTTGCTAGATCTCTACAGAGGGAACGACATAGCATCCTTTGCCTGCTTACAGCAGATGTGTGCCATCTCTTGCCAGGATCGGGTTGTCAAGAACAAGTCAGGGGTGCTGGTGCTTGATCCTTCACTCGGGTGTTTGACCACTGGGACATGCAGTTGCCTATGTATAGCATGTTTAGATGATTTCATATCTCTTCCTAAATTCCAATTTTTTTGCTGCTTATGTCTGAATTTCAGGGTGGGTAAACACAAACATTTTCCAGATTACGTTTTGAAACATTTTATTTTATATCGCACTATCAGCCAAATTTAGAAAGCTGTAGCCATCTCAGGCAGATGGTCTTAAAATCCGAAGACCTCAGGGGAAGGAGACTGTGGGCTCTCAAGAGTGATTTCATACAGTAAATATTTACCGAATAATTTCTGTAAGTGCAGTACTCTGTTAGTTGCTGGGGGAAACAAGATGATGAAAAGGCAGCCCTTCCCCATCAAGAGTTTATAATCTAAAGGGGAAAAAGCAAATATACATAAATAGCTCTGATAAAAGGTTCAGTTGCTGTAATGATAAAATACTGGGAGAATACTAGTGAGCTGAGATGACCGTGGATCTGTGTGTCCTCCAGGGCGCCTGGCATGTTGTAGGCACTCAATACACACGTTTGGGTGGATAAATGAACACATGTAGACGTGCATTTTGGTGTACTTTATTCAGAGTGAAAAAGATGTATAGAAAGAGATAATGTGTTAGATTTGCATATGGCTTCATACGGTTTGAGGATTTGATGAGGTCATCAAGGGTCTGAGGCAAACTGAGCAGAAATCCAGCCCATGGTCCACTCCATGTCCTCTTGTACCCAGGACAGCCTGCCTGTTCCTTAGCCGCCTCTTCCCAAGGCTTGGAACGCTTTTTTTCTGCAGCACCTGAACCCATTGCACAAACAAAGTAAGATTTGGTCCTTAATTCAATAGGTCTATGAGAGTGAAAAAAGCAGTGTTTTTTCCTCTGCTGCTGTCATACCACAACAGTCAACAAAGAAGACTCCATGACCACATGTTTGGTGGTTTCCCCCCACACCAAGCAAGCAATTACTCCTGCAGCAAACACCAGCTGGCTGTCTTCTAATTCAACTCAGCTCTGATACTGTTTACCTGGAGATAGTGTCAGATCCCACAGGTTGAGGGCCCAGTCCCAGGACTTTCCTTCCTTTCTCTGCCGCTTCATGTGCCAGTCTCAAGCTCCAGGTGGATTTCCCTGTGCTCCTGATTGACTACATTGGGGTTTCCACAACCCCCTCGTTGGATATGATTAATTTGCTAGAGTGGCCCACTGAACTCAGGGAAACTCTTAGATATACTGGTTTATTACAAAGGTTGTTACATGTCTCTTCTACAGATGAAATGCATAGGGTGAGGTCAGGGAGAGAGACACAGAGCATCCATGTACTTTACAGTCATACCACCTTCCAGGAACCTCCATGTGTTCAGCTGTCTGGAAGCTTCCGGAACCCTGTCGTTTGGACTGTTAGGGAAGCTTCGTTACATAGGCATTATTGATTAAACCACTGGTCATTGGTGATCAAATTAACCTTCAGCCCCTCTCTCCTCCCTGGAGGCTGTGGGATGGGGCAGAAAGTCCCAACCCTCCAATTAGGCTTTGGTCTTTCAGTTGACCAGCCCCATCGTAAAGCTACCTCAGGGCTTCCATCTATCAGTTAACTCATTAGCATACAAAAAGATGTCACTGGAAATTTTAAGTGTTTTAGGAGTCGTATACCAGGAAATGGGGTTGAAGTTCAAATATATATTTTATACTGTCATAGTCCAATACGCTGGTTTCTGGTGGACTGATTCATGCTAATCAGACTCAAAACAAACTCCTTTATATCTTGGAATTTTTTTTTTTTTTTATTGGCAAGGTAGAATATGCTTTACTTGGTAATTAGAAATTTCTTTATTTTCCTTCCCTTTTTCCAATTTTTGTTCTTACCGTTAGGTTATAGCTAGTTGAATAAATGACAATAATTTATTATATATCTTGATTATATTATTAATAAGGTTTCCCAAAATGTAATGCTGATCAACTTGATCACACAAGACACACTTTATGACTGAAGGTGACAGATGCTGTCTCTCATTTGCAGTGTATCTTCAGGCCATTTCCTCTTCTGTTGAATAATTATTCAGCTTTATTTGCTTACTGTTCACTATGTGACAGATAATATTTTAGTATTTTACCTTTTTCATTTAACCTTTCAGTAGTGCTTTGAAGTAGGTATGTCCATTTAAAAATAAGGCCCAGGGAGGCTTTGTGATTTGCCTCATATAGCTAATTTGTAGTGGAGCAAACTACCAGATCTCTGTGGCAGTGCCCCAAGGGTAGTGACTTAAGGAGACGGCCAAGTCATCCCGTTAGTCGTATTTTATAGATAATTTCAGAATGTGGTCTTATTTTGCTTCTGCAGGCAGTTAGGAGAAAAACCAAAAAGAAGCATCTGTACAATTATATTGTTATCTTCTATATGTTCATATATTGTTCATGCAGAAAGATAAGCATATTGATATTGTGCAAAACCAAATTGAATCCTGATAAGACTTCAAGAATGTGTACTAGAGTAATAGGAAAGAATTACTGCATATTCTCACACTCAAATGAAATTATTGATCCATTCATAGCCTAAAGCCCTGCTTGAAATAATCAGACTTCTAAAAACACACTGACCCCTGAGTGTTGTGAACGTTGGATTCTTTTCTGTTTTGCCGAATCTTCAGCTTAAGTGGAGATTAAATGGTTAAGATATCTGAAAGAAGTGTGAAATGTGAAAGTCAGTATATTAAGGATTATCCCTACAAATGTTTAAAATGCAATGTCGTGCTTTGTACAAGCCTTCTACAGGGTTATTTGGAAAGCATTTATAGTACCATATTATAAAGACAGTTTTGTATATTCTGTTAGTGAAAAGCCACGAATACCACTCTTAGTTCATGAATCTGAAATCCAGCAGGGCTTTTCCACATACCACATTGTGATTTTATAAGTTAAGTCTCAGTATGTATGGTTTATTTTCTTTCCTTTGTTTGTTTGCTTTTATTAAACATTTCTCTTTGGAGGAAATATCAGTGGAAAGCTTTATAAAGGAAGAATTCAGTGAGGAACAATGGATAGTGTTAAGGTTTTGATTCTTTAATGAGATAACTATTTTTCCTCAATGAAAGCACTTTCTGAGGTAATGAGCAATGTGTCTGATAGAGGCTGAGAGGCTAAGACTCCATCTCAAAACCAAAGAAAACAAAACAAACAGAAAAAGCTTTGTTATTTTAAGCAGTGGTCTAAGCCCTAGCTGTGCACCTCAGAAATTTAAAACTGAATTAAAAACTGAATTTCCAACATCTGTATTTTCCTAAACTGCCCCAGGTAGTTCTTAAAAGCTATGAAGGGTTGAGAACTTCAGTGTAAGGGCAACTTGAAAGAGCCATAGTCAATAATTATTATAATGTAATCATCACCTTCATGTCTATTTCAGTGGGCGGGTAAAAGTTCTCTTAACTGTGACAGTGTATACTTAGGAACCATCCCATCTTGAGAGTCCTTTCAAACTCAAACATTCCTTCTGCCTCATACTTATGTGGTCTAGGAAGTCACAGGATATTGGATCATTGTGTCCCCTTCATACCTTAAGGCACACATAATAGAAATAAAGATCCTGCGTCACCCATTTTAAAAGTTTGTTTGTTTAGAGAGAGAAAGGAATAGAGAATCTGTATGTGCAGTAAAAGGTGATAATTTTCTGTATTGATTTTCCTACTAACAAATGGTAACACATTCTCAGTTCAGATTTAATTCTTGGTAATAATAATAGCTAGCATTTATTGAGTACTTCCTGTTCTAAGTCTTGCTGTAAGCATTTTGCTGGTGTTCTTTCTTTTATTAATTAGTATAAAGCAGCTCCTCTTGCTGTCTTTCTTGCTCTGTGGATGCAGCACACAGAGGCACAAAGATGCCTAAGGGACTTGTCCAGGTCGTACAGTCAATAGTTGAGCAGGCACTTTGGCCTGAAGGAGATTCTAGTGTCAGGCTCTTAGCCATGAGCCTGTGTTGACACCCATGTATTTGCAGAAAAGCATTCTGGCAGTTGGGCTTGGTGAAAACAGTTTGATTTAGTGAAAAAACCTGGAAGAACCTTAATTTGAGAGTTAGACAGCAACTGGTTTGCCATCCAAGGTGTCAGATTATTAACTTCATGTAACATTGGGCCAGTTACTTCACCTATCTAAGGTTTTTATCCAGATTCATCCAGACGATGCTTGTTGATCTAGCTGTTTTCTTTATTTGAAAAATCAACTCTGTTAGTAAGACACTTACTATTTTTATCTTTAATTTCATTTAGTGTACTTACTCATTATCAATTTATTTACTTTAAGTTCTGGGATCCATGCACACAACGTGCAGGTTTGTTATGTAGGTATACATGTGCCATGGTGGTTTGCTGCACCTATCAACCCGTCATCTAGGTTTTAAGCCCCACATGCATTAGCTATTTGTCCTGATGTTCTCCCTCCCCTCATCCCCCACCCTGAGACAGGCCTCAGTGTGTGTTGTTCCCTTCCCTATGTCCATGTGTTCTCATTGTTCGGGTCCCACTTATGAGAGAGAACATGTGTACACTTATTATTTATTACTTCTCCCATCTATATTAATATGTATTAATTTATTAATACTTCTGGGAGAAGAGTAATACTTCTCCCATCCTGTCCCCACAATAAAAACCCAGAGTAAGAATCTCTTTTCAAATAAATATATTGAAAAAAGGAAAAGTAAATGCTAAATTAAAATTGGGGTTTGAGGTGTGTTAACATGTAGCTTTTAACTTTGTACTTTCTTATGATCTCATCTGCTGGTTTCTTGTAGCTGCCTATTGTGGCCTGATTTTCAGTCTGTCCAGGAGTGCTCTCTAGAAGGGTGGCACTCCTGGCCTCTTGGTGGCCCATCCATTGCAGGCAGGCTTCATGCTTGATACTGACCCCCTCCCTCCTGGTTTTTGTTTCCTGCCTCTGTGGCCTGAGCAGTGGACCTGATGGGGTCTAAAAACCTTTCTTGGCCAGGAGCAGTGGCTGATGCCTGTAAGAAGTTGCAGCGAGCCAAGATCGCACCATTGCATTCCAGCCTGGGCAACGAGAGCGAAACTCCATCACACACACACACACACACACACACAAAACAAACAAACAAACAACAACAAAAAAAACAACCTTTGTCGTTCAGTCTGGCCAACATGATGAAACCTCATCTCTACTAAAAAGACAAAAATTAGCTGGGCATGGTGGCAGGAACCTGTAATCCCAGCGACTCAGGAGGCTGAGGCAGGAGAATCGCTTGAACCCTGGAGGCAGAGGCTGCAGGAAGTGGAGATCATGCCACTGCACTCTAGCCTGGGCAACAGAGCGAGACTCCATCATAAAACAAAACAAAACAAAAAGCTTTGTTGTTTTAAGCAGTGGTCTAAGCCCTAGCTGTGCACCTCAGAAACTTAAAACTGAGTTTAAAACTGAATTTCCAACATCTGTATTTTCCTAAACTTCCCCAGGTAATTCTTAAAAGCTATGAAGGAAGGGTTGAGAACTTCAGTGTAAGGGAAACTTGAAAGCCGTATTCAATAATTATTATAATGTAATCATCACAATAGACCTTCATGTCTATTTCAGTGGGAGGGTAAAAGTTCTCTTAAGCGTGGCAGTGTATACTATAGAAATGTGTGGCTCAGTCATGCACCCCACCTCTGTTTGTCTGCCTAGGTCCCCCCACATTCCTCTCATTTTCTTGTGTAGGCTGTAAGGGCTAAAATTTAGGTTTGCTGTGTGTTCAGACAAAATGAGGAAGCTGGAGGAATCCAGGTGAAGAGGTGACCACAAGAGCTTAGGTGCAGACTGAAAATACAATTTAGTTTTCTTTTCTATTCCTTTGTCTGTTGTTTAGGAGTTGAGTATGTAGGATTATTCCTTGGTATGATCTGCCTGCCAAACCATACTATTTTTAGGCACTACACCACACAATAGGTTTATAAAGAGGCTATTGAACCTTCTGAGGCTGCTGTAGCCTGTCTAACAAGGGCTGAGCTACAAGGAGGGTCCCCCACCTCACCGTTCAGGCATGTAGGATTTTTATTGTTTCTTCTTTAGAAAGCATCTGAATAGCTTAAAAATACAGTGGTTTGGCAGTCTGACAGGTGATGCCAGATGTCTACACAGCTCTCCTTCCATGCCTGGGTTCTCTAGACACAGCCTTGCAGGTGTTTGTTAGGTTGCTGATTTTTATTTTTTCTCCTTTTTAAAATGTGCTAAAATGTGCACAGTTAGTGGTGCTAAGGGGAAAAAAGTGAACATGTGAAGCATTTTCTTGTTTGTAGGTCTCTGTCCTCTGTCTGATGATGCGTTTTATTTGCTGAGGGGATCCCCTCGTTCAGATCTGATTATCAAGTGGACTAAACAGAGTCAGTAGTAAACATTTATTATTTTACATTTGTTGTTAAAATGGCAATCGATCTTGTTGGCTTCGAATCCATTCTTGGAAATACGCATCAGTACATTAGGGTGAAAAAGTATTAGGTTATTAACAGTTGCAATGGAAAAACAAACTTTCATTATAAAATAATGTGATGCCTTTAAGGTATCCATATAATAGATTGGGTATTATTTATTATTCTTTTCTTCCTTTATTCTATCTCCTTCCATTAAAATGCTATAATAGGCGGTGTGTTAGAATTCCTATGTAGCTTTGACTTTTTAAAGCACGTATCTTTATGCAGATCATCCCCAAACTAATTTTCATCCAGGCAATTAGCTAAGTAAAGATTTTTCTTTAGCAGTGCTTAGGGAGGGGATAGACTCTAAGTTATCTTTGACAACTTTATGATTAATACTGAATATATTTAACTCCTTTCTGCTGCTGTTACAGACACATGTGCCTCCTTGGCATTCAAAATGTGCAGTTGACACATCTGCCACTCTGTAAGGACAGGGCTGGGCAGCCTTGCCAAGGGCAGCGTTTTGGTTTTCGTAACTACATTTGGGTCATTTTCCCCATTTCTCCTCATCAGTACTTCTCCAGTGTCCTCTACCCTCCAAAACTCCTTGGGGATTTGTTGGTGATCTCAGCAACTTATCCACATTCGATGCCATATTTACTCGCTCAGGGCCTCTCAGAGCAGCTGGCGCAGTGGGACCCATCAGGTGGTTGGCTTTATGGCCTCCTCTTTATCTCTGGTCCTGGAAAAGGTTTAGTAATCGCTAAGCCTGCGTATCAAGAGTCATCTGAGGCCTTTGCTGAAGTACCCATGCCCAGGTGCATTCCACATGCTGCCCTGTGTATCCCTCTCTCCTGCTCCTGCATTTTGACTCAGTAGGTATAAGCTGGGGCTGGAAAGTGGAATTTTCTTTCATCAAGACCATTCCCATCAAAGCCTGGCAATGACAAGTAACTTATCTAGGGTCACTCTGGACAACCTGCCAGTCAAAGGTAAAAGACCATGTACTCTACTTTTGTTTTCTATCTGTAGAATAGGGAAGGACCAACAGGCTCATTGGACTGTTCATTCTGGACACAGGCAAATGGCTGTTTTGCTCATTAGTGTTTCATTTCCTGTTACTAGGGGTGGGCATTGTGTCTGGCTCCCTGTGGTAGAGAAGGACGTTGGATGAACATGTGATCTGTGTATCCAGCTGCAACCCAAAAGGTAATGAAAATGGGATCCAGTTTGTAGTTTTGCATATGGAAATAATTACGTTAACTGCAGGTACACATCAGGGGCCAGTCAGAATCTGGCATGAGAATGTCCAAAATGTAGTCTTCTGGTCACATAGTGACAGATACATATTTGCAAACCCATTTAAAATAATCAAAAGCTGACTTCCTGAAACTTTACCTGAAACTTTGTTATCTTTTACCAGGATATGTAATGATAAGGAGTTGGGAAGAGAGTTGAGAAAGATGCTGTGGCCATTTGTATCATTAATCAAAAAGGTCTAGGAATTCATATTATTTGACTGACTTTGTCTTCTATTATCTTTATCAGTTGACGTGGAGATTGCAGTATACGTCCCCAGGAACTGGTAGACGGTGGGAATGTCTAAACCAAATGACTTTTTATGCACGTGAGCAAATATGTAAGAGTCATAATATATCTGTCTGGAACATAGTAGATTCTTAATAAATATTTGAATGAAAGCTTAATGCTTTGAAAAAGGCTCCTTTTACGTCTACTAAAGTTCTAGCTCAGGATACTGTAGTGTTTTTATTTACTTTTTTTTTCCTCTTCATGAAAATCTAGACTCTTAAAATCCAGAATCTTTAGTAGATAATTTGTAGTTATTTATTATCCAAGTTTTACATCTTGGCATTTTTCCAGCAGTGATACCTCTCATGATTCTGTTCCACTGTGAGAAATTATATGCACTTAGAAGCTTTGATTTCTGGTTCATGTTAGAACTTCTCAGTACATGGCCCAGGGCTTTGGGGCTGCTGTGTCCTGGTCTGGCCGTTGAGGCTCATGAAGGCTGAGGCCTCTGGGCCTGCCTCCCACATGCAGAGGAGGCAGGTGAGAGCTGGAGGGCCTCCCTGCTGGGCAAGGTAACCAGTACGCAGCATTTTCCTTCCCATGAGGATTAAACAATCACTGGGAAACGTTCCTATATCTAAGGAATTATGCCTTATTAAAGGAATCTTTAGTAAGTACTCAACTTGATGAGCAGATGATCCAAAAAGATAACTCTGAATTAAATTTTTTATTCCTGAGGGCCTTATTAAATACCAGTGCAGCGTATGAGCAACAGGGCATAGCAGCTTCTTTTGGGTGATATTATTTGGTTAAATCAATTACTAATACCAGACTACTGATTTCTTACTAATGTTTTGGTGTAGTGCTGGTAGCTGGGGATGTGGTTTGGGGTAGGAGGTGGTTAAGCCATTTTATCCCAATAGTCTGTTGGATAGGAAAATGGGATTGCTGGCTGCCATGCTACTACCAACTCACAGGGAAAACTGTTTTTAAAAACACAAAGTACGTTTCTTTACTGTCAATAAAGGACTGGCCAAGGGCTATTTCTGTTCTGAGTTAATTCCTTTGTGGGCCCTGAAAGTCCAACAGTTCTGTGTGTGAGAGAGATACCAGATTAGGCAGGGATCAAAAATCAAGAATGAATTGAGGGGAACCGACAGGAAGGAAATTTGTTTCCAGACTGATTTGCTGATGGGTAGGTATTATTACTCTTTGTGAATCACGGAACTTTTATTTCCTTGATGAACAGATAGTCAATTTATATCTGCATTGAATTAGCCTATGGTAGAAACATTGTAGCTTACTCTAACAATAGAGCAATTTATTTATTTAAAGTAATACACACTAATCTTCATTTACTTATATTTTGAACCAAGGCTGCTTTGTTTTATACGGGTAACCTATTAAAAGTAATATATATTACATATATAATATTTGTATAGAAAGAAGGAAATAAAATCTCCTCAATTGTCAACACCCAATGATGAAAACAAAATTTTGGAGAATTTTCTTCATCTTTTTTCTATAAATATATGGTGTGTCTGTATATGTATGTTTGTATTATATTCTGTTGATACACTGCATATACATTTTGGTGTGCTTTTATTAAAGCACATTTCATTATTTCATGGTCTTTATAAATAGTATTTTTATGCTAGAACATGTAATGTATTTATTTTACAGGAGTTGGCACATTTCTTTTCAAGAACACTGACTGGGACAAAAGGAGGTTTACTCTTCTTGCCTGTGCAGTTCCCAGGCTTAGTGCTTGTGACTGCAGAGCCTAAAGCACTCTACGTGCTGGGTCTAGCTGGAGCTGATTGAGTTTATGTTACTATTTGTTCATATTGGAAGCATCCCTTCTGTGTTAAGATGTAGAAGAAAAAGTTTATTAAATGGGATGCTGGTGCCCTATGATTGAGCTCTGCATAGTGAAAATATTTACTCAGTCTGTCTGACTTCTAGGATAATCCCTGCTACCCCATGGGCTGGCAGGAAGGAAGCTGAGCTCTGGCTTCCTGCTGGGCCTAGAGTGCTGATGTCTGGGGTTGCTGGGGTAAATTCAGACATTCTTCTACTTTACATAATTGAGATCACCCACCCACTGGTGGGATGAGGACTCTAGAGTGTGAAATTAACACATCGAGTGAATTTTATATCATGGTAGCCTTGGGCTGGATTTTGCAAATTAAATTTTTGCCTCAGCCCTGCAAAAGCAGTATTAATTTAGTACTGGTGAAACCAAACTGTTTCCATGACACTTCTACCCTGAGAGGTGAGACGATCGTTTTATACTAGGATAGTGAGTCTTACTGAATAAATTGTTATCTGTTTGGTAAAAACTACTATTGACTAAAAGTGATTACCCTCATAAAACTCAATCCACATGATGTAGAAATTTAAGAAAATATGCATAAAAATGAAGATTTAGGATCATGCATCAGCCAGGAGAAATGCCAGTTAGTTCTTCCAGAAGACTTTTATGGGAGATAACTCATTAGCTGGCAAAATTTAAAAAAAAATTCTTTTTGGGGTGCACTGAGAATGGATCTATCTCTCAGACTTAGTTGCTTTAAGCAAACTCAATAGCGGAGTATGTGACAAGAATGCCTACTTAGTAATGTACAAAACTAAATATGCTCACCGTGGGAACCTGAATGCCAGCCTTTTCTCAGTGCCATATTCCCTCCCAGAAGGTAGACAGAGGTCTGCAGGTTGCTCAGCACATTTGCCATCAGAACCGGGGTGGGGGGTGAGGCACATTTACCGTCAGAACCAGGGAGAGAAGTGAGTTGAACAATTACTGGCTTCAGACAAGGACTGCCCAGGAGAGGACTCCCCATCTAGTGGGTCCTTCTCCTCTGGATGCCAAAATTTCCTCTAGGATCCTCTTTTCGTGTCCCCAGTTCCAGACCAAAACTCTCTTTAATTACGTTTTGCCATTAATTAGGATACAGTCAAATCTTACCTCGAGGCTTCTTGCTCTTTGAAGTTTAAATCTCAGTGGGTTATCTTTTCTCCTCATTTCAAGCTGTCTGGGGAGGTTTCACTGTGTGAGATAAAAGCCTATGGCAACTGGCTTTCCAGGTAGGGTTCTGTTTGAACAATACAGCTACGACTTGTCACTTTTGCCAGCAAGGCGTTTGTTTTGGCTTACTCTCCATACAGACACTGCTTTGGTGATGTGGAATAATGATCCTTATAAAAATAATGTCTGAGTGTTTTAAATGTGTGATTTATCTATGGACTGGAGATGTTACAGTCAGTGTCATGCTGGTGCAGGATGTTTGGCCTGTTGACGCTTCTAAGCACATGCCGGCAATGTTTCATTTAGCTGACAATCTTTTGTGCGTTCACTGTGCCAGGTATCTTGTTAGGCAGGGCGAGACAATACCACATTGACCAGGTTTCTCTGATTTCTATATCCTCAGTCTAGTGGGATGGACAAGTATGTAAATAAATAATGGTAATGTTGGGTTGTGTCTCTCAGAACACGGAATAGGGCAAGAGCTGTGGCTTGCCAGAGACAGTGAGAACACATGGAAGTCACAGTAGCTGCAGAGGAAATATTCTTTGGAATATTGGAATTTTCAAAGTGCCTGGAGTTTGGGTTGACAAGAGTGAGAGAGGAAACTCACTGGCTGGGAATGGAAAGACTGGTTGAAGTCATTGTTTGGTGGGGCCTGATGTGTTATGGGGTTAAGATAGTAAATGATTCGCATAGAAAGAAACACACAAGGAGATTTTTTTGTAACCTTTGACCAAAGTTAAACACCTACCCCCGCTGTATGTGGCTTCCACTATTGAAAAGTGCCTGAACTCTCAAGAGTCCGTTATCGCTCATCTTAATAGAGAGACTGATAACCACATTATGGGGTGTCTTAGGTAGAAGCGAATACCAGAAATGGAGCCCAACCCCTGGCAGGCATTCACTGTATGTTATATCTTCCTATTTGTCCTATACGCCTGCTGAATTTGTGATAGCAATGAGACCAGCTCCACAAACATTTTCGCCATAACCTACTGTGGATTGCACAGGCGCTGTGCAGTGTCAGCCTCTCACCTCCTATCAGTATTTTATTGAGCTGCCTTCATGAGTTTTTGTTAATCCTCTTTTGCTCGCGGGAGACAGGTAAAAATTTACTTTTGTTGGGTGTGGGATTTCTTCCACATGGCTTCTCTCTCCATTCTTGACTGTTGTCCCAGAGCTGGCCTGTGTCTCCTGGTCCAACGGATTGCCTCCATCCTGAAAATCTCAAAGACTGCAAAATCCTTGAGATTTCCATATCTGAATCTAAAAAATAGAGGGAAATTAAATGAGCTTTCAAAGAAGTGTGCTTTAACTTTTCCTGGGTAAATTGTCTTATCTTTTTGCAGACTTCAGTCTAACCCCAGTGTTCACTACCTTGGAGCTCTTCCATTTTTTTTTTTTTTAACTGTTTGTATAAGAGAGGATAAGATCCCTAGTTTTACAAAGCAAAGTTCAAAGATTCTCAAGTGTGGTTGATAACAGCTCCCGAAGACACATAATTTCTTTTGGTTTTATCTTGTTTCTGTCTCTGTTTGTTTTTCCTGGATGACACACTTATCTGTCTGGTTTCTCCATATCTGAATGGGGTTTATGTGCCATTGATAGCTGCCTTTTGAGTTGCATGGATTTTGTTTCCATCCTTGTCTGTGCAGCATCAGAGCACATTTGTAGAATTATCGCCTGGTGTGTTAAACTGCACTATGGCCATACCTTATCGCTAAAGGGAGAGAAGAAGTTTTGGGTTCACTTTTTCTTTTAAAAATGTAATTGAGATAATTATTTGGTTATCTTTAACTTAAGCAACAGCAGCAGCAACAACAGAAAACCTGACATGCCAACAGATGAAATAGATGTTGGGTAAATTTGAGGGGCAGAGGCTGCCAGCAAAGCCCTTGATGAGAGAAACTTAGTTGAGTTCAGTTCATTCCTCTGTAAGTTTTGTAACAGAAAGGTAAGCTTTTATCACAGTGTACACATTAAACTTCTTTAAACAGCTTATTGGATCCTGAGTTCTTGCTACAGATATTTCAGCATGTGTGCACTCGTGTTATCTTTAGCAGTAATGTCATCTTTAAGGAATCCTGTGTTAGCTCTTCGTGGCTCTCACCAAGTTTAGGTGATCCTTGAACTGTTGACAGTCTTCTGGGTTAACTATGGCTTGTCGTCTCTGCAAAATGCTATTCAAGGACATTGTTGCAATGTGGAGGTTGCTAGGGAAGCAACTTTTCAGTTAATACCCTTGTGAGCTAATACCTTTGTGATGGATAGATTTTTTTCTGTAATAGAGAATTTGCAGAATGGTTTTGTTTAGAAATGTTGTATTGTGCTTTCTAGGACTTAGAATGTAGAGTTCTCTATCCCCTGCTGTTCTGTCCTTTCATCCTTTCATTTATTTAGAATTTCCAAAGACTGCATAGGCTCCGTGGATCTTTTTTGAATCTGCTGATTTTTCTGTGAAGCTGATGTCATGGTCTGGACCTTCACTCTTACATATGCTAATTATTAGATTACATTTGGCTGTTGAGGCTTCCTTAGAGTGGGGCTGAAGAAAGTGGATTCTTTATCAGCTGTCTGCTTTGTCTTAGACTTGGTGATACTTCAGTGAGAACCTATATATGGTGGAGCAACTGGAGGTTCTTCTCTCTGTTAATTAGGCATTTGGTTAGTCTGTCTTGAGGAATTCTGGTTGGAAGTACACCTGGGGAACCTGACTCCTCCCTCCAGCTGGAGCAACTGGAGGTTCTTCTCTCTGTTAATTAGGCATTTGGTTAGTCTGTCTTGAGGAATTCTGGTTGGAAGTACACCTGGGGAACCTGACTCCTCCCTCCAGCTGGAGCAACTGGAGGTTCTTCTCTCTGTTAATTAGGCATTTGGTTAGGCTGTCTTGAGGAATTCTGGTTGGAAGTACACCTGGGGAACCTGACTCCTCCCTCCAGCTGGAGCAACTGGAGGTTCTTCTCTCTGTTAATTAGGCATTTGGTTAGTCTGTCTTGAGGAATTCTGGTTAGAAGTACACCTGGGGAACCTGACTCCTCCCTCCAGCTGGAGCAACTGAAGGTTCTTCTCTCTGTTAATTAGGCATTTGGTTAGTCTGTCTTGAGGAATTGTGGTTAGAAGTACACCTGGGGAACCTGACTCCTCCCTCCAGCTGGAGCAACTGAAGGTTCTTCTCTCTGTTAATTAGGCATTTGGTTAGTCTGTCTTGAGGAATTCTGGTTAGAAGTACACCTGGGGAACCTGACTCCTCCCTCCAGCTGGAGCAACTGGAGGTTCTTCTCTCTGTTAATTAGGCATTTGGTTAGTCTGTCTTGAGGAATTCTGGTTAGAAGTACACCTGGGGAACCTGACTCCTCCCTCCAGCTGGAGCAACTGGAGGTTCTTCTCTCTGTTAATTAGGCATTTGGTTAGGCTGTCTTGAGGAATTGTGGTTGGAAGTACACCTGGGGAACCTGACTCCTCCCTCCAGCTGGAGCAACTGGAGGTTCTTCTCTCTGTTAATTAGGCATTTGGTTAGTCTGTCTTGAGGAATTCTGGTTGGAAGTACACCTGGGGAACCTGACTCCTCCCTCCAGCTGGAGCAACTGGAGGTTCTTCTCTCTGTTAATTAGGCATTTGGTTAGTCTGTCTTGAGGAATTCTGGTTGGAAGTACACCTGGGGAACCTGACTCCTCCCTCCAGCTGGAGCAACTGGAGGTTCTTCTCTCTGTTAATTAGGCATTTGGTTAGTCTGTCTTGAGGAATTCTGGTTGGAAGTACACCTGGGGAACCTGACTCCTCCCTCCAGCTGGAGCAACTGGAGGTTCTTCTCTCTGTTAATTAGGCATTTGGTTAGTCTGTCTTGAGGAATTCTGGTTAGAAGTACACCTGGGGAACCTGACTCCTCCCTTCAGCTGGAGCAACTGGAGGTTCTTCTCTCTGTTAATTAGGCATTTGGTTAGGCTGTCTTGAGGAATTCTGGTTAGAAGTACACCTGGGGAACCTGACTCCTCCCTCCAGCTGGAGCAACTGGAGGTTCTTCTCTCTGTTAATTAGGCATTTGGTTAGTCTGTCTTGAGGAATTGTGGTTAGAAGTACACCTGGGGAACCTGACTCCTCCCTCCAGCTGGAGCA
This sequence comes from Pongo abelii, assembly GCF_028885655.2. Lineage (NCBI taxonomy): Eukaryota > Metazoa > Chordata > Mammalia > Primates > Hominidae > Pongo > Pongo abelii. The sequence continues at coordinate 16,756,554 of NC_071985.2, forward strand.
ACTGGAGGTTCTTCTCTCTGTTAATTAGGCATTTGGTTAGTCTGTCTTGAGGAATTCTGGTTAGAAGTACACCTGGGGAACCTGACTCCTCCCTCCAGCTGGAGCAACTGGAGGTTCTTCTCTCTGTTAATTAGGCATTTGGTTAGTCTGTCTTGAGGAATTCTGGTTGGAAGTACACCTGGGGAACCTGACTCCTCCCTCCAGCTGGAGCAACTGGAGGTTCTTCTCTCTGTTAATTAGGCATTTGGTTAGACTGTCTTGAGGAATTCTGGTTAGAAGTACACTTGGGGAACCTGACTCCTCCCTCCAGCTGGAGCAACTGGAGGTTCTTCTCTCTGTTAATTAGGCATTTGGTTAGTCTGTCTTGAGGAATTCTGGTTAGAAGTACACCTGGGGAACCTGACTCCTCCCTCCAGCTGGAGCAACTGGAGGTTCTTCTCTCTGTTAATTAGTCATTTGGTTAGTCTGTCTTGAGGAATTCTGGTTAGAAGTACACCTGGGGAACCTGACTCCTCCCTCCAGCTGGAGCAACTGGAGGTTCTTCTCTCTGTTAATTAGGCATTTGGTTAGTCTGTCTTGAGGAATTCTGGTTGGAAGTACACCTGGGGAACCTGACTCCTCCCTCCAGCTGGAGCAACTGGAGGTTCTTCTCTCTGTTAATTAGGCATTTGGTTAGGCTGTCTTGAGGAATTCTGGTTAGAAGTACACCTGGGGAACCTGACTCCTCCCTCCAGCTGGAGCAACTGGAGGTTCTTCTCTCTGTTAATTAGGCATTTGGTTAGTCTGTCTTGAGGAATTCTGGTTGGAAGTACACCTGGGGAACCTGACTCCTCCCTCCAGCTGGAGCAACTGGATGGAGGTTCTTCTCTCTGTTAATTAGGCATTTGGTTAGTCTGTCTTGAGGAATTGTGGTTGGAAGTACACCTGGGGAACCTGACTCCTCCCTCCAGCTGGAGCAACTGGAGGTTCTTCTCTCTGTTAATTAGGCATTTGGTTAGTCTGTCTTGAGGAGTTGTGGTTGGAAGTACACCTGGGGAACCTGACTCCTCCCTCCAGCTGGAGCAACTGGAGGTTCTTCTCTCTGTTAATTAGGCATTTGGTTAGGCTGTCTTGAGGAATTCTGGTTGGAAGTACACCCGGGGAACCTGACTCCTCCCTCCAGCTGGAGCAACTGGAGGTTCTTCTCTCTGTTAATTAGGCATTTGGTTAGTCTGTCTTGAGGAATTCTGGTTGGAAGTACACCCGGGGAACCTGACTCCTCCCTCCACCTGGAGCAACTGGAGGTTCTTCTCTCTGTTAATTAGGCATTTGGTTAGTCTGTCTTGAGGAATTGTGGTTGGAAGTACACCCGGGGAACCTGACTCCTCCCTCCAGCTGGAGCAACTGGAGGTTCTTCTTGCTGTTAATTAGGCATTTGGTTAGGCTGTCTTCAGGAATTCTGGTTAGAAGTACACCCGGGGAACCTGACTCCTCCCTCCAGCTGGAGCAACTGGAGGTTCTTCTCTCTGTTAATTAGGCATTTGGTTAGGCTGTCTTGAGGAATTCTGGTTAGAAGTACACCTGGGGAACCTGACTCCTCCCTCCAGCTGGAGCAACTGGAGGTTCTTCTCTCTGTTAATTAGGCATTTGGTTAGTCTGTCTTGAGGAATTGTGGTTGGAAGTACACCTGGAGAACCTGACTCCTCCCTCCAGCTGGAGCAACTGGAGGTTCTTCTCTCTGTTAATTAGGCATTTGGTTAGTCTGTCTTGAGGAATTCTGGTTGGAAGTACACCTGGGGAACCTGACTCCTCCCTCCAGCTGGGGGTGATAAAGATCAGGGTGGGTTTCTGCTGCTCCAAGTTGGCTTTAGTGGGGGCAAAGCATGGCATTGTAAATAGAATTACATTCAGACTTGGCTCCACAAATACCTGCTCTCCCACTCTGGCTTCAGATTACCAGTGGAGGTGAATTGTTGAGTCTGAAATCTTTTCTCTGTTTAATTTTGGGCATGGGAGTAGTGCAGCTGAAAGATAAATAATGTTTGGGTGGTTTCATTTGTTCGAAAGAAGAGTCACTGGTTTTCTCAGAACTGCTGAGATTAGTGATGTGATTTAGAACCTAGAAGTTTTTCACATGTTTGTATTGTAACTGATTTTAAAGTAAAAGCCTCTGCCAAAATTGAATAATTAATGTCCATAAGTTTGTAAACTCAATTTCTTGTTTATTTGCTTTTATTTCTTGGACAGCTATTATAAGGAAGCAAGCCAAATACTTTACAGAGAGAAAGGGACATCTAATTTTGCTAATTACAGACACAAATGTATGATGTGCAGATTCTTTCACTTAGAAATTCATTGTTGGAAGTTATTTCCTTATTGTTATTTTGATAAAAAATAATTGTACCCCTTTTAGCCTGTTAGATAAAATTAAACCAAGAAACTCCGTGGAATGCCTGGGAACAACACCCAACTTGCCAGCACAACAGCTGCAAGGCCAGGGCGCACACCAAACACGGCTGATGCAGATCCCATTTCTAGAAAGAAAACATCAGCACGTGTGTGATAGTGTCAAGATATGTGTGCATTACATAAATATCGCTCTCTAGTTAAAATAAGTCGTCGTTTCATTCTTCATGACACCAGTGTTCTTGCAAAAGCAAACTGAAGGGAAATCTACATGGTACCCTGAGAAAGAATAAAGGGAACTATTTTTAGGGTAGCATTGTGGAAAGACTTTTCCTGTTAAAGGCTTTGGAGTTTGAGAGGCTGTATAAAGTAAGTTTGTTAAAAATAGGACTTTAAATGTAAACATTTTATTTCATAATCCCTTCTTTTAGCGCAGCCACTTCACCATATCGTTTCCTGTATGAGCCCTTCTCCTTTGTATTGTGTCCTGTTATTGAAGTTTCAGACTGTCCAGCCACTGATCTGCTATGTCTCTCTTATAGATTGTTCTCCATTTGTCCTTCTCTTCTGGTTTGCTCTGATGACTGCATTTAAATAATTCTAGTGCTTGTTAACATTTATCTCTGAGAGAGACAGACAGGAGATGAAGATAGAAATTTAAAACCAAATGTATCCATTTTGATTCTTAATAGTTACTCTGGTGGAAAAAATAACTTTTTAGAGATTGAAACTAGTGTTGTGGACAGATTTGTACGTTAATCTCGCCTCCTGCAGTAGTTTATAAACGTCCTGGAGTCAGGGCTCATGCCTTAGGTATTTCTCATTGCCTACCATGGGGCCTTGCTGCTTGGTAAATTCTTAATGCTTAAATGAAAGAATGAACATGGGTTATCAGAATTTTCATTTTGTTGATGGCTTTTATGTTCTTTATGAGAAAATTTTTATTGATCATTTACAGATGGCTCACCTCTGTAATGAATATAAATATGTGTTTGTACTCTTGGAGTTTGTCTGATAATGGAGATAAATATTCACAAACTACAGAAAAGACCGATTTTTAAAATGAGTTTTATGGTAGAAGAGGATTTAGACATGTATTTTATAAGGAGAAGAAAACATTAAATGGACGCTCAGGGGTAAGAGTATAAATATAGGAGACAGTCGAGCAGCTAACTCCTCTATCTAAATCCTGTGCTGGCTCCTTGCCTCCTGGCAGCCTGGCCACTTTCCACGTGTAGCTGAGGCCAGAGACAACGTGTCACATAGTGATATGGACAAGAGACAGGAAACAGGGAAATACTGGGTAGAAGAGGGCAGTTCTCCAACAAAGGCCCCACCCCCAAGCCTGGAAACCCACGGCCCTAAGTGGGAACAGACATTCCTGTTTTCATGCTCAAATGTTGTCTTTTGGCCCACTACGCCCCCCGTATCCTGTACCCATATAAACCCCAAACCCCAGGCTCCATGAGCAGATGGGCAGATGAACAGAAGAGAGAAGGGCAGCAGAACAGTGCAGCAGAGAAGGAGAGACGAGGAGGAGCATCTGAATATCCAGAGAAGTTCGGCTAGGGACGGTTGGGGAGGAGATCAGCCACTGGATGGCCAAACTCCAGGGGAGGATTATCCTCTCACTCTACCCCCTCTCCAGCTCCTCATCCATCCTGCTGAGAGCCACCTCCACCACTCGGTAAAACCCCTGAATTCACCATCCTTCAAGTCTGTGTGTGACCTGATTCTTCCTGGAATCCAGACAAGAACCCAAGTACCAAGAGGGCACTGAGCTGGTTAACACTTAGGCTGTCTGCAGATGGCAGAGCTAAAAGCATGCCCATTGGGGCTTTGGGAGTCGCAGGCACCCACCCAAGATGCTACTGTGTGGCTGGAGCCCATAAGATCTCCCCCTGGTTCCTGCACCTGCCCGTGTGCATGCTCCCCCATCCATAAGGAGTGCCACTCGCCTGTCTCACATTCAGTGAAGGGGGTCAGGGAACTCTTCTGTTTCCATTGTAGTGGCCATTTTATGGTGTTAAAATACAGGAATCTGCTTTTTTATTTCATTAATGTTATCTCTTTCTCTTATACTATATTTGCTAGATATAATCCATTCACTTAAGCATTCTTTGATTCAACAGATACTTATTGGCTGTGAGTGGCAGTTCATGCCCATAATCCCAACATTTTGGAAGGCTGAGGTGGAAGGATCACTTGAGCCCAGGAGTTCAAGACCAACCTGGGCAACAGAGCAAGACCCCAGCTCTAGAAAAAATACAAAATTAACCCGATGTGATGGCGTATGCCTGTAGTCCTAGCTGCTTGGGAGGCTGAGGCAGAAGGATACCTTGAGCCTCAACTATGATTGCACCACTGTGCTCCAGCCTGGGCAACAGAGGGAGACCCTTTCTCTAAAAAAGAAACAAACAGAAAACAAATATTTACTAATTACTTAGTCTGTGTCAGGCAAATTACCAGTTCCATAAGTCAGTGAGAGCTACCAATCTCCTGATTTCAACCTTTTACCTAAGAATTAAGAAAAATCTGTAGTGCCAGGTAAATGCAGTATATAAGCATATTGTTATCAGTATTAATAAAAGGTGACATTTACTCACTGCTTGCTCTTTGTGAGGCACTGGACACTAAATACTTGATATAAATCTAACCCTCTCTGGCTTAAAAACTTACTGTTCTCAGCCAGGCGTGGTGGCTTACGCCTGTAATCCCAGCACTTTGGGAGGCCGAGGTGGGTGGATCATCTGAGGTCAGGAGTTCGAGACCAGCCTGGCCAACATGATGAAACCCTGTCTTTACTAAAAATACAAAAATTACAGGCATGGTGGCGGGCGCCTGTAATCCCAGCTACTCAGGAGGCTGAGGCAGGAGAATCGCTTAAACCCAGGAGGCAGAGGTTGCAGTGAGCCGAGATCACACCATTGCACTCCAGCCTGGGGGACAAGAGCGAGACTTCTTCTCATGGGGAAAATAAACAAATAAAAAATAACCTTATTGTTCTCATGGAAAAGTTAAAATTCCTTGGCCTGGCTTTTAAGGCTCAACTATTCAGCTAAACTATCACTCCGGCTGTAGCTTTTTAAAAGGCTTTTACAGTTCACAGGAATCTGAATCATTTGCTCCAGCGCAGCCCTTCCGCCCTCCTGCTCTGTGGGGCTGTGGGCAGCCTGGAGCGCTCTGCCTCTTCCCTCTGCGGAGGCTGGAGGGTCTTTCCAGGCCTTCTTCTCACCGCCCCCACTGGGGCCTCTCTCCTTCCTGGAAATTCCCACTGCTCTTCTTGGGAGTACTACTGCTTTGTCAGTTTGACATATTGTCCTTCATTTTTAAAAAATTTTTCAAATTCTCGTGGCTCATCCTCAGTTAGTTTGTTGTTAAACTAGTTTGTTATTAGGCCTCCCCAGCGAGCATGGAGCAGTAAACCTGCTGGCAGCCAATGTTCCTTAGATACTGGGTGTTAAGTTGTGAGGGCTCCTCTCTTAGGTAGTATTTCAGGTCTACCCCTTTTCTCTTACAGATGGAGAAAGAGCTGGTTCTGGGTCATATAATAGAAACAGCTGATTTTAGGGGAACATGACAGAAGGGACTAAACCAGTGTTTTGTGGTTTTCGTTTTTTGGTTTTGGAGTGCCTATTAGGTCCCAAACACATACGTTCTGTTATCTCATCTAATCTTCCTACCAACCCTCCTGTTTGCTTCATTAACTCTTTACAGATGAGAAAACAGACATAGAAACGCACGGTAGTTTGTCTGGGGCCACCTAGGAGCTAATAGGTGGTGGGAGGAGGATTCCCATTCAGGCTTGATTTTTTTTCCAGTCTGTGCTGTTTTCACTCCTGGTTGGTCTTTACCTGTCTCCTCACTCCCAGTCCACTGTTTCTGTTTCATTGTCCTCAAGGGCACTCTGCTTTAAGCCAGAACCTAGTGAGTTGACTTAGCAATACCTCTTCCATGTTGCTCTTCCCCCTTTTTTCCATTTAAAATATTCTTGAATATTTTAATAGTCTTGACTATTTTAAATAACAGTTTGGAAAGAGGACTTTAGTGTTTCTGTCTGTTTTAGCCCACGCACCTCTCAAGTTTTCTCAATGAAATGCATCACCTCCCCAGGGGAGAAGAGTTGCCAGCCTTGGTTCTGTTGTCTGCATTAAGAAGACAGTAGTGTTGGGTACCTTTAAGTGAGATTAACGTTGCTGCTACTGCTGCTGCTGCTAATTCGGATCATAGTAGCAAAAACAGTCACAATTATTAATGCTCCAAAAGGCAGAATCAGCTGTTTTTCCAAATGTTCTTCTGATTTGTGTAATGGTGTTTAACTGCTTTTCTGGTTGAAAATATTGCTGCTGTCAGGATTATTTCTTATATAAATGAAGGTGGCTGCACAGACTCTTGTGGTTGGCAATCCTGTTTCCTTATGTTTAAGCTATCCTTGTATTGAAATTTCTATATTGGTTTGAAAATAGATAGTAATTAAGTCTGACTTGCGGTGGGTGGCTGGATAAGAACGTTCATATTTAAAATACTGAGAAATGCAAATATTTGACTTGATATAATGCAGCCATACATCCTGCACTAGATCATGATTACTTAAACCTTCTGTTGAGCTCTTAGACAGATGGTCTTTTGAGTAATGAACACTCTCCTTTGAATACAGCAAGATGCCATTTGGTAAACTAATGAAGTAGCGTTGTTAATAAGTATTTCATGCAGCAACCACAACAAAAATCTGAAATGGATGTGGGTAGTTACAGTTTAGAAAAATTCTGAGTTTTGTCTTACAGATAGTTAAGTGTGTAATCCCTCTTCAGGCATTTGATCAGCTATTCTCTATTCCTGCACAGAAATGAAAAAGAAATTCACTGTCACAGTTATCACCATCACACTGTATTTATTAAGAGTCTCTGCCTGTGGGTGACCAGGCTGCAGAATGATTGTAGAGCACCATTCTTTCTCCCTGCTGGTTATTATAATCTAAGGCAGCGGTGGTATAGTCAATTAGCAACATAAAATAAAAATGATGAAGAAAAATAATATTGACCAGTGAGTTTTATGTCAAAACTTGAAATGTAAGTTGGATCAGCAGATTTTTCAGTTTCAGAAAAAGCTTAGTTTTTCCTCCCTTATTTGTACCTCAGATTCCTCTCCTCAATCCTCCCTCCCCCAATTTTAGGTGAATAGTGGTACCGTGCCTCACTTATTTACAATCATTAGGGAAAAAGTGTCCCACTTACGGAAATTTCCCACATAATAGGAGCTCCCATCAACATCAGATAACATGCTGATTTCAGTCATTTTGCATGTTAACAATTCTTGAGAGTTTTCTTATGCTACCTGGCTTCTTCTCTACCAACTGCTTACACTCTAAAGTGGTCAGCTTTAATTCTGTATACCTTTTCTACAACCTTGAGGATTTGGCTTTCAGATCTCCTCTTTTGCGATTAATTAGAGAAAACCACTGGGAAGAGTGACAGGCAGGTTGAAAAGGATGACGGTGTAAGGCTAGGAACATCTGCAGTCGAGTCCTAAGAGGAAGAAAGGTGGGTGGTCAAGGACGAAGGTCCTGTGTCAGCTAAAAGGAAGGCGCTGGGAGGTCGTCCAGGCAGGCTGGAAGTGAGGGCAGTGGAGTGGGGACTTTGCTGGCTGCTCCTGTCACCTCTGGTTGGGGGAGGCCTCACTTGGGTTGTGTGGAGGACAGGGTGCTGGTGGCGCAGGCCCAGCATGAAGGCTCCATGTCCCTTTTGGTGTGCAAATCCTAACCAGTAAAAGGAAACTCCTCCTTCTGTTTCCCAGGTTATTTCTTGCAGAATTCCCTTTCTCAGTGTTATTCAAGCCTCTGGCTGTACACCAGCCCCTTGGGCTCTCCAGAAGCTTCTGCTCCTCCCTGCACAGCTGGCCTTGGCCTTTCCACTTCTGTACCTCATCTGCCACTTGCTTTCCTCCCTTGTCCTTGCACGGATCCTGCTCGCTCTCCCTTCATGTCTTTGCATAGGCTGCGTCCCCTGCCTGGATCCATGCCATCCCTCTGTGACGTGTTCTGTCCTGTCCTCACAGTTGATCTGGGCCCCCTCTGTTCAGGGGAGCTCGGTTCCTGTTGGAGTGTGGGGTTTACACTACCCCCAAGACTGTGGGAGGCCTTGCCGTGTCCCTCTTTTCACTACTCCTGCAGTGCTGGGCTTGTTATCTGCCTTCAGGTAGGGGCGTTAGTATATATTTATTGAAAGAGTAAATGAATGAAGTATATTTATTGAATTTATTAGTACATATTTATTGAAAGAGTAAATGAATGAAGTATATTGAACTTACCATTGTTTGAGGTTGTAAAACAAATATTTTGTCTTCCATGAGTCTTAGTATTGTGGGAAGGTAAATACCAAACAATAAAGATACTCTGGGTTTCATACTAATTATGAATTGAGACAAGTATGTACGGAGGTTGGAAGCAAATGGAGGTGGCGAATGAGGTTGTTTGTAGTCTGAGAATATCCCCTGGGGAGTCAGGGTGGCTCTTCAGCTGTGTTTGCTTATCATGCCAAGCCTGCATCTTGGGAGCTGCAGAAGAAAGCCATACAGTTCTCGAATCTGTGCTTTATAGAATCCATTAGAACCCTTGGAGATTTGGGCTCTGCCTCCAGCGTGTTCATGATTACTATAGTCATCATACTAGTGTTTATTTTTCTTTTACTCAAGTAATTACTCTGTAGAAGAGCCTGTCTGTAAAAAGTGGATTATGTAATTATTTCTCCAGAAAATTGGCTTTCTACTTGTTCTTGGGATTAGCATTTGAGAAGACTGGGAATCACATTTTGGGACAGCCAGTTGTGTGTCAGGCCACAGTGTGTGCTGTTGTGTATCAGGAGGCCATCTTTGCACAGCACAGACGTTGAAGCTGCCACTGAGAACAGTCTCTTGCGCCTTTGCCACTGCATTCACAGTCAGCCACACTCAGCAGGTTAGGGATCTTTACTAGATGTTTATTATTCTGAAGAAAACTGCTTAAAGCTTGAGGGATTTGGAAATGAGATATGATCTGGAAATGTGAGGGATTTGGAAGTGAGGTAACGTTGGCTAATCACTTATCAATAGGAATTGTTTCGTTAAACACTGTAGAGGCCTCCGAAAGTCTTTGAATAACATAGGATTTGGATGATGGCAATGCTGGTGTTCTTCCCTAGATTGGTAATTTTCAAACTTTTTACTTTTTCTCACTCTTATCTGCCCCACCCTGCCCCCACCCAGCCCCCACCCCGGGCCATAGTGCTCATTAGAGCACATTTTGATTACCGTGAAAACGATGGCTCTGGAAACATGCTTGAATAGAATGAAACCTGTGATTCTGTCCCTAGGGCTTCCCTGATTGTCACACCGAGACCACCTTACCCCGAAAGGGTTATTTCATCTTGTGAGGGTTGCGTTCCCATATCCCAGGGTCACTCAGACATGATTTGGGGAAGACCTGTATATACCAGTCTCCTGTCTGTTACTTATCCCAGCTGTGTGTTCTGCATAAAAAATGCTGGATTTGTTTTGTCATGGGGTAGGGGGCAAGAGTTAGTTTTACGTATTATTTATTTAAAATTCTATTTATTTGGAGAGATATATTCATACTGTCTAAAGCATAGCCCTGAAAAGTTTTCTCCCACCCTCTGCCCAGCATCCACTTCCTTACGGTATTACTAATATTAGCAGTTTATTTGTATTACTAGTTTCTTGTGTATCCTTTCAGAGATTTCTTTTGCATAGTCAGGCAGGTACTAATTTGCATTCTACAATTTCCTAGTGCTCTGTCACGCTTTAATTTTGCCAGCCGCTCCTTCTGCCTGGAATGCCTTTGCCTCTTCTCTCCACCTGGCAGACCTCCTCCTCATTTGAGGATCTGAGTATTCGTTTCTTCTGAGAAACTGTCCTGATCAGCCCCATCCTGACAGGTGGCTGTTTTCTTCTTGATGCGTTCATAGGGCTGTGCAGTTATCTCTTTCACTATATTGCTATCAACATGTCTTAATGCATGTCTCTTCCCTTTACTAGACTTGTTTTTAGGAACTGAGCTGTTGTATTCCAGAATGCCGACTGTCCTACACGGTTCCTGAAACAGCCTAGACATTTAGTCAATGAACGGAATGAACTGTGTTCATCAGTGCACTACTTTGTGTGTTTTTGGTGGGACTGTGTTCAGTTTTCCACGCAAAGTAAGTTAGAGTGTGTCTGTGATTACCCTAGGCATCTCCTCAGAGTCAAGTGCCATGTTGTCTGATACCCTGTATGCCATCATTACGTGCCATTGATTGCCCGGCTGGGCAGTCTTCCTGTTAAATCTTTTACTAGACAGAATGGGAGGTTCATAAAGTGTATTGACTCTTACTAAAGAGGAGTGGGCCATAAATCCCTTTTGTAAAAGTAGACGAAAAATGGTAAGTCAATAAAGGTGAAGTCTTGGCGTCATGGTGGTCTTTTAGGGTTTTCTTTCCTCTCTCTTATGGAGGCTAGTAGAAAAATCCTTTATCTAGAGAACAGAAGAAGGTGAAGGGACGTCTTTACGTGCAAAAGTAAGGTTATGCTGTGTAACTGGCTGGCTGCCTAGGAAATGCAGAGTGCACTTTTCTTGTCTTCAGTCTGTTACAATTTATCTATCCAAATCACTCTAGCTTGCTTTAGCCTGAAGATTTAGACAGGACTCTAGGTGTACTAGAAGATTAAAATGATGCTTTTCTGTGATCTGCACATTCCTAACACAATATAATGACAACATGGTTGCTGATTGTGCCTCCATCAGTGACACCAGAAAGAGAAGGGAAGAAAGAAACTTCTTGGTCTGTACATAATTTACATTCTGTTGAGCAATTCTGCATAAGATCTGCATCTATATGTTTAACTCTTAAAGGAAGCTATAACTTATTTAAAGAAGTAATATAGATTTTTATTTGTTGACAGGGAAAGTTACTAATACATTAATTGAAGAAAGATTATAGAACATTATCGCATATATACTATTATGTAATTCTATTACTGCTAAATTACAAACATTAAGAGAATTATATGCAAATTAGAAAACTAGAAGGCTGTGTATATCAAACTGTTAATAATGGTTGAGAAAAGTGTTTTCCTTCTTTAGACTGTTTGAATTTTTAAAAAACAATTATGTTTATCAGAGTAAAAAGCTATGAATGTTTCAGCTTATTAGTAGGAAACACAGCCCAAGAACAAGAGATTAAAAGAAATAGAAATAGAAATAGGTTAGAAGAGGTTAGAAGAATAGCTTCTGTAAGGGTGGTAGTATTACGTGTGATTACATACTTATTCTTCAGTCCTATAGTTTTGTAAATGTAAGTAGATTACTTTCATAATTAAAAACAGAGCCAACCATGGTTCTTCTAGAGCGCTTAGGTGCCCACACGGAGCCTAATAGATATGTGAGTCAAGTGCTTTAATTCAAAGTTTTAAGCCAGATATGAAAAACAAGTAATGTGTATAATAGAAAGTTAGAAATCATATAGTCAGTAAGTGTAGCTTGTTCGTGGCCAGGTTTAGGTCCATGTGAAGGCTGTGCTTTTTCAGTGCTGTGCTACAGGGAACCTTGTACGAGAGTTTATGCTTATTGCTTTGCTGAGTAGTCTGGTAAAAATTAAGGCGTTAAAGTTGCTATCAGATTTTTTTAATTTTAAAAAATATTCTTACAAATTGAAATATCTTAGTATGAGGTTGGCTCCTCTGGTGCTTCTGTAACCATCCACCGCTTTGCCTGGTTTTTTTTCCTCAGGAAGAAAAGGCATGAAAATGAGCAGACAGTTGTGTCACTGGGCCTGCCCCGTTTACAGGTGTATAATTCCTGTTAACGCCTTTAAAAAGAATTCATATGCTGGATTCAGAGTGTAGTAGGCTTTATGCCTATATACAGTGATCCCCTGCCTTAGAGAAGAGGGGATCTGCTTTCGGAGCTTTTTTGATTGTGATAATAACAATGGTAAAGTTTTAGGCACCTGGTGTTTATCTGTCTTTTCGTGCAAGAAGACTTGGCTGTGTTGTGCGTTAGGTATCTTTTATTTGCTAGTAAAATAGGTGGCTGCAGGGCAGGGATGTTCCAAGCAACCTTTGTATTATTTTCTTCCTTTCCGCCAGCACATTTCTTAATCACTTTGACCAAGCCTCTGTCAAATATGTTAGAGCAGATGCTCTTTTTGAGAGATAAGGATCATTATTGGCATTCAAGCACCTTTTTTTTTTTTTTTTTTTTTTGAGACAGAAGTCTCGCTCTGTCGCCCGGGCTGGTGTGCAGTGGTGTAATCTCAGCTCACTGCAAGCTCCGCCTCCCGGGTTCACGTCATTCTCCTGCGTCAGCCTCCCGAGTAGCTGGGACTACAGGCGCTGCCACCACGCCCGGCTAATTTTTTGGGTATTTAGTAGAGACGGGGTTTCACCATGTTAGCCAGGATAGTCTCTATCTCCTGACCTTGTGATCCGCCCGACTTGGCCTCCCAAAGTGCTGGGTTACAGGCGTGAGCCATTGCGCCCGGCCGCTAGCACTTTTGTATTAGAAAGTCATTATAGCCATTAAATCATGTAAAACATTGCCTATGTCCCAAGATGTCTCAGAATGTGGAAGTAGTTCCATGCTTATTCCACGCATTTCAATGCTTATTCTGTGAATAAGAGGATTAAAAAAAAAGAAGGTTTCTGTTGGGGGGTACATAAATACATGCACATGTTTTTGTGTATACCTATGCCCATATTTAAAACATTTGCTGTGAAAATATTAACCGTAATTTTAGAAATTCCAGTCTTTCTGAAGTACAGTTGACTTGAACAATGTGAGAGTTAGGGGCACCAACCCCCTCCCTCCAAAATTTACTAATGGCTTACTGTTGTTTGGAAGCATCCTTAATAATATAAACAGTTAATTAACATTTTATATTTTATATGTTTTGGTTTTGAGATAGAGTGGAGCTCTGTCACCCAGTCTGGAGTGCAGTGGTGCAATCATAGCTCACGGTAGCCTCAAGCTCCTGGGCTCACTGATCCTCTCACCTCAGCCTCCCAAGTAGCTAGGACTGCAGGTATGCGCCACCACTCCTGGCCAATTTTTAAAACTTTTTGTAAAGGCAGGGCCCGCTGTGTTGCCTAGGCTGGGCTTCAACTCCTGGCCTCAGGCTGTCCTCCCTCCTCAGCCTCGCAAAGCCTTGAGATTATAGGCAGCTTGAGCCACTGCACCTGGCCCATTGTATGCATTATATACTATAGTCTTGCATTACAGTAAGCTAGAGAAAAGAAAATGTAAAAACATATTTACTGTTCATTCAGTGGAAGTGGATCCTATAAAGGTCTTCACATTGAGTAGGCAGAAGAGGAAGAGAAAGGGGTAACAGAGGTGGAAAAGGTGGAGGAGGTGGAAGGGGCCAGGAGAGGCAGGCACACGCAGTGTAACTTACTGAAAAAAATATGTGTATAAGTGGACCCATGCAGTGCAAACCCGTGTTCAAGGGCCAGCTGTATTGATTCATTTGAATCATGACAAAAAGTGTTTTGGTAAATTATGCAAATTAATGTTTGTATATGATACATTTCGATTACTACTTAGATAGACCTAGATGAAAGTATAGTAAGGATAGTAGCAAGGCTTTGCTCTGTGCGTCTCTTCATTCGATTTACATAGCAGCATAGTCACAGGCTGTCCTGTGGAAGACAGTGACTGGTTGTGTTAGATACACTGTACAATGAGAGACCCTTCTAGTACAGATTAAGCCTCATGAAGGTGCACAAATTTATAAAATTTACTTAAAATAGCTTCTTGAGGATTCTTGGAAAACTTAGCTGTTTTTCTGAATCTGAGGGAATTAGTAGGTGGCAAAGCCTGATTTTTGTCATGTGCAAATACCAGTGTGTACAAACAAGGCATGTTCCATTCATAGACTTAGGCTATTTGCAGACACATAGAGAGGAGTATATATGAGCGAAAGGAATGTGCAGTTCCTCACAGGGCTCAGCTGGGCCCTGGAGACAAAGTGGGAAGACCCAGACTACCAGAATTACATGAGATCGCATAACTGCAAATACCTTGCCAGTGCCTAGTGCATAGCCGACCTGAGGTAAGCGCATTTTCTTTTTTCTTCACTCTGTGGGGTTTGGCCTCAGTTCCTTTAACTTAGTCCCTGGCCTCTTGGAGAGTGGGAAGTACAGTTGTTTGGGGTCAGGTTTGGAGGGCCCTGATTGCTAGGGTGGGAAATTTGCTTTTTATTTTGTGGCAGAGGGAAAATGAAGATTTTTGCAGGTTTTGAAAGACTGGACATGAACAGATATATGTTGATGAAGGTTATTCTGGTACCCTGTCTTAAGACTAGAGTAGATGCATTTTAGAACTTTATGATAAATACCCACTGTCTATGAGAGTGCACTTTGCATACGGTAAATGCATCTTATTTGAGCTACTGGAAGTGAGTAATTTCTGATAGATGAAATGCCTACATCTTTAAGCATTTTTAAGCATGGCATAGATGGCATAGATGCAGGTGATTGTGCCCCATCACCTCAGTATCTCTATGTTGAGTATCCTGGAAATAATTGTATTGAGGATTAACTAAATTAATAATTATTTAAAATAATCATTTTTCAGGCAGAAGAGAAATTAGTATATATCGCGAAGCGACTTTCCCAGGGTTACATAAGTAGATGGTAGCAGTCGAGTGCTATTTGTCTGTATCATACTGATAACTTTAAATCATTACATCATTCACTACAAATGCTGAATATTCAGAGACACTTTTATGTATCAGATGTAATCTTGTACAAAAACAGGAATAAAAATACTGTTTGTCTTCTGTTAAGGGTTTAGATAGATATTTTTAAAACTATACAGAGAGAGCGAGAGAGAGAGAGAGATTTAAGGCTCAGCCCAAGATTTAACATTCTTTCCCTGCCCCAGTTCCCCCTCACGAATTACTTTTTTTTTTTTTTTTTAATCTGTAGGATCAAGCCAGTCCTTGCCACCTAGATTGTAGAAATGTGCTCTACTCTTGTGAAGAATGTTCCTGGAGAGGGCTTATTTGAGAGGGTGTACTGAAAACTGGGCTTCTGAAGGTCTTAATGTGTTCCTCTTTCATTCTTTCTTTCTTTTTGTTAAATATCAGTAAAAAGCATCAAATGAGCGGATAAAGTTGATGGGGAAGTCTAAGTTTAAAACACTTCTACTGTACAAGAACCAAAATATCAACTTACTGTCTTAACTCAGAGATGCAGATATTGTCAAGAAAAGAATTTAGGACTTGTTCAGCATCAGTGAACCTGGAGTTTTTGGGGAAAAATAAATTATCTATCTGGTTCATCAAAGAAAGCCTGACTTGCACTTGGGCCTTAGAGTTCAGGAAACCCGTAGAACCTACTGTTAAAGGTTTTATGTCTTCTTTATTTTCAAATGGTGTTTTGTTAAATATACCTAGTAGACTATCTGAGCTATTTTCTTGTTGAAAATAATAAATTATTAATAAATGGCAAGCCCAGAAGATATATTCTGTTATGTTATGTTATGTTATGCTATGCTATGCTATGCTATGCTATGCCATGCCATGCCATGCTATGTTCTGGGATACATGTGCAGGTTTGTTACATAGGTAAACGTGTGTGCCATAGTGGTTTGCTGCACCTATCAACCCATCACCTAGGTTTTAAGCCCGGTGTGCATTAGCTGTTTATTCTGATATTCTCCCTTCCCCTGCCCCACTCATTGGCCCCAGTGTGTGTTGTTCCCCTCCCTGTGTCCATGTGTTCTCATTGTTCGGCTCCCACTTATAAGTGAAAACGTGGTGTTTGGTTTTCTGTTCCTGTGTTAGTTTGCTGAGGATAATGGCTTCCAGCTTCATCCATGTCCCTGCAAAGGACATGATCTTGTTCCTTATTAAGAGAGAGATATTCTTAAAGACTTGATATAACAGACAACACACAGTGAGTGCTCTGTAAGTTAATGGCAAGGTGCCTGATGAAGGCGTTGACTATTGCTTATAATGATAGTGATAATTCTGGTCAAATTTTAAGTTTTATCACCGTATTTCACCAACTAGATCCATATTCTTTCTTTTCTCTCTCCCTCTTGCATTTGCCTGACTTCTTTTTCTCTAGAGCCAGTTTTCTTCTTGCATGTTTCTGTTTTTTCCCCAGTTGCTTGCCCTTCTCCCTTTCCTTCCATTCTATCTTTCTGCCGTCCTCTCCTCTAACACTTATGGAAATTGCCAGAGATACCCCTGGTTGGCCTTTGCTCTCTTATTTTCCTGACTCACTTGAGTGCCCTCTGACTGTGAAGACTGTGAATTCCTTCCCTTATTCAGAGGGGGTGGGCAATGGAGGCAACAGGTGTTGGAGAATCGAAACCAATGAAGATTTGCAAAGAGGCTGTCATGGCAGAGGCTGGCTCAGTGAAATGAAGACTCCAGTTTGAAGGTGCCATTTCATTGCTATCTTGCTTTCAGTGTTGGTGCTTTCTAGTTGAAGTTTTGTTTTTGTTGTTGTTGTTGTTGTTGTTTTTGAGATGGAGTTTCATTCTTGTCTCCCAGGCTGGAGTGCAATGGCGCGATATCGGCTCACTGCAACGTCCGCCTTCCGGGTTCAAGTGATTCTCCTGCCTCAGCCTCTTGAGTAGCTGGGATTACAGGTGCCCACCACCATGCCCGGCTAAATTTTGTATTTTAAGTAGAGACGAGGTTTCACCATGTTGGCCAGGCTGGTTTTGAGCTCCTGACCTCATATGATCTGCCCACCTCGGCCTCCCAAAGTGCTGGGATTACAGGTGTGAGCCACCGCACCCAGCCTTTATTTGAAGTTTTAACTTGCTGGGAGCTGGACACTATTTTACATGCTATACAGGCATTGGCATTGGGCACCATGCAGCTTTCTCCATACTGCAGGAACAAATTAGACACAGACCTTTCATTTTTATTTTGACCTTGTAGTCCGCACAGAAGAAAGAATGAATAACGAAAACTGGTAGAATTAAGCTCAGAGGAGCCAGATCTAGATTGACAGGTCACTGGGGCTTTCTGAAGTCAGAGGGCTGTCGTCAGACTGGTGGTAGAAAGAGGCTGGCCACAGGGTGCAGCTGGGATCCCAGCTCTAGCTGGTTCTGGAGGGTAGGCATGGGGGAATGGGGAGAGTGCAGAATGAGAGAAGAGCTGCTCTCCGGGTCAGTTGTGTTTGCTCTTCTTGTACAACCTGCATGAGATCCTCTCCTTTAAAACCTCAGTCTTCATGTGTATTGGCCTGGTGATGCTCTGTACCAAATTTCTGAGGTAGTGGGCCCAGATCTACTTGGGGGAGTGCAGAATTGAAGGCAAAGATGCAGAAGGGGAAATCTCTTATTATGTCTTCTCCTGTCCTTGAAGATGTTCAGGTGGTTTTCAGGGTTGTTTAACTTTTAGGAAACTACTTAACTTCTCTTGACCAAATGAAGTTTAAGTGATTTTGAGTGTTCTAGTTTGACTTTTGAGTGGCAGACCCTTAGACTTTCTGCAGTTGGAAGTACTAGGAAGGACTCAGATTCTTTTGAACCTCTCAAGGCCTTGCCTAAGGTGTCCACTGGTTACCAAGAAGCCCTAGGTAAGACCCTACCCCAAGGGTTTCAACTGGCATCAGGTTAGACAGAGGAGTTGAGCTGCTTCACCTGCAGTGGTTTGTGTAGTTAGCCTGGTAGAAGGCTGGAGATTGTGAACCGAAGATGATGAATAAACAGATTTGCTGTTTGCTTGACAAGGAGACTCTGAGGAGAGGATTTTCATTCTGTGCTGCCACAAACAGAACATGTGACTGCTACTTCCCCCAGCAATCAAAACAGGATTAAGCGGAGTAGAAATTAAGGTAGATAAAACTTGCATCTCGGGAATGTTCGTCAGCTGTCTGAATAGGTAACAAAAATAGAAAAAAGAACATGATATTCTATATACACTTGCAGGTTTAGATGCTGAGGTCAAATTTTGTCTTTCTTATTAGTGGTGAGTCAGCTCTCCCACCCACTGTCACATTCTTGATGGTTGGGAAATTTTGAGCTCTCTACTCAAATTGTACCTTCATGTGATCATCAAATTATTGAAAGTTTTTCTTCTCAGTTGTATGTGTATACAAGCACATGTGTGTATGGGGCGGGGAGTGTCACAAAACACTAAGCCTGAGGGACTTTAAGATTGTATGAAGTAGGAATTAGCACAGAGATGGCAGCATTCTCTGTACTGCTTCTCTTTGGATAATTTGAAACCAGTAATTTTACGTATGCCATTGACTGCCAGTGGTGAAAAGGTTTTAATGGAAAGTGGTGTCGGGGGGCTCTGTGGAAAGGGAGCTGGTGCCATACAGAGTGAGTGCCTTCGTGTGGAACGATGCTTTGAAAGGATCAGATATTGCTGAGGCACCAGACATTCTTTCCCTCTGAGTCATTCTGGAGGTATAACCCCTGCTGAGGGCCAGTTACTGTTCTCTGTGTTTGAGAAGGGAAGTGGGTGTTTGTAGGGTTAGGAGACCTTCCTTGTCTGCCCCATACCCCCTCTTCTCTTGTCTGACATGCCTGAGTGATTCTGGTGCATGCCCTCAACAGCCCCATGGCCTGCTGAGCCAGGTGTCAGCAGAAGATCCCCATCCTGGCCCCATCCTGGCCTGACCGTGATCCCACCTGTGCTAAAATGGAGATATTTCAGCTTTTTTCTGCTACCTTTGAAATTACTGAGACTTTGTTGTTTCTGTTTAACCAATGTTAATGAGGGTTTGAACCCAGCATTTCCTCACTGATGGGGTAAGAACTTGCCTGGGAGACTGTCACAGATAACTTAAATAAATGATGTTTATTACAAAAAGGGTTACACTTAGGTTATTTTTGTCATTTAGGATGTCTGTAATCAGTGAATGAAAAGTGGACAAGCTTAAATATCATAGTTAGAGGTAGAAAGGTTATATGTAGATAGTTTAAGGATCATGAATGAACAATAATAACTGTGGAAAACATTTGCATATGGGAGGCACTATTCTAAGCCTTACCTGCCTCAGCTCATTTAATCCCCACAGCAGTCCTGTGAATTAGGTCCTATTAATTCTCCATTTTACAGATGAGAGAATTGAGGCTCAGAAAGGTTAGCTAACTTGCGTGTCTACACATGGTCTAGTAAGTAGATCTGTGGTTCTGACCTTGGCATCTGACTCCACAGCCCATCTATGCTACTAGCCATTATTACACCATTGCTCCTGCTAAACAAGGGTGATGGACACAAAACCAAAGCTTCAGGGATTTTTAAGTTAAGAAAATTTATCATTTTCCTATTTCGTGAAGTATTCCTTGTTGCTTCATTTTCTTTTTTATCTTTTGAATTTTAGTATATTTTTAATATGGGCACTATAAAGTGATGTATTGCTACTATTGTTCTTCTTAAGCAACTCTAATGTTTTGCTGTTATACTATTGGTTTAGTTGCATATTTATGTGCATAGGAATATTTCTTAATTTTATTGATCAGAATTTCTTGTTCCAAGAAGTAGGACATTCTGTATTTACAAATTGCTTGGTCCCACGAAATTAATACATAATGTAATTATTATTATTTATTTATTTATTTTTGAGACAGGGTCTCACGTTGTCACCCAGGCTGGAGTGCAGTGGCACAATCACAGTTCACTATAGCCTCAACCTCCCAGGTCTCAGTTGATCCTCCCACCTCAGCCTCCCAAGTAACTGAGACTACAGATGCAAACCACCACGCCTGGCTAATTTTTCTATTTTTTGTACAAACAGGGTTTCACCATGTTGCCTAGGCTGGTCTCGAACTCCTGGGCTTCAGCAATCCACCTGCTGTGGCCTCCCAAAGTGCTAGGATCATAGGCGTGAGCCACCGTGCTCAGCCCATAAGGTAATCATGACATGATGTGGTATAGAAAAGAATAGTTCCAAATTAAAGCACATTCTTTGAAATAAAACATCTTCAGTCATAGGACATCCCAAATATTTGGACACAAGAGAAATTGGTTTTTGACTCTTTATTACCTCAACTACTCCTCCTATCAGTCGTCTTATTTTTTTTTAGGCAGAAGAACTTTTTATTTATTACATATATAGTGAAATCATCCATAGTAATATTGCAGTTACAAGAGAAAAAGAAGGAGCTTATTAGACTTAGAACTTCTGTTGTTTTGTTTGTTTTCTTTTTCATTTTTGGAGAACTCTTTTTCACCAATCCGTTTACACATTTTTAATGATGGTGTAGGCTGGCTTTCATTTCAGCCTAAAGGCTTCTTTATTTGTTGGGCTGATTTCTCTCAGTCCCTGGGCTTTGCATCACTGGTGTCACATACCATCTGAAACAGGGTGAGAGGAAAGTAGTTCCTCCTAAGCAATGATTCAAGAGGCCAGGAGAGTGGTTGGTTGGGACCCTTAGGGCTAGAATATAGCTTTGAGCATCTCTGAATTCCCAGGCCTTAAGTTAGATTCCCTCCAATTTTCCTTAAAGGTGTTTTGCCTGTGAAAACCATCTACATACACCAGACATTGGTAAGAATATTCTGCTTCATGGTCACTGAGACGAGGCTGCATTGCCAAAAGAGAGTGAAGGATTTCGGGAGAGAGGCAGGTGATGCCGCAGGCCCAAGCAGGAGTGGGATAACCTGACTTTTAGATAACATAGACTTGTTTTCTCCCTTTCCCAGCTCCTGCGCTCTCAGATCTGTCGTGCTTCCTTGGTCTCCTTGTCTCTGACCTAGCAGCCAAATCCCTTCTCACCAGATTCCTTGGCGGGTCCTCAGTATGCCTTCCCAGGCAGTGCGTGCCCTTTGCTCTGTCAACCGCCGGAATCCAAGTTTCAGAGTATTCTCGCCTGTTTTAGCTACAGAACATACCCCTAAGGAGAAAGTCACTTGAGACTCCAACATTTATAACTTTGATGGAACATTAAATCTCTTTCATGAGCAGTCTGCCTCACTTATGTTTCTGTTTTAATATGTAAAAAATCAGTAGGCCTAATAAAAATAACTAATGCCAATTTTTTGTTGCTTTTCAACATTCATAATACATACCTCACCAAGTAACTTGTTAAAAGACATCAATGATAGAGTACAGAATTCCTTACTGTGAGGCACAATGCATTTGATGTGAACTGAATGTCTGGCATTCAGTTGCATTTGGACATAAGCTCATGGTGCATATTCATATTCAAGTTAAATGTAATTTCTTTAGATGCATAGCAGTTAATATTAATAATAACTTGGCAGATTATTCTTTTAGAACCTGGAATAGCATTTGAACTGAAAACTTTTCTACATAATTTTACTTTTCTTTTTGCTTAGATTAATTTCTAGACATTTGGCTTGAGAAAACTGCGATTTTGGTTTTGTAGTAAAACCATTTTGCCAATGAAGAACATTAAAATTCCGGCTTCTGTTTGTGTCATATTTCAGACTAAAGACATTTTACAATCAAACCAGGAAAATGTGAAAATAGAGATTTATAATGGAAATGTTGATTCAATTTGAGCTGAAGCCAGACATTCATGAAGGAAAATTAGATTAAACAGTAGATGTTTAGAGAGACTTTAAATTATGACAACTTTAAAAAAAAACATATGTTGTGGATGTTTCTCAGGCATACGCGTACTTTCTCTGGCAGACTGGGAACCTAGCTCCTTGATGTTTCAGCCGTTTATCAAATTCCCTTTTATCTTTCTTTGGACTAGTGGACTCAGAACTTACAGCTTAGAGTCTGGTGATTGGGAACTGTATCTTGTACATTACTGTAGGATCAAAACCTGATGTTGTCAGTGGAAGTAATTCTGTCCTGTCATAGCGTATTATATTTATGAGTATAAATTGCCATTTTAGATTGTGAGTATAAAGCTACCAGTTACAACTGATTTATTCCATTTGTCAAAGCCTAACAGATACTCCATGCAAATAATTTATTTTCATATACTGTTCAGATAGGAGGGGAAGTGCTTGAAATTGTGAAGAACTGGGATCTGTGTCAGGGGAGCAGTGTTAACGGGAGGATTCATGAGGCTGGATGTAGATGCTGGAATGATAAGTCTCCCCAGAGATCCAGCACCAAAGGACTCACCCTTGCTGGAGTCAGCAGGACCCCGCCATGATGGTGATATCCCAGCCTCAGGCAGGCATCTGGGGCCAGTGGGACACAGTGTGCTGTTGACACTCCTGCTTATCAGATACATGGTTTACAAATATGTTCTCCCATTCCACGGGCCGCCTTTTCACTTTGTTCAGTTGATAGTGTCCATTGATGCACAAAAGTTTTCAGTGTTGATGAAGGGCACTTCATTAATTTTTGTTGTTGTTGCCTGTGCTTTTAGTGTCATATTCAAGCAATCATTGCCAAATCTATGTAGTGAAGCATTCTTCCAGTGTTTTCTTCTATGAGTTTTATAGTTTTAGTAATTATGCTTAGGCCTTTGATTCATTTTGAGTTAATTTTTGTATATGCTGTTAGCTAAAGGTCCAACATCATGCTTTTGTATATAGAGAGCCAGTTTTCCCAGCACCATTTGTTGAAAAGACTGTCCTTTCCCCATTGAATGGTTTGGCACCCTTGCTGAAAATCATTTGACAATATATGTGAGGACTTACTTCTGGGATCTCTCTTCTATTCCATCGGTCTTTATGTTTGTCTTTATGTTGATACCACAGTGTTTTGATTACTATAGATTTGTAATAAGTTTTATATTCAGAAAATGTGAGACTTCCAACTTTATTCTTTTTTTTCAAGATTGTTTTGGCTATTTGGGGTCCCTTGAGATTTCATATGAATTTTAGGATAGATTTTTTTTTTTTCTATTTCAACAAAACCTTATTGGGATTTTGATAGGGATTACACTGAATCTGTAGCTTGCTTTGCGTAGCATTGACATCTTAAAAGTATTGAGTTTTCAATTCATGAACCTGGATGCCTTGCATCTAATATTTTTTAATATATATTCCCTGTTGGCAAGAGTATACCTTTGGATGTAGCCAGACAGATTTGCTACTGGATTCTTGCTCTGCTGCTTACCTCATTGTTCAGCTTTAGATAAGTGTCTTTGGAGTCTCTGAGCAAAGTGTTCTTGTCTTTACATGGAAGTTGTGGAACACTGTAAGTTGTGTATCAAGGGTCTAGCAGAGGGTGTGTGACACCTTTTTCTTTATCCCCTTCTGCCTTCCTTGGACATCTGTATGTACCTCAGCTTTGTCCTCTGTGATTTAACCAACACTTTGCCTGTTATCTCTCCTATTTTTAGATTGAACACTGGCCCAGAACACCTGCTCCAACTGAAACCTTATATCCACCGTCTCATTCAGTTTATTCAACTCAGGTGCTGACTCCAGTTTCAGGTCAATGATAGGTGCAGTCCATCTTTCTGTAGAGATCATTGCCCAGCCCAGTGGTGGGCCACCTGGGATCCAGCACTTGGAGGAGAACTGTGGTCTTAAACAAACATCATCACTGGGTGACAGGGAAGGAAGTATAGGGTGACTTTAAAGGGTAACTCAATCATTAATGCTACTTCTGAGTTAATGGTTTAATCATACCATATGCTTGTGTAATGTTTTATATTTTCCAAATTATTTTTTTACCCTGTGGATCTCAAAAGGTGAATCAACACCAGAAACACCTGAGGAACTTGTTAAAAACTGTCTGGGGGCCCCACACCCAATCTCGTGAGTCAGGATTCCTAGGACAGTGGCTAAGGAATTTGTGTTTTTAACAACTTCCTCAGCTAAATCTCCAGCGACTGACCTGGCACTGGTCCATAGACAGGCCTTTGGGAACCTCTGACCCATGCCCTCTGTCAGTTCTAGAATCTCATTTTCAAAATCTGATGGGATTTAAAGATCTGTACAGCTAATGTCATTATGGAGCATTGTACCACAGAAGGCAGGTTTTGTCTTGACTCCAGCCTCATCTTGTTCTGTATTTCAGGGACCTTAGTTCCACAGTTCTCTTTAGCATTTCTCCCGCAGTAGAGGTAGGCACCTCATTGCTCTGCTGTACCTCAGTGTTTTTAACAAGGACATGAAATCTGGGTTTTGTTTTGCTTTTGCTTATATTACTGTGGACATTTGTCCTGATTGGGTCATATAGCAGCAAAGCCTCAGGATCTTTGTTTTTTAAAATACAAATTCTGACTCCCTAGACATTTCAGTTTGTTTTAAGAAGTGTTATGGGATGTGCTTTACTGCCTTCAGGAAACACAAACAATTCTGGAAGCTAAATTTATTTTTTTGTCCCTATTGAAAAACTGCACAAAAATGCAAGGTAGGTCAGCATTTATTATGTGCCCAAATGAATTGAACATATAGCTGAGTTTACAGTAAGGAGTGATCAGTGTGAGCTGGAAGATTTCAGGGTTTCATGTGGACTGATGATGACAACAGCAAAAATACTGTTAGTATTTATCAAGTTCTTACTGTGTCTCAGGCCTTGTGCTCATAAGCATTTTGCACATGTGATCTATTTAACCATAACGGCTGCTCCCTTCTACAATCTTCTCTATCTTGATAAAGGTCAACTTCATCCTCTCAGTTACTTACGCCAAAAATCCTGGAGTCGTTCTTGACTTTTCTTGTTCTCCTGCTCAGCCCATTCATCAGCCGAAGCTGCCAGTTCAGTCCTCCCACCCAACAGCTGTCTGCTTCTCACCATCTGTACTGCTGCCACTTGGTTCAAGACCCCATCACCCTCTCTTGCCTGGATTATTGCAGTGGCCTTACCTCCATCCTTCCCATCTTAGTTCCTTGGAGCCTTTCCTCATCACCGCAAACAGAATGGCTAAGTCAGATCTCACTCCTCTGCTTAGAACTGTCCAGAGTGAAAGTCAAATCCTTCCTGTGGCCCATCAGTCGCTCCCGGATCTGAGCCCACTACCTTTCTAACCTGTGTCCTTGCTGTCTTTGTATGTGCCAGGCTTGCTCCCAATTCCAGTCCCTGATTGGAGCTCCTTCCCCTCCTCCCTCTCCCTTCCTGTCTATCTGTGTGGCTCATTTCCTCATCCTTTTCTTCAGGTTATTTCCTTAGCCACCCTACCCTTCCGTTAACGCCCATACCAGCACCTCCATGTCCCCAACCTTTCTGATCCTGTCCCATGATAGCAGTCGCTTTGAACAAGTTATGTAGACCCTACCCAAATTCAGTTGCATTCTGCCTATCCACATTACCAACCACAACTACTAAGAAGAACCAAAAGATGTTCCTCTGTATTACATGACTTCTTCTGCCAGAATACGTGTCCTGTGAGAGCAGGACCTTTTCCAGGGCCTTTCATTACTGCATCTTTGATCTAGAGTAGTACCTGGAATGTAGTAGTCACGTATAAGTATTTGTTGAAAAAATAAAACCTCCCTTACATATGATGAAACAGATTGTGAGGGTTTAAGAAATGTGCCTAGAGGAGCAGAGTGAGTACATGGCTAAGCCAGGATTTGAACTTAGGTCTTATGTCAATGTCTGCATATTTAATATCACAAGAAAGGGGACGGAAAAGACATTGCAGGGAGGGAACTCCAAGAAGGAAGCTAGGGAGGTTGGAGTGGCTCAGGTGTATTTGAGAAGATTTTAAGGTGGTCTTAGTGGTTTTGGTTGGTAAGGTGGATAGGTAGAATGCAGCTAAATTTGGGTAGGGCCTTAAATGCTGTATTTAGAGGCTTGAGAAGTTGTACTCTAAATTGGGTATAATAATAATTCTTATCATATAAGGTTATCAAAATTCAAATACTTAAAAGGCATTTAGAAAGTGCTTGACACCTACAGAATGCTCAGTAAATGTTGCAATGTAGAGTATATTGACAGCAAAGCAAACCCAGGCTACTGTTACCAGAGTAGAAATTTATAGTGTTTTGGACTCATATAAATGATTTCTAGAGCGTTCCCAATTTCAGATTTTCATTTCTTCAAAACTAAAGAACCTTGTGAGTAAATAAATTGTACTACATTCAGCTGTTTAAGTGGAAGATGGTTCAGTACTTGTGAAAGGGGAAAACAGGGAGATTTTAGAGTCATGTATTTAACTTTAGTTTTCCTATTATTAGAATATTGAATTATTAGAATATGTTGAAGCCAGTATTATTAGAATTATTAGAATTATGTTGAAGCCAGTAGCTTCCAATCCTATTTGTGCATGACAACTCCCTTCTAAAATTCTAGATTCCAGGGCTCCTCCAGGTCCTCTGAACCAGAATCTCTGCGGCTAGAGTCCAGGAAGCAAGGTATAAACATCTGTTAGGTAATTTTGAAAATGTATGGTCAGATTTGGGAACTGCTGGGCAAAACAGCCCCAAACTTGTTAACTTTTTTTTTAGTGAAAAGGAGTATTTACCTTTTTGCTCAGAAATCTGTTGTGAAGACTTAAGAACCCTTTCTACTTGTACTACACTTTCATGGAGGGCCTCAGGCCTGTGCTTAAAGGGGAAACTCCGTGGCTAAAATGTGACAGGGGTTGTAAATGCAAATAGAATAAATGGTGGCTGGGCACAGTGGCTCACGCCTGTAATCACAGCACTTTGGGAGGCTGAGACGGGTGGATCACGAGGTCAGGAGATTGAGACCATCCTGGCCAACTTGGTGAAACCCTGTCTTTACTAAAAATATTAAAAAATTAGCCGGGCGTGGTGGTGTGCGCCTGTGGTCCCAGCTACTTGGGAGGCTGGGGTGGGGGAGTCGCTTGAACCTGGGAGGTGGAGGTTGCAGTGAGCCAAGACCGTGTCACTGTATTCCAGCCTGGCGACAGAGCAAGACTCCATCTAAAAAAAAAAAGAATAAATTGGTGAGGCTTCTTGCCCCTAGAGATGATGAGGATTCTGGTTATACAGGAAAGACTGCAGGAGAAACAGGTTGGTTCACCTTCAATGACAAGGGTCAGAGAAGTTATGCTTTAATCACCAATGACTGCTCATACTGAAGTCTGGGAACCAGCACTTCTCTCCCAAACTGTGGGGTTGATGGTGAAATGAGGCTTCAGGTTGCTGATGACACATCATTCTGCAATAGGTGGGGCCGTGCTCAAGAGCATAATACAGATCTCTTACAGCTTTCTCTTGCCTTCTGTTGGCCAAAGTAGGCAATACCTTTTTTTCCTCTGTAAGAATAAAAGCAAAACTTAAAGCTGTTTACTCCTAGCTGAGGAAAGAGAGAAAGAAATTGTGATGTCTGATTTGCCATCCTATCGTGATATCCTTGCTGCTTTCCAGTTTTGCAAATGTATGGGCTTTTAATCTTAGCAGCTAGAATATGGATGAGAAGGTGCACAACTCTGGACGTTATTTTAACTAGCATGAGCCAAGAGCAACAGCAGGAAATCTTAGCAGGCAGGGCATTCTTTTAGCTGAGCTGTATTCTGGCACCCTTGAGCCCATGCTCCTCAAGGGTACTTTACCTGGAAGCTTTTACTGGCCTCCCCCAAGCCAAGAGCCATGTCACCCATTCTTCTGTGCCTAGCTTCATACTTATTAGGTCGATAGATACGTAAGTGGTATGTCATTGTCAATGGATGAATATAATGTATACCGTTATATAGTAAAGGAACACAAAGTACTTTGAAGGTTAAGTTTTAGAGTAAAGTTAGAGGGGAAAAGAGTCATAGATTATGGCTTTGAGTGTGTTGTTAGATTTGCCGCTTCCAGTGGAAGAAGAAAAACATTCCAAGCAAGAGAACTGAATAGCAAAAACATAGAGGTGGGGGGCATACAGGGTGGCCATGTAGATATTTTCAGCCCAACTGAGATACCTATGTATCATAACTGATCATTATCATTAATACAACATTCAAATAAAAAGTATAAAGGACAATGACCTAACTATTAGCATTTTGGGACCCCAGTGGGACATCCATTTTGCTCTTAACTAGTGTTGTAACCTTAGGCAAATCACTTAACTTCTGGGTTTGTAAAGTGGGGGCGTGAGAAGAGATTATCTCCCTTAAGATCTCATGTTCTGATTGTGAGTCTAAGTGGGTGGTTAACACCCAAAACACCACACAGTGCTGTCTGTACAAGGGAAGAAAAAAATGTTTCTTTGAGGCGTAAACCAAAAGTGTCAGTAAAATGCGATTGGGAGTGGTGGTGTGAAGTTTTGATGTTATTTGGGGGTGGTATGCCTGGGATCATGTCCAGTCTGCTCTGCCAGTCAAACATTTGAGGTTTCCTTGGGTTATGTGGGTAACTAGCAGGGGCCAAATGGGAAGAAAGTGCCACACTTGATTGTAAGCCGTGTCTGTGCATGGGTCCCACCAGTGATGTGAGGCTGGAGGAGCTGCCGCGTTTTCCTAGGCCTGTCCAGTTCTACCCTTAGTCTGACTCTAAGAAGGATGAAGAGGAGAGTTGCCCGTTACAGGAAGGAGGAGCAGGAGAGCTGCTGGAAGTTAATGAATTTGTCTAAAGTTAACAAATTTGGGTTAGGTTGGGTTCTTTTGAGCAGATGAAGCCAGTAATGTTTGTGTTTTGTTTTTATTTCTAATTTTTAAAAAGCTGTGTGTAAATTTGAGAACCTGTGACAGTAGAAAAAAATGAAGCAACTTGGATTCTAGTTCTGATTCTCTTGAAACAGTCATTTGACTGCAGGCAAATGCTTACTTTCCTGTCCTGAGACTTTTTTCTTGTCTGTTTATTGGAGAGAGGTGTCTCTTTCTTGTCTCTTTGGAGATTTTTTATGGATCGAATGAACCTATAAGGGTTTGGGGAATAGTAAATCCTTCAATAAATGTAATTATGTTAATACTGACATTTTATAATAAAGAAAATATTCAGACAAGTTCTTTGGGTCTACCTGTGGTTTTTAGAAAGTTGATGGTGTGTGTGTGTGTGTGTATATATATATATGTGTGTGTGTATATATATATAAAACTTGCTTACTTGCTAACAAGAGGTCAGTTTTCACTGTTGGGTGTTCTGTTTGTCTCAGAGTCATCATAACTACAGTTTCTGCATCCCACTCTTATTCATTAACTTGGAAATGCAAAGAAAGCAGTAATTTCCCATGATCATATTTTTTATAAGAAAATGGGATTTTTAATTAAAAAATTATCTGGGCATGGTGGTACATACTTGTAATACCAGCTGCTTGGGAGGGTGAAGTGGGAGGATCGCTTGAGCCCAGGAGATTCAGCTGCAGTAAGCTGTTGATTGCACCTCTGCATCCCAACCTGGGCAACAGAGTGAGACCCTATCTCAAAAAAATAAATAAATAAATAAAAATAAAACAAACAAAAAACAACAACAAGAAGAAAATGGGGTTTTTGGTGTTCTTGTTATTTTAGAAAATGCTGTATATCATATTAAGTGGTCATTCTTTTTTCCTTTTTTTCTTCAGGTAAAGATCTTTAGTGTTGTGAAATTCTTAAAAATAATCAAGCCAAATTAATTAGTGGGCATCTGCAGTTAAAAGTGGTTTAAGTTTCCTTTTCATATTTAGCACTCAGTTCATACTTGAAACATTCCGAATCCAGTATGTTTAAAGAAGAGTCTTCCCCTCAGTGCCCTGGAGTTTGCTCCCTGTGCCTAGTGAATTGAAATGGTATCCCTCTGGAGGCAAAACCTTCTAAAGAAGTACATTATGGGAAAACATTTCTTGAGGATTCATCCTAGCATTACTCCTGGATTTGAGTTTCCAGGAAATTTTGTTTTCTGAAGAATCGAATGAGCTAGCCAACAAAGCTGGGACAATTATGAGTCAAACCAGACAATTAAAAAGTATGGAGCCCCATCTGCTCCTGTCCTCTTTTCTGCTTTTTAATTTAGTGACCTTGAAAGTTGTACCACAAAGTTTCTTGTTTTACTTCAGGACAAGCTTATTGCTGCAGAGGGACATAGAATTTGGACTTGACACAGTGGAGCCAGTATTTTTAATATTTTTTTTCACCCACCAGATCATTGTGCTGGCCTGTCCTTGTGGGATTGCTTTATTTCGGTGACAGTTCCTGAGTAGTTGGACTGACACTCTGGTACTTTGTCTTTATTCTATCAAGCCCCCAAGAAGATGGCAGTATGGGAAGCTTTGGGGAGGCCCCCTCAGAAGAGGACTGTACTGACCCCTCAGCAGGACACTTCAGTCTGGGAGGGAAGAGTCCTTGGGCACAGTCTTGATGTGGGCAGGGACATCTGCAGTGAGAGGATCCACAGCCCTGGGCTCCCTGTCTCAGATACCGGTCAGGGGGGCACAGTCTCAGATGAGTGACTTGCTGCCTAGGCCCACCTTGGAGAATCAGTCTA
This sequence comes from Pongo abelii, assembly GCF_028885655.2. Classification (NCBI taxonomy): domain Eukaryota; kingdom Metazoa; phylum Chordata; class Mammalia; order Primates; family Hominidae; genus Pongo; species Pongo abelii. The sequence goes on from NC_071985.2 coordinate 16,787,126, forward strand.
AGTTTAGGGTTATCAACTCAGGGCAGAGCATGTGTCACAGGCCTACGGTATATAGATTCTGGAGTTGGAAGAACTCTCAAGCAGTGGGTTACGGCAGGGGCCCATGGCCTGTTAGGAACCGGGCTGCACAGAAGGAGGTGAGCAACAGGCGAGCATTACTGCCTGAGCTCTGCCTCCTGTCAGATCAGCTGCAGCATTAGATTCTCATAGGAGCACAAACCCTACTGTGAACTGCACATACATTTAGGTTGAGCACTCTAATGTCTCATGATCTGAAGTGGAACAGTTTCATCCCAACCCACCCACACTACCCACCCCACTCCAGGCTGTGAAAAAATTGTCTTCCACGAAAACAGTTCCTGGTGCCAAAAGTGTTGGGGACCGCAGGGTTAGAGGATCCCATGAGAGGTGTACACACCATCTGGCATGCTTTTTGAGGAGTTAGACTCAGATGCTGCCAGGCACCAGGGTCCCAGGTAGGATGACAGATACAGGCCTGGGGAGGCCGGGTCTGTGTTTTCCTGCAGCACAGTCCACTTTAACTGGCGTTCAGTATTGGCACTACAGGGACTAGGAGAGTCTTAGGCACTTCTCAGAGAGGTTAGGAAGTGGAATATTGGTCTAGAACCTAAGGACAACCTTTTAATTGATTTCCTCAGTTGCAGTTTTGCCAGCAGCTTGGTCTGTCCCACTTCTCAATTTGCCTTCCTCTCTCGGCTCCTCAAAGCTGTTTTTAATTGGGCACAAGTTATTCCTCAGTGAGATGGAAAGAACACTAGCTAAGGACTGGACATACGCACAGGAGTAAATTGCTCCACCCTGCCTATCCAGGCATCTGCTTGCTCAGGTGTCAGGTGGTGATTAGACTCATAGTTTGCATCTGTGGTGTTAAATTTTCTGGAGTACTTATGTGTGCTTCCTCACTTGTCCCACAACATTTATCTAAGTGTGCTAAGCAGACGTTATTCCCATTGTGCAGATGAAACTGAAGTAAGTGGCCTGCTGAGGGTCCCAGCGTCAGTTGTGTCTCCAGAAGTGTGATGCAAAGCTCTTAATTCTTAATCTTTTGTACCATCTACCGCATGAGCAGCCTTGCAGTGCACCAAGCGTCTCGTGGGGCGTAAGGCCTGTGAAAATATATTTGAGTATAAAATATTATTGGCCGGGTGTGGTGACTCATGCCTGTAATCCCAGCACTTTGGGAGGCCAAGGAGGGCGGATTGCCTGAGGTCAGAAGTTCCACACCAGTCTGGCCAACATGGTGAAACCCTGTCTCTACTAGAAATACAAAAAAAAAAAAAAAAAATTTGCCAGGCTTGGTGGTGGGTGCCTGTAATCCCAGCTATTCAGGAGGCTGAGTCAGAGGAATTGCTTGAACCAGGGAGGTGGAGGTTGCAGTGAGCCGAGATTGTGCCACTGCACTCCAGCCTGGGCAACAGAGCAAGACTCCGTCTCAAAAAAAAAAAAAAAAAGCTATTATTATTCTAACAAAAGTAATTTCTGTTGCGTGGGAATAAAGGGCAGTATTTTTGTAAATACCTGCCATAAAAAAAACATTAAATTAATCAACAGTAGGTATTGTTCATTCAATATTAATATCCATTTTCTTCTTTATCTTACTGTGGGACTTTAAAAGGGAGAAGAAGAAGCTAACAGTCCTCTTTTTATACAAGGAAAAATATATGTTCTGTGTGATTTAAACATCCATTGGTTTTATGAAGGATTTAAAAAAATATTTGTTATATTTATTGAATTTAAAGTTTATTTGTATATACGTAAGTTAGCATACATATACAGTTACGTAATTTGGACACATTAGAAAAATACAAGAAAGAAAGCAGAAAGCATGCATAAGGCTATTTATAAGAGCTAACCATTATCTTAATATGGGGGTGTTTCTTTCCTGTATTTTTATGTATATAGATTTTTAACATACTTTGTTTTATGCTTTATATAAAGCTTTCTGTATATGGCTGTTTACACATAATATTATATTATAAATCCTCAAGTTGATGCATATTCTTAAAAAATTGGGATTGTGCAGTATTTCATTTTATATATGTACTATGTTTATCCCTGACCACTGACTGTTAAGACTGTTTCCGATTTTTCATTCCTGTAGTTTTGGATGAATATTTTTCTATGTAAGTTTTTTATTATTATAAGTCTCTTATTTTCTTGGGTAGATTTTTCAGATGTAGAATATTGAGCCAAATGATTTGAACAGTTTTATAGGACTTAATATATATTACCTTATTGATGTTCAAAGAGTGCTGCCAGTTTGCATCTGTCTGTAGCATGTGGGATATGCATCCCCCAGACCCTCACCGGCATGGGAGTGTGTTTGTGTGTGTGTGACATGCATGTGTGACACACTCATGGACTTTTGTAACTTGCTTGGTCAGAAGTGGTATACTATTGTTTTAACTTCACCTCTACTATGACTCATTATTCATGTGCATGTCTTACCCAGCTAAGCTTCCTGAGGATTAGGAAGCTCTTTCATTCATCTTTCATCCTCCTCCTACCAACAGTATCCAGTACAGTGCCTAGTAGAACTGAATACGTTGATTTACTGAAGTAACGAGGGTTTTTTTATATCAGACAATAAACCACATAAAACTGTTCAGCAAAACTCAGTATCTTATAATTCAAGTAAACATGGGAACAGTGCAAAGATGGCTTTCAGTGTGTGTGAGTAGTGAATGGAGTTTGTTGTGTATTTGCTGCTAAAATTACTGTTTTTAAAAAATCAAATACTAGACTGTTGTATGGATTGGCAGGATTTTCTTTTCATGTCCTTTATGCTAAGTTGAAAGGAAGCATCTTCAGATTTGAAGGCTTTGTGTTTACTTGTTGCATTTTAATAAAGAATACAGTGATGGTACATGCTTTGTACAGTTTTAGTTCAATTTTTAACAATATTGATTGATGTTAGTTTCATTGAACACCGTAATACAGATATTTTGCAAGAGTTTTCACTGTGGGTTCAATGGAAAATAATATCATTGAGAACAGAGTGTTTTTAGGAAGGATTGTGTTTTTTTTAAGGCTCCAGCCTGCCAGTTTTCGTTATAAAATGCTCATGTTCTCTTCTTTGCTACCCACTGTCACTAAACATTCATTTAAAGAACAGGACAGATTATGTTTTATGATTTCTAAATGAAATTAATAAGTACAGTCTATATTGGTTGACATTAAGTAGAAATTCTTTTCTCCTTTTGCTGTGTTTTCCTCAGACACAAATGCCTCTGCTTAAATTATTAATTGGAATGACTGATTTCCTGCTGTGCCATCTGTAATTCAGGGGTCACATTGCTGAAAAGATGTATTAACTAATAACCTCCTGAGAGAAGGAGGTGAGGGCTATCTCTTTTTATCTCTTTCTGATTTAAAAAGATTTAATGGGAAGCAGTCAATACTCACAGCTGTTCTTCTGTCTCCTTCAAAAAACTCCATGATCAAAATTGTCTATTTAACAGAACAGCCCTTTGTTTATTCTATTTTTGACTTACAGAATGATGGGCAGGGCAGCAGTTTACTACCAGAAATTGATTCTTGTTCTTTATTGACATACAGGAAGTTTAAAACTTTACAAAAGCCGTATTCTAATACAGTATAAAGTCTCTCAAATAATTTCAAATGTAAGTTGTAGTTGGGAAGAGAATAGTGCCTTCCTGGAGATTGTTTTGGGCAACTCGCTCAGCTTCTAAAAGCTTTTCTTTGTCTCTTGGAGAATCAGCTTAAACACTGCAGTCAGTTACTGGTTTGTGTTCTCTTATTCTTTGTGTGTAAACAGTGAGCAGTCATCCCATATTTTGTAAACCTGACTGTTTCCTTTACTGTGTTCCTTTGGAATAGTTATGGGTTTCATTCATTTGCTCAATTTCAAATCAGTATGTTTATCAGTAAATATACACTCATATATTACATTTTCAGCTATTTCATGGCTTTGGGTCCCGTTGAATCTTTAGAATAATCCTTTGAAATAGATACAGTTATTCCCACTTTACAGATAGGAAACTGAGGCTCCGAGATTACAGATGGCTTTACCATCATCTCAGCAGCGTGTGGTAGAGCTGGATGCTTGCCGAGGGTCCATATGCCAGGACATGTCTATGTCTTCACCATGCTTAGAGTTTAGAGGAGGATAGCAGCAAATAAACTGGTATAGAATAGGCTGGTGTAACTTAGAGTAAAAAAGAAAAAAAAAAAAGGCACAATGCTATGGGGGCCAAAAGTAAGATCACTTAGACCCAACCTTAAAGTTTGAAAAGGCTTTTTAAAAACATGATATGTGAACTGAGGTGTGATGGATAACACCTCTTAGCAAGGCAGGAAATAAATACATCTTGAAGAGATGTGGGCAGAGGTAGTGGCATGTACAGAGGATAAGAACATGAAGGTCAACACATGGGAGCATAGAGGGTGGAAATCGAGCAGCTGCACAAGGGGCTGGAACTCACGGACCAAATCATGAGTGGCCTGTGCTGCCTTAAAGCAAGCAGCTTTATTCAGAGGGAAATAAGGAACTGTGGAAGGGTTTCATTATAATCCAGGAGAACTATGATAGTGGTTCTAACTCTGGTTGTGGCAGTCGAGATGGAGAAATTGACATGGATATGAGGAGTATTTGGAAGGTAAAATGGGCAGGATTGAAGGTGGGCTGTGAAAGGAAGGCAGGATGAGCACTGGGTGTTTGGCTTGGGCACCTGAGTGGTTGGTGGTGCCTTTCCCTGAGCCGGGCAGAGGAGGAGCAGATTTGGGTGCAGGGAGGGGTAGGCGGGAGGACCTAGACTATCTTCGTGCAACTTGGAAATGTCGACTGTGAGACATCTTTGGGCTTGTGGATAAGGATTTATGAGTCATCAGCATAGAGATGGCATATGAGACTACGAGGATGGCACAAGGGAATGTATAAAATTAAAAGAGAAGGCAGGCTAGGGTAAACTCTGAAAAACATCAGCATTTAAAGACAACCTGAGGAGGAGGAGGAGCCAGCCAGGAGACCAAAAGAGACAAATGAGAATCAGTGTGCTCCATGCATGTGTTATGATAATGTGTCGACTCAGGACTTTGGAATACTTTGGTCTGCAGTCATTTCAATTTAAATGGATGGATATAGGTTAATGATGATTGTCAACCGAGTGTCAGGCATGACTGGGAGTAGAAGCAGTGACTGTGACAGACCAGGACCCCACTCAGATGGAGTTTACCAAGCTGCTTTACTTACAGAGTCACTCAAGAGCTCCATTTAACAAACCTTTGATTGGGCCCTTTCCTTCACTATGAAGTACAAATCAGTGTAAAGGAAACTCATAATATGGGTTTCTTGTGGAGACTAAATCCTTCAGGGTTTCTTTATTGAGGTCCTGCTTTACTCCAATGAAAAAATTCTTAACTACATCAAGGAGATCAGCTTTTCTGGGATATCACTTGAGAAATTCCTCCAAATAGCACGTGGAGTACTTTAAAAATTAGTTGGCCTAACACCAGTGTGAACTTTCCAGCAAGAAAAGATTTTATTGCCCTTCGCAGATCATAGGTTACCCCTATGTTATAAAACCCCGAAGAGGAGAATTCTGCTGGTTTTTATGTTCTCATGTTCAAAAATATTTATCTCTGGTACCACCCCAGTGTTTAATTCAAGATAGATGTTTAAGTACTTATTTTCATGTTCAGATCTATCAAAAACTTACCAGGCAAAAATATTATTGAACTTGTATATCAATTTATTGCCATTATTATTTAATAGTAGATACTCATCAAATTGTCTTACAGCTTTGATTTTCATATTCTACTGTAATAGGAATGTGGGTTAATGGGTTGTTTTATAGCTATTTGGTTATAATTTTACTTAATACCAGGCTTAGTTTTTGGTAAATGCATTTTAGGTGATCAGACCTCAAGTGCGAGCAGCACTTCAGCTCAGTGATTGTCTTCTTGGCAACAGAGAGAGGGTAAAAGTGGGATCAGTTTGTTCTTCCTTTTATTCCCTGTCCTATTATCCATATTAGTATTAGAGCTGTTGGGATACTGGCATGAAAAATAAGCATTTTTTTTTTTACTATAGTTATACTTGTGTTATAAATCTGCTATATAATTTTAACCATTTTTTCCCTTGAATGGGGCTCGTAATTTGTGCATTTTGTGGTTTTCAATCCATTTGCTACAGCTGCAGTCCTGATAAGTGGCTCAATTATAACTATAATATTGGTCTTAAAGACTCACTGATGTCTCATGGAAAACTTTGAAAAACATCTTATTTAAAGACAATTATGCTTAAATATCAAATGCTCTCCATTTCTTTTCTATCCCTTTAAAATTATTACCAAGACAGTTAGCATGAGAACAGCTCCTTCATGCTCTAAAATTCTTCAGTTTTGGTCGGTGGCCTTCCCTAGCCCTTCCTCACTTGGGGGCACCCCACTACCTGTGGGGTTTCCATCTGGGTTTTTAAAGTGCTTGCAGAGTGTTGGTGATAATTATTTATTTTTACTGGGGAGCAAAAGCTGTAGAATTTCATGAAATGCAAGAATAATTGGAAACTATGGGGAGAGGGTCAGTGCCCCTCACAGTAAAAATTAGCTTAAAGAACAGAAAGAAAACTGTATGTAGACAAAATCTAGAGATCCATTTTAATTAGATCATTCGAAGGCAAACTCTGTCTTCTCACCACCCTCCAGATGGTCAGAATCTAGGTTTAGGAAATTACCTTGAAGAGAGGATATTCATGTTGCTGACAAGGTCACAGGCCTCGTATAGAAGATTAGTCTGTCATCTTTATAAAGTTCTAGGGAAGGTATTAAATGAGTCTCTGATTTTCCTTGATGTTTGTTTTTTCTCAAGCTATACCAGCTTAGAAGTATGAGTCCATTTAACTATTCACTTAGGAAAGCAGTTAGTATCCTTGTGCTTTTAATTAGAATAAGGCAGGAGGGAGCAAGTGGTACCAGTGGCACTCACCATATACATGTACAATGAGGATCCAGTTTATTCTATATCTTTTTAATATTTTGTTTCATAGCACGTTTGCTTTCTAAGGAAAAATACCATGGCCTTTTTGTTTGAGGACTCTGCATTTGCCAGTCTGCAACTCTCATAACTGGTTTTTTACAATCTGTTAGAATGACAAAATGATGTAAAATCACAGAGGGGGAAGGACAGGTGCGATTCACCGCTGCTCACGAAGAAGAAGGCATGTGTGGGCCCTCGCTTCATATGGCTTCTTCTCTAACTCGGACACGAAGCTGAGGTGGCCTTTTGACCAGGTCTTTCGATTGCACGGTTTCCATGTGCCATCCAGTTTTGGAGTGGTACCATTCACGGGCAGGCATCCAGAGCCCCAGGAAGCTGGCTGCATGCCACCTACAGAAAATGGAGCTCTGCAAACAGTCAGCTGCTTAGCCACACTCAAAAGAGGACAGAGACTGGTGGCAGGATTGGCCGTTTTATTACCTACCATGTTTGGGAATGGGCCTTGGGTCTACTAGAGGAAGCTGCCGAGATGCTTAGAAGATGAAGTATGGCATTCTTTTCTTTGTATACAATTAGAAGACATGTCTGTAATCACCTCATTTGGTTGGTACGAAAGTGGGGGTGGGAAGCTCTCTTTTCAGAGCAGAATAGTTGCTGAATTTTGTGTTCACCTGTTGTAAGGATTTGGGTAAATCCCATGGAGCAAATAGTGTCCTGCAAAGTGTTAACAACCATTCATAGGTATTTGACTTTATAATGAGTGGTTTTCTACAAAGTTATATCAAATAAAACTTTTGTGGTTACAATATATTGTACAATATATTCCTATAACCACCAGAATTTTTCATTTAAATATTTTCTAATATAAGGGCTTACTGCCTAGTATATTTGTATAGTAATTTGTTAATTTAATAATATTTATTAAACATCTACCACATACTAGAAACAGCTCCACGCACCGTAGATAAAATGGGGAAGAAAACAAACATAGTCTGGATTCACAGAGCTTTCTCCTGGGGAGAGACACACAGAGAGAAGCAGGAAGTCCTTAGAAGGCATGGAAATGGGTGTTTGGGAAGTAGAGGACACCATGGGAATATGTTGTGGAGTCACCCAGTTGGGGGGAGAGAGATGATCATGAATGGTTGTCAGTTCAGCTCAAGTAGTGGATGCTCCATTTAGAGGGAACAGCTGGGACACAAGCCTGGAGAGTGGGCTGTTTGAAGACTTGAAAGACGCTTGGTATGTCTGGGGCAGGGCGTAGAAAACAAGGGAGGAGGGAGAGAGATTAAACAACCACAGAGTTTCCACAAGCTACAGTAGAGCAAAATCTCAGGGGAGGAGTTGCAAGGAGATGGGATCCAGGCTGCATCCCAGGACCAATAATTGTGGCCAGGGGATGAGGTATTCTTAACTGGCCACGTGTTAGGTGTGGAGTTAGCCTCACACAAATTAAATGATTCTCCAAAGCAATTCAAGCCACCATTACCAGAAGAAAGGGGAGTGGATTCTAGATAGGAAATATCAGTAGCTGTCCACTAAAGCGGATGTTCTTAGCACAAACAAATTTTCAAAATTCACAACAGAAGGAATATTCTGAGATACCTTTAGGAAAGAATTTCACATGCTCTGAGTTTGCTATAGTTTTCGTCCTTTGTAGTGAACCTAATGATAAGATTCAGCATAAATTCATCTATTTTTAATTTCGTATATTATTTATATTTTAAAACCTTTATTTGGGATGGGATCTCACTTTGTTGCCCATACTGGGGTGCAGTGGTGTGATCATAGCTCACTGCCACCTCTAATTCCTGGGCTCAAGGGATCTTCCTGCTTCAACCTCCCTAAGTAGCTGATACTACAGGTGTGTACCGCCACGCCTGGCTAATTAAAAAAAAAAAATAGGTTTTTGTAGAGACGGGCTCTTGCTATGTTGCCTGTGCTCATCTCAAATTCCTGGGCTCAAGCGATCCTCCTGCCTCAGCTTCTCAAAGTGCTGGCATTATAGGTGTGAGCCATCACACCCAGCTAATCTTTATTTTTTGACTATATATTGGTGTCTTCCATTTTTTCACAAGATATGTGTAATAAATATTTTGTAACTTTAATTTCATCTGTTAAACATTGAGAAAGCTACAAATGTTAGAGGAATGTGAAAGCTCAGAAGATAGATTTTCCAGTAAGAATCTGAGTCCAGTAAATTACAATAGCTGGTCAGGTTTTCCAGGACTAATTATCATCTTATTCTTGCTAATGCTAGTTTTAATATTTGATAGTTTCTCTGGTTTATTTTGCACATCTGTTAGTTGGTGGCCTAAACTCCCAGCTTCCCTGTGGAGCATGGTGAATAGGTTACAAGTGCGAGGAGATGCCGGTTTGCTCTTCTCTCTGGGTGGTGGATTGAGCCCAAGGTGGTCAGTCTATTAACTGTGCCTCTAGTCTGAGCATGTTCCTTCTTGACTCCCTTGTGCTGTACAGATACTGGTATTTCAATATATGCCATGACACGGAAAAGAAAGGAAGGTAGGGTTTGTCCTAATTATTTGGATGGCATTTATTTTATAAATAAAAGGATAAAGGAGTTTCAAGGCAACGATTAAAGTGGTTCTTTGCATTTCATGGATGTGTTTGTTAATGTCATTTCTAGTTGGGGACTGGTTATTTACAAGAGTACAACTTTCTAGTGCATTATGCCACAAGTGACCTGTAAAATAAAGGCCCCTGGAAATAGAAAACACTGCAATTTACCCGTATGTTTGTAGACACTTGATCTAATAACTCTTCTCTTTAATTACTAACATTTTTCTTTGAATTTATTCTTTCTTTATTTAGACACAAACATTTTCAGGTGTTACATATTTTCCAAACTCATGACAGGCTGTCTTACTCATTGGCAGAAGAATGAAAGAACCACTTTACCTCCTCTGAACAAAAGCTATAATATAGCCAGTTTTTTTCGCCCTTCACCAAAGCATAAGGAATATTAATAACTGTAATTCGGTTTGAAAATGTAAAAATCCCAACTAGCTAAACAGCATAAAAACTCTTTCTAGTGGACTCTTAATGGCTTTGAGATGAGCATGTGGGGATGTCTTAGAATAGCAGATATTTTTCTTACGGTGGCAGTTGCTTTTCCTCTACCATAAAAAAAAAAAAAAAATTTAGTCTAGGGATGATAACGTATTGTCTACTCTCAGAGCTGTTCCATAATGGAAGAAATAAAATGATATTTTAGGATATGGCAAACAAAGTGAAAATGAGTAGCCAGATACTGACATGCACAGAACAGAACAGACACACTATCCCATGGTTTTCAGAAAGATAAGATAAATGACTGCATCTTACCTAATTCTCTTAGAATTATTATGTTTAAAAGGATCAAGGATGACTGAATTTAATTTCCTATACAGTTTAGGCTATTATCAAATCCATTCCTGGAGACTGAAAAACTGACAACTGAGGTACAAGAAAACAACTTCTTACCCAGTATCTCACTACTGCAATGTATTTGATGTATCAGATACCAGATCCTTGAAGACCTCTTCCCCCTTAAAGGAGGATCTGTGTGAGTTCTAATTTGAGTACAAGTGATCACTATGAAAGCTCTCTTGTTAATGTCTTGTGTTGACCCTTTTGCTGTGGGACATTTTGAGTTCAACTGTTTTGAAAGAAACTAAACTAATAGTACTGAAACCCATTATATACATGACTTGTGCTACTCTTATAGCCAATTCATTCATTGAAATACTTCATGAATCCCTAGTTAAAGCCAGGCTACCTTAATAGTTAATGCTGGTACACAGCTGAAAGGCATGGTTCTTGGCTTAGAGGAACTTGAAGTCAGTAAGTTGGTAAACAGCAATTAGAGATAAGGAAAATTACTCTGTTGGATATAGACGGAGTGCTGTGGGATCACAACATTCTTTGCCTAGATGCAATTAGGGTGGGAGACATCCTAGGAAAGTTTCTCAGATGAGTTAATACCTGATTGTATGGTGTGAATTTTATCTAGCTATGTAGAGAAGGAAGAGGGTGTTCCAGGGAGGAGTGTTACGAACAGTGCTGTGGATCATGAAACTTCGTGGGCAGAAGCAGAGGGGAAAGACAGATACGAAATTTATCGTAGAATGTGTTCAACTTGAAGCATATTAATTGCTAATGGCTACTTCCTATCTTTTAATTCAGGTGAAGGAAATACTCATGACCAACCAGATGTCTTAAGGAATGCTTTTGAAAAGAGCAGAGGCGTACAACATTATTACAACAGAGAAGCAAGTTGGCTTTGAAGAAACTGTATTCTGAGGATGTTGTTTGCTTTGGGCTAAAAAAAAGAAAAAATACGACTACAGACAAAGCCTTTATATCTGCAAGTATTATGGCGTGGTCAATAGCAATGTAATTAGATTTACATCAGCCTTCCTGGTGAGACTTGGAGGCTCTTCCTTGGTAGACATGAGTGACCCAAGGCAGTCACAAGAAGAGAAGCACAAGCTAGGCAGAACCTCTTCAAAGTTCAAGGATCCCCCTAGAATCATGCAGTCAGATGATTATTTTGCTCGGAAATTTAAAGCCATTAATGGCAACATGGGACCCACTACTTCTTTAAATGCCTTGAATTCCAATGAGACTGGTGGTGGTGGTCCGGCTAATGGTACCCCAGCTGTGCCCAAGATGGGTGTGAGAGCAAGGGTGTCTGAATGGCCTCCTAAAAAGGACTGTTCCAAGGAGCTAAGCTGCAAGGCACTGTGGGAAAGCCGGTCTCAGACCAGTTATGAAAGCATCACCTCCGTCCTGCAGAATGGGCAGAGTGACCAGAGTGAAGGTCAGCAAGATGAGCAGCTCGATCTGGACTTCGTGGAGGCCAAGTACACAATCGGAGACATCTTTGTCCATTCCCCCCAAAGAGAACTTCACCCCATAAGACAGAGGAGCAATAGCGATGTCACTATCAGTGACATTGATGCCGAAGATGTCTTAGACCAAAATGCAGTCAACCCCAACACCGGGGCTGCCCTGCACAGGGAATATGGAAGTACTTCATCCATCGACAGGCAAGGCTTATCTGGTGAAAACTTTTTTGCTATGCTCAGAGGGTACCGAGTAGAAAATTATGACCACAAAGCAATGGTCCCTTTTGGGTTCCCTGAATTTTTCCGCTGTGACCCTGCAATCTCTCCGAGCCTTCATGCAGCAGCACAGATTTCTAGGGGAGAATTTGTCCGCATCTCAGGATTAGACTACGTGGACAGTGCCCTCCTGATGGGGAGAGACAGGGACAAGCCTTTCAAACGGAGGTTGAAATCAGAGTCGGTGGAAACATCTCTCTTCCGAAAGCTTCGAACTGTTAAAAGTGAGCACGAAACTTTCAAGTTCACATCTGAGCTGGAGGAGAGCCGACTGGAGAGGGGCATTCGCCCTTGGAATTGTCAGCGATGTTTTGCACATTATGATGTCCAGAGCATTTTGTTTAATATCAACGAAGCCATGGCTACGAGGGCTAATGTGGGGAAAAGGAAAAACATAACCACTGGGGCTTCTGCAGCATCCCAGACTCAGATGCCCACAGGCCAGACAGGCAACTGTGAGTCCCCTTTAGGGAGCAAGGAGGACCTCAACTCCAAAGAAAACCTGGATGCCGATGAGGGTGATGGGAAAAGTAACGACCTCGTCCTTAGTTGTCCTTACTTTAGAAATGAGACTGGAGGGGAAGGCGACAGGCGGATTGCGCTCTCTCGGGCCAACTCATCCTCTTTCAGTTCTGGGGAAAGCTGCTCTTTTGAATCGTCTCTCAGCTCTCACTGCACAAATGCAGGTGTCTCGGTCTTGGAAGTGCCCAGAGAAAACCAGCCCATTCACAGGGAGAAAGTGAAGCGCTACATCATAGAACACATTGACCTTGGGGCCTATTATTACCGCAAATTCTTCTATGGGAAAGGTAAGGAAGAGCCCTGGGCGTTTGCATGTGTCTCGGGAGTAGTTTTTTAAGAACCAGTCACAATATTTTGCTTTGTGTTGGAGCACCTTCCTCAGAGTGTCCAAGGCTTTAGTCCACTGGGCCTGACCTTGTTCTCCATCGTGGTCCCTCCGTAGCTTCCAGGCTAATTTTTTCTTTAGAAAACTGCAATTCTATGCCTTTGTTGATGGGTAGTCCTCAATGTGTAAATGCCCTTTTGGTTTCTCTTTCTGTCATTCTTTGTCTGCCAATTTGTGATCATCACAAATTCAGACTTGATTTAGATTTCATCCCTTGTAAGAAGTCTTCCCTGATTAATTCTGTCCTCCTCCTATTCCTCTGAATAATCTCTTATGCTGCTTACAGTGGAAAATTCTGTTTCCCTCACCTCTAATCTTTCTGTACTTTGCTTCTCCAGCATTGCTGTATGTGTTGGACATGTTAAATCTTTGTTGAAAGAATGCCTGAATTACCACAACAGACAAATTTTGTTTTCATGTAGTTCTATAGATGGGCTTAAATGTTAAGACACAAGTGATAAATTATTTAATGTTATTTCAAATAAATGGTTTTTGCTTTACGTATATCTTCAGGCTTGAAGGATGTGTTCTTCAGAAGTCATGTAGTTGAATCCTCAACCTTTAAATAAGTGTCCCTAATTATCCCAGGGCTAGGAGAATCTTCTCTGATTTAGAGACCTACAGAGAAACAGGTTCCACATGTGTCAGTAACACATGCCGAGGAAAACACTCCGGCACCTCTCACCACCTTCTTATTGGGTGCAGCTGGTGTCCTTCACCCCTTCATTATAGTGCAGCTTACTTTTCAGAGCTATATTTTTCTGTCTTCAGTTTCACCTGTCAGCCCTCTTCCTGCTCCCAGGGATCCAGGGATAACCTCACAGAGTGCCTGAGGAGGCTGAGGGTGGGCCCCGCTACTCTCCTCCTCCTGTTTCTCAGTGCATAAACTATTCTGCTTCTAGCGCAGATAACTGGGAGTTCACTGTACTTTTATTTTTTTGTTTTTTTTTTTTAACTTTAAGTTCTGGGATACATGTTCTGAACGTGCAGGTTTTTTACATAGTTATACATGTGCCATGGTGGTTTGCTGCACCTGTCAACCCATCTTCTAGGTTTTAAGCCCTGAGTGTATTAGGTGTTTGTCCCAAAGCTCTCCCTCCCGCTTATGAGTGAGAACATGCAGTGTTTGGTTTTCTGTTCCTGTGTTAGTTTGCTGAGGATGATGGTTTCCAGCTTCATCCATGTCCCTGCAAAGGACATGAGCTCATTCTTTTTTATGGCTACATAGTATCCATGGTGTATATGTATGGTAGTTTCTTTATCCAGTCTATCATTGATGGGCATTGGGCTTGGTTCCAAGTCTTTGGTATTGTGAATAGTGCTGCAATAAACATATGTGTGCATGTGCCTTTATAGTAGAATGATTTATAATCCTTTGGGTATATACCCAGTAATGGGATTGCTAGATCAAATGGTATTTCTGGTTCTAGATCCTTGAGGAATTGCCACACTGTCTTCCACAATAGCTGAACTAATTTACACTCCCACCAACAGTGTAAAAACGTTCCTGTTTCTCCACATCCTCTCCAGCATCTGTTGTTTTCTGACTTTAATGATCGCCATTCTAATTGGCGTGAGATGGTATCTCATTGAGGTTTTGATTTGCATTTCTTTAATGACCAGTGTTGATGAGCTTTTTTTCATATGTTTGTTGGCCGCATAAATGTCTTATTTTGAGAAGTGTCTGTTCGTATCCTTCGCCCACTTTTTGATGGGGTTGTTTTGTTCTTGTAAATTTGTTTCAGTTCCTTGTAGATTCTGGATATTACCCCTTTGTCAGATGGATAGATTGCAGAAATTTTCTCCCATTCTGTAGGTTGCCTGTTCCCTCTGATGATGGTTTCTTTTGCTGTGTAGAAGCTCTTTAGTTTAGTTAGATCCCATTTGTCAATTTTGGCTTTTGTTGCCATTGCTTTTGCTGTTTTAGTCATGAAGTCTTTGCCCATGCCTATGTCCTGAATGGTATTGCCTAGGTTTTCCTCTAGGATTTTTATGGTTTTAGATTTTAATTTCATCAATACTGGTTTCTGTCTTGAGAATATTTGTGTAATTTTTGACTGTAGTTTGTTTTATTGGAGTGGGTTGGAGAGGGTGGGTAACACAGACCTTATGAGGTCACTCTGTCCACTTCAGTCCCTTATAATGTTAAACCACTGTGAAGCCTTTTTATTACTTTTTCTCATGGAGTATAGGCTTAAAAGAATTCGTCTGCCAGATAAATTGTGATTATTAATAATTCCCCCTCCTGTTTTTGCATCAATCCAGACTTAGCATGTCTTTCATAGTCACATTATGACAACATGTAAATCAGAGAAACGATATGATGCAATAAAGCTAAATAAACAGATATTTACACTGCATCTGGGCACTTAGTGTGAATTGTCTCTCTGTCCTCATACTGATGACATAATAGGACTGAAATAATTTTGTCAACAGATCCTGGTCCCCTGTTGTGTCTCCTTTCCTCTCCTCCACCCTGAATTTCGGTCTTAGCTTCAGGTGTGCCTCAGTGTTAACACCATGAGTTACTTCCTTCCAGCCAGTGGAATCAAAGAATCTTGGATCTGCTTTTTTGTCTCTGCTGTGAAAATAACTCATAACCCTCATGCCTGTGTTCATGCAGAGGTATCACATTATATCACACTGCTCAAGGATGCTCTCTAGGTGGAAGTTAGTTATTTTTGGAAAGGGATATGGAGAGATAGGCTTCCTAATTAACGTTATTTTTATTGATGAAGCCATGGCTGCCAATTCTTAATAAAATAAAGTCTGTTAGATTTATTATGCCCTGAAATCCCCAGGTAATTAGTCATTCTAGCTAGCTGAGTTTTGTAAATAGTTTGTGATTCAGACTTTGAAATACTAGAACATAAAATTATATATATGTTCATATTTATGCCAAGACTTAGTGCCAGCATCTCATTCATATGCTATTGCACATCCTAAGTGTAAGTGGAATGAAAAACTGTTGTTTTCTGCACCCAGGTCACCACCATTTGATTCATTAATGTCCCCAGGGTCTGTTCCCTGAGATGATTTCAGGTTGCTAGATTCTGTTAGTTTTCTTGACTGCTACTTGTAGTTTTTCTCTTGAATTCTAAACTGTCACTTCTTGGTAGTTTTAAAGACTCCTCTGCAAGTGATTTATTTCCTCCACCTTTTCTGATGAGCTACTTAGTGTTTTCAAGAGCATTGCAAATGACATCATCAAACTCCTTAGGTTTGAATGTGAAATAAATAAGCTCCAAAGAAGAATCTGAGTGTAGACACCCTGTCAGTGAATTGTGGGTGGATGTATGCTTATCATTTGGCATTTTGGTGCTGTTGGGCACACTCTCGGGTTCTGAGCTTTGGTGTGGATTCATAAACGAGTCAGAAAGCGGAATTCTAGACTACAGTCACGCATCAGTTAACAACGGGGATATAGTCTGAGAAATGTGTTATTTCTTCATTATGTGAACATCATACAGTGTACTTACACAAACCTAGATGATATATATTTTTATTCATATATATATATTTTTTCATATGGAAAACCAAATGTCCCAGCACCATTACTGAATATCAGACATTTCCACTTATTCATCTGCACTGCCAATATCAAGTGCCATGCATCAGATTTCTATATATGCTCCATCATGATTTCATGGGCCCACCATCATGTATGTGGTCCATTGTTGACCGAAATATCCCTATGCGGTACATGACTATGCTTTGCAAAGCCCACAAAATGAGGGAGTGGGGAGGCAATCCCCGAGGTCACTTTGTCTTCAGTGTTCTGTGATTCTGTGCTGTGGAAGGTGCTGTTGTGCCAGCAGATGGGCTCAGGGGCTGGGGAAGGAGCGACCACCAGGAGCGAGAAGAAGGCCGAGCCCCAGCTGCTCTGTTCTCTCTCCAGCGCAGCTTTGAACTGTGTCCTGCCTCCTTCTATATTTAGCTCTTCCCCTGTGGTCCAGTGTGACTTCAAAGTGAAATTGGCTACAATGGCATCTGCCCCTGCTCTTGCTGGTCTCTTGCTGAGCCATTAAGGACTCCAGGCAGAGGCAGCAGCCCAGATTCTTAAGTGAAAAGTACAGTGAGGTGGAGGCCTCCTGTGGTGTGGGAGTAGATTCCCATTCCCGCTTCAGCCACTGGACACAGCTGTGCAAGACCCTTCTGTCTGCAAACATCACGAGTTGGGTGAGCTTCATTGTATTTAAAAACAGAGGGCCTGGGCAGACTGGCACAGATAACGATGTTTTTGAGATAGCTTTTTTCTTTCCCTTTTTTGCTTTTCCCTTCTCTCAAGGATTTTCTCTTTGGAAACTGGCTTTCAGGGATCTATCTTTCGATACTTTCCAGAGTGCTTTTATTTTGTTCTGTGCTTCAGGGTTCTGTGTAAAACTTCATTTTCAAGAGAATTAACTGGCTCCCAATCACTGGCAAATGTTTAAAGTGCGAAACTTTAATAATGCGATTTCTTCTTTATTGGGTGGTTAATATGAAATGTCTCTTGATGCTGAGGTGTATTTCTATGACACATCATCACTGAAAGGCTGTTGAATAACTTTGTAAAAGGATTTCTGCAGGGGAGTGGCAGGACACAGGAAACTGTGTGACAACATAGCTTGCCCAGGCAAATCCATCTGTAGCTTTCAGTGAAATAGCTTTTTTTTTTTTTTGAAGACTGAGTCTTGCTCTGTTGCCCAGGCTGGCGTGCAGTGGCGCAATCTCGGCTCACTGCAACCTCTGCCTCCCGGGTTCAAGCAATTCTCCTGCCTCAGCCTCCCGAGTGGCTGGGATTACAGACATGTGCCACCACGCCCGGTTAATCTGTGTATTTTTAGTAGAGATGGGGTTTCGCCATGTTGGCCAGGCTGGTCTCAAACTCCTGTCTTTAGGCGATCCACCCACCTCGGCCTCCCAGAGTGCTGGGATTACAGGCGTGAGCCACTGCACCTGGCCGGAACAGCTTTTTTAAAAGCAGCGAGGATAGTAGCAAGTAGAATGAATGCTCAGTAAGTCCCTTCCTTTCACTGGCGATGACCATGAAGACACATTGGTGCCATTTGTCACACTACTGTTTCTCTGATGGGACTCATCGTGAATGTGCCATTTGCTGCTGCTTTGAGCTTTCCATTTGTGAAACAGGCCGTGACAAAGGGTCCCTTAGATAGGGATTCTAGTTGTGCTTGACCACGGTCAGTCATGTGAGCGTCAGTGAGTCTGGTTTCCATTGTAGCAGAGCAGCAGGCTTTGCCTCCTTCTGGACCTGCTTGGCACCAACAGTGGGGCTAGCGCTGGAACTGTGTGGCAGAGCCCAGACACTGTGTGTTGACACGTGAGGGTTCCCGCTTTGTGACGAAATCCTTAACTTCTTAAGAAGTTGTGCACCTAGTGGGCTACTCAGGAGTTCTAAAACGGTTCTGTGCCCTACTTTATGCCACCCAGACCAGAATAGTTCTAGGAGGCAAAGTGAGTAACATTTGGTTTAAAGAGAGGTTAAAACCAGATGGGAGGATGAAGCTGGGCCTCCGTGGTGACTCAGGAGTAAAGTGAAAAGTGGCTAAATCATTGTCTGAGCCTTTGGGAACATTGTTTTGCTAGAGCCATTCCGCTGGCACAGGAATGCATGTTCCTCTGAATGTAGTGGGGGAAAATGTGGAATAAGATTGACAAATCTGTATCTTTTTTTTCATTTAGAATTTTTAAATGGTATATAAATGTCATGTGATGGTTACAGGAAAATAAGAAAATGTAGAGAAGCAAGAAATAAAGTCTCCCCAGATTCATCAGCTATAGTCACCATTAACATTTCGTCATTATCCTTGAAGGCTTTTCTGATGCAAATAAATTTATGTAAATGGAGCTTACTCCTGCTATTACTGTGGAACTTGTTTTTGATGATCATCCTTCCATGTCATTATGTATAGAACTGCATCTGCATTTTAAGAGCCTTTATCAATTATCGTTATCTGCACTGAATGCATGAGGAGATGCCAGGTATTTGCCAGCCATGATCTGGGCAGATAAGTTAATGACTGTGTTTGCTTTACTTGAGAGAAAAACTTATCAGCTTGATAGAAGCAGAGTAATAGGGGAAGATGCATTATTTCCTGCCCTCTTGTAGATGCAATACATCTACAAAACAACTTACCAAATACATTAGTGAATGTCCATTTTTGTAAAGAAATCTTTACTTGAAAAAGTAATTTATCATTATAAGAGTTTAAGTCAGTGTCCCACCACCTTCCCACTTGGATGTGGGCTGCATTTAGTGACTCACCTTGCCAAAGGTATCGTATGGAAAGACAGAGACAAATAACTTTACAATGGAGTAGCCTGGCAAATACTACCTCCCTAGGTCACCAGGGTCACCATCAACAGTGGTAAGTCCTGTCGGTAGCTTGTACCCCGGGTATGAATGACTCTTCTTCAGGCTTCCTCTCCAAACCTATAATCCCAGTACAATTAGGGGAAAACATTAGAAAAATTCCAAATGAAGGACATTCTGCAAAATCCCTGACTGGTACCCACAGCTGTCCAGGCCATCAAAAGCAGGGAAAGTCTGAGGAAAAAAAAAAAAATCACAGACCGTAAGAGCCTTAGGGGACATGACAGCTAAATAGAGTGTGGTACCCTGGGTGGAATCTTGTACAGAAAAAGGACATTCCATTAAAAACTAAGGAAATCTGAATCAAGTATGGACATTAGTTAATAATATAACAGTATTGATTCATTCATCATAACAAATGTACCAAAATAATGTAAGATGTTAACAACTGGGAAACTGGGAGATGGGTATAAGGGAACTCTGCTATTTACAGCTTTTCTAGAAATCTAAAAGAATTTTAAAATAAAAAGTTAAAAAATTTTACAAATGTAAGTCGTAAGTGCTCATATATTTAAAATTATGATCTATTTCTTTAAGACAAGAAGAAAGAATTTATAAGTAGTTCCTATAAATAACAAACTTAAAGGTTTGTGTTGCTTTATTGAACGACCATAGAATTCTTGTAAGCAGCCAGCTTTACTGTTTCTGGTAACTGCTCTCTTACCTAGCTCTTTGTAAACCCACCCTTTCCTCCAGTGCTAATTTTTATCATTAGTATTTTAACTGAAGAATAATCTGTTGTATGTAAATCCTCCTAAATGAACAAATAGATTCTTCTAGAATTTGTATAATAACCCTCTTACCTCTCTTGATACCAGTTTAACCGTTTTTTGGCTGGGGAATTATCTTTCTGCCATTAGGTAAAAGCGTCCATCCATTTTAATTATAGTTGGAGGTCAACTCTTGGTAAATAGAGGCCTGTGAATGGCGGGCAAATGACATCACTTAAGGCAGAGTGCACACCGAGGTTCACATCCCAACTCAATTTGGGGCAAATCCTTGAACTACTTTGTGCCCTAGTCAATCATCTGTAAAATGGGATGATGATAATACAAATCCCCCCTGTAAAGGGCTTAGAGCAGTGCTTATCAATAGCATGCCCCCCTGCTTCCCAGGGTTACTTAAATAAATGTGTAAGACTTTTCCCTCTAAAAAGAAACTATTGTTCACACAACTGCTACAGGCTTTAAAGGGCAATACTTTCTTTTAGTGGTTCAAAGATGAAGAGAGAAACAAGTAGAACCATATGGCAGAGAGGGCTGGGGAAAGGTGTCTGGTGAAGTCCATCACCCCATTCCAAACACACTCACTTAAGTGTCACTAATGTGACAGTTGTAGGCGGGCCTACACCTTTACATATCAAATGAACTTCACTGCTGAGTGATGCATGGCTGCATTTGCTTTGAATTTCATGCCTGGTGGCTGTTTTTTCCTTCTGATTTTATACAGTCATTGACGAAAATTAATAGGGAGTTGGACACTATTAAATTCATACGGGTGAACAGAGTGCCATCTAACAATAGTACTATTCTAAGGTACACATTCCTCCCTCTGAAGACGTAATCGACTGAGTTCTTCACCTCTCTTCCTGGCCAGTATTGCCTCCCCAAACAGAGGTCCCATCAAGTCCCATGGGGGCCCTTAACGGGGAAGAATTGCCCAGATACACATGAGATTCAGCACCAAGGGCTATGGTCACATGGGCTCCATGTGGCTGTCGGTGGAAAACACCGGGGCTTTCTCTCTTGCAGAGGTGCCGTATCTGGACAGTCACAGTTCCCATACACCACAGTGCTGTAGGAACCTGCAAAAGGGCTGTATGCTATTTCAAAACCTACTGACCCTCTAGCCCCAAAAAGTCTTCAGTCAGTTACTGGGGAAGAAGAACGAATGCCCTATTATTTCCCTGGGAAAAGGAATAAGACTTAATATTTCTTTGCAGTTTGACTCACATGGCGTTTAACTGACAACACTTGTTGGCATTTTGCTGCTGGTACGGTAAGTTGGAAGTAAAGGTCTTTGGAGCATTAGTTCTTAAATAATGTAGAAACTTAGTTTAAACACTTTGTTTAGATCCAAAATTTATTTCATTATTTGTCCCACTTAATTAAAATAAAAGCTGGACAGCCATCCTGTTATCAGTGGGCTCCACCTCTCTCCTTTGAAGTGGTGAGGCCTTTCATGCTTTCCTAATGTTTTCTTCTTCCTTTTGAGCAAATACTAACAATTACAGATTATGAAAAGAAGCCTTTAATAATCTGCCTTCCTTCTTCAGTCTTTGCATTTTTCACTCTAGCTTTCCTTGAAATCATGTTTTTCAAGATACTGTTTTTATGTCAAGGACACATTTGTTGTCTCATCTTTAAGTTGTGTTCACTTTCCTGTATTAATTAATTTTTGTAATTTAAACCTTTGCATGAATTTTTTTAGCCTTGAGCTGCTTTCCATGAGAGAACACTAGAGTCGGACTGCCTGGGTTTGCATCCTCACTGTCCCACCAGATTGTGACTTTGAGCGAGTCACTTAACCTTTCTGCCTCAGTGTTGTCTCTAAGAATAGTTGTGCCTCCTCATAAGTAGACAGGATGAACTGAGTTTATTTTTGTGAAAGATATTTAATATTATTGTCTTCACTGTAATGCTTTGGATTTTTCAAGCTTAGCAAATACCTTGGTTAAATTTGGGTCAAGAGCAAAAATTTACATGACAAAAATCTATGTTTTTCAAAACTTCATGGCAAATTCGGTAATTTAATCTACGAAACACTAACAAAGATGTTTGATACTTCTTGAGGTTGTTGAGTTACTTTTTTTTTTTTTTCTGAGATGGAGCCTTGCTCTGTTGCCCAGGCTGGAGTGCAGTGGCGTGATCTCGGCTCACTGCAACCTCCGCCTCCCAGGTTCATGCACTTCTCATGCCTCAGTCTCCCGAGTAGCTGGGACTACAAGCACACACCACTGTGCCTGGCTAGTTCATTTATTTTTAGTAGAGACGGGGTTCGCCATGTTGGCCAGGCTGGTCTTGAGCTCCTAGCCTCAAGTGATCCACCTGCCTCGGCCTCCCAAAGTGCTGGGATTGCAGGTGTGAGCCACTGCTCCCAGCCTGTTGAATTACTCTTGTTTTTTGTTTGTTTGTTTGTTTTGTTTTGTTGTTGTTGTTTTTTGTTTTGAGATGGAGTCTCGCTCCATCTCATAGGCTGGAGTGCAGTGGCACAATCTTGGCTCACTACAACCTCTGCCTCCCGGGTTCAAGCGATTCTCCTGCCTCAGCCTCCTGAGTAGCTGGGATTACAGACATGCACCACCACACTCAGCTTATTTATTAGTTTTTTTAGGTTTATTGTAGAGACTGGGCCTTGCAGTGATGCCCAGACTGATCTCAAACTCTTGGACTCAAGCAATCCTCCTCCTTCTGCCTCCCAAAGTGCTGGGATTATAGGCCCGAGCCACCATGCCCTGCCCTCATTTATTTACTTATTGTCCCCTTTTCACTTTTTAAAAAATAACTCTAGAGTGTTCGAAAAAAGGGAAGTGATTTAAAATACACATAATTGTTTGGAGAGAAAGGTGAAAGAAGATACATCGTAGCTAGGAATTGAAAGAGCATTTAACTGCCTATGTAACCCAGATCAGCAGAGAGCAGGCAAGTAAATGATCAACTGGTGGTTGAGAGAACAAAGAACCTTTAAAATGCATTTTATGGCAAAATAGCAAGCTAGCTTCTGCTGTGCATATTAACAAAGTAAAGGACTAGGGGGTACAGGTGCACAGTTGTTTGTGGTCTTGGTGTACTTATAAATGGTGCTGTGGTCACTGGATGCTAACAGCTTTGATAAATCCTGTAAGGCAGAGCTGTGAGTGAATGTCTTTTACGTACCTGGCCTCAGGAGGCCCTGCAGAGATGTGATCCTTAACTGGTCAATTCATTAGTGAGTTACCACTGAAACCTCTCTTCTAAGGTATCACCGTATCTAGAAACAGCTTTAGGGCTAGGGTCCAATGTACCACCCCTGCCCCCATTTTTTTTCTCTGTGAGCTAAAATTGTTATTTATTTCTTTACTGAACAGCCACAATGCACCACAGAAATGCACTGAATCTCATCTTCATTTCCTGCACTGCAATCTTGTTAGCTGATTTTTTTATCTTGCACTGTTGTATTTGCATGATAGGTGGATTTTCATTCAGCTTCTCAACAGTCTTTTCATACCTTCTGTTCTGCCAAGGAAGGATTTCATTTTATTCACCCTTGAAGCAATTTTATGGAAATCATCTGCCTGGAATAAGAACAGGCTCTGGGTGGGTGAGGGTCTGAATGCACACAACCCTGAGAAGCCTTGCTTGTTGTCCTCTGCTCAAGATGGGAAGGGCGTCTTGCCATGCAGATAAACAAGGAGGTCTTTCCCAAAAGGGGGATGCAGGATATCCTTTGAAAAGGGCAACTTTTTCCTTCCTGGTTGTTATGGGAGGGGGCACAGTCTCTGTATGTCCTAATGGTATGTTGGAGATGCCCTTTATAAAAGCTAGGCAGCGTCTTACATTATTGAATAGAAGATTTTGATTTCTTTGGAAACACATCTGGGTAACCTGCTGTATTCCTTGGTGAAACCAAAAGCATGGCAAGCCCTTAGAAGATGGTTAGGAGACATAAAAGCTGTAAGTCTGCAGGTGTGATGCTTGTAAACAACAGGAACTTCATCTGTGTGTTTGCAATAAGAAAGTGGATGTCTGTGTGAGACAGAGAGAGGAAAATGGGTCTGTGACATAGATTGGCAAGGTAGGCATGAAGGGAATTTTTTTTTTTAATTCACCTGCCATCTTTGATAAAAAGGGGAATATACAAATTTTGGATTCCCGAACTTTTAAAAGTATAATTTATGATAGAAATTACTCAATGAGGTATATATACACCACTTCTTAAAAAAGACTTCTGTGAGTGCAGTGTAACCTCTCCAGGTGATTCTGGGTCAGCATTTTGAGATTAAAAGTGGGAATTACCTTCAGGCTGACCCATGAACTGTGCCAGAGTTTTGGGCTCAAAATCAAAATACTCGATGACGCGATTTATTTTGTGTGCACTCCATTTTGTTTTGATTTCTTTTTTTTTGCCAGTAACATGCCTGCTGTCAACTATAATACCCCTCCCAGGTCAATGATGGTGTTACATGGATTAGATATATTAGGAGCCGGGAGGATTCTGAGGTTAAGAAAGGTTCTGTAACTAACCCGAGGTTAAGCACATGATAAGTATCAAAGCCCAGATTAGGCAACCAGTAAGTAAGCTTTTTATAATTATAACATTGCGCAGTAAATGGGTTTGAGACTGCTGGTTAAATAAGGCAAATTGAAAACATGTTGTCTCTTCCCCTTCCAGAATACCAATAAAAATGACAGTGAAGGAATTTTAAAAATGGGCATAATGCCACAAAATAAAAAAGCACCAGGGAGAAGCAGCCGAAGGAAGGCAGGGTATATGAAAGCAGGTAGAAGAACAAGGCCACTCCTAGTAGGTTGAGAGAGCCACAGCCTCCTGTGTCCCCCGTCATGGGTGGTCGTGAGGGAAGAGGGTAGAGGCCGTCAAGAAGTGAGTCAGGCCGTGCCACAGAGCCAGGCACCCTTGGAGAAGGGCTTAGGGGAGTGAAAACGGGGCTGGTTACATGTTTTATAAAAGGCCAGATTCTCTCTCCTCCCCCTATAGCCAGTTTACTATTTGCCCCTCTCCCAGGTGGGAAATAAGATTTATTCTGGAGAAATCGAACAACAGGCCCAGCAAAGGGCCGGACTAAGGCACTTAACTAAAGTGGGAACTTAGTGAAAGTCAACATAATGAGGTGCTCAGCCCCACCCCATTATTTGAGCTCAATATTTCTAGACAGGAGACTGGAGGTGCCTTCCCTGGGACACTCACTGGCCCAAGAAGAAGATGCGCCTGTCTGATGGCTGGGCCCTGCCTGACCAGCCTAACAAGGCACAGCTCAGAGATACGGGAGGGTCAGTGCCAGACCACATCAATATGATGAATATTGTAATAAAGTGAGTCACACAATGTTTTGGGTTTCACAGTGCATATAAAAGTTGTTTATACTGTAGTCTACTATGCAGATAGTGCTATATCTAAAAGAACAGTGTACATATCTTAATGTAAAAATACTTCATTGCATTAGCCGGGTGTGGTGGTGGGCGCCTGTAGTCCCAGCTACTCAGGAGGCTGAGGCAGGAGAATGTCGTGAACCTGGGAGGCAGAGCTTGCAGTGAGCTGAGATTGCGCCACTGCACTCCAGCCTGGGCGACAGAGCGAGATTCCGTCTCAAAAAAAAAAAAAAAAAAAACTTCATTGCTAAAAAGTGCTAACAATCACCTGAGCCTTCAGCAAGTCAACCTTTCTTCTGATGGAGGATCATGCCTCTACATTGATGGCTGTTGGCTGATCAGGATGGTGGGTGTTGAAGGTTAGGGTGGCTGTGACAATTTCTTAAAACAACAGTGAAGTTTGCCACATTGATTGAATCTTTCTTTTAGGAAAGATTTTTCCGTAGCATACGATGCTATTTGATAGCATTTGACCTACAGTAGAACGTCTTTCAAAATTGAAAACCCTGCCACTGTTGAATCTACCAAGTTTATGCAATATTCTAAATTCTTTGTTGTTATTTCAACAGCGTTCACAGCATCTTCACCAGGAGTGGATTCCATCAAAAGAAACCACTTTCTTTGCTCATCCATAAAAAGCAACTCCTCATCTGTATAAATTTGATCATGAGATTATAGCAATTCAATCAGATCTTCAGGCTCAATTTCTAATTCTAGTTCTCTTGCTATTTCTACCACATCTGCCGTACTTCCTCCAGTGAACTCTTGAATCCCTCAAAGTCATCCACGAGGGTTGGAGCCACCTTCTAAATTTCTGTTAAGTTTATATTTTAACATCCTCTCATGAATCATAAACGTTCTTAATGGCATCTGGAATGATGAATCCCTTCCAGGTTTCCAATTTTATCTGCCCAAATCCATCAAGAGGAATCTCTATTTATGGCGGCTATAGCCTTACAAAATGTATTTCTTAAATAATAAGACTTAAAAGCCAGAAATACTCTGATTCATGGGCTACAGAATGAATGTGGTGTTAGCAGGCCTGAAAACAACAGTAATCTCCTTATATATTTCCATCAGAGCTCTTGGGTGATGAGATGCGTTGTCAATAAGCAGTAATATTTTGAAAGGAATGTTTTTTGTCTCAGAACTAGTACTCAACAGTGGGCTTAAAATAGTCAGTAAACCAGGGAGGCTGAGGCAGGAGAATGGCGTCAACCCGGGAGATGGAGTTTGCAGTGAGCCAAAATCGTGCCACTGTACTGCAGCCTGGGCGACAGAGCGAGACTCTGTCTCAAAAATAAAAATAAAAATAAAAAAGTCAGTAAACCATACTGTAAACAGATGTGCTGTCATCCGGGCTTTGTTGTTCTGCTGATAGAGCACAGGGAGAGTAGTTTGGCATAATTCTTAAGGGCCCTAGGGTTTTCCGAATGATCAATAAGCATTGGCTTCAACTTAAAGCCACCAGCTGTGTTAGCCACTAGAAAGAGAGTCAAGCCTATCCTTTGAAGCTTTGAAACTAGGCATTGACATCCCCTCTCTAGCTATGAAAATTCTAGATGGCGTCTTCTTTTATTAGAAGGCTGTTTCATCTGTATTGAAAGTCTGTTGTTTATTGTAGCCACTGTCATCTGTTATCTTACCTAAATAACTTGCTGGCTAACTTGGTATAGCTTCACTCCGTCAGCACTTCCTGCTTCACCTTGCACTTACCTCATGGAAATAGCTTCTTACCTTAAGCCTCGTGAACCAGCCTCTGCTAGCTTCCAATTTTTCTTCTGCGCCTTCGTCACCTCTGTCAGCCTTCATAGAATTGAAGAGATAGGGCCTTGCTCTGGGTTAGGCTTTTGCTTAAGGGAGTGTTGTAACTGCTTTTGTCTTCTATCCAGACCACTCTGACTTTCTTCATATCAGCAGTAAGGCTGTTTTGCTTCTTAATCATGTGTTCTCTGAAGTAGCACTTTTACTTTCTTTCAAGAACTTTTTCTTTGCATTCACTACTTGGTTCACTGTTTGGTCCAAGAGGCCTAGCTTTCAGCCTGTCTCAGCTTTTGACATGCCTTCCTCACTAAGCATAATCGTTTTTAGCTTTTCATTTAGAGTGAAACAGGTGTGACTCTTCCTTTCATTTTAACTCTTAGGGGCTATTGTAGGGTTATTATCTGGCCTGATTTCAATGTTACTGTGTCTCCAGGGAAAGTAGGGCAATTGAGTGTAATTTTTGTCTCTTTCCTATATTATTACCCCCACAGCACTAAAACATTTTGAAGCAGGCAGTGTTTGTATCCCCAGTATTTATCAGTTTCTGGCACACAGTTGAGACATCCACTGTTCAACATTTGAATAAGTGAATTAAAGTGGATTAAGTGTATTTGGAAGGCTAAATAGTGGCCTCCAGAGATGTCCAGGTCCTAATCCCTGGAATTTGTGTACGCTCCCTCATATGGCAACAGAGACTTTGCAGTTGTGGTTAAGTTAGGGATCTTGAGATAGGGAGATATCCTGGATTATCCAGATGGGACTGGCTGGGACCTAAATGCAATCACAGGTGTCCTTATAGGAGGAAAACAGAGGGAAATTTGACTACAGAAGAGAAAGGCAATGTGACCACTGCAACAAGATGCTAGGCTGCTTGCTGTGAAGATGGAGGAAGGGCCATGAGCCAAGAAACGTAAGGAATGTAGGTCTAGAAGCTGGAGAAGGCAAGGAAATGGATTTTTCCTCTAGAGCTGCCCAGGGGAATGCAGTCACTCCAGAACCTTGATTTTTGCTTATTGAAACTGACTTCTGAGCTCCAGAGCTGTGTGCAGTAAATGGAGTTGTTTTAAGCCAGAAGTTTATTAGAAATTTGGAAATTTGTTACAGCAGTAGGACATGATAGGTCTATTGCCATGTAAGTTCCAATAGATATATAAGTTCTCAGTTTTATAAATACTTCAAGAAATTGTATTGCTCCGGTCACTGAGAGAAATGCCTGCTGCAGCCTCCAAGATGCTTCACACTGTCTTATCACTTCCTGGCATGAAATGAGCTACCTCCTTGTTTTTATTTCAGTATTCCTGCTTGAGGTCAGATATAACCATTGCTTTTGGACAATACCAGAGGAGGCTACTTTTAGTTCAGTGATTCAAGAACAGTTTATTAGGCACCTGTCATTTATTAGGCACTATAACACTAGGGCCTCGTGATGTAAAATTGGAAGGATTTGGCCTTTTTGGAGGTGAGGGGAGTATTTCCAATGGAAATGATGTTTGGATTGAGTCTTGAATGATGAGTAAGAAGAATGTCAAGTGAAGAAAAGTAGAAGACATTCCAGGCAGAGAGAGCAGGATTGGTGCCATGAACGGTGGAGTGTGCTTCCCTAGACCTTTGTGAGTCAGGGGATTTGCGAGAGAAGAGCCTGGAGGAAGCTTGGGATGATATCACTGAGGAATGTAAAGGAGAAGATGGGCGAGTAGATGGAAAGACAGAAGATAGACATTCTTATAAGTATAAAGACACAGACAGAATCAGAAAGGTCTAAGGCTGGAGTCTTGAGAAACACTCATGCTGTAAGGAGAGGCCAGAGGAGGAGCCATGCCGGACACCCCGAATGAAAGACCAGAAAGCAATCTCACCTGGAAAGGAGATGCCATAGTAGTGGAGGAGTAGAGGGCCCCAGACAAGAAGTGAGTGGCCACTGGTGTCACATAGCAGACAGCTCCGGCAGTAGGAGGCCTGGAAGATAGTTGAATTTGGCAACAAGACCTTGAGTGGAGCTATAGCATGGCAGAAAGTTTGATGCAGATTGAGGATTAAATAGTAATTAAGGAAACAGGAATGAGAGAGAAGGATGATGACTTGAGGAATAGGTACTGTCCCCACTGACAGGCTGTGGGGGAGTGAAATGGTCATGGCTTCTGTCTGTGCAGAAGGCCCTGTCCATTTGCAAGGACCACTGGCCCTTCCCCCCATTGACTCTGCCTCCCTCCAGTTTTTAAAACTGAAGGTATATTTTATGTACAGTAAAATTTATTTTTAAGATGTGCACTTCTGAGAGTTTTGAGAAGTAAATATGGTGTTTCCATTGCCGCAATCAGCGTAGAATAGCTTTGTGACCCCAGAACGTTCTCCCGTGCCTCCTCTGTAGTTGGCCCTTTGCTCTCCCTTCCAGCCCCTGGCAGCCATGGCTCTATTTTCTGCCCTTGTGGCACCTGCTGAGTATGAGAACAGTACACATATGATCATTTTATGTTGTCATGTATTAGAATTAGTGATTTGATTTTCTTAATCTGGGGCTCTCAATCTTACCATAAAAGGTAGTTTTATGTATTTACTCTTGTACTCCCTACAATAATTTGAAACTCTTTTGGATCTTGTTATGGGGCTCATCAAATACCAAATATAGAATTGAGTATTTTTGCAAGTAACTTTTTGAAATGTGTTATAAGAAGGAAGCTTTTGTCTTATGACTGTTGTATTTTTGTGCACTTTTTGAATATTTTTCTTAATGCATTTGGCTTATAATGCATTTGGCCCATTGAGGGAAAAATGAAAGTTATTGTCAGGATAGTTAACTAACTGCAACTGAGAATATTCCAAACTGATTTAGTTTTAAGTTTAAAAATGCATTTTCCATTGGATCTACTGCCATGGGTCCAGTTGTCACTAATGCCAGCTTAATATAGTGACAGTGTACTTAGTTTAGTAGTCTGAAGTAGACAATTAACTTTTAGTCTATGTTTTCATTGAATATCTTTTTTTTTTTTTTTTTTTTTTTTGCCTGCTTCTGGATCAGCTCTTCTTAAACCCAGATCTTTGTTTATGTATGCTTAATGTCACTGGAGCTTTTTATGTTTGTAATAGTTACCTTGGCCGTTATCAGTACACAATACAGCCATGCATCACTTAAGAACAGAAATATGTTCTGAGAAATGCATCCTTAGGCAATTTCATCATTGTGCAAATGCCGTAGAGTGTGCTTACAGAAACCTAGATGGGATAACCTGTACATGTGGGCTCTGTGGTATTGCATATTACTCCTAGGCTACAAACCTGCACAGCATGTTACTGTACTGAATACTGTAGGCAGTTGTAACACAATGGTAAGTATTTTTGTATCTAAACATAGAAAAGGTATAGTAAAAATACTGCATGAAAGATCAAAAGTGGTACACCTGTATAGGGCACTTACCATGAATGGAGCTTGCAGGACTGACTAAAAGCTGCTCTTCGTGAGTCAGTGATTGAGTAGTGAGTTAATGTAGGACATTGTGCTACTGCAGACTTTATAAACACTGTACATTAGACAACACTACATTTATAAAAAAAAATTTACTTAATAATTAACCTTAGCTTAACGGTAACTTTTCTACTTTATAACTTTATTTTTTTAACTTTTTTACTCTTTTGTAATAACACTTAGCTTAATGCACACATTGTACAATTGTACAAATATGCTTTCTTTATGTCTGTTATTTCTCATTCTGTAAGCTTTTTTCTACTTAAAAGAATTAACTTTTCTGAACTTTTTTTGGCTTTGAGTAATATGTTGGATTCCCACGTAATGACATCTCTAACATCACTAGACAATAGTTTCTCAGCCTCATGGTAATCTCGTGGGACCACCATTGGTATATGTGCTGCGTCGCTGACCAAAGCAGCATTATGCAGCATAAGGGATTTATTACCTACTAAAACAAATAGGCTAGTTTCCTTTTGTGCAAGTCTAGGACTATACCATGTCAATAATTCACCTTTCATCTTTTTTTTTTTTTTTTTGGAGACGGAGTCTTGCTCTGTTGCCCAGGCTGGAGTGCAGTGGGGCGATCTCGGCTCACTGCAAGCTCCACCTCCAGGGTTCACGCCATTCTCCTGCCTCAGCCTCCCGAGTAGCTGGGACTACAGACACCTGCTACCACGCCTGGCTAATTTTTTTTGTATTTTTAGTAGACCCGGGATTTCACCGTGTTAGCCAGGATGGTCTCGATCTCCTAACCTCGTGATCCGCCCGCCTCGGCCTCTCAAAGTGCTGGGATTACAGGCGTGAGCCACCGCGCCCGGCCCCTACCTTTCGTCTTTTAAAATAGTTTACTTGCTGTTTCTACCCCTGACTCTAAAGGGAAATAATGTCAGTACTAATCCCATTTGGTTGCAAACAGCAAATAGGTAAATGATTTGCCTTTTCAAGGTCTAGCCAGTATTCGTTAGTGGCTTTGGATAGTGTGTGTTCTGAGTGATTCAGGTGCTGTTTTCTTTTGCTGATCTCATTCTGTTTTCTACTTTCTCAGCAACATTTCTTATTCCTTCAGAAATCATTGTGGCAAGCATTGGCATAACCAAAAGCCTTTGGAATACCTATAGGTTTCCTTCAAGTTTGCAAATGTTCCCTGTATTATGTTTCTTTTTAGCCAAAACCTTAAGTCAGGGTGAAAAAAATCAATTTTTTGAGGATACACCTCGGAGAACGGACCTGGCAGCAGTTCATTAAGAAATAAATGAATAACACCTGGAGGTTTGCGTTTACCACCTGCTCACATGAATTATTGGTGTGATGGGGCTGCTAAAAATAGATAAATTTTTAAGCTGCATTAATAAGCATTTGGGTAATTGCTCCCACTATTTTGTGTGTTGAACCATATCTTGAATGTTGTGGTAAGTTCGGGTCATTTCAGAGGAAACATTTAAAAAGTTTGAAAGTTGCAATGAGATACTTTGGCTGCTTTTAACAGCTCACAGACAAGAAACCAGCAGTCTAAAGGGAGTTGCTCACAGAGCAGTAAGCTTCATGTCATTCGAAGGGTTCAGAATAGAGTATTTGCTTCATAAGTAGCGGCTATTTTCTGGAATGTTCTCCCCATGTTCCCATGGCTGAAACCATGCCCAAACATAGTGATTGCACATATGAGGAAGAGATGAATGACCATCTCTTAGGAAAGATGTCCTGGAAGGATCCCTGTGTTAGATGGACAGTATGGCTTCAGGTGCCACCCTTTCCATGTAGATGGACCAGTGATTTTATGTGAAAGAAATGATTAGCTGATGACATTTTAAACCAAGTTATAGGATTTGTGGATAAAATTTGACTTTAGAAACTAACTGACCTTTTATGTATTTTCTGTTGCTAAATTGTGCTCTAGACTTTATGAACATTATAAGCTTTATAAACATTATGCTGTTTTAGTGACATTGTAATGAAAAGGCAATCTTAGCTACACCACTGATCACCAAGATTAATCTGGCTGGCTTGTGTGGCTACTTAGGTCACCTCTGGTGCCCTCACTGCATAAAAGATGATGACTTTCCCAGACGGAAGGAAACTGTTTTCAATATTGATTCTACAAGTAGCCATGTTCCTCTTTTGACAGTTTCTAAGAATGACAATACCTCTTTCTGATGATGCTATTGACATGATCACAAAATAACAATTTTGGGTTAGGGAGGCTTTTGCTGTTCATGAACTAGTGAAAAGCAGAATGAGAGGAGGAAGTAATTGAAAATGCGATGTAGGCGTGCATCCGAACTGGAAACCAGAAGATTTGATGAAACAAATACAAGGAGATCATTGTGTATGAGCTATGTGGTATTTCTTCAGAGATTTGATACACAAACTAAGAGATATCCATCCTGCTCTTTGTTCCTTTTTCATTCTTTTGATGCCACTCTCTCTCTTCCATTATAGAGCACCAAAACTACTTTGGAATAGATGAAAACCTTGGTCCAGTGGCAGTCAGCATCCGGAGAGAGAAGGTGGAAGATGCCAAGGAGAAAGAAGGATCCCAGTTCAACTACAGGGTAGCTTTCAGGACAAGTGAGGTAATGGGGCTGCTTGCCATTGTTATTGGGCTAAAGTCTAAACCTCCTTTGATGTTACTGCTTCAGTTTGTTTTAGATGGGGTACTTAATTTATTTTTTTCATGTTAATGATTGCAACATGTAAGATAATTAAAAAGGGCATTGCAGTATTTTATTCTAAATGAAAAATTTGGAAACATGCCATGGATATTAAGTGGCTGTATTAGTTCATTCTCACACTACTATAAAGAACCACCTGAGACTGGGTAATTTATGAAGAAAAGGTTTAATTGACTCACAGTTCCGCAGGCTTAACAAGAAACCTGACTGGGAGGCCTCAAGAAACTTACAATCATGACGGAAGGTGAAGAGGAAGCAAGCACATCTTACCATGGTGGAGCAGGACAGAGAAAGAGTAAAGGGGGAAGGGCCACACACTTTTAAACCATCCGATCTTGAGAGAACTCACTCACTGTCATGAGAACAGCAAGGAGAAAATTCACCTCTGTGATCCAATCACCCCTACGAGGCCTCTTCTCCAGTTTGACATGAGATTTGGGCAGGGACACAAATCTAACCCGTATCATTTTGCCCCCGGCCCCTCCCGAATTTTATTTCCTTCTCACATTGCAACAATTATTCCTTCTCAGCAGTCCCCTAGTCTTAACTCATTCCAGCATTAACTCAAGTCCACAGAACAAAGTCTCATCTGAGACAAAGCAAGTCCCTTCCATTGATGAGCCTGTAAAATCAACAAGTTAGTTACTTCCAAGATGCAGTGGGGGTACAGGGATGGGTAAATGTTCCTGTTCCAAATGGGAGAAATTGGCCAAAACGAGGGGGCTACAGGCCCCATGCAAGTCCAAAACCCAGCAGGACAGTCATTACTACCCACGCTTTGTTACATTGAGGACCCAGGTTAGATTCTTCCTTGTCTTGCTTTTAGTGGAAAGTGAGATTCTTGTATAAATTACACAACATGTATAGCTAAATAGGTAGATATTGATTTATATAAAGAATTAAGTCTGAAGCTGGGCATGGTGACACATGCCTATAGTCCCAGCTACTCAGGAGGCTGGGGTGGGAGGATGGCTTGAGCTCAGGAGTTGAGGCTGTAGGGCAGTATGGTTACACCTATGAATAGGCCCTGCACTCCAGCCTGGGCAATATAGCAAGACCCTATCTCTTAAAAAAGAAAAGAATTAGATCTGTCCAGCACTTTAGGTTTTATCCTTTTAGTTCATTTTAATTAGAGGGATATATATTTGGCAGATATTCCAGAATATGTATTTTGGTTAACTGCTTCTAGATCAGAGAAAACACAGAGCCCTTTTCTAGTTTCCGGCTGCATGAACATGTGTACCCCTGTTCATCTTATCTAGTACATAGGTGTCCCAGTGACCTAGGCTCTATTCTAGGTATATGTGAGATAAAGCCCCTCTCCTAAAGTGACATATTTTAGTTACAGACCTATGCAGTTCAGTTCAGTAGCCACTAGCCGCAGGTGGCTACTTAAATTAAATTTAAATACTTAATTTAATTTAAATGTTAAATTTAAAATAACTAAACAAAATTAGAAATCCTTTTCCTTAGGGACATTAGTGATTTAGAGTGTTCAATAGTTGATGTGGCTAGGGGCTCCTGTATTAGTATAGATAGAGAACATTGTCCTTATTGCAGATAGTTCTGTTGGCCAGTGTTATGGAATATTATGTAAACGTTAGGTATCCTTATGACTGCCATCAACCCAGCTCCTGTTGTTAGTAGTCTGAGGACTCTTACCAGAGTCAGAGAGAGGTTGGATTAGAACCAGGTCTCTTGATTTATGGTTCTGGGGTTTTCTCTCTCATCATATAAGATCTTAGGCATGTGCTCCAAATATTGATTGCATGTTTCTGTGGTGAATTTGAGGACACCTAAAAAGTCATGAGACAAAATTTAGTGGCAGTTTTCTCAGCCCTGAATCACCCTGCCCATGGATACCACTGGCTGCTGCTCCCCTGTTCAGCCTCGGGGATGGTCACTATGGAAAATTAAATCTAAGATAAGAAAGGAAGGGGAAGAAAAGAAGATGGAGAGATAGGAGAAAGGGAGGATGGAAGAAGAGTGATCATGGTCAGGTCCAGGATCATCATGTCTGGTTTCCTGTCTGTGTAAACCTTCTCACGTGGGTTCAGAGTTGTAGGAATGTCCTGATTTTCATAGCATTGCTCTGCCTTGTTTCTCCTCATTCTTAGGCATACATCTGCTCATTTCCATTCCGCCTGGCTTGTTCCTGATCTTTGTATACTGTTACTGTTTAAAGACTCCTTGAGTGTTGATTTTGTTTCCTTAAGTGGAACACTGTAGCGCCTTTCACTACACTCAGAAAGAGCCTTGCTTCTCTTTTTCCTGTCTTAAGGCAGCCAAACAGTTAGGCTGTGAGTAGGTAATTGAGAATCAATATTAACCGAAGTCTTATGTTTTGTCACTGCAGCTTACAACACTGAGAGGAGCAATTTTAGAAGATGCTATACCCTCTACTGCTAGGCATGGTACCGCACGAGGACTACCTCTCAAAGAAGTTTTGGAATACGTCATTCCAGAGCTGAGCATTCAGTGTCTGCGACAGGCTTCCAACTCACCCAAGGTCTCAGAGCAGCTGCTCAAGCTTGATGAACAAGGGGTGTGTATAATGTGAGATTGTATGTTTGTGTGTGAATTTGGGTCTGTTTCTAAAAGTTTTGGAATTTTCCCATCTGTCTTTCTTGTAAGATCATTTATTTTAAATGACTCAGAACATTTTCTCTTTAGTTTTTCCCAAATATGTTTTTATACTAGTTTAGAAACATGATGCCATTATAATGTAACACACCTCCTGCTGAGTTGTGAATTTTTGTTATTACCAAGGTTTTGGTGTGTCCCAGCTTGCAAGAGTGCATCTGATTGCATGATTAATAGAAGTCAATAGTAGTTTTTTTCCAGGGTTTAAAAATCTCTTACGGCCCTTTCCCTGAACCAACATTTATTCCTGTCTACTATGTGGAAGGCATCATGCTGACAGATGGGTGTGAACAGCAAGCATTAGGAAGATTGAAGCTGACTAAGACCTAGTCCCTGGCCTCTGGGGACAGTAAGACTAAGAGCAGAAAGGCCTCTCCAAGGCAGAATCTGGTAAGAGATCTTGGAGAGGTGTAAATGTAGTGAGTACCTTGGGGAAAGAAGAAATAACATCTGGCTGGGCAACACTCCTGAAAAGGTGGCATTTTAACTAGGTCTTTGGACTTGGATAGAATTCTAAGAGGGAGACATGAGTAGTTGCTGTTTTAGGAACTATGACTAGTTTCTTTACAAAGAGAAGAGAGGTGGTGAGGTGGGGTGGGGTAGGAGAAGTAAGTTGAGACTAGAACAAATGAGACCTGGAATGCTAGGCCAAGGAGATTGCCCTTGATTCAGGAGGCAGTGGGGAGCCATCGAAGGTTTTCCATTAGGATGTGACGTGATCAGAGCTGTATTTTAGGAAGATTATTCTGGTAGAAGGGAATTGTACAGGCTGATGAAGATAGAGACTGATGGCTATGTGGAGATCAATTATGTGATTATTGACATTGTCCAGGAGAGAATTAATGATGAACAGGATTGAGATGGTGGTTCAGAATATGGAAAAAAGGTCTTTAAGTTTCAGGTGCCAAATAACTGATAGAGGAAACTGAGCAGTACATGCTCAAGTGCATGCAATTTATTTTAAATGAGTGGATTTGTTTGTAAAGCCATGATCTTAAAAAGTCAGTGACCATGTATATTTTCAGAATTTCCCAAGTAGGATTCTTCTGCATGTTTTAGAGGGAATATGAGGTATTTCCTGGTTGACCAAATAATACTGTGGTTAAAGTCGAATATTTGACACCTCAGATGGCTAGAATTCTAAAAGTGATGAAACTAATTGGTCTAACAAGTTAACACTGCATTATTAGCAAAAAGAAGCAGATATTGTAACACTCAGAATGAATAATCTTGAGATCTGTCTGTCTCAGGAATGAAAGCTGACATATTAAAAAAAAAAACCATACTCTAAACTTGAGCAGGTGACTTCTAAAATTATGTAATACACAGAATAGGTTTACCATTATGACTGGTAAAGTATGTGGAATATATGAAATGTTCATGAAACATATATATGAACAATATATGAAGTGTTCATGAAACAGTTGATGAAAACATGTTATGGCGGGATAGAGAGGATACATCGGGGTGGGTTGAAAGTGCTCAAAGTTCGGGCAGCCTTGATGAGAAAAATAGCATTCATTTGCATGTTGTAAGAGAGTTGGTGAAAAGAACTTGCCACCCATGTGGTAGGTAGTTCTTGATCCCTTTGTAGGATATGTCAGTTCTCCCTTTAAAATATATCACTGTACTACAGAGCAGGTGCCTAGTGGGTGAGGCACTCATTTGGTCCCCTGAGGCTGCTCTAGAAAGTTTTACAGATGGTTGGTGTTCCCCAGAAGCCCTCAGGGCTCTGCCACTGCCACCATCTAGGGCTTCTTTTACTGAGCAGTGAAAAGAGACATCATGGCAGCTACAAGTTGACTGATGTAACCATCAGTCTCTATCCTCATCAGCCTGTTTTAGGCATCAGTAAATGTGGCTACC